>NC_091790.1:126875000-127500000 GCF_041296235.1 Equus asinus | reverse complement strand
GTACTTTTAAATTATCTTCTAGTATATAGTATCAAGTTCAACATCTCCTTTTCACAATGGATACTATATGAAAAGAGCAGATGCCCTTCCGTATATCTTATGTATATACATATCTCACCAGTCAAATAGGCATATTGCTTACTTATATTGCTCTTTACAGTATATTCATAAAATTTATAAGGAAACAATGTTTTCTCTGTTAGATCATGCTATTAGATAATTTGAAGGAAATTTTTTTTTTTATTTTCTTAGCAGAGAATTTTCTCTTTCAAACCCATCATGGTTAATAGTTTTTGTTTTCACACCTTAGATTATGTTGTCTTGGAGGGGTCAGTAATGCTCTGCTATTTTAAAAAATTAGCAGCGTGTTAGTAATTTGACAAGCATACTCTGGGTTGTATAAAAACTGTTTACCAGCTGTCACTAGAGAAAATATGTCACATAACTGATTTATGGAATCTAATATGTTATAACTCGGGTTTTTTTGATGATATATGGTTTTTTATTTCTGGGAGTAATCAAACTTTGAGTAAGTTGAAGGCAAAGAATAACAAAATTATCGTTAGAAGAAAAATACAACTCTTGATTTTTGCTTTTTATTTTCCTTAAAATATAGAATGCTTAAGTCTCTGAAGTTTATTAATTATATTTTAATGTAATTAACATTTTAATACTTTAATATAAATTAATTAAAATAATTTGATGTATATTTTATGTTTCGAATGATGAGAAACATAGTTTCAAATGGTACCATGCCTTTTTAAAAATGTTTTTGTGTTTTTACATTGTTATTATCTCAGTGACCATTCTTTTATATTATTTCTAGATAAAAGAGTGGCTCTGTTTAAACTGTCAAATGCAAAGAGCTCTAGGAGGTGATCTGGCTTCAATTCCATCATCACCCCAGCCCAAACCGAAGACTGGTCCTGCTATTCCTAAGACAGGAGTGAGCAAACCATCCCCACAGTCACAGCAGATTTCTCCAAAGAAGGATACTGCACCCAAACAGGATATCTCAAAGGCACCTGAGTCTAAAACGCCCCCACCACCAGTGAAACCGCCAGCCCTTCATGGTTCTCCCCTAGTCATGGCTAAGCAATCTCCCATGGCAGAGTCCCCATCCAAGCCAGCCCCTCCCAAAGAGCCTTCTGTCCCGTCTGAGCAGGCCAAGATCCCCATGGCTGATGATAAACCAAAGCAGCCCAAGACGGTAAAGCCAGCCATAGACACTGTGTCTTCATCGTCAACAGAAACAAAACCTGACATTCCAACCTCCAGAGTACAGTCACAGGATCAAGAAAAAACAACCCCTGCTCTAAAAACAGACTCTGCCAAACCCTCACAGAGTTTTCCACCAACAGGAGAGAAAGTCACCCCATTTGATTCTAAAGTCATACCTCGTCCTGCATCAGATTCGAAAATTATTTCACATCCTGGGCCTAGTTCAGAGGGCAAAGGTCAAAAACAGTTTGATTCAGTTCAAAAGAGGGAAGAACCCAAGAAAGCACAAACCAAAATAAGTCCTAAGCCAGATGCAAAGCTGATGCTAAAAGGGTCACCAACACCCCTGGACCCACGACCTACCACTGGCCAAACTGCCCCCACATCTCAACAGCCCCCAAAGCCTCAGGAGCAGTCGATACGTTTCAGTCTCAATCTGGGAAGTATTACTGATGCCCCTAAATCACAGCCCACAACTCCTCAAGAAACTGTGACTGGAAAACTCTTTGGGTTCGGAGCATCAATCTTCAGCCAGGCATCAAATTTAATCTCCACAGCAGGTCAGCCTGGATCTCATTTACAAAGTGGGTCAGGGGCCCCAACAAAACAAGGCCCTCCTCCTTCACAGCCACCTCCTTCTCAGGGGCCACCCAAACCCACAGATCAGGTACCACTAGCACCTGCAAAGGTTATGCCTGTGGAAAAGGAAACAAAAGCTCCAGTAGCTGAAAAATTAGAGCCCAAAGCTGAACAAGTTCCAACAGTAAAAAGAACAGAAACGGAAAAAAAGCCTCTGCCTATTAAGGATAGCAAACCTTCAACGGCTGAGCCTCAAAAAGCTGTCCTTCCCTCTAAACCAGAGAAAAATCCCAAACCAGAATCAGCCTGTCCTCTCTGCAAAACTGAACTCAACCTAGGTTCTAAGGATCCTCCTAACTTCCGCACTTGCACTGAATGCAAGAATCAAGTGTGTAACCTCTGTGGATTTAACCCGACACCACACTTGACTGAGGTAAGTGATGTTATATTACATATGGATGTGACTATATTGTGTTTATTCTGAAATATTTTGGTAGCCAAATTTCTGAGTAAAAAATACATTTCTGGTAAAGAAAATAAATCAGTATTGATATCTTAGAAGTTTCAATTACTTGCTACAGGCTTCCCTGCTTATTAAAAGTTCATGCAATTTGTACTTTTCTGGGTTAATGTACCAGGAGTAAGAAGGTGAAATAAGCTGACAACTTAAAATAACAATTATCCCAATCCTTTATGAATTAACGACCTATAGTTTTGGAGGACTATCTGATTTTCACTTATAAACACCAAATAAGGGTTGTAATTTACTGTCGCCAATATCCTGATCCTTCCGGTCTCTTTAATACATTAAAAAAAGAAGTTTGGTTGCAGATCCATAAACAAACAACATTAGATCTGTTATTTTACAAAAATTATTAAGAACTTTGTGTAAGTTAATAATGTCTACTAGAACATATTGGTTCAACTATATTATGCCTAGACTTTTTGTAATTCTATTTGAGGTACAATCTGGCATAAATATAATAGAGCGCTTCATTAAGAACTGTGGAAAGAAAAAAAAGATATCTGGATTTCAGTGACTAATGTCAAGGAAATTTATTTTTTTTCGGGGGGGGGATGACAAGAGCAGTTTTTCCACAATGTAAATGACCAAAAAGCAGATGGCAAATTTCTACCTAATACACTTATAAAAAATGAATCTATAGGCATTAGTAATGTGTTAGGACTATTAGAATATCTGGATCTTGAGAGACTGAGGGGTTAGACAACCGCTGCTGTCTATTTAGATAAGTAACAAGCTTTTTAATAAAGATTTTGTGGTTGGATTTAAAATAATTGTTTATTGCTTTTTATAAAAACAAAACTACTTAAGGATTATTTTATTCCACTCTCTTGATTTTGTAATTAATTGGAATGGAAAATTGAACAGATTTTTAGCAACTATTCAAAAGAAGCTTTAAGATTCTTGGTGGTGTTTTTGAGTTAAATTTTTTTTAAGAATAAACTGTGGACTATTTTTATTTTTTACTTTTGAAAGATGTTAGGCTGTTTTGACATAACATTATATGAAAGTATTGTCCCTATAGATTTAAGCAGATTTTATCCCCTTTAACTGTGATAAATAATGTTAACTAAGATCCATTTTAAAGGTAGGTAAAATTTGGTTTCTCTCAGCCCTTCCAGAGTTGTAACAAGTATAATTATTACTCACAGAGTTCAGGATTCAATGCAAAAGCAAAACAAAACATCTTAAATTTCTTCCATATTTTCAGAAGAGTTGTTTTTGGTTGTGTATTCTTGAAGAGGGAGTTTTATTTTCCCTTTACAATTGTATTAATTTCACAGCTTTTAAAAAGTGTACTTTTCAATGAGGAGTCTTATGGTATCAACACCATGCAGTTAGTTTAAATAGTTATCCAATGAACTGCACCACTAAAAACAAAACTATAATGTTTGCATTTAAAGTGTACTTTGTGCTCGCTAAAAAAAAGTGGCATGCGGAAGGACTATAACTTGTGTGTGCATGTGTGTACATACGTTTATGTATACATTTGGGCCATAGTGATTATTAGAATTGTCAGTGTTTGGAGATATGAAATGAGAGCCCTTGGGTAGACAGACAATAAACCTTTCAGGAAAATCTTTGATTTGTTATGTTGGTAAATTATATTTTAGAGGTAGTAATTTGGAAAGGAGATTTCTTGAATAAAGCAGAGAATTATCTAGAACATGTGTGGAATTTCAATAGTTTGAAAATATAAATGGTTTCCAGTTTTTAAATGGTTTAGGTGAAGTCTCATTTTAAATATGATCAGTGAGATTTAGGCAATCTGTCATTGTTCAGATTATTTTGCTCTGCGGTAATTTCTTTGAATTTGGAAGATCGTGTTTCAGAGGAGAAAAAAAATGGTGTCAAGAGAGTAGTGTTCTTGGCTAATCCTCATGAAGTTTTCAGGTGGCAGAAGGCCTTAATGCCCTCTGGCTCTAGGTAAAGTCGATGAGCTGACCTGGCATCAAGGGAGTGAATAAAGGTTAGTTGAGTTAATCCATGTTCAGATGGTTCTATTGTTATTACCTAAAGGACTTCAGACGACTGGCAGAAGGGCTTAGTTGAAGAGGAAGGCACATTGTGTTTGCATGTGTGTGCGTGCATACGTATACGTATATATCCAGGAAGTTGTAAATATGGTATATAGGCTTAACTCGTGGTGCTATCCCAGTGTTCATGCTACTAACCTCTCCTTGTTTCTAGCGGCTGGGAAAGCATCTTCTCCTTGATCCTTGTTTTATTTTTATGGTTCCTTCATTCTGCTTGTGATATTTTTCTGGTGATCCAGTATTTTCTGCTGGCCTGGCACTGTACTTTCATTCTAGTTTTAGAGAGCACATTCTGAAAACACTCAGACTTTATGTCTGCAATGCAAAGAAGTAGTATTCCTCAAGAAAGGATTCAACTATTTCCATTTATTTTTCTAATAAAGCATATATAAATCTCTGTTATAAACCTTTGCTTCTGCTATGCTAATCACTGTGAGGCAGGATTTCTTTTCCCTCTGGTGCCACTCTGCCCTCCCCTTTTGCTGTTCTGTTCCTCTGATGGTGAGAAGAGCTGGTCATAGTTTGTCATGGATTAGCGCCTACGACAGTATTCTCCCTTCCCTCACCCATTAATCAAATACACCTGTCTCTAAGGTCGCTTCCTGTACCTCATACACACCATCCCCCATAGCACCTGAGCAATGGCAAGGGCTGCCTGCAGGGCCCTGGGATGGAGCCACATTCAGCCTAAGCGTTGTGAATTAACGGTTTGGTGCTCAGTTTGTATAAATGGTACAATAATCTGTTGATCTCTGATAGCAAGGAACAATTCTTTTAAGCTTTGATTTCTGCCAACTCAGAGAATATTTTATCTTGGAAGGAGTTTTAAAATTGGCAGAAAGGCTTTCTGAAAGAGCTAATTTTATAGAATTTGGAAGCATGCTGAGGAAAACAGCCTAAATGGGCAATCAATTTACCTAGTGAACTTTAATCATTCTGGATCAGTTCAAATGTAAAAATGTCAAAATTGCTCCTAGTGGGTACTTATTTTATTGTTTTTACTACACTATTAGAAAGTAATATTTTACTATGAAAATAAAGCATAACTCTGTTTCCTCATGTTTCAGGAAGTCCTAGAGTCATAATTTTACTTCCTTAGTAAGATAATTATGCACGGCCTAAATCACGCAGGAATAGCGAGCATATGTTTGTCACTAGGCAACAAATGAGCCTTTTGAGCCAGTTGAGACCCAGTGGTGTAACTGAGCTCCCTTCAGATCTTTACTCTCTAGCCAGGGTGGCTTCTGCATTCTCTGCCAAATACTCAAGGAAGGCCTAGTGGGGATGTGCTGCATTTCTTAGTTTGGCAAACCACGTATCTTTCCTTTACTTTAAAGATCATTAGTTAATACTTTAAAAATCATATATCCAATACTAAGAAGCATTTAAGTACACACACACGCACACGCACGAGAAATTAAACACTGAAATAATGATTAAAAAATCAATACAAAGGTAAGAATTCTACCAATAATCATTTTCAAAAGAATTGCATAATGGAGATCCAACATTCTGTGTGAATATTTCTGACATTTATGGCAGAGAGGGACACCTGATGGCACATTTTTATTGATAAATCAGAGAATCAATGAAAGCTGATAAGTTTGTCTGTAGAAACAAAATTTTTACTTCTTAATTTTTAGGAGAAATTCAATATGATACCTTTTTATTAAATGATATTTAGTCCAAAAAATCCAGAGTTGGATTTAAAATAGAGATGTTTTTGTTGGAACAAATTTAAACAAAAAGTGTTTTCTCTATCAGTCGTTTTTTCTATGCATTTTTACATGGTTACATGGTATCCCAATCTTAACATTTGATTTTATAACATTTCCCGACATGATTAAACATGTCTTAAGTATTATTTAAAATTATTATTACTCAATTCTGTGAATGTATGTTTTTTCATACACATTCTCTTCATATTAGGGATTTAGTTTGTTTTCATTTTTTTATTATAAATAAGATGAACATTTTTGGACATAAATGTTTGTATTTTTAACTGTTTCCCAAGGAAAGCTTACTAGTACAAAAGTTACTAATTCAAAGAATAGGGACCCTGAAGTACCAAATTCTCTTTGGAGAGGTGACAGCAGTTGACATTGTCTTTCTTACTGCAGCCTCTGCGGACTTGAATAATAACATTTAAAATGGTGTTTGTTAATTTGGAAGTCTAAAATTTCCTTAGATTTGTATTTCTTTGATTGACAAAAGTTTTATTTAGATAGTAAATATAAATAGATGATTCTAATTATGATCCAGAGAAAACATTGTGCATTGTGGGAAAAGGTAAACTGATATCAATCATGTTGCTATTTTTTTTTTATGGGGCTGGTACTTAACTAGCCCTATGTGAAAGGCATTGTGCCAGGGATTTTTCTCGCAACGAGGGGGCAAGTTTTACAGCTGTTTTAGAGAGCAGGAGAATGAGTATCAGAGAGGTGTCATTATCAAGCCACAGAGGTGTAATTCAGAGGCTGAGCTGGTGCTGTTTCTCTCCCACTGTGTTTAAGTAACCTAGGGAACTGGGAAACAAATGCTGCTTGTTCTGTGCTCTCTTACCTGTAAGTTGTGTCAGTTGGTAATCACTAGGACTTTAGTACTAACAAATTTGCTAATACGTACATCAAAACCAGGTAACATTTGGGGCCCACAGGATAGTGGTGTCTGTGTTACACTGTTTAATTTAGAAGAATGGGCAGATTGAGAGGTTTCGAAGCATAGAGGCCAGCATCATTGCACCAATTTTCTTTCCAGATAATTCTTCTAACTGGTCAGCATTTATAGGTGAAAGCGTACGGCTGAATGATGAAATAATGACCCTGCCTTCATGTATAGTGAGTGCGAGGGCATAAAACATACTTGTTCCAGGGGCCGGCCTGGTGGTATAGTGGTTAAGTTTGTGTGCACTTTGTCAGTGGCAGCCCGGGGTTTGTGGGTTCAGATCCTAGGTGCAGACCTATGTGCTGCTCATTAAGCTGTCCTGCGGCGGCATCCTACGTACAAAATAGAGGAAGATTGGCACACATAGCGCAGCAACAATATTCCTCAAGCAGAAAGAGAAAGATTGGCAGCAGATATTAGCTCAGGGCTAATCTTCCTCACAAAAAACCTAAAAAAAAAAAGATACTTGTTCCAGCTGCAAGAAATGCTATTATATTTCTGCCAATGCATGCAAAGACTTTACTCCATGAAAATGGTGAACATCTAAGTGTTCAGTTGGTGATAGTGGTGGTTGTTAATTTTTGTTTCTATCAACATTTTTATATAGCCTCCTTTGTTACGTTCCCAGAAGTGGAATGCTGAACTATAGGTTATGTGTATCTTGAACTGATTTCCACAGAGTTGTATCAATTTATATTCTGACCAACGCTGCGTATGTGCTACTATTTCTCTTGAGATGTGTTGTCTGATAAGCTAGTCACTGGACAGATGTGGCTAATGAGAATTGTGGCTAGCTCAAATTAAGATTACTTTAAGTGCAAAAAACACATTGGATTTCAAAAGCTTAGTATGAAAAAATGTAAAATACCTCACTAAGAATTTTATGTTGATTACTATTGTGTTAGGCTTTTCTTCCTTAAACGTTGCTGTTAACACTGCCTTTTCATTGTGTAACTTTGCAGTTGCATGTGCAGGCCCTGTGGTATACTGCTGTGTAGATATATTTCTTTCTCTCTGTACAAGCAAAACAGGAATATTCTTATATTTGTTGCACTCTGATTATCTCTTCCAGGGCTCATTTCCTCATGTTACACAAGACAGCTGGTTCTTTTTTGCATGCTCTGCTGAGCAGATACGTGTCAGGTCTTTCATCATCAAGAGATAGACTACAGATGCCTGGCTTGGCCTGGCCTGGCCTGTGGATCAATGTTCTCAGGTCCTGCTAATCGTCAGTAAGAAATGTCTATACTGTTTACTAGTATACTGTGGCCATACCAACCGTTAGGTCAAGACATCTTTTTTTCTCTCCTGACCCCTCTAGGTCCAAATATTTCTTCTATATTTCTTTTCAGAATTCTTGGGTCTGTTTATAGTCTCCCTCTGGCTTTAGATGAAAACCATCAGTTTTTGGATCAGTTGGTACCAGAAGACTCAGCAATACAGAATATTAGAAATTGACTATATTATCTGTTCCAGTTTTCTTCCTTTCTTTTCTTGAGGGCCATTCATTTTACTTTTAAAACTCTATTCCAGTAACTTGAATTATAAAAGTACTATTTCTTATAACAATCCATAGATTAACAATCCTAAAATATCTGAAGAAGAAATGAATAGCTTCCTTTGTCCCATGCACTTCTGCTGATGATTTAGTATATATTCAGACATTTGTTTTTGCTTTTTGTTTGTTTATAATGGTTATACAAACAGTGAAATGTAAAAGGATTTGAGATTTTTTTTAAGTTTTATGGACTAGTTATGTTTTTAAAAATAACACTTATTTTGAAATCAACATTTAATCTTACTATACATATTTTCTTTGATTTCTTTTTTTCACAAAACTTCATACATGGGGCATTCTTTCAAATGAAAACTCATTGACTTATTCTATTTATGAGATAAATAGCTGTGCAGTATCTGAATACTGATATATATTCTCCTCTTGAAAACTGAGAAATTGAGAGTATTTCTAGCTCCTGTTACTGTAGAAACAACACTGCAGTAAAACATCTCTCTCTCTATTTTTCCATTGTATTTTGATATGTTAGATAATTTCCTTGAAATCAATGTTCAAGGTTAAGGCAAATTGGATTTAAGAAAACTTTCATATTACTTTGTTTGAAAACGGTGGTAATTATAGTCCAGCCAACAAACTATGAGTGTCTCTACTTTCCTACATTGACTAGCTCATATTTATAAATTTCAAGAGTCATAAATTGTATTGTTGCATACTTTTAAATTTCCCCGCTTATTTTGAGAGTAAACATGTGTTTATCAGCATCATGAGTTATCAACCATTTATATTTTTCCTTTTTTTTAAAATTTCCCATTTATACCCATTGACCATTTTTTTGGTAAAAGAGATCTCTGTGTTTTTCTTCTAATATTTTAGAGAATTTAATTCCTTGTCAAGCTATCTTAATTATTTTCCATGTTGATCACTTGTCTTTAATTTTTTTAATGAAATTTTTTCCATACATGAGGTTTCTAAAAAATTTTTTTATGAAATCAAATCTTTTAATTTTTCCTTATGATTACTTACTTTGCTAAAGAAGGCTTTTTCACATTTATTTTAGAAATAGCCTTCTGCATTTACTCCTAAACATCTCTAGTTTTATTTTTTTACTTCAGATCACTTATTTAGTTGTAATTCTTTTTTTTTCTTTTTGGTTTTTTGGTATGGTGTGAGGTGGAGTCTAATTTTATATATTTAAAATTCATAGCCACTTGCCTCCACATCATTTAATAAGTAATTCATCCTTCTCAATCTGGTTTTTAGTCCATCCTTTATCATGTAATAAATTTCTGTTAAAACGCAGTTTACTTTTCTAGATTCTTTAATTTGTACTCTTAGTTATATGTCTAGTTTACAATGTCAGTACCTTACTATTTTTATTAGCCTAGTTTTAATATTTAAAGGTATTGAATATCCATGAAAACCTTAGCAAAAGAGTCTAGTAATAGGGTGTTGTCCAGCCCAGAATTTGACTTTACCCTACTTATAAGCTAATAAATTAACTTCTTACTGTTTTATAGATGCTAATAGTAGACATGAGACTCTTGGATCAGAGACAAAGAACTTGATTACTCACACCACAGCAGGCAGCATAATTATCAGCATATTTCCATGAGTTCCCATTGCTCCCACTCTCCTGGGGGTCAGATGATACGGGCCTAGATTGATGCTGTACATGCAGAGGGTTTGAGTTGCGGATGAGGCACACTGAACTTGTGGAATCCACCTCTTTTATAGCAAGCAATAGCTAGTCTGTTGTTTGTCACAGAGGAAGGCATTACCTCATCCCTTAAGGTTGCCCACTGCACACAGAAGCCTGGGAAATGGCCAGGGTGAAGAACAGCCAGGGTCTTCCATTGTTGGCATACCCTGTAAGACATGTAGGAGAAGGAGAGACCTATTGAGGATTGTCTTGCCTAAGAGGTATTAAAAATCTAGTGGATTTTAAGTGTAAAATATTATGAACTCCTCCTTCAAATGTTGTTAAATCTAGAGACCAAGTATAGAAAACAGATAAAAGTGAAAATGTGCTGGTTAAGGTCAACTTCAGCCACTTGACTGAGAGCTGGAAGCTTTCATGGAGCTTCCATGAATGGAGGTACCATTTGGTAACCTCTCTTACTCTTGGCCCTGCCACTGATCCAACTACATGAAACTCCTATGAAAAAGGACTACTTATCAAACCTCTGCTTTAAAGATGAAGAAAATTAGGGTCAGGGAATTGAAATGAAATGCTTAAGATTGGGGCCAGATATTGATTGCTGCAGTACTAAATAAAAATACCCTTTTCATTGTTTGTTTTCTACATCTCCTTTTAAAAATTCCTTCCTTTACTTAAACTTGTGAACAAAAGAAATGAGAAAAACTTGTCAAACAACTCAGTCCTATAATCAGATAAGCAATGCTCCAGCAGAAATACTTGCCTTATAATTTAGTGTATATTAACATTTTCTTGCCTTATTTTGTGTGGGTTACATAATCCCACATATTAATATAATGTTAATATGATTTGAAAATAAGTTCAATGGCATTTCCACTACACAGACAGATTTGTGGGCAGGACTCTGAGATTTCTCTTTCATTAAATTATAGAAATCTACCTAATCAGCTGGCAAAATCATGTTTCTGGTCTAAATATGACAGTCTATACTACTGATAATGTAACTTACATGGTAGTTTTATACAACTTATTATAGATCTATCTTACTGTAGGAGAAAAAAATAATAATAGATATTCATATAAATAATTGAAACAATCTGTTTTGCTTTAATATTTCTTAACATTGGACAATTATATGTATGTATATATATTTGCAAATACAATGTGTGTGTGTGTGTGTGTGTGCATGGATATATGTATATTTTAGATCTAAAAATAGAAATTTCCCTAGGAATAAATTAGCACTTAAAATACCACAGTGTTTAATTTTGGGGGATAGCATACACAGTGCTGTGCATTAACATGTAAACCTGTGAGTGAAATCTGCCTTGTCAATTTTAAAAAGGTGTACTATCAGGTAGAAATATAATAAACAGGAGAAATAAAAGAATGTCTTACACGTGGAATTAACCATTGGGATAAAAATAACCTCAGATATCTATGTGTTTAATCCCTAGACTTGGACTTAAGTACTTTCTACTTCTCTTTTGGATTTTCTAAAATTTTATGAGAAAATGTGTTTATGGACAGTTAGATGTGAGAAGACACGTCATTTTAATTTACCAGTTTGGGAAAGCACAGAAAGAAGGGATGTTCATTTAAAGCATTTTCCGATTTTTTTTAATACTATAATAAGATTAACAGCTAAAAAATATCATAGGTATATGATGGTTGTGAGTTTATCTTAATTGTTTTAGATCCTGAAATGAGATTTGTGTTCACTTAGATTACCTTTTAGAATTATTATATGTTTTTCACCCAGTTTCAGTTTATCTCACTATTTCATAACTTTATAAGTACAATGATTTTTTCAACATGCCATGTATTGTCACTATTCTTATCATCTCAAAGCGCCATCACAAGCAGTTTTCTTTTGCATCTGCTGAAAATAGAACCTCTCCACCTTAGCCACACTTCCAAAGGAAGGCTAATTAAATCACTCAGTAAACAATACATCTTTTCATTGTGTAAATTGTCTGCAAGAATGCCCATTAATTTCTTTGATATTTACTCAGCTTTCGTGAAACTCTGTAGACTTCTGACATCTATTTTATGTCATGTGTTTATTCTTCCTTTCTTGTTTCATTTATCAACATACTGTAATAGCGGAGTGACTACCGCAAACAAACCACTCCCTGCTTAAAAAAAAACACATTCATACAGAAGTAATTATGTAAGTATTGTCTAAATATACAAAACCTTTAATAATAATAGACTTAAAAGACTTAAATAGATAGAAGTGAATAGTGTCAGCTGAGCCATGCAAAACAAAAGATTGACTGTGTTTCGTGACTTTTATAAAAAGAATCATCCTCTATTTAAAAACTTTTCTCACTTATGAGGATTCTAAGCCACCTAGAGTCAGTTTTCTCATGGCATTGTAGTACAGTATGAAGACATATGCTAATTGATGGACCCAATACAATCTGATAATACACTGTCTGAATAATCTAGGACGGTTTTTTTAGATGTATTTTATTAAAGTGTGGTCCCACAAGATGCTATACTGAAAACATGTTCCTTGGTCAAAAAGTGAATTTAGGGAAATAGTGTGTAGAGTGAAATGCATACTTTATGTTAATAGCATTAAAATTGTAGTTAGAAATGGTTTGAATCTTAGTTGGTCCTATATTGGCAGCAAGAATTTTTAACGCCCTCCTAAAAAAATCTTACATACTAATATGTGTCTCTGCATATGTTCTTAAAGTATGAAAGGATTAGAAAGATCAGCTTTTTTTTACATGAAAAAATATGAACTCCCTATTTTAGATTATTTGCTTAAATATTACTTCAATGAGGCCTACTTTCACCCTTGAGTTAATGAACAAAGCCTGTGTAATCAAGCCATATATGTTTAAAAATAGAAACAAAACATATTATGGAAATTAATACTATAACCTGCCTCCAACCTCCCATAATGCAAAGTTTTCTTACCCTGCTCTCATTTCCTTTTGTCCCTGGCTCTTATTATCTTGTAATATAATAGTTAATTTACTAATTTATTATTTTTTTTTTAATTTATCATCTCTACCTCTCTAGAATGCAAGCTCCGTGAGTGCCAGCCACTTGGCCTACAGTAGACTCACAAAATCTTTGTCGAATGAATGAATTAATCTCATGTAGTTATTACAGATATAGTATCTGAATAAGGTAATCTGGAATATTGGTTCAGAGTGCTAATAGGTCCACCTCATATCTGGTTAGCTGCAAATATTTTTAGCAACTTTCCTACCTCACCTTTTCCCATTATACCTCCTTTCAAAAGGTGAAAAGAAGACACATTTACCACGTATATTGAAAAACTTTCTCCAAATAAAGTCTCATTATAAAATTGGGGCCATAGTGGATAACGTATCTTCTGTTACTGCTGAAGGAAAAATGAATGAAACTAAACTTCAAGGAGAAGAGACAACAGTTTTGGTGAATCAGATAGTGTAGCAGAGTAGTCAAGATGGCACCTATGCCACCTTTTAGTGGCTTGGTTTCTTCACGTATAAAATGCATGTGATGATAAGAGGACCTACCTCCTGGAGCTGTTATAATGATTAGAAAGAGTAAAGCTTTAAGGACAGTTCGTGGCACTTGGTAAAGCTCAATAAATGATAGTTTTTGCTAGATCTAGAAGGCATACGGTATCAAGATACACCTTTTGCTAAACAGACAAGATAAAAATGATTCTTTTCTAAGTGAATTTTCACTTCTAAGAGTAGTTAAGCTGCTTAATAAACTGTGCTTTGGTGTTAAATGGCAAGTGTGGGCCTTTACCCCAAGCTTGAAAGATTATTTTATATAATGTGGTAAAAAGTAATGGGCCCTGACTAAAATGAAAACACATACATTGCTATGTTCTTTTATTTGTGATGTCAACAGTTCTTCTATTTTTACTTATTTAATGAGCTTTTCTCTATGATTGTGGTATAGTAATGTAAGTGCTTTCTTTACATATGAAAAGAAGCAAAATTCTAAGATTTTGAAGACTTTTATTGGGAGAAATTTTTATCATGGACTTTTTAAAAATGAGTACTTGGAAAGCTCTAGAAAATTGCTGAGAAGTGATTACCAACAAGAATATGTTGACATGAGAAATGCTTACTGAAACTTATAGCTAAATGGCTTCGTTCATGTCAGCTATGGTCTGAGATTTATTTTCTTTCCTGACATTTAAATCAGTTGTTCAAACTTCTGTATTTCTAAAAAATTTGAATTAAATGGAGGTTTTATATCATCATGACTTTTTGCTAAATGAAGCCTAGTAGCCAGAATTTTTATAATGATTCATCCTAGTTATGAAAAAATGAAAATATATTTCCTAATTAAAATAATCCATCATCTTCAGGGAAATTGTACATATACTTTTTGACAGAATGTTATTTACATTACATAAAAATAAACACCACAACTAAAATATACAACTATATACTTGGGGGATTTGGGGAGAAGAAGCAGAAAGAAAAAAAAAAAGGAAGATTGGCAACAGTTGTTAGGTCAGGTGCTGATCTTTAAAAATAAAATAAAATAAACAATCATATTATTTGTACTCTTAAAAATATTCTTATTTTCTCTATTTTTAAAAAGTTGCGTAACATTTAAAGAGAACTTAGAGAGTCTATTTTGAAACTGGCATTACTCTAAATTTAAGTTGTGAAGTAAAAACTGATTTTTTTTCTGTAATCTTATTAGTTTTCTTTTGCTAGGTAACAAATTGCCACAAACTTAGCAGCTTAAAACAATACCTATTTATTAGCTCACAGTTTTGTAGTTCAGGAGGCTGGTGTGGCATGGCTGGGTTGTCAAGATCAGAGTCTGAACAAGAATGAAATCAAGATATGGTTGGGGTGTGTTTCTATCTAGGGGCTCTGACAAAGAGTGTGCTTCCAAGTTTGTTCAGGTTGTTGGCAGAATTCATTTCTTTGTGGTTGTAGGACTGAGGTCTCCATGTCCTTGCTGGCTGTTAGCCAGGGGCTACTTTTAGTTCTGGGAGGCTGCTGGCATTCCTTGTTGTGTGGCTCCTCTGTCTTCAAAGCCAGTAACAGAATTTCTGTCAGGTAGAATCCATCTCACACTTTAAATCTCTGACTTGAAGAAGGACTCAGGCTCTTCCAAAGGCTCACCTGATTTGATTGAGCCTGACAGGATAGTATCTCTTTGGATTTCCTCAAAAGTCAACTGATTAGTAACCTAGTCATGGAGAAATATCCCATCATATTTAGTTTTTGCCACACTAAAGGTGAGGGAATTAAATAAGGTGTGTGTACCAGAGGGCAGAAATCTTGGGGATAGGAGATACATCTTAGACTTCTACCTATCATGGCAACTAAGTTATTGAATTTCTTAAAGCAGGGAAGTTTTGTAAAAAGAGGGGACATCTATTTAATTGATTTAGTCACAGGACATGAATACATAAATGTCAATGGGTACTTCATTGAAACATAGATGTAAAACAGAATTAATTTATCTCCAGTCCCATGGCAGGAAGAAGACTGAGTTAGAGCAGTACCAGAAGTGGTCTTTATGATGTCATCTCTCCTGTAAGGTCTTCCACATGAAAATAGTAATGCAATATTCTATTTTTGGGGGATAGTAATGAGAGGTCTTTATGAATTTACAGTTCAATGCTTGACTTTATTTTGTAATCTTATCATTAATTTATTAAATGAATCAGATTATTTTGGAAATTAGAGTATAGAATTCCCTTGAGGGGAGGAGATGGACTTGACAGGACTTAGCAATTGACTGGATGTGTGGAATTGGAAAGATAAATATTACTCTATGATTTTCATTCTGGGATATTGGGGCAGCAGTTATAAAATCAAGTAAAACTGGCGTAATGTTCGATTACTGGAATGTTGGTGTTCAGAGGGAAGTTAGATTACCATCCTGTTTTCGATGTCATCAGAATAGAAATGATATTAAAGTTATGAAATTCGATTGTAATATTGAAGAAAACACATAGAAAAGCAAACATGGAAGCCTGAGAGCTAGGAAAGGCCAGATTTTGTGGGGCAAAAGGAAGGAGGCAAAGCGTAGCATATTAAGTGATCAGAGAGAAAGGAAAACTAAAAGAGGGCATTTTAGAAAGACAAGGGAAGAGAGATTTTTAAGGAAAACAAGTGATCAAGTGCCAAGAACATGGTGATAAAACTGATCTCCTAATAGCTGGATTATACATTGTTGCAAATCTTTGAAAAAAGAGACATATTCAGAGCCAAAGAACATCTGTATTCTTGGATCTGGTTAATATTTTTGAGAGTTTTACCAGACAAATGATTTAACAAAAGGAAGGCCCTATGCTTATTGCACCATTTTCTTTAGTAGTAGAAACAAACAAAACCCCAAAACTAGGAAGTTTCTACATTTCCAGCAATATATATGATTATATAAAGAAAACACGGCACATTGTAATTTATGTAACCTAATACTTATTAAGCATCTTCTTGGGTGCCAGGTTTCAAGCACCAAATATTCGAAACCACGTAAGGATGCATTTTTGCTTTTATTCTACAGACAGGGATATTGAGCACAGAGAAGTGGCTCAGTTCTCACTCCATTGTAAGTTGCAGAATAGGAATTTTAACCCTGTCTGACTCCAAATTTGGAAATCATAATTCATCTGCAAGATTGCCTTTCAAAATTTGATGAAATGTTATGAAACCATTGAAATAATAACTGAGTGCAATCTGGAGAAATTATATATTTATGATGAAGTGTTATTTAAAATGCGGTTTGCTATTATTGTAATAACTTCTAAGTGCTGGAAAGACCACTCTCAGGTGAAAATAGACAGATTAGAATGATAGATTTATATTAATTTTTTCTTTAAGTTTTTTGTCTTTAATCTTTTTAAAGTATATTGAAATGAGAGGCTGTCTATAGCATCATGCTATGGAATTCATCAGCTAGAATGTGAAGGGTATAATGTTAACATTGGAGGAGTAACATACCTGTAGGAGGCTAAAACATTGAAATAACAGTCATTGGCGCTGATGCATTTTATTTACTATGAAGCCAGACAACTGGGAAAAGCAACTACATTAATACCAAGGCCGCGGAAGATAGAGTGGAAAAGGGGCTGTAAGTCAGGGTTAAAGCTATTGGGAAGGTGTTGAAGGTCTGTGGGAATGAGATTCATACATTGGCAAGATATCTAACAATAGAAATTTCAAAAGAGTGGAGTCGTTTGTTACGGGGTGGACATTGGTTGGAAAGCAGCGATGGGGAGCAGGAAATATGCCGCTCCCCTCACTCTATCACACTCTCGAACAGATGGGTTTTTTTTTTTTTTTGAGGAAGGTTAGCCTTGAGCTAACATCTGTGCCCATCTTCCTCTGCTTTTTATGTGGGACATCTGCTGCAGCATGGCTTGATAAACGGGGAGTAGGTCTACGCCCCAGATCCAAACCTGTGAACCCTGGGCCGCCGAAGCGCAGGGCATGAACTCACCACTGCACCACTGGGCTGGCCCCAGGCAGATGTTTTGAATTGCAGACACCTGTTTAATCAACCTGGCCAGGTGCAGGGTTAAGGTCTGGGTATGAGTGTGGGTGTGTGAATTTGAGAAGTGGGGCAGGTGCTTAGATCTGTGATTACTATGTGTAGGCACAACAAAGTGAGGAGGCTGAAAGCAAGAGGACAGAGACTGGGAACAGATCCAGAGAATATTAAGTTCAAACTTTCAAAGTAGTTTCATTAGTTACAATGGAGCCATTTCAAGGTCCAGTACATTTTGCAGACATAACCTTGATTCAGATAAGAATTAATGAAGGAGGTTGATTAATACAATGGTGATTTGTATTGACTAATCCTTCTCAAGTAAAAAATTGAGGAGGAAGAATATGTTTTGCAAAATAAAAATGTTACTCATGAAAAATATTGAGCGTTCATTCCTTTCTGCCTTTAATGATGGAGTTCAGCCTGTTTTAGAATTATGCACTTATATTAAGTATTCATAAAATATTTTACATCTAATTTGGGTAGTATTATTTTTAAAAGATAAAATTTGAGTGTAAAATTTTATTTAATTTTTGATAGCACGTATAGTGGGAAATTGAACTTCTGAAATGGTAATTTCAGGTTAACCCTTTCATGTGAAGGTATTTCAGTTTCTTTGGTAAGTGTCTCAATTATGATAGATAGATGGATAGATAGGTAAAAGAATAAGTACTTAGGTAGATAGATACACAGATAGATAGATATTAGATGCTAAAACAACAGTCAACTTATGTGGTGTGAAAAATGACCAAGTAAATTTGGACTTAGGATCTAATATTATAGATCAGAGCGAAGGAAAAGAAAATCCATCACTTTCCCTACTAATTGTGATTTTTGCTTCTTCCTTTCTTAAGTTAATGAATTTTTAGAGATGGGCTTTTTTTTGTTCTCTCACTCACATGGATACACATGTAGATACACACACAAGCTTTTTAACTTTACATAAATTATATTACTTTATCTATGGCTGTTCATCAATGGCCATAACTGTTGCCAAAGAATATCTGAAAACTATCATAGTTTGAAACTTTATATAATATATATACAAAACATATATATATAACATATTATACATATAATTTATAGATAGTTTTGTTTGTGAGTTAAATGTCTACCAAAGAATAATTTTTTTAATGAATTCAACTGAGTGTATCTATATATTTTTAAATTCCAAATACCAACTCAAAGTTTTTAATTTTAAAGGTGACGAAGGATTTACGTTTTAGTAGATATTTTGGTCATGATTAATATCTGATTTAAGTCGTATTTAAATATCAGCTAAGGCTGAATAAAGCAATCATTATTGTTTTGTGTATTTGACAAATGACAGAAGGGTAGATTCAGGTGAAAGGTATTTGTGTTGAGCTTGATTGAATGTTAAATTGTGTTCTTCACAAACCTAACTCCAGCAGGTGCTAAATGGAATTCATTCAGGCATGACAGTGGTGACGTAAACGTGCTGACATCTAGATGTGTTCTCTTCCTGTTACATTGGTCACTGACAGGATAAATCATAGGTACATAGGAGCCTGGCTGATGATAATGCAGCTTCTTTAATAATTCTGACACACATCCACATCCACTTGCAGTTAAGAAGTAGTAAATTTCTTTCTTTTCAAAATTGCTGTACTATTCCTTTTTTAAAGAAAAACAAATAAGATGACTCTTGGTAAGAAATATATTTAATTGTTTTCAGTGTTATGAAATATATGTGTGATCATATAGTAAGTCAGTGAATTTTTTGAAAAGAGAAAGGTACTTCCAAAGGCCACAAAGACTAAGAATTTGAGCTGCAAAATAATCCTCGATAACTCTTATCAGAGACTCCTGTAGTTACTGGCTGACATAACTATAGCAGTTGATATTCACCAAGGATGATATCTAAATCCTAAAAGAAAAATTCTGGAAAACTGACTTAGATAGAAAGAAATAAAATCAGTCTACAATTGATGTTAGATTGTTCTTCCTTCACGTAGTTGTGTACAGAATTCCATAGGAAGGCAGCACGTGGCTACACAGATGTATGAGGATGAGTAGAAAGGAAAAAAAATCACATTGACACAGATGAGAGCTTAAATCAATGTACATATTGACTTCTCTTTTTCTTTTTTTAAAATGCAGTGTGCTTGTATTTGATCCATGCCTTCAAAGTGTTTAGATATATTTACTCACTTATTTGTATAGTCTTCTTCATGTATGAGAGAGGCTGAATAAAAATCCTCAGGCTAACAGATGATTTTTAATTGATTCTAAAAAGCTGGGTAAAAGGGATAAATCACAATATTAATAAGTACATATGTTTGCCATACTATTAGATCATCTTGGTTAAACAAAGTTAAATATTTTTTTCTTACTGTAGAGAATACTCAGAATTTTGAATGTGATTAATGTGTATGAGGAATCTCCAATAAAGGGGTGTTTATAACTTTCTCATATTTCTTTTCATAAATGTGTCTAGGGATTTGTGTCTGTTGTTTGAGACATGCTTCTGGAAACATTGACCTAGTTAAATTTGTTTTAGTCTATTAAAATTAAAAAATCTTGAGAAATAAAATATACCTGTATTTTCCTTTCCTACTTGGATATTTTTCTGTTTCATATAAAATTCACTTAAAATTTTAAATGCTTTGGAAGATTTTAGAAGAAACGAATGACATAGCATCTGCCCTCACATAAGTCATAATCCCATAAAATAGGAAAACCTATAAAAATGGCTAATAAAATTTAGACAGTGATAATTACTATAGTGGAAGTACAAAAAAAATGGTCATAAAAATACAGGGAAATGAGGAGTTTGATGAGCAAATTAAAGTATTCTCTTTGTCAGAGTGGAATTTGACCTGTCCTTGAAAGTGGGCAAGGCTTTTGTGATGGACATTTACTGTTTATTTTGGTTTTCTACAATCCCAGCATCCTTCCAGTTAAGCTAATGCTCATTGGGTAATTTTGGTTGGAGACACAGCCTTTCCTCATGCTGCAGATGGGGAAGGACAGATGCTCCTTCTCTGTGCAAGCTGAGGCTTGTCTAAAGGGACTGTTTCGAGGGACTTGGCACCTTGAGAAATGCTGAGATGTGGCAGTGTAGCATTCACACTTGCACTTGGTGGTGGAGGTGAGCCACTGCACTGAGCAGAATTGTGGTGGCAGCAGTGCCCGGGCAGCCTTCTTACCTGGCTGCTTCGGCATTTTGACTTGGACTCTGTTTCCTATTGCCCAGTCTCCTCATTTCTTCTCTGTTTTTCAGACTGTTTTCTCTAGCTTCCTGCCAATTTTGAAAAGTATACTACATTCCTCCAAAAATTCCCCCTTTTTCTGCCTGTTTCTCAGAATTAGGTGGTTGTTACCTGCAAACAAGGACCCTACTAATTCAGCTTTAAAAATTGAATATGCAGGAAAGGGTATTTCTTGGCTTCTGAGGTACAAGTTCAGCAAAGACAAAGAAGCAGATACTATATGTAGGGCTTTGTTGAACCAGAGAGGAGGAAAGGTGGCAGGAAATCATTAGTCCAAAACAGAGAATTCTAAACTTTCTTGGTTCATGGCACTCTTAGTTTTCAGTAATTTTTCCTAGTACCCCTCAGTAAAACAAAGTATCTAACAGCTCCCTTTATTAAGAAATTAGGTCCAGGGGCCGGCCCGGTGGCGTAGTGGTTAAGTTCCCACATTCCACTTCTCAGCAGCCTGGGGTTTGCCGGTTCGGATCCCGGGTGTGGACATGGCACTGCTTGGCACACCATGCTGTGGTAGGCGTCCCACATATAAAGTAGAGGAAGATGGGCACGATGTTAGCTCAGGGCCAGGCTTCCTCAGCAAAAAAGAGGAGGACTGGCAGTAGTTAGCTCATGGCTAATCTTCCTCAAAAAAAAAAAAAAAAAAAGAAATTAGGTCCAAACAACATAGGAGCAGGTCATGTGGTATATAATGAATGTTGCTGTGATTCTCTTGAAAATTTAAAATTTAAAATACTCACATTGCCTCTGTGAGTTCACCACGCCTCTCCAGGGTGCCTTAGTCCACTGTTTGGGGAACATAGGCCTGAAAGATTCTTGGTATTTTGCTGTTTCCTTTTTTTTTTAAATTTATGTTTCATATTTCACACTCATAATACTTCTGTGAGATTCGCAGGTAGGGAAACTGAGGTTCACAAAAGTTAAGTAATTTGATTAAGGATATATAAGTAGTTAATATGTGGGGAATTTATCCCAAATCTTTATTTTCTTAAGCTATGTTGACCATAGAGTTAGCGTTTATGTCTGGGATGGGTGTGTTTATGTGGCTAAGGCTATGAAAATAAAGGGTATTCCAATCAAAATGATGCAGAGATATAAGTGTCAGAATGAGGAGTTTGTGCATTCTTCGGGTATCAATACAATTTTTGTAACTGATCTTTTGCTTTCAAATCCTTCTAGACCATGGATTCCTTAAACATAAGGACTTTAATCTTGCCTATATCATACCTGGTACTATAGAACCTATCCTATACTTGGTAGTCAGTATATGTTAGCTTAATTTAAGCTTCTGTTTGTGTTGAAAATTGATATGTAAAAGTGGTATTTTACACTGATAAGATTTGTGCCATAGTAGGAATAATCTGGAACTTGCTACTGAAAGGTTGATCCTGAATTGTTTCTTGGTAATTCACTTGCTCACTCTTTATTCATTCATTCAACTGACAGATATTTATTGAGTGCCTCTCACAGTTTTTCATCTTATTGAGAAGGTTGAGTGCAGACTCCAAGACTTAGAAGCCTTTGTCCAGATCTGTGTTTTGACCTTTGTCATTAGTTGTGTCACTTGTTTTCTTGATATTAAGATAATAGAAAGAGTAGAGTTTAATAAAACATTAAGAAGGTGATGAACAATCTAGAAGTTAAAAGAATTTCCATTATTATATTATAAATTTTAGGGTATCCACTTTTGAATTTGGAAAAAAGAATGAATGTATTTATAAGATAATTAAAATCAACTTCTTTTGATTGTTTATGAAAATATTAATTTTGAGCATTAAGTAGCTTCTATCGCCAGGTGATACAATTTTTCAGCCATGGTATGATTTTGTTTGGGTGCCTCATTAATAGTGTTATGACTGTAAATGAAAGCTATTTTAGGTAAAAGTTTAGATGGAGTTTGTGTGGTATTTATAACTTAGTGAAGAATCTGGTTCATGGAATTCTGTAAAAGAAAACAAAGTAAAAGTGAAATATATGTGTATTATTAAAATTGCTGAGAGGGTTTTTTATTTTGCTTATTCCTCCTAAAGAAGATATCTTCCTTTAAAACACATTCAGGTATAAGACCAAATAAGTCTTTTGAATTTACTTGTGTGGCCAAATGTACACACACATTTCTACGATACATATACAAATATGCTCAAACAATAATTCTTATTATTTCATGTCCTTCTTTTATCTTCCTAAAACTCACATTAACTTAAGGTATTTCCAGACATATTGCAATAGAAAAGTGTTGTTCTTTTTCAGATTTCCTGTACTGTTACTAGGTTTCCTTAAATTTTTCTTTGAGTGAACAAAAGGCTTTGAAGTCAAGAGGCTCTGAATGTGCCATGTAATGAAGTAACAATTTACAACTTTAGAAAGTAATCTTCGCTCAAAGGGCACAGTCCCTTAGATGAGTGTCTGGCATCCATCAGTGCTCAAGCACATTAATATTCCCGAAGTTGTAATTTTATTTCTACTAAGTGTAGGCAAATATCCGTATTTGGAGAAAATGAGATTTCTCTTTGGAAAGACCTATGGAGCATCAGCTTAATACAATACCCTGTTTTCTGACTTTATAATAAATAATGATGATGAAGAAGGATTCCTTGCATTTGATGTTGCTTATTTTGTGATTTCGTCTTTCTTGACTTTTGTATGACAGCATAATTAAGATTATTTTGAAATTTCAGTAACTGTTATTTCTTTCTATGGCAATTTGATAAGCAGGAAAGAATATTGAAATGAAGTAGTTATTATGGTTTGGTAAAATTAGAAACTGACTTGCATTTAGTTGAGATTCTAATTTTGAAAAAAAAAATTTCCAGGCTTGCTTTTCTACTTTAGGTACAAACATATTGAGACAATTGTCAGACTCTCATTATTATATGTCTCATAAATATTGCAATACATAATGATTTGTCTGTAAATTTTGTATCATGCTTCTTATATTCTGGGCACTGTTCTAACCAGTTTGCCCAGTCATTAACTTATTACTAGTCTTCCAAATCTTAAGAAAAAAATGTAGTAAGAACAGGAGTAAATTACTAATGTTTTACAGTAGAAGTTCCCACCACACAGGGATTTGTGAAGGCATGAAGGGGAGTTCAGGCAGAAGGCATGTCATATGTAAAGCCTGTGAATGTTAGAGAATGCTGAATTGTGATGTTGAACAGAGAGAGCCAAAAAAATTGTCATGAGATGGCGCTCTCCAAATCGTAAAGGACTAATATTTGTAAATAACTTTCATAAACAAGTAAATTAGTGCAGATTGAAGTTTACCCTTGAATTACCTCCTTATTCTAATGGAGATGTTTTCTGATAAGCTTGTTTTATGAGAAGAAATAGTTATTAATGGGGCCGGCCCAGTGGCGCAGTGGTTAAATTCACATGTTCTGCTTCAGTGGCCCGGGATTCGCCAGTTTGGATCCCAGGTGTGGACATGGCACTGCTTGGTAAGCCATGCTGTGGCAAGCATCCCACATATAAAGTAGAGGAAGATGGGAATGGATGTTAGCTCAGGGCCAGTCTTCCTCAGCAAAAAGAGGAGGATTGGTGGTGGATGTTAGCTCAGGGCTAATCTTCCTAAAAAAAAAAAAAAGTTATTAACTAGAGCAGCAGAAATTCCACTAAATTTGCTCCCTATCATTTCTAGTGAGCAAAGGATTATTTCTCTCCTTTTCATTTTTGTGGCAGTTGTGAATTACTATAGTGATTAACTGCACCACAAGTAGTTTCTAGAATGCCCATGAAAGCATGAATGTGAATATCATTTGTTGCCTGTGTCCAGATGGAAATACATTGAGAACTTACTTTTTGGCAGAGTTGTGATTCTCAAAACCTTTATACCTTGGGCTCCTCAGACATCTCAATACAACTTAGATACTCTTTCACATTGCAATTGCTTGCTTATGCTAATTTTATTGTAGTCTCTAAAACCAATTATTTTAAAAACAATTTTCAAATTAGGTAATATTTCAAGCACAAAGAGAATAACATAATGAACTCCTCATCGATTCTTGTCAAATCTTAATATTTAGCTTTATTTGCTTTAGGTATATATCATTATGGGTACAGGCAAAACACCCTATGTACTACTTTCCGATTCCATTACCTTCCCTCACTTCTCAGAGAAAACTACTATCCTAAATTTGGTATTTTTCACCCTAAACAGGGTTTTACATTATTATTATACATATATATTCATAAGCAATATAAAGTATTGTTTTGAACTTTAATCCATAAGGATACATGGATCCCTAGTTCATTCATCTTAACTGTTGTACAGGCTGGCTTATTGTATGGATGTTTTATGAATGTACCATATAATTTATACATTCTCTTGGTGATGCACATTTAAGTTATTTAAAAGTCTAATTTAGTCTTAACTTCTATCTTTATCCATTGGTAGATTTCCCTATTGCTTTATTTCTTCCTCTCCCCCAAATTTTAAGGTCTCCTTCTTTTAAAAAGGTATTTTTGTTAACAAACATAAAAATATCTTTTGTTTCACTTTAATTCATTTGCATAGTAGTATTAAATTAGATTACAGTTAGTACATCGTCTCAAAATTAAAAGTTGCTTTTGTGACAATGGTAAAAACAAATAGCTAAATGTTCATAGAGTTAGAAAGATCCTGTTGGTATGTTTTTCTCAGAGTAGTCAATCAATATTCCCAATGATTACCTTTAAAAAGTTTCAATATAATAAAGTTTTCAGATTCCTTGGAAAAGGAGATTTAGGTAGACATATTCAATTTATGAATTCCATATGATTGTATTTATAAGGAATTTAGCATGCCTAACTAAGAGAATAAAATATGCTTGGTGTGCAAATTAATAAATGTCTGAGGTTTGTTGAAATAATAAATCTTTTCTTTTGCAAGAAACACCACTCTCATCACTTAGATGAATTACAGAAGCTGCTATACAATGCATAATCAGAAATAAGTATTCATTTTTCATGTTCAGAAAAATCATAATGAACTATGTTGAGGTTGAATTTATAAGACACATAATAATTTTTCAACTCTAAGAAAGCTTCCCCCTCCAGTTTTTTATTTTTCTTTATTTTTGAGGAAGATTAGCCCTGAGCTAACTGCTGCCAATCCTCCTCTTTTTTCCTGAGGAAGACTGGCCCTGAGGTCACATCCGTGCCCACCTTCCTCTACTTTATATGTGGGACGCTTACCACAGCATGGCTTAGCCAAGCGGTGCCATGTCCGCCTCCAGGATCTGAGCCAGTGAACCCCAGGCCGCTGAAGCAAAATGTGTGAACTTAACCGCTGCGCCACCAGGCCGCCCCCTGACCCCACCCAAGTTCTTAAAGTACCAAATGTAGTTCTTCGAATTATTTCAAGTCTGCTTGTTTGCTTGATTAAAATCACAGTGTTCGTTTGGCTCTGAGTCACAAAAAGAAGTAGTGACATTATCTTCTCAGAAAAAAAGTATGGGTTTATTTGTGTTTAACCTTTTATCAGTGAAGCACTTAGATGTCTACTAAGAAATGTTAGGCTTAGGGATAGCTTTGGGCAGGACGATACAAATCTGGAATTTTTTGGAGTGTAAGGTAGGATTGCCTTGTGATTGGCAAAGTTAATTTTAGAAGAGTTATTCTTAGAAGCAACAGATTTCAGCCATTGCTGCATTGAAATGTCACAGTTTCTTGTGCCAAAAGTAAAACACATACCATTCAAATTATTATTCACTTCCAAATGCATTAGCTAACATCTGTCAATAGTATGCCAATTAGTAGGTTTGTCTGCGTTGATAATTATGTTTTCAATTTAAATTATATTTGTATACAAATATACTCCCCCTGCCTTATGGTTCAGAGAGTTCTAAAGAAAATTGAAGTAGGATATTTGGTTTAACATTACATAACACTCATGAACAATTTATTATTTCATGTGGATTAACTAACGTCACTAGAATTTCTTGATGAGGAGAGTAATCATCAAGTAAATAAATTGTTGAGTAAAGATTTGTCAGTGGATATAATTTACGCTATACCAAACCTGTTAAAGAGAGCTGAAAAGTAAATTTTTTTAATTATGAAAGCAAAACTAATATTTTAGCTAGAGATAAAAAAATTCCTGAGTTTTATAAGCAACGAATCTATACACTTTTCAATAAGAAATGTATTCAGTACATATTGATTGTGTGCTTACTTTATGACAATCATTTTAGGAGGCATAATTTAAATTATCATTATGATATAAGGTGAGTATCGCCGTTTCAGTTATACCATTGAAATAGCTGAATGTCAGAGATTGTAATTGACTTGCTTCATATCACAAAGTGGCAGAGGTAGAATTCAAATCCAGATCTTTTGGATTCCAAAATCTCTATCCTTTTTATTTCCTCAACCTAGTATTCTATTTGTGTGTGTGGGGAAGGGAGGGGTGGCAATGGGGCAGGGGAAACTTATATGAAAGATATGAAACTGATCATTTGAATAAAATGCAGCACTTGGTTCTGAGCCAAGTCATTCGTTTAATTTGCTTTGAGTGGGTAGGTGGATAGGATTTGGAATATTGATAAATTCTTATAAAAATTATGATTTTTTCAATCATGTAGATAAATATTTGCCTTTTATTTGTTTAAGGTCATAAGATTTGTAAGTAATTCCAGTGGTTGATAAGTCAGATCCTAAAGGAATTTTAGAATCTACAACCATCATACCTAATAGCTTGTTTACCCAAAGATCCATCAGGTAATATCTGTAAATAGATTCATTTATTTATTTACTTGCCTACTACATTTATTTATTATTACTATATTTTTAAATTTTAGTCCATGCTGAAATTGATTGCGCTCTAGCATATATGAGCATTTACTTTTACTGTCTTTTTCACATTTCACAGTTCAAAGAATTAAGAATGAAAAGTGTTATTTCTTGTTTTACAGACTAAATACACTGGCAAAGTAATATTTTTTTTTTCTGTGACCTAAAAAAAAGAGTCGTTGGTCCATGTTCTAATAATATACTTTAATTCCTAAGGTTATATTTCAGTCCTGTATTAATTTCGTTTGTAGGTTTTAGGTAGAATCTCCCATGTAAAAGTCAATTTATCAATAGTAGACATTTACATATTGTTATACAAAAGTAGCCTTTATTTCTTGAGTGCAAAGCAGGGTATAGCTTTGGTATATTTTATCTGAAAAGAATTTTAAGAGAAAATTTGTTGTTAACTCTACAGCAAATCCTTGAACATTATGACTCCCAAAATATAGGACTGATGTATATATTTTTGTAAATGGGAGGGTAAATTTATGATCCTATAGTAAGAAAAAGTAATACTGAGGGTCTGTGCAGTGACAAAATATGGCCTGAGATTAATGGCAGAGATGAGACAAATAATATCCAGGTTCCTTTTAGGAAGTAACATCTGGGCCAAGCACAAATACCAACTTTTCTCTCTTCTGAGGCCTCATCATGCTGTCTATACTGCACCAGTGACTTGGTTATATTTTCAAGATTGGCTCTTTCGTATTTGCTTTGGAAACTTATATCTAATTCTATAACATGCCCCCTTGAGAAGCTTAATTGTTCCTTGACTATGTATACAAATTTAGTCTCTGATGTTCCCTCATACCTCATATACTCCCTCCATTACAAAGTTCCGCTCAAGTCTAGACCAGAGATGTCATTCAGCTCAGAAACAAAAGAACAATGATGGTTCTGAATTTAAAAAATGGATTTTTGGTCTAAATGGAACTTTGCTTATCACTTATTTTAGAAAAGAGCCTGAAGCTTTCAGTGGGAAGTTTATGATTTTTCTCAGATGTGTTCGGGGGCTGTTAGCTCCCTCAGACACTAACAATTACATAAAAAAAGAAAAAGCCTATCTTTCTCCTACTTTTCCACTTTTCTTGGCCACATGACCAAGCAAAAATCATGATACTCTATGAAAGAATGTTTATTATTTTACTAAAATCAATGGTAATAGAATGTTTAATATTGAAGCTATATTGTATGCATGTCTTTCTTGGGGAGTAGAGGAGAGGAAGGGGCTCTCAAGTAACTTCCGGGCCTAGCATTAAAGTCTAAATATAGCTCATTGTAGCCTCACTGTGTGCTGTAGACACACTTGACTGACGTTGTTGTCTTCTGAATTCTGCTTTGGGGACATTCTTACATCCTGCTGTACCTCTCTCCTATGAGAAAATAAAGTCTGTAGGCGTAAGAACCTTGACATTCTTTCCTTTTTGTCATCTTGTTCAGAACAAAGTAGACCTATTTTTTAAAGAATGGGCACGTTTTTTAAAGAATGGGTTCACCGTTGTTGAAATAAACTCAGGTGAAATCTGTGTGTGTCCCCAAGGGCTAGAAAATAAGCCTAGGGCTTTGTTAAGCCACAGCTGAAGTGTTTTTGACACTGTCGTGTTAATATGCGTGACTACAACCACAGTGTCCTCATCCTTCACCTTCTGGGCTCAGTTGTGTTGAACCTCAGGGACCTGCTTTGGATGCCTGGTATTGTAAACACTCGTCAAATACTGTCCACTCTCCTTGCCACAGGAAATATAAGTGTGTGATGTATAGGGTATTCAAATAGAAAAAAAAAAAAAAAAAGGAAGAGCTGGAGGGGTTAATTAAAATAAAAACAGATTTTTCTCTCTTGTTAGAAAGGGAACATTTTAACATTGTTGTGTTGATTTTAGTTGTACAAAGAGGAAGGAATGTCTCAGAATGATCTAGACATCCTTTTTAAAAACTTGTGGCTGCTTACTATTCCTTATCAACCCGGCAGAGTTAAGTCAGTTGTCCATGTTGGACAGTGAAGCCTCGACACAATTGCTACTGAGGAATCTTAACCAGAAACCATACTACTACAGGGGCTGGCCCGGGCCCAGCGGTTAAGTGCGCGTGTTCCGCTTCAGCGGCCAGGGTTCCCGGTTCGGATCCTGGGTGCAGACATGGCACTGCTTGGCACGCCATGGTGCGGTAGGCGTCCCACATATAAAGTAGAGGAAGATGGGCACAGATGTTACCTCAAGGCCAGGCTTCCTCAGCAAAAGAGGAGGATTGGCAGCAGATGTTAGCTCAGGGCTAACCTTCCTCAAAAATAAATAAGTAAATAAATAAACCATGATACTGAGAAATAGAAGGGACTTAGATCAACTAGTCCAACATTTAATCTTTCCTTCTGTTACTGTGCTCTTTGCTGCTTCAGCGTGGAAATCTGAAGAGTGTAGATGGTTGGAAAGGAAGGAGGCTCTACCTTTATCTCAAGATTAGCTTAATTAAGCTCAAATTGTGATACCTATTTAATGATCTGCCTGTGTTCCAATCCTATAATTAGCTCTACTTGTCACATATGGCCCTATTCTCTAGCTATCCACATTAGAAAGGACACTGTTCTCTGATTCTCTTTGAATCCTGTAGAACACTGGAAACTCTTTCTTTTCCTTGTCGTTATGGTAAAGCTTCTGTATGATTAATCCTGCCTTCCATTCTTGTAGCAAAGTTTGCTCTGGCCAATGATGAGCTAAAGCCAAGCTAGAGTTAGAAAGGCATGGGGCATGTGAAAGCCGTCCCAGGGTAGGTGGGGTTATAGTGCAAAAGGGAAAGCTCACAGCATACATGCCCACCGTCTTGGGAGGCATTCTAGTAACCATACACACTTTATTTTCAGGGTCCATTTGTCAGATTGTTCCGTAGCTGTTCAGCCATTTTCTACTCTTACTACTTCCCTGTTATGCTGAGGAAGAAAACACCAGCATTTTCCAGACTTAGGCTCAATAGCTGGAGAGTCTTTGCCTTAATCCTGCCCTGAGGTATAAAAACAGATAATACAATAATGATTTTAAAGCTATGCCCAAAGAATGAAGCCCAAAATAGTAATTTTAGGAAAATTAAGTCAGTTTGTTAGGTGAAAATACTTAGTTTATTTTCTATTAATTATATTATTCTGCCCAGTTTTATTCTTTCTTTAGTTTGAAATTCTTTTCCACTAACAGTGAATATCCCGCTAAGTAGAATTACTGGTTAGGTAAATCACTGACAGTGCAGATTTATTTAGTCTGTGGTGGTATGTTCTTTCTATTGCTGACCCTTAGCAGATTGAAGATATGTCTAAAATGGTCTTTATATCCATTCCTAAGTAAAATATATACTACTTTAACACAAAGTCTCTCCCTGTTTTCTTTTTCCTTTTTATTGTAAAATTGTTTGTGTGTTATTTTCAATGTGTTTGATATTGATTGAGTTCCTCTTTTGTAGTAGAGAAATAATGCTTATATTTAACCAAAAAATAAAGAGATATTACACGAATTAATTTTAGTAACTGGAAGAATCTATTGTTTCTCTGTTTAATAAAGGACCATAAAATAAATTATAAAATTATGACTATTTATAAAATATTATAAAATTATAAATAAATGCTAAAATGCCATTTGTTAATGCTTTTACAAATGGCGAAATATTTTATTATGTTATAAAATTATTCAAACGTTTTGTGCTTTTGGTAAAAAGAGAATTCAAAACCATTATACAATTTTGTGAGTAAAATTTATGTATATTTGTATGTCTGGGTGTATATGTTAGTTTGTTGTTTTAGACTAATTCTATTATTTAGAGTACATGAATTTCTCATATATGCCATACTCTTTATACCAATTGTATTATTCTTTAGTTGAGCAACATTGTTGGCACAAATTCTGTTATTTATAAATAAGTAAAATAAAGTAAACAATACTATTTAATATAATAAATGTAGTAAATTATAGTCTTGTGTGTGTTGTATGAGTAGCTTGAAAAAAATACTTTCTAACAAATCTCCTCAAAATGACTGTAGTATGTTGGTGCTTCCAGTATTTTCTCTGCCAATTTATGGATTTAGTGACAATAAGAGAAGGAAGCATTGTAGGGAGTGCTTTATGGAGAGTGTGTCATTTTCTACATCTAGATTTAGATCAATATATGCCTCAAATGTGTATAAGCCTGGCAGCTTTGCAAGTATATTATACATCCAGAAATAGAGTAACCACCATTTTAGTCTCTGCTTCTGTGAGTCTGACTTTTTTAGATTCCAGAGATAAACCATGTTGAACACTTTACACACAAGTTTTATTTGTTAATTATACCTCAATAAAGCTATAAATATTAATAATGAAAGAAAGTTAGTAAAAAAATTTCTATGTACTGTAGCCCACAACATATTCTTTGCTTCTTCTTTTATATTGTTTGTTAATCCAATTATTTTTCCCTTCACAATCCTTGTTTGGAGCCTCCTCGGCTCCAGCCCCTGTTCCTCATACACAATATCTTGTTTTCTCTGGATACCTCCACCACTCCTCCCACCTTTCCCTCGTTATATTGCCATCAGAACAAAGCACTGCTAGTAAACATTCAGTGGCTTTCCTTTGTCTGTAAAAAGGATTTGAAATTCCTTTGCCTGATGTTTTAAATTTGTATTTAATTTATATGCTTAGCATTTTTGTAAGCCAGTCAATTTCTCAAATTTACCACTCTAACCTTCTAGGCGTACTTCATTGGCCTTCAATCTTGATGAAATCTCCTCTCTCTATCCAAATTCTATTTATCCTTCAAGACTCAATTTGAATCCCTCTTCTTTTGTGGAATAGTTGCTGACTAGTGCAGCTTATCATTGCCTTTTCCTTTGCTGGTCTCCTATGATCTGTGTCACTCAAGAGACAGCATAACATCAAGTCAGCAACGAAAGAAGATCTCATGTTTACTGGAACACGAGAGAATGTTTCCTGTTGAGTATAAAAGAGGATTTGGTCAGGGAAGGCAACTATGCTCAGTAAGAGGATGCTGAAGGTTGATCATGGAGGGAAGAGTGGAAGACGTGCAGCTGCCCTTAGGGACATATAGTAAGGCATCCGTTAGGAAGAGTTGTTTAGGACTGTTAGTGATAGACGAGTGTTATTCTGAGTCATTTATTTCCTTTATATGTGCCATCCAAAATTCTAATATTCAGAGGTGCTCTCCAGATACATAAAGTTTGAGATTCACTATTATGACACACAGTTGTCACTTTAGTTGGGCTGGAAGCTCTGAAGGCAAGCATTTTGTTTTCCCTTGGTGTCCAACACAAGACCTTGTGTGTAACCGATGCTTAATTAATTTCTATTTTAGTTACTTGATTATTAGCAACACACTGATTGATATGATTGTATGTGATGTCTCTGAAATACAGACTGTACTTTCTATGCTTACTTTGCAATATTTACCAAAAAGGATAGTATTTCTTTCTAAAATTAGAAACCAGTTTGTAAATAAATTACTTTCTGGCATGGATGTTAATGGTCTTTATTCTTATTATCTTAATTACTACATTAGTAAACAGGAGAAGCTTTGATCCTCTAAGCACTCCAAGTCATGGCATGTCAATAACCCCCCTGAAATTAGGATGACGTTTTCGATATCTATGTAAGGTATATTGAGAGACACTTCACTTAGCTGAATAAACCTAACCTGTCTGACTTGTATTTACTTATATAAATACTCTCATTCATTTCTCCAATAACAATGTGAAAATATGAGGCAATTTAGAAGAGTTCTTTTTAATATTTATCTTTTTCATATTATTTTTATCAGAAAAGAATACTAATCCAAGTGTAATTTATTATAAATACTGAAATTGGGGGAAGTACACAGGCATATCTTGTTTTATTGTGCTTCGCTTTATTGTACTTCACAGATAGTGTGTTTTCTGCAAGATCCTCCACCAGCAAAACAATTACAACTCACTGAAGGCTGAGATGGTGGTTACCATATTTTAGCAATAAGTTTTTTTTTTTTTTTTTTGCTGAGGAAGATTTGCCATGAGTTAACTTCCATTACCAATCCTCCTCTTTTATTTTTTGAGGAAGATTAGCCCTGAGCTGACATCTGTGCCAGTCTTCCTCTACTTTATATGTGGGACACCACCACAGAATGGCTGGTAAGTGGAGTAGGTCCACACCTGGGATCTGAGCCTGTGACCCTGGGCCACCGAAGTGGAGCACACGAAACTTTAACCACTCAGCCATGGGGCTTGGCCCTAAAGTACTTTTTACTTAAGGTATATATATTGTTTTATTAGACATAATGCCATTCCATACTTAATAGACTACAGTATAGTGTAAGCATAACTTTTATATGCACTGGGAAATGAAAAAGTTCATGTGATTCACTTTATTGTGACATTTGCTTTATTGCAGTGGTCTGATACCAAACCTGCAATATCTCGAAGGCACGCCTGTGATCATAAAGTTTTGAGTAGTCAGAGCCTTGGAGATCATTTGCATTTGTTAAACAAAGAAGAGTCCTTTCCGTGTCTTACAGAGTGTAGTGTGCGTAGCGAAGATGTTCAGCTTTTCTCGTTGTGCCAGACCAGTTGTCAAAAGATGATCATGCTCTTGCACTTTTGTTATTCATTGAAGTCTAAGCGTATTTTGTTTTTCTTTACAAGGGCAAACTGCTCTAGTTTACAGTTTTCTAAAGCAATTTAAAGGGGTTGCAATATAAAACAGGGAAATGTGTTCTTTAGACTTGAGTAGATTTAGGAGTATATATTCTGAATCACAGTTGGTAAAGCATGATAGCGAAAGACAAGAGCAGTAAGCACTTTAAACTATGAAAAAGAGAGATTTTTCATATATCAAAAATGACCATGCCTTTTCATTTATCTTTTTAGGTTTATTAATTTTATTTACCTTCCTCATTTACTTTATTCCCTTTAAAATACTGACAGTGTAAGTCAAATGAGAGGATATTGCTGTGCTAAATTGTGTTGACAGTCTTGCCTTTTTTTCCATCACAGGCGATGTGCGATCATAGCTGACACACACAGCATGTATATTCTGTGTCAATGCTGTTCTCTAAGCTCTTCATAAAGAGCTTAGTATTAAATCTAATCTTAGTATTAAATCTTTAAAGAGCTTAGTATTAAAATTATCTCTTGTCCTAAATCTTTTAATTCTAACGCAACTTTTGAGGTAATAGTTTCATTATTCCCATTTTAAAGATGAGCAAACTAAGTTAAAAGACTGTTAAGTAACTTGTACATGTCACTCAACTATAATTGTTAGAGCCAGGGTTCAAATCCATCCACTCTGCTATACTAACTCAGATAGAAGCTAACGTTCGGCAGTGCAGAATGTGAACCTGGATTTTAAAATATAGGTTTTGTGTTAGTTTAATCCTCAGCAAAAATGGAGATATTAGTCATATCCAGCAAATATTGCAGAAGGGGTAGTGTGAGGATCATATTAGTTACTGTATAGGAAAGCACTCTAAAACGTATTGTGTGAATCATGTCACGTATTCATAATGTATAAAAGTCTGAGAGGATAGAGTTAGGAAGTTTATTTTAAGATATATTCAGTACCATTAATTTTTTTTTTTTTAAACAGGTGTGTCTGTGATGGCAGTGATGTAGAGCCCTCTATTTAATGCATGGGCGTGCATTGTTTACGGAAAGCAAGATTTTATTTGTGAATTTTATAACCAGAATCTGTTCTGAAGACTGGCAGAAGTCATGCAAATTGGCAGCTGATGAGAGGTTTTAGCTCTCATGGTCACTTCAGTCCTTACTTGTGAGATTACACCATTCTTACTCACTAATTCTCAAAACTCAGTTTTATTCCTCTGAAGCCCTCATAAAAATGGCAAAGTACTAGGGAAAAAAGTCCATTTTCTTCAAGTGGCTGGAGAGAATATGATGCTCTGTTCCATAGCTATTTTTGTCTCATCAGTCCTTTGATGTACTTTGAAATGAATGTTGTTTTCCATTCTGATATTTGATTGGCAGGTTATTTTCTAGCTTTCAGATGTGATTGGCATTAAAGAGATGAACATTTTTTTAATCCCTTCATTCTACAAATTATTATTTAGTGTTGAGGACTACATGTGTATACACATATATTTAAACTCTTTTCAGAGAGGCAAGTTGTATCTTTAAAAAAACTCTATTTTCTAGGAAACTAAAAACAGGTTGTTTGCATCAGCATATTTCAGTGCTCATAAAAACATCATTTAGGCAAGGGACTTCATTGTATACAGATTGTTTCTCTAATTGGTACAAAAAAGTACTCTACACAAATTTATTTCTCAGAAACTAAACTCTGACTGTCTGTGACCCCACTAATACTCCTGTGAAAGAAGGGCAACAGTGATAGGAGAGTATATTTTGGATTTAGCACAGGCTTAAGACAACTATTATTTATTCATTTTGGGAAAAAATAGGAAATTTCACTGAAAATTTAACCAAGTGTTTCAGTTCCAAGTTTATCAGAAAATATGATAATTTTTAAAGTAGCTTTCAGAATATTTTAGTTTTAAAAGTGAGAATAATTTCTAGGTTTTTTTTGGTTCCTCTGGAAACATATCTTCCCTTTGTACCCATCATAGGGCTTTGTATATTATTAAATGATGAGATTTTAGATCTGGGAAAGGACCTTAGTGAAAGGAAAGTTCATTGAATCTTGAGGAAGCTGAGACTCACAGAGGTTCAATGTCGTGCCCAGTTCCCACGGATTGTTCAGAGCTCCTGATTTGAAGCTGATGATATTTTGTGTGAGTGCAGTGTTTATTGTTGGTTGAAAACTTTCTGGAATGCAGTCATGCTAGTAGCTTCCTAATTGGTGAGTTGTTTGAGGGGAATTAATATATGTTTTTATGAAGGGACAAATAAAGTCACCTTTTATTTACTTTTCTGCTTCCTGGATTTCTGCCTATATATATTTGGAAATCTTTATGTCTTCAGCACACATCAATCAATACATCCCATTATTTTCTATATATAGTATCTATGGCTTTATGAATGAAAGTTAAAATTGTTAAATTTTGAGATTGTTTTAAAAAGTTAAAATTTGACTTCTACTTACATTCTTTGTTAATTTGGGGAAGTTGGTTGCACATTTTACATGAACACAAGCTACTGGATATTCGTTAACAGAATTACTGAATTTTGAGTGAAGTCTCCTTAGTCTTAGTCTTGACAAACTTAGGGTAGTTGATTCAGAAGCCTAAGGGACTTGGGGCAAGCCAGGGTAGATGACCAACATGATGTGGTACCATGGAACGCCATGTTTTGCCTTAGTGACCTCAGGTCATTCGCGCTGAGGCTGCCTGTCCTGCCTGTCTTTCCACCTGCTCCAGCCAGTGGTGATTGCACTGGAGTTTGTAGTCGACCATATCAAATCCTTCTTTCAAGTACGTGGACAGATATATTAAACATTGAGTAGAGAGTTCGACAAGTACTGGGTTTGTGATTAGCAAACGTTGTGTAGAAAATGAATGTGGAACATTATCTATAATAGGGTGTGGTTTGAAGACTGAGTCAAGGGAGCCTTTCTGGAGAGGTGACAGCTGAAATAGGGTTAATGAGTTCATAGACTTTTCTCCCAGAAGAAGAGAGAGACCACAATTTCACTCAGGTGAAAAAAAGTACAAAGCTATAAAGGCATGAGAGAGCACAATATGTTCTGGAATACGGAAGTATAAATGACTGGAGAAGGGGTTGCGGGGTATAGAGGTGCAGAGAGAAAGCTGGTGAGAGAAAAAGGCACTGCAAAAGTAGCAGAGCGGAGTTTAGACAATTCAGAAGGCTTTAGCACTTCTGAATCTCTCCACCCTGAATATGTGATCCAAAATAAAAATAATACTGGCCTTTAAATAAAATATGAAACTTACATATATACTGAAACGACAGGTAGTTTTTTTTACAGATTTTGGTTGTAGAATTTTAGACAAGTTACTCAAAGCTGAACTTGACTCATTTTCTCACACATACTTGGTCTCCTAGTGTACAATACAGTTGTATTGAAGGCGCTTTTAAATCTTAATATGGATTTTGGATTTTATCCTGAAGAAATTGGAGCGATATTGAAGAACTTTTTACTAGGAATTTTTATGATCACTTTTGACTTTTGAAACTTTATCTTGTCTGCATTGTGGAGAATAGCCAAGAGGAGACTGAGATAAGACAGGGAGAGACCTTTTGAGGGAGGCAATGTACTTTGTCTGTGGTAAGTAAGGACGTCTCCACTCAGGCAGTGTCAATGGTAATGGAAGTGAGAAGAAGGACCTGAGAGGATTCCTGAGGCAGGAGCTGCAGAAAGTACTGACCAATGAAAGCTGAAGATAAGAGAGAGAGAGGAGCCACGATAAGGTCTGTAATCAATGTGGGAGAAAAATGGTGACTCAGTGAGAGGTGTGTAGAGTGAGTGCTTGTGGAATATCCTGGTGGAATTAACCCACCAGCACTTGAATATATTCGTCTGCTGACGTGGATTTGGAAACTTCAAGAATTGAAACAATAGAGCGGACAAGGTACGAGGTTAAAAGGGCAGAGGATTGTTTCTCCCAGCCTGTTACTGGAGCTTCTGTTGTTTGAGCAGTTTTTGTTTGCATATCCAGTCCCGGGCTCCAGGTGAACATAGCCCTCTTCACGGCTGCACAGCCCTCGAGTCTTCTTGTCTGGTGTTGGAAAAGCCTTTCTTTACCCTGCCATTTTTCCTCAGCATTTCATCCCCTGAACTCCTGCTATTGATAGGATGTACGTAAGAAGTGCCAGACAGAGTTTGTGATTCATGGAAAAGTACAAGTTGGCATTTTACCACTATAAATTTTCAAAACCAAAATTGGAAAATAAAGGAAGTGGTTCCCTGGGGAGCAAATGGCCCATGATAGAAAAATTTAAAAGTTTTTCATTATGTACATCCAAAAGGAGCTATTTAATGGAATTACATTTAATGTAGACCAATCCCGTAATATTTTATAAATTATGTTTTGGTATGATATTTGGAGTAGGCCTTTAGAATAAAATGTTGAATCAATTCAGCAATTTATAATGCTATTAAACATAAAATGTCCTAGAATCTATGTTTATGAAGTTGTGATGACCTTAGATTTTTTTTTTTTTAAGTCTACTGTTACCACGAATTACCTTAGAACAATATTAAGCAAGTATATTTTTCAGGAGTAATACATTATTTGTTAGACATCAATCTTTGATGTATCTCATTCTCTTTCATTTTTATTGGATCTCATAAATTTAATAACATTTAATTTTTTATCATAGTAATAGAACTTCATAGTAAAAATAGAATATTTGAAAAAATATAAAAGTTATAAAGAAAAGTGACAAGAATCACCCATTATTAAAGCCTATAGATAAATTATTTTTTTACATATAAATGCTATATGTGCAATTTTCTTAGGCTATTGAATATTCTTTAGGAATAAAATCTTAACTATTATCTAATAATTTGGTGGATGTACGTACTTTATTTAACCTCTTCTATGTATCTGGAAATATATATATGCTGGATATTTCTATCTTTGACAAATTATTACTATTATAAATAAGGTTTTGATGAGTATCCTTGAACACATAGCTATTAAATATCTCTGTTAATTTCCTAAGGATAAATTCCTACAACCAGGATCATTGAATCAAACTATTTGAAACTCTGTCTGTTGATGAATATTGTCAAGTTTCCCTTGGACCTAGTTGGGCCAGGACCAAAAAATATTCTGAAATCTGTTCTCTAGGCCTGGTTAATGCTGTATTTATGATCATTATTCTCCTGAATAATCATAAGAAAATGGCTTCTTTGCCACTGAAATCAAAAGCAATGAGGTACTGATAGATGCCTCTATCTTAGGAAATGGTGCTTTTCTTTTTCCCCGAAAGTTACTTGGCATTGTTGTACCTGCCATTCTCAATAAGAAGAATTTTTTCCCCTTGTTTAATATGTAGAGGAATCATCAGTGTCCAGGTGTACAACTGTCAGATTTAGTGTGTGTGGACACCAGTTATACCATTATTATTTGAGATCATATTGTTTTACCATCTAAATGATTTGTCTCTCAAGTGACGTTTGACAAATATATTTATGTCAAAATTCATTATAGTATTAATACAATTTGATTGAAATTTTGTCTTGGCCACAATGCTATGAAAAATATGCAGAATTATCCACATATTATTTTAATTATTATATAACGGAAAAGAAACTTAAAGTGTTTTACAAAAATGTTCTCCATTTGATTGAGAAGACAGACTCTCCTTTAGTCTTTTTTTTTTTTTTTAAGGAAACTGAATTCTTCAAATATTAGACTACAAAAAATGATAGCACACCTGGTAGTGGGAATTTATCCAGTAAGTGTTTACCAAATACTAGAGCTCTTGACACTATGAAATCTGAAAACAAAATATTGAAGTAAGGGAGATTGAACATGCTACGCCATTTAGCCCACTTTGAGGCATGTTGTAAGCATGTGGGCTGTAGTGGCAGACTGCTTGGTTTTGAAATCTGATAAGTTTTTATGAGTTGTGTGATTTTGGGCCGTGTACTTAAATTTTAAGTGCCTCAATATCCTCACCTGTAAAATTAACTCAACAGTAGTTCCTAATATGGGAGCTATTGCAATGAATGGTCTTAGCACAATGTTTGGCACATAGTAAGCATTGGATAAATGTTACCTACTACTTGGATCAGAAGTAAACTAAAATTTCAAAATGCATGTTTCCTTCCACATGTCACTTCTGTCCTAAAGTGGCACCCATTTCTGGACCTGTTGCATTACTATAAGGAGAGTAATGTAGGAACTTTGCTCATGTAAAGTGAGCTGGGGAATGCATGAACTATACATCATTATTAGTGTGTGTTTTTATGATCTTTGAACCAACCATGGTAAGCAGGCAAGGAAGACAAATTTTCTTTCCTCTTCTTGGGCCAAATTATTCTAGTTATGGTTTTGTTTTGCAAGTATATTATAAAGAAATTATAATGAATCAGATTCAAAGAAGAATATCTGCTTTGGTCTCTCACATCCCATTTTAGGATGCTTTGCAGCTGTAAGTGCGGTTTTGATGGGTAAATACGTAAACTTATGTGTGTTGTCAACCCAGATGGAATTACAGTTGGAGGTTTAAAACCAGTCAAAACTTCATTCCTGGTGCTCATTGGAAATGTGCTAGTATGTGCAAAATTGATCAGGAGGAAGATGTGTGTAAATCTCTTAAAATTTCCTTAATTATTTTTAAAGTATGTGTGTGTGAGAGAGAGAGAATATTCTGGAAAACAAGAACGAAAACAAATATAACTCAGTGGTTACATCGAAATTAACAGAAGTATTTCGTGCCACAGTTAACAACATAACAGCATTTATGGGACCTCTGGTCTTTTGAAAAAATAGTTTAATTCTGAGTAGCTATAGAATCTAGTCTTTAATTATAATTCAATATTAATTGAGTACCAACATGCCTTAACTATAATACAGGCAGAATGAGACATGGTGCTTTTAAGTTGTATCCCAATTAAAAGTAAATATAATGTAAGGCAGTTGTGAATTTTAATGAATTATTTCATTTGTATTTGGATAGCTTCTCTCAATCTTCTGCTACAGGGCTTCAAAGATTTTCCGTACCCTGGAGCCTTAAAACAATCATTGCAGAATGTTAATTTACAGCTATTCTGGTCTTCCTCTGGGATGCTTTCACAACCTCCAATTCACATCCCAAAATTCATAAGCATATCAGAAGCAAAGTTTATAAAATTCATCCTAGTATCAACTGAAAATTAAGAACATCTTCATGAATGAATTCCTGTCATTGAAAGACAATTCAGTATTTCCTGTTTTCAAGATGTGTAATTCACAAAGATGAACATATGTAAGAGAGCCTCTTCATTATTCCCACCTCTTCTTCCAGACTTCATCTTTTCCCTTAACTAGGCTGCTCTGACTTCTGTTTCCTGCACAGAGGATGCTCTTGTGTTAACTCTGCTCTACTCCTCTTCACATCTTGTTCTCAGGAAGAATTTTGAAAATTATATTCATCCTATTCTTAGTCTTACAAATGACTGATGAAACTTAAATGTATTAGCTGCTTCTAAAGATCTTTTTTGTTTAAAGGAGAGAGATGTATCAAAGAAACACATCACTAATTGTGAAATTTAAAGAATCTGTTCCAATTGCTGGAAATATTTTTGAGGGGGTAGGATCATCGCTAATAATATCTGAAATCATGACATAGAACTGAATTTCTGCCTTCTCTACATGTTGACTTAGAGCACATACTTTTTCTTTTTACCGTTTTCTTTAACCAGTTCACTAATAGGAAACAGATGGACTAATTTTCCGTCTGCTTAAAATGGTGGGATCCAGCTGTTACAAAGGTAATTATAATTTATCCATGAAAATGTGGAATGTGTTCTTGTCGATTTGGGAATAATCAAGGAGCACACAGAAGTAAAGGTTAACAAAGAGCTGGTGAAAACAGATCGTCTGGGTTAATCTTATACGTACTATGTGATATAAAAAACCTCATAATATTTAGTTCCTTTTGCTCAATGTAAAAAGAAACCTTGAAGAACTCAAAAAGCGAGTATCTGACATCCACAGATAAGTAATGTTTTTGTTGAATTGCTCACTTTCTATACATACTGTTTAGTGAAGTTGAGGTCATATTTGATTTTGTATGTTGTTTTTAATTTTTTTGAGGAAGATTAACCCTGAGCTAACTGCTGCCAATCCTTCTCTTTTTGCTGAGGAAGACTGGCTCTGAGCTAACATCCGTGCCCATCATCCTTTATATGTGGGATGCCTACCATAGCATGGCTTAGCCAAGCAGTGCCATGTCTGCCCCTGGGTTCTGAACCAGCGAACCCCAGGCCACCGAAGCGGACCGCTGCCGCACTGGGCCGGCCCCTGTATGTTGTTTTTAAAACAAACAGATATTTTCTATGTTAAGAAAATGTTTAAGCCTTATAGTTGTTATTAATTGTGACATATTTTACATTATAATAAACGTTAATAAAATTAATAAAATAAAATAAAAATAAGCATATACAGTTATATTTGTTTAAAAATTTGCATAGTGTGTGAGTTTTATGGTATCATCAGGTTTAAAATTTTTTATATTTTTATTTTCCTCATTTTCAAATATTTGAATATAGGTCTGCTATTTTCTATTTTCCTGTAGAGACTCCAGCACCATGGTGATATAATGCTCAGGCTATTTTCAGTCTGTGGTGTGGATTGTCTAAGCTCATTCAGTAATTAAGTTCATCTTTACATTGCCGAATAAATAGTTAAATTCCTGTATGAAATACATGTACATTAATTTCCCCCTCACTAATTATAAAATCCATATTTCTCCATGAGAGTAGTTTGAAAACGTTGATTTCTTGTGGGTCTTACAAAGTTTGTTTGTATGTATGTGTGGTTTTATTTCAAATAAAAAAATACAACATTGTAAAATGTTGGAAATTTATCAGTTTTCACCTTTTATCAAATTATGCTTTTAAATCCTGAAAGCAGAAATCAATATAATCACAATAATGTAGTATTTTAAATTTGGATATATTTCTAAGGATATCCAGAGAAGCATTTAAAAATGTGTTGACTAAAATTTATTTTATCTTTATTAAAAATATAACTGGTATAAATGTAAGAAGAATGAGGAATTAAGAAGCTAGCATTCATGACATTAGGGAAATCATTCAAATTACATAGGAAAATAGATGTTTAAAAAAAACCTCTGTGGGGGCCGGCCCGGTGGCGCAGTTGTTAAGTGCTCACGTTCTGCTTCTCGGTGGCTGGGGTTCTCCGGTTCGGATCCCGGGTGTGGACATGGCACCGCGTGGCAAAAAGCCATGCTGTGGTAGGCGTCCCACATATAAAGTAGATGAAGATGGGCATGGATGTTAGCTCAGGGCCAGGCTTCCTCAGCAAAAGGAGGAGGATTGGCAATAGTTAGCTCAGGGCTAATCTTCCTCAAAAAAAAAAAAAAAAAAAAAGACGTCTGTGATTGACAGTTTTGAGTTCATCTGTATATTAATGTATTTTGACGAAAGATTAAGCGTTGCTTTATTCATTAAATGTAAAATGTATTTATTAAATCCTCTTTTAATCATGTGACTGTTTTTTAGCCTGTGTATGTACTGAACCGGACATCATATACATACTGAGAAGCAGCCACAGCTAATAACAAAAAATGTGTATAAACATACACTTGAGAGTTAATTTCTAAGTGTAAAGCCTCCAGAGACGAGTTAGTTATTTTATCTCCAAACCAAACCACATTTAGGAAAATTCGAAAACTGGAAATTGGGGAGAAGAGATGAAAGAGGAGTTTGGTTTTTTCGTTTTCTTCTTCATCACTGGTTCTTTCAGAGTTATTTCTGACCCCTAAAGAGCAGGAAGGGAAGATGAAAGCTGATTATTCATCACCACTCCTATTTTTATTTCAATTGACCTGCTTTAGAAATAAGAATAAAAATAGTTTCTGGCTTGTCTTTATGGGCCATTCTGCAGTTTTTTTGTTGGTTTAAAGTTATCACTATTTTTGAGCAGTTAACAATTTCGATGAATATACTACTGTAGCTTTTGTTAGTATTATTATGATGTCACTACACTGAAAGATAGAAATCAATTTTTTATTGTGTCTCCCAATTTTAATGCTACCCTCCAATATATATGGCTCCATCAGCAACAGTATATCAAGTGGTAATGCAAAATAATGGTGTTTGGTATATAATTTGGTTTATATTTTTATATTAACTTTGCCTCTGCTATTTGGCTTGGATTAACAGAATCCTGGTGAGAATTGTGCAATAACTTGTTTTTTCTAAGGATCACCTATGTGTGGTTTTAACAATATTCAGTGGTTTTAAGTTAGCTGTATTCATAAGCTTTTATCTTTTACTTGGCTGGTACTAATTTATAAATGCCGTGTGCTACTAAATAGGTTTGCATTAACAATTAATGCTAGCAACATATACAGTATCTTTTGAATCCTAATTATTTGACCAGATAGGGTGATTTTACATAAATTGCAAGAAAAAGTCTACTTTCATGTATCATAAAATAAGGTTCTCCTTTTTTGGGTACATCTTCACAATTTTCATTAAAAAAGTAGGTCAGTAAAGGTTGACTTATGCTATTTTGGGAATAAATAAGAGTTGGCTCGGAGCCACCAATCTAAAATCCTGTTTGGAAATAACTCCTTGAAAGTAAGGCTTCAGTGCTTTTTGTATCTAGCAAATCTCTTAGCTAAATGTCATCATTTTGATGTTTTAATAATGTATGTTTGCTGATTATAGGATAACAATGATAGGTTCAATTTCCATTTATCTGGTTTTATTTGCAAAATTAAAGATTTATTTCTCTTAGTAGCCATTATTAGGAGGCATGTGAGAGACTCAAGAGCTCAGAGGGCAGAGCAGGGCTTTTTCCTATACCCTGAGTGCTGGAAATGGCTTTGCATGGACTGCTTTAAAATGCAGTCACCCATGATCTTGACCTCTGACCACCATTTCTGCCCTGTCCACCTTTTCCATCAGTTGCTGAGATAATCTACATCTCTCCCATTGAGTCTTCTAAGCTTCTATATTTTTAGACTTATCTTTCCTACCTTGAACATCTCCCATGATGGATCTTTTGAGTTTCTTTTTGTTATCATCTCCTTCATACAAGTCTTCTTTTCAGATGTTTACTTAGTTGACTTCATATCAAAAACAATACTCCATTTATGGGACAGATTGATGCAGGTATGACTCGATTCCATGTGAACTGGAATCTACTCAGATCAGAACACAACAGGAAGAACTTGTCCTGGCGCTGAGAAATAGCTGTTTTTCATCTGGTTCAGACTTTATCTAGACATGGTTGTCTTTATTGCTAAAAGAATGCATCTATTCCTTAAGCATTTTTATCTGTAGTTAGAGATGCCGATTGTTTTCGTTTTTAAAACTTGGCATAAAGTCTGAAAGAACCTGGTTTCAGCCTTCACGCTTTTATTTTCATGATGGTGAAACCACTTAAAAAGCCCAACAGCAGTAACAACACCATGGAGTCAGTTATGAGACCAGGGAAAGAGGTGGCTGATTAAAAGAGGAAGAGTTAGGGAGCACTCATGAATTATGTTGTCCCCTTTGAAATTGAATCCCATTATTAATGACTGAGAACCAGCCTTTCCCCCTTCTTCCATTGACCTCTTTCAGTCACACAAGCTGGAAAACAGAAATGATATCAATAGAGGAGCAGAGCCCAGGAGAAGTGGCAACAATTCTTAAAAGGCAGCAGGACCCTTTCATGTAAGAGGAAATGCTGCTGCTTTGTTGCACTGTATGTATTGACTCTTAAAATGGCCTCCTGTATGCAGAATATAATCATATTTTCATCTAAAAGGAGGAATATTGAGCACCTTAGCATTTTGACACACACACCATACACACATACATGCACAAATATTAACGTACTTTCAATTTTAAAGTTATATTTTTAAACTTTAAGGCAGGATATCATGTTCTAGATACAGAAACTGTGCACAAAAATATCTTGAGAGTAACCATGTTAAATTTTTACTGTTTACTATTCCACATGTATACCTCATTATATCCAGAATAGACACAGATTTGAGAGCTGATTATTAGATAGCTCTTTAACCATAAGAAGTTCACATGCGGGCCTGGCCTGGTCGTGCAGCGGTTAAGCTCGCAAGTTCCAATTTGGCGGCCGGGGCTTCGCAGGTTCGGATCCCGGGTGCGGACATGGCACCGCTTGGCAAGCCATGCTGTGGCAGGCGTCCCGCATATAAAGTAGAGGAAGATGGGCACGGATGTTAGCTCAGGGCCAGTCTTCCTCAGCAAAAAGAGAAGGGTTGGCAGCAGTTAGCTCAGGGCTAATCTTCCTAAAAAAAAAAAACAAAAAGAAGAAGTTCACATGTTCCTCAGACAATTTTCATTCATTGATGGGCTGAGGATTAGAAATATTAGAGGGTTTTGTTTGTTTTTTATTGACTTTTGTGTTTTTGGCCAGAGGAATATAAGATCAGATAGGAAACAAATATTTTCCATGAAGGTTTTAAGAAGTGAATTTCTCAACAATTTGCCTTTTGAAAGATTCCTTGGATAAATTAACTGTATGGTAGGGATAAATTATGAGAATATAATGGTCTACAGATATTTCAGTATGAGCTTGTGTGAGAGACTTATGAAAATTATGAGTTTTATAAAAGCCTGAGAGACTAGTTTAGGAGTGGTTTGAAGAGGCATACTGAGGTCATGCATTCTTAGAGAGTCATTAACGTCCAAACATTACAGACATCCATTTTTAATTCAGGTCCTATAAACATTTTAATGTTTATAGCAAAATTATGAGTATGACACACTCAAGATTATCTGAATGAAAAACAGTTTTTCCATTCAAAAATTTTAACCCTTTTTTCTTACATTCACATGTTGTCTTTTATTTCTCTTATCTCCCTGTAAACTATAAAAGACACATCAAAGAAAATCTCTTGGCTGTATTACATGTGTTTATTTAGAGGACCTAAATTAGGCTTTTTTGTGTTAACATTTATAATTATTAAAAATTTCCTAATTATATCCAGTCAGAAGTTTATACATACATATACGTGCATGCACACACACACACACACACACGTATGAGTAATTACCCAATGGTATCTTTTGATGTGCCAGACTTTAACTTAGCATTACAGAGAGAATATCACGGTAACATACTATTTTGATGTACAGGGTTTAAAAATGCATTAAAACATAATGATTATTTCAAAGTAATATACTACTTGGATCCTATCAATCCTTAGCGTCATTTATTTTACTTTTGACAGAAGCAGCATTTGTCATGTTTTGGAATTCATGGCTTTTTCTGTTTATTATCTTTTCTGCATTCATTTTATATTAGAAAATGTGTAGATGTAGTTCAGAGCTCAGGCTTCTTGGAGTGAAAGTCTGAGATGGAAGACCTGCTTGACTAGATGGCATCTGGTGGAGTTGAAGCAAGACCTAGTATCATCAGGGCACTCAGAAATGGACCCAAATGCATTGTTACCTGATTGGGTCCTCTCCCAAATCTATGAAGTTAATAGCTAACACAGGACAAGAAGTTTAGCCATTACAACTCTGGCTTTTATTCCAAAAAACTTCTTGATTCTACTTAGCACTTACACTTAGTGATATCTTTCCATTTTTATGTGTCTCTTTGAAGGATTTTTTCGTTTTAATGGAAAAATGAATGGTATATTGATTTTCTTAATAATGTATTTTCCAAGTAACTATATTTTGTTAATTACCTATGATTTTGGTAAAGGTCTTTAATGGGCTCAAAATACCGACTTGGTGATGTGATTGATGAGCAGTTTCAGATGCAATCTATTCAGCTGTTTATTGGATTGATTTTTATCTTTCTACTAGGGAGCACTTAGATTGTTACTTTCCTTTAGGTAATATTCTGTGCTTACCACCTTATTAAAGTAACTCACTAGATTTGATTATAGTTAAGGCCATAAAATGTGAAAGAATTATTCTTTCATTAATGGTGCATGCCTCCTGTCTTTTTCCTGTGAATACACAAATGCTAAATGCCAAATTCTGAAGAAGTGTGTGTTTCAGACAGTTTTTGAATTGATCAAGAATACTCTCTTTCTCAATAGATCTTTCTTTTTGTTTTTGAAGCACTCCCTTTTTTAAGTCATTTTATGATTTCCAAATATCTAGTGACAGTTCGTCTAATTTTCCCACATTGGCCGATACCATTCAGCACTTAAATAAAAAGAAATTGATAAATCATTGCTTTATCAAATTTCCCCACTATAAAGCTTCTTTTAGAATATTTTAATTGATAATGTGGTTCAGATTAGTGGACACTGTGTTGTGTTCTCTGATCTCATTCTAGATCTTGGAGATGCTTCTCTGGGCATACTTGCATATAATTGGGCCCTATTCTTAGAGGATTTCTATCAAAGGTAATTTCATTTCATTAAAGTTCAATAGTAATTCATCTGATAGGTATCTAATTACTTCTTGGTTTATGAAATTCCTTTCCACATATGATTCTAGGATGTACTAAATTTTGTATATAGAGAGAGTCAATTTTTACTTATGCAGAACTCCAAGAATGTTGACAGCTCTAAGTGTTAAGATTTCTGGTAGAAATCTCTATCTCTCTCTCTTTCCTGAATGTACTTTAAAATAAAAAGTAATGAATGTATTGGACATATTAGATAGTAGAAAGATTACAAGGATATAATAGGAACATTATTTTAACAATGAATTATCTTGAAATTCCATATGGTTTTCTTATAATTATAAAGTGCTCACCTAAACATATTCAAGAAATGTAGATTACATCCAGAATTATAATGTGTTTGATTTGTATTTAATAACATACTGAATTAATTTGCTACACTTAGTGCCACCAAGATGGTATTGACATCAAATAGTAGAAGGTTCAGAAACAAATATCTAAATGAGATTTGTTTTATTATTACTCACGAAGTTCTTTTGATCTGTCATCTCCACTACAGTTTGATTGCATGATCATGATTTCAATAAATCATTTTTATTATTGAAGTATAATATTTCTAAAGACTGTCATTTATTTAAAAATAAAACTCAATTTTAGCTTTCAAAGTTGTGGTATCACAGCATCTGCAGTTCCATTCCAGTATTACTGTGTACTTCTTGGGTATTTTAGGATTAGTGTGTTTCTCTAAATTCTTATAGCAAAGTAACAAGATAAATACAGGGTAGATAATTTGTTTGCATTAAAAAATGTTCTTTCTTGGTAGTTGCGTGAGGGAAAAGTTAAATGCAAGGCATAAAGTGTATTTCTCCACCAATGAAGGATTTTCCTCTGTTTATATTGTGACTTATTGTTATTTACATTTCTGTCTCTCCTATAAGGCAGTGAATTCTTGAAGGCAGAAAATAGTAATTTCTACTTCCCTAACATCTAGCACAATATCTGGCACATGAACAATGCTCAAGAAATTCTTATTGAAACAGAGCCATGATTCACAAGATGAGAAAATATTTGCTCCATGCCATTTTATAATGATTCTTAGTTTAACTGTAATTTCGGTATCAATGTAATTTTAATCAATTTATGAGATATTCAGAAGATTGGGCTAATTGATGTCATCTTCAATTTTAAAATATTATCCCACTTACCATGGGACTCAGAGGTGAAAAAGGTATTATCCTTGCATCCCAGTGATATTTCCAGTCCCTCACTAGTTAGTGGGAATGCTGTAGGCAGGGTTAAGTAAATTGGGACCTTGACAGTTGTCTAGGTAAGTAGCAATAAATATCGGAAATAGTATGGTGCCAATGGCAAGGTACCAGACTACAGAAAGATAGAGATGAAAAACTCAAATGAATTTTGCAACTGATTTGATGTTGAAGATAAAGGGAAGGGAAGACTCAAGAATTATGTCTTTCCATGTCTAGATAATACAGAATTTTGATGTCCTTTTCAGGGAAGACAGGGAATGGCTTTGTAGGTAGAGCTTTATCATTAGTTTAAATAAATTTGAATTTGAGGCAACAGCAAGTCGGAAAATGTACTTAAAGGGAGAAATACCAGAAAATGTGCAACTCAGGCAACGTGTAAGATCTGGATATCAGATTTGAGAGCTACAAAATGTTTTTAGCTGAAGAAGAACTGGCACAAAGCTTAATCTGGTAGCTGAAGAAAGTGAGTCCCAGTAGAATGAAGTAATATGGCCAAAGTTCCAGGAACACAACAAAGTGAGGGCTGGAATCCTCATCTCTTTTCTCAATATATTTTTTTCCAGATTCTTACATATAATTGAAGATACAGGAACAAATATAACATTTTTGGTGAGGAGTACAGTAAAAGAAGAGGCCAGATGGCTATTTTAGATGCAAAAAGGAGAAAAAGACTGGAAATATTAGATAATGTCTTAAAAGTGAAGAAAGCAGGGACTTTTTTATTCTTACTTTTTAGGCTCTGCCAGTTTTATGAAGTGTTATCTTTAAGTAGTCAAACCTCTAATGTGAAATATGTGCTCTTCATAAAGTATTTAAGTCGCCCCATAATTGAAATTCTCTCATGGATCTGAATTTCCTCATACATTTTTCTTGCTAAGCACTTTAATAGAAACCATAACCACAAAATCTTTATAATGTAATTATTGTAAGAATCTAGGGAGTCATGATAAATTGGTGATTTTTTTTGAGAAAAATTTACCTCAACTTGCATTTATCTATTATTTTAATCAACAAAAATTGACAAAATTAAAATTAAAATAAAGAATTTCAATAAAATAATCTGTTTGAATCAAAGGTGGATTATTCTCCATGTAAAAAATACACATTATTTAATAGCTCTCCTCTTACATTCTAGGCAGGTTGTAAGCATCCAATGGCAGGATCGTATTCTAAATCCAGGTATATGTAATTTTTTTTTTTTTGAGAAAGATTAGCCCTGGGCTAACATCTGCTGCCAATCCTCCTCTTTTTGCTGAGGAAGATTGGCCCTGAGCTAACATCCATGCCCATCTTCCTGTATTTTATGTAGGACACCTGCCACAGCATGGCTTGACAAGTGGTGTATAGGTCTGCACCCAGGATCCGAACTGGCGAATCCTGAGCTGCCAAAACGGAAAGTGCAAACTTAACCCCTGTGCTACAGGGCTGGCCCCAGGTATATATAATTTCTGTATGAAGTGTTTTCTTTAATCTTCCTCTTCCGATAATAACATGATCGCACATTGGAGTGCATTCAGGCGAGAGAGAGAGAGAGATCTCTACCAGAAATCTTAACACCTAAAGTTGTCAGCATTCTTGGAGTACTGCATAGGTAAAAACTGACCCTCTGTATATACAAAATTTAGTACATCCTAGAATCATATGTGGAAAGGAATTTTGTAAATCAAGAAGTGATTAGACACCTATCAGATGAATTACTATTGAACTTTAATGAAATGAAATTACATTTGATTGTAATCTTCTGTACTATAACCTTCATGTATTTTTTTGGAAGATAAGTGAAGAAAAATATGGTTCTAGCTTTTTTTCTTTCCCTCTCTGACCCATGGAAGCTTCTTTTCAATAGTTGTAGAGAGATTTCTGATGTGTTAATTAGTACCAGCACTTGATTATTATCCAATTAGGAACCTCTGTTGTTCTATATTCTCTCTGAAGAGAGAAAGACAGAGGGGAATGAGAGAATGAAAGTGATATTGATTGATTGAGATTAAAATAATGATTTCATATTGTGAAATGTCATTGATTTATTACTGGAAGAATGAACCACTTAGAAACAGTTGCCAAATCTTCTTTTTTGTAAAACTTATATATGGTTTCAGGCACAAGAAATACATTTTTATTTTAATGTTTGAAAGATGTCTAGATTTAACTACCATGACATGGAAATAAAATAATACTGCATACAAGAGACGTAACTATTAACACGTTTTAGAAATATTTTAAAGTGCTTTAAGAAGTTTCATTTAAAATTAAATAAAAACATGGGTATTACCAATAGTGTTGTTTAACTTTCCAGTTGAATAATCCAAAAGATGAGTAAAATGATGATGAATATTATTCAAGTTTATTGGAGAAGCTGAGTAATTTGTAAGTAAAGAGCCAGGAAGCTGGTGCTTCATGATGAAATGGCTGAGTCTAGGACAATTCCTGAAGACCAAGTTTTCTGGTCTGATTGTATCACCATTTCCTTGGATCAGTTTCTGTTGTCACTGTTTAGTGTGTTTATTAGTTATCTGTTTCTGCACAATAAATTACCATAAAACTTACAGCTTAGAACAGGAAGCATCTGTTACTTCACCTGGTTTCTGAGGACCAAGGATCTAGGAGCGAGGTAGGTCTTGCTTAAGATCTCATGAGGAGCACTCAAGCTGTAGGCCTTGGGTGTAGTCTTTAAAAATTAACTGGAGCTGGAACTTCCACTTCCAACCTCACTTGTGTTACTGATAGCAGGAGACTTTAGTTCCTCATCATGTGGAATCCTCCATAGGGCTGCTCCCAAGATGACTTTCCCCCAAAAGAGTGATCAAAGAGAGAGTGACAGAAAGAGCACCCAAGATGGAAGCCATGCTGTTTTTATAACCTAATCTTAGAAGTGACTTATCACTTCTGCTGTATCCTATTCTTAGAAGTGAATCACCAAGACTAGCCCACACTCAAGTGGATGAGAATTAAGCTTCACCTCTTGAGAGGAGGAATATCAATGAATCAGTGGATATATTTTTAAAAACACTACAGGACTTGAGAGTGTACTTCTCCACGCTCTCTCCTTGGGTATCTTTTCACTTCCATGGTTGTTTTGTATCTTCAGTGTGTATAATTTTTTTTGAGAATCTTCAGAGTATGTGATGAAGTGCTAAGGATATAAAGAATGATGATAGTGATGTTGTTGATCATGTATATTTATATATTCAGATATTCATTAAAAGCTTACTATGTCACAGTCGCAGAACTAGGCACTTTGCATGAATTATCTTAATTTACAGAACAATCCTATAAAATAGCTATTAATATTCCTGTTTTTGATAAACAAAGTAAATCTCAGAAGTTAAGTAACTTGTCTTAAGTTGAAATAAATTATAAGCAGCCGTTTTAGAATCCAAACTCATGCTGATTAAAAAATATATATGTGAATAGGTAAATATACATATGTAACTTGACTTTAAAAACTTAAAGTTTATATTAAATTTTACTTATAATTCTTTTTTTTTTTGTTGAGGTAACATTGGTTTATAACATTATATAAATTTCAGGTGTACATCATTATATTTCAGTTTCTGTGAACACTATGTCATGTTCACCATCCAGAGTCTAATTGCCATCCTTCACCAAATGCATGTGTCCTTTTACCCTTTTCGCCCTCCCCCCTTCCTTTCTGGTAGTCACCAATCTATTCTCTGTGTTTGGCTGTTGTGTGTGTGTGTTTTTTTTATCTTCCACATATGAGTGAAATCATATTGTATTTGGCTTTCTCCTTCTGACTTATTTTGCTTAGCATAGTGCCCTCAAGGCCCCTCTGTGTTGTCACAAATGTCAAGGTTTCATCTGTTTCTTTATGGCTGAGTAGTATTCCATTGTATATATGTACCACATCTTCTTTATCCATTCATCCATTGATGGGCATATAGGTTGTTTCCAGTTCTTGGCTGTTGTGAATAATGCTGCAGTGAACATAGATAGGGTGCATATATCTTTTTGAATTAGTGTCTTCATGTTCTTTGGATAAATACTCAGAAGTGGTACAGCTGGATCATATGGTATTTCTATTCTTAATTTTTGAGGAATCTCCATACTGTTTTCCATAGTGGTTGTACCACTTTACATTCCCACCAGCAATGTAGGAGGGTTCCCTTTTCTCCACATCCTCTTCAACACCTGTTATTTCTTGTCTTTTTAATAATAGCCATTCTGAAGGATGTGAAGTGATATTTCATTGTGGTTTTGATTTGCATTTCTCTAATAATTGGAATTCATATTTCTTTAAAAAATACTTTTCTCCACTTACCTTTTAACTATGATAGCTTTGATATACTGCAGATTCTCTTTAATATCTTTCCTTTTTTATTAACTTATTATTTTTAACTCTTGGATGTTAGGCCATTTTCTTCATCTGGAAGAACTTCATTTTAGGAGGAAATTCTTACATTGATTGAGTCTGTATGGTATCTGGAAACTTGACTGAATTTCATTTTGGACTTATATGTTACCCAACATTGTTAAAGGGAGAATTCTCAGTAGTTTTTCTATAAGCCTCTCTCAAAAATATTCTCTTGTTATATTATCTGTTAAGATAAAACTTAGCTAAAGGTAAATAAATTAATTTCATTAAAACATGGAAGGAAAATACTCCTTGGATTCAGATACATACAGAAAATATGTAAGATGTATCCCAGAAGGGTTCCTTATAAATGTTGCATGTTGGTTTCTTTGACCTTTCTTTGCACAGGAGGGGTTCTTTGTATGAATCTTTAGTCTAAATGTAATAGACCAACTTCCTGCTGGATTGGCTTAGAGCAGAAGAAAAGGTGCAAAGATGGTACATCTTAGAAAAGAGAACTTAACGGAACAAAATATGTCAAACAAGGAAAGATATGGATCTTTAATAACTAACACAAAGCACGTTGGTGGCTGAAGAGCTGTGCTGAGAGTCAGGCCACTTGACTTGATAGTGTTGGGCTGGTGTGGAGTGAGGCTTCTGCAATGAGGGTCGTTCACTCTGGCTTCAGCCAGGGGACTCAATGATGAAAACCCTCATGCTACGCTACTCTTTCTCTTTATTACAATAACTAGTTCAAAAGGTTTGCCTATAGACATAGACAAGAAACAAAAAAAAGAAAAACTCTTGCTGAGAAGGAAAAATATTCCTTCTGCATTGAAATTTATTTTGAGGAGTATGTCAAGCAATCAATTGAGTTGATATAAATGGATAAACACTTTAGAGAAAGTTTCTTGAATTTGAATAAAATTAAGAGTGGGAAGGGGCTGGCTCAGTGGCATCATGGTTGAGTTTGTCTCTACTTCGGTAGCTTGGGGTTAGCAGGTTCAGATCCTGGGTGCAGATCTACACATCTCTCATCAAGCTGTGCTGTGGTGGCATCCTACTTACAAAAATAGGGGAAAGTTGGCACAGGTGTTAGCTCAGGGCCGATCTTCCTCACCAAACAAGAAGAAGTTGGAAGCCAAGAGGAGCAAGCCCTTGGAATAGGAAAGCCCTCAGTATACTAGCCCTTTACACATGTAATTTCATTAATCCTTACAGCAACTCAGTGAAGTAGGGATTAGCGTTGTTATTTTGCATGTTAGAAAATAGATGTGCAGAATACAAATTTATCTCATATGTGAAGAGCAGTGGTACAACCCAAATTTCATACCTTAGGTCCACATTATTTTTCTTTTCTCTTCTGCCTCGTTGAATGTTCCTTGGAGCTCAGTTTAGAGAGGCATCTTGACATGTTGTATGACAGAAAGTGTAGAGAGGTACATTTGGTTATTTATCAATCAGAATCCAAGTTCAACAAGTTCAACAGATATTTCAATGATATAAATCCACTAGGAACCTAACGTATTTAAAGGTATGGGTTTCATATGCTAAAAAAGAGCAATATGAAAATTATCCTACGTTTAAGTGTTTGGGAAATAATAAATTGAAATGGAATGTGAACGTACAGATGGACAAAGGCCTAGTGTCTTTGTTACTGAGACTTTTTCTTCCACTTGAATATTTTCAACATGTGTGCTTCCATACTTGTACATATGTCTGTGTATAATTGTTTCTTCAATGAGCAAGTATTTAAAGTTCTATTATAGGGTTGCAGAAAAAAATGACCTTAAAAGTGGAGAAAATAGTATGGTACAACAGATAAAAAGCTGAGAGTAAGGGTTAGAATATAATGCAATCAATATAATAAATATAAAAATCAATGCTAGTATAACATCAGACTAGTGTTAACAGGGTTTGACTAGTGACTCTTGAAGGGTTTTTGAAATTTCAAAATTTTATTCTTTGATTTGATCTATAGAGCTAGAAGTCATTGGGTTAGCAGCAACTTTTCATAGAAGGGGAACTCCTCTATAAGAACTAGAACATTGTATTTATTCACAAGAACTTAAACTCAGGATGGGGACAGAGATTTTCTGAAGAAAATGTAAGGGCTAAAACACATTCCCTTGATTAGTCGTTTCCCAGATGTGTATACAGCTGTCAGGATACATTTAAGGAAAAAGAATCCTCCATTGTAGTCTAGTGATGATATGATGGAAAAACAGCCACAAGGAGATTATTAAATTTACCTTTTTAACCACTGTTAGAGATAGCTGTTCATGACCAGTTTTCACCATGACTATGACCTGTTTTCAACAAATTTCAGCTATAACTGCTGATGTTCTGATTTTCACGTATTTCTTCATTTATCTGGGGCACAGGAAAGACAAATGAAAACTTTTCTACTTTTATTTTTCTTTCTGTTGTATAATAGAAATAACTACAGTTTACTTTCTTCTAGCTAAATTTAGCTCTTTCTATTCATTTTATCTTCATATTTATTTAAAATAATATATTGAACTTCAATAATAAAATTCACTTGAAAATAAAATGATATTTCATGAGACAGGAGAAAAGTTTAGTTTTCTTTTTGGAATCTTCAACATGCAGTGTAAGGTCTAGGGGACAGTCACCATTTTTGCTCATTTTTAGTTGCATTTCAGAAAAATGTTCTCTTGAGAACCTTTGAGCCAAATGGAATAAGCCTCTTCAACAGTGAAAGAGTTTGAGGATTAATAACCTTAGTTCTTTGTTTTCTTTTGAGTAAAATCAAGATTAAAAAAAAACTCTACAAGATTGTGTGTTTTTCTTAGGGTATTAGGATTTTTTAGAAAGTTTCCATTCAATTGATTATTTAGAGAAAAAGCCATATGAACGTAGCAGGGGAATAACTGTAGCAAGAGAACTACGTAGAAAAGAATTTATAGGAATTAAGCAGAAGAATAAAAAAGAGAGTGAATAGTGAGATGACTGTGGCTGCAAGAAGCCTTTTGGACGTGAAAGGCGAGAATAGTCAACAAGTTTTCAAGTGCTTGATGAAATGTTGGTCTCTGGAAATTGGAAGACCAAACTGCTCAAAATAAGCTCAAAATGATTAGTATCCACTTAGTTTCTTTCTTGGAACCAAGCCTTTGTAAAAATGGTTAGCCCCAGGTAATTTATGCAAAATGATTCCAGTGAAGGAAATGAGACGTCTGAGATGCTGGAAGGGCAAGGCAATGGTACTCTGTGTCGCCATAAGAATTGATTCCCACCTTCAAAAGTTTCTTGTTCACTTTAGGAAAAAAAAAAAATAGGTGACTTTAAAAGGAAAGACTGCTTAGAATTAATAGTTTTTATTATTTTCCCATCCTTTTAACATCTCTCTGAGAGAGCATGAACTCCCATGGCATTCAAGGAAAGAGAAATTAACTTATGCTTTTCTTATTGCATCCACAAATGTTATTTGAGTTTTAGTGGCCTAAAAACCTCTCCCTCCTTTCAGCGACACATTAATTAGAAGTTTACTTCCATTTCCTCATTTTGTTGCTGTTTTGTTTTGAGGGGCAAAATTATGCTCAGAGACTGAGACTGTCTTTGCCAATGGTTTATTTACCACAGGTTCACTGTGGGATTTATAATAGTTTTATAAGCCAGTAGCATATAGGATAATGTCTCTGAATGAGCCAATAAAGAAATAACATACTCCAAAGTAATGATAGATTAATCACATTGCTGTTCCAGGCAAGGGGAGATGAAAGGAATAAAGTCCAAATTTAGTTTGAGGTATATCTTTTTTATAAGAGTAGGCACCCAGGAGAGACGGCTTGGCCAATCAAAAGCTGATGTCCAGCTGCCAGTGCAAAACAAAAGTGAAAAGTCCCCTGTTGCTAGAGCATGTTGCTAGGGAATGACGGTGACAGTGATGGCAGGCAGGCTAATCTCCTTCATGGTGCCACTGTGGGGTTTGTCATCACTACTGATAAGGGAATCACCCTGACCACAGTATGACCTAATGCCCCAAGGTCTTCAAAGAATTTATTTTGGTTAACAAAGTATTCTCATGCGCAGACCAAAACTCTCAGATATTCCTCACAAACTCTGGATATTTATAGTCTAAATGTCCCCTTATCGTAGTTGCTTCTCCACATATTCTTACTGATAGGTCCCCCAGCAGTGTTCGTCATCAGCTGAACAACTGAGCGCTTATCAGTGACAACAGATGAGATGATGGCATGCTGACACAACTTACTTCATTCTTATATCAAAACAACAGCATTTTTTTATCTTTGTCATGAGCAAGTAGACTGAAACAATTTCACTTACGTCATAAACAAGTGGATTTGAAATCATGTCAAACCAATACACAGCAGTCCCCATCCTGTGAAATCATGGCAAATTTATCTGTATAAAGCAGAACTCTGATCAATGAACAATGACAAGGTGTTCTTTGATGAACATCTGTGATTTTCCAGGCCCTGCACTAGGTGTTTTTACAAACACTATCTTCTTTAATCATGACAGCGACTCTGTATGGCAATATACTGTGTTCGTTATGAACAGGTACTCAAAATCATGCTGCATTTCAAAGAGAATCCAAAATTCATAGCCTGCCATTCAGGATCTTCCTGCTTTGCTCTATCTATTATTTATTAATTTCCACCATTTCATTTCCTGTGTTATATTTTTGCCAGGCTAGTCTGTTCACTCCTAAAATATGTATCTTATGCTTTTTTGCTCATACTTCTTCTTTCTGTTCGCATGATATGGTGTGTCATCACCCAAACTGTCATAATTATACTAAGCCTCCCTTGAATCTCTCTTAATGTGCATGGCAGTATCTCTTTTGCTGTGGTTATTGTGTATGTAATTATACAACAAATTATATGTATTTATTCCATGATTTGACTAGTTTCACAGCAAGGAAACCCTTTCAGGGAGCATATGTATTCACCTCTATATACCTTACCAATCTCATTGTAGGAGCTTGCCCATGGAAAGTCCTTAACCAATTTTAGTTGAATGAGAACCCACTATCTGCAAAGTACTTCCCTAATGTAAGGTATTATCCTATATGTTGCGAAGGCAAAAGAGAGTATAAGGCAAAGTCCATGCCCTTCTCTCAATAAGGCAAATGTCATGCAGTAAGTCAAATAAGTCTAATGTCCACAGTATAAAAAGACGTTTTATGAGTGTAAAAATGAGGTAGATGTTCAAGAAGTTTAAAGCCGGGAGATACAATAACCTGTGTGGTCTGAGATGACTTCATGAAAGGGGCAGAACTTGAGATGAGCTTGAAAGATAAATCAAATTTGAATAGATGGGGAAGGATGGCATTCCAAATGACAGGCAAAGTGCAATGGTGGGAGTGATTCATTTGTTTTCAGGCATTAAAAAGAGCAAATCTGCATTCTAAGTTGAAGCATTCAGATTTAGCTTCATGAGTAATGGGCATTAGCCCAGGTCGTTAATTTACATGGGAAGACGATACAGTAGCGATTATAAAAAGTAGCTTTGGAATCAGGTACCTCTCTACTTTAGGAAACTTCCTTGGTATTTCTTTTATTAAGTTTCTTCTGCAAAATGGAGAAAATAAGATTTCAACTAAGTTGTTACGATGTTTAAATTATAAAATCCATATAAAATATGTAGAAGAGATTCTGGCAAATGACACTCAAATGTAATATGCGGAAAATGGTAGTTTCTGTTACGAACTTGGAAATATTAATCTAGCAGTTGTATATGTGAAAATTTGGAAAAAGCAGTAATTTTAGGCAGAAAATCTAGTTCCCTGTTAGAAGGCTAATGCAATCATATGTGATTGTGGTACACAGTTCTTGAGAAGAGTACAAGGAGAATGAAAATTAAGAGAAATGTATGGTAGGTATTAAAATAAAACTATCAATAGGGTTGATTATGGTGAACAGGGGTGATGTTGAGGTATTAAGGAAAATATGAAGTTGACTAACAGAAACCATGGTAGTAGATGTTGAGTGTTGGATGACAGTAGCACTGGTTGAAACAGAGACAAGTGGAAGTTGGATTTAAGACAGTTGATGCCAAGTAGTGTGATATTGAATCTGATGTATGCCTCACACACAGGAGTTACTCAATAAATGTCTGCTGTTGATGAGCAGGGCAAGTGGGGTCTTCCACCTTCAACAGGTATTGCTTTTTATTTAAATAATGATTATGTTTACACTCAGATATTATTTATACCCAACTTAGAGGTCCCATCATAAAAGAAAATGAAGGAAATGTAAATAAACTCTGATTTTTTTCACTTCAACCCAGAATATTTGTTCAGTTTCAAATGACTTTCTTCTGTCCCTTTAGTATGGGCTTAGATAAAATTTGCTTTTTATCAAGACAGTCATTGACTATTATATTTCACAATATTTTTATTTTACCCATGACATAGCATATTGATGAAGGCAAATTTTACTTTTTATCAGTAGCATTAATTCTCCAGTCATGTGAGAACTTTGGAATCAGATCCCATTCCAGATGCAATTGTTTATATTTTATCAGAGTTTCATTAAGACAGTCTTCTAAGGGCCTGTGATGAACTGCATGAAACCAGATCTGTATTTGCATATCCAAAGATATACTTCTTAAAGCCTGGTGCACATTTCTTTGCTAACCATAGCCCTTATGCCAGTTGGCTTTTAGTCCCCAAGTGTCATATAGATTCTGATAACCTGAGTAAGATAATGGAAAAGTTCTCTGCCTTCTCTTCAATATCAAATAAAAATTCCAGAGTGTTAAAATATATGGCCTTGGTGCCAGAATACCCTCAAATTCTCAAGAGTAGAATTGGGTTAAGTCATTTTATACGTATTCAAAAAGAGTGAATCCTTAGTTGACTCAGAATTATTCTTAGCTTTAAAGCTAATGGTTTATGACTGTCTAGTTGATAGGGCTTGTGAGGTCATATAGTTCACAGCTTAACAGCAAAAGCAGAAAGGATCTTAGTTCCAGCAAGGAAATAAATATACGTCTTCTAGGAAAAGAACTGAAAGTTGCATATATGGTTAGCATGTGTAGTTAGGATACCAATCCACCTGTGTAGGAAGAATTTTAAGATAGTCCCTAAGATCCCCACCCCCTAGTATGCATGCCTTATATAATACTTTACCCTTGAGTGCAAGCTGCACCTATGAATAAGATAGTTATCACTCCCTTGATTATATTATATGGTAAAAGATATTTTGCGGATGTAATAACTTTCTTAATCAGTTGACTTTGAGTTAATCAAAGTGGAGATTATCCTAACCTAATAATACCTTATTAGCCTTTAAAAGAGACAAGAAACAGGAGCAGATGTTGTTCACAAGTTGGCCTTTAAAGAGGCAAACTCCCATGTTGGTGTTTTGGAGAGGGCCATGTGGCAGGTATTGGCTGGCGGTCACCAGTAGCTAAGTACCTCAGTCCTACAACCACAAGGAACTGAATTCTGCCAACAACCTGAATAAGTTTGGAAGAGGACCCCAAGCTCTAAATGAGAGCACAGCCCTGCTGACACCTTGATTTCAACCTTGTGAGGATTCTAAGTAGAGACCACAGTTAGGTCTTCTGACCTCCAGAAACTGCAAGATGATAAACGTATGTTGTTTTAAGCTACTAAACTTTTGATGAATTTTTTTTTTTTTGAGGAAGATTAGCCCTGAGCTAACTGCTGCCAATCCTCCTCTTTTTGCTGAGGAAGCCTGGCCCTGAGCTAACATCTGTGCCCATCTTCCTCTACTTTGTATGTGGGACGCCTACCACAGCGTGGTTTTTGCCAAGCAGTGCCATGTCCACACCCAGGATCCAAACTGGCGAACCCCGGGCCACCGAGAAGCAGAACGTGTGAACTTAACCGCTGTGCCACCAGGCCGGCCCCTGTGATGATTTTTTACACACTAATAAAAACCAATACATTGGCCATCTATCTCTTCTCATTTTACTCAATAATTTATATGAGGGCATAAAAAACTTTTGAGAAATAAATTAGAACTTTCCAAAGTTGAATTTTAGTCATATTCTGGTATATCTAATAAACTGTGAACCAGCAGTTTGTAGTTGACAGCAGTAGCAGAAAGCAAATTATCAGGATGTACTGCATCACTCATAAGAAAAAAAAAAATCTTTATAATGATATCATCATTGTGGAGCTGGACTCAGCAACCATGACTGAAGGGGAAAATGATTAGTGGTTTAGGCCACTGCTTCTTGAACCTGTCCAGAACCAGCTGGTACCCACCCTGCTGCCACTGGTGACTTTTATGCACCCAGGAGAAACAGTTGCTTAAGTAAAATTGGAAGAATTGTGTGACTCTTTGTGCACCTCATGCCCCAGAGGTGCATCAGGTGAGTTCCCTATTAATACCAGAGAAGAGAGAACATTGTGGTGGAGGGTAGTCTGGTAATTTCATCAAATTGAAGGAAGGGCTGAGCAGTGAATAGAAACAGAGGGGCACACTGTGAACAACAGTCTGGGGCAGATTTCAAGTCCTCGTCTGGGGGAAGGTGCAGCAGAGTGTGAGTAGTAATGAGCAGCAGGTCAGGTGGCATTTCTGGCACAGCAACTGGCAATTACTTGGAGCATAGTCACAAACAGAAGCCTTAGCCCCAGCCAGAGCCTACTAGGAGCAGCATCCTGATTTTATCCCTGAGAGTGTGTGGGATACTTCATGGATAGGGCCACGGATAGGATGATAGTATATGTGTGTGTGTGTTGGTGGCTTTGGCTTAAGGGGGCTGAGGTCTGACCATTTCACCAATGAAGGCTATCAGACTATCAAATTTGTGTTTGGCTTATTAAGGTGACGTTTGTTACCTACTGTCTTTACAATGTGAAAGCACTGGGTTGTACTAGTTAAAAAATAACTTTATTAGGGCAATTTATTCAGAATTGTGTTTTGTCCATGCAGCTCTTTTCTTGCCATGGTAAAGATAATTTAAGCCACAGAAAGTGAGTATTAATTGCAACTCTCTAGAAACCATGGAAATCATTACCTCACTTTTGTTTCTTTTCAGATTATTCCAAGGCCAGGAGAGTGATGTTAATATTGTCTTCTTAACCTCCCTTCACATACTACTTCAGACACAACACACTTCTGAAGGACCAAAACATTCCTTTATTTATTTTATGTTATTACATGGCTTTCTATATCTCATACCATCCTGCTGCCTTTTCCATTTTCCATTTAATTGGACAAACTTGACTGCTGTGTCCTACATTGACCTCTCTTCAAGATTTCCACATTGATGCTCCTTTCAGATGGGATAGCTCTTCACTTCTTAACTACCAATGAATCCCATGATTCAGTACTTATCTCAGATTCATCTCATCTGGCAAATTGCTTATCAATAATGCATAGGAGATTGGTTAGATATATTTCTGTCATGAGTATTTTAGGCATACTCTCATTATTTTTTATTGTAAAAATCAATTGATAGTTACTCTTGTTTATGCTAGAATGCAAGTTTCTTATGATTTTTATTTTTATGATCTATGAATTTTTCTACCTTTTAAAACCAGGAATTCCACAGTGATCAGTATATGTTAACCAAACCATTCCTTTATTCGTTGATCTTTTCAAAATTATTTTAAAATTATATTTATGTCTTGTACTTTATGTACACTACTATATATCTATAGTATATACATGCATATTTTCTTAATTTTAAAGATGCTGTAGCTTATAAAACTATTGATAATTGTGCTTATAACAAAATCAAAGTAATTTTTAGTTCTTTCTAATCTGAGGTCATTTATAGTTTGCATCCTTTTTAGAGGCAGGGAGAGGGCCGCCATTTCTTAAGGAAGGAATAGTAATTTTGCTCAAATGGGTATTGTCGTTGCTCATGTTTGATAATGTTTCCTTTATAAGTGCTGACATTGCCTTATTCCCCTTGTATGATATCCAGGTAAGCCTCTGGCTGCCCACATGGATGTGACTACACTGTTGTGAAGAGGGCACGCTCTGAAGTCAGATTTCCTGGGTTCAAATTTTGAGTCTATCACTTGCTGATGCTATGAATTTGGGCATATAACATAACTCCTCCCCTTCCCTCATCTCCTAGTTTCTTTACTTGTAAAATAGGAAATGATAATAGAGTAGTGGTAAGGATTAAATGACTTAATTAATGTTATGTCCTGAGAACAGTGCTTGACACATATTAAGTACTTGATAAATATTAGCGAATATATATACATAATTGACCCACGTTGATATATTTTACGAATTTCCCACTTGCCCTCAAGAATGTAAACTGCACAGCAAATAATAGAGTTTTAGTTTTGTCTGTAGTTTAATTCTATGCTGATGTCAGACTCTCTGTAAGGGAAGTGCTTCAGATTCTTTTATGATTTTTGTCCTCCAAAAGAATTTAATACTTTTTTACCTTTTTTTAACTTGTTTTTTCTTGAGGAAGATTAGCCATGAGCTAACATCTACTGCCAATCCTCCTCCTTTTTGCTGAGGAAGACTGGCCCTGAACTGACATCTGTGCCCATCTTCCTCTCCCTTATATGTGAGATGCCTGCTACAGCATGGCTTGATGAGTAGTGCGTAGGTCCACACCCGGGATCCAAACCGGCGAACCTGGGCCACTAAAGCACAAAGTGCGAACTTAACCACTGCACCACTGGGCTGGCCCCGATTTAGTATTTTTAAGCAGTTCTCAGATGTGAGTACCATGACAGTGGTTCAAAATATGCTGCACTTTAAGTTTGCATGCTAGAGGTGGCTGTTTCCTTGGAAGCTGCTTTCAGCAAATGACACATTAAAAACAAACAACTCCCTCTTAGATGCCTAAATCCTCAGTAGAACAGATGAGGCAGACTGTTCTGATTTTAAACAGCTCTGAATGTGAGACTATTCTTCCAAATAATGAACTGAAATCTATATTCTTACAATTGTCACCCAGAGTTCTGAATTGTGTAGCCACATTGATTCAGGTCTGAGCCTTAAATATGTGTGAAGACTGTTACCAGACCCTACCCTTCTTCTCTTCTTCAGAGCGAACTTCTCTAGTTAAGTTTCAGAAGCCCCAAACTGCCCGCTTCCTATTCCCCCAAGGCGCTAGTCTATTTCCTCCTATTCTACTAGGAAATGGCAGTGAATTCAGGATCCAGTTTTCTGGTCTATCATGTTATTACAAAATCAAGTTAGCTAATTGTATTTCATCCAAAAAATTTAGAGTAACACTATCTATATTCTTTTCAGCATGACAATAATTTTCAGAAATGAGTATAAAACTCCAAGTTTTTACTGCTTGAGAGATTTATACATCATACTTTGAGTTTAATAATGTGAAATTATAAAATATGCAGATTGTGAGATTTGAATTTCTTTTCCATTATAATCCTTAGTAAGCTCCAAATTTAATTTTGACTTTCATGTGGAATATGTTGATTGATAGTTATGTAGGTGTGGGATCCCAAGGAAAAAATATTTTTAAAAACTTTAATGATTAAAGATTGAGCATTTTAAAAGTAATTATATGGCTTAGTGATACAAGCATTGGTGAGATGTTGATGTCTGTAATGTCTCTGTACTATGTTCAGTTTATGGGCTACACAATTTGGAACACATGCTAGATGAGTCTAAAATATTAGACATAGGAAAGATTATTCACGGTAAACCAAACAAGGAATTAAAAGCTGTTGAAAGAGAAATTTTACTATTTAAGAAACTTGTAAGACAACGATGTAAGGAGGTTGTGTAGTCTAGACAGTAGTAAAGAGCAATGGATTCAACATCAAGAATTCTGGCTTTTTGCTCCGTCTATGTTAACATCTATGATTTTAACTTTGTAAAATGAATTCACTGAACTAATGACCCCTGAGCTTCCTTCCAATCTTAGTCTCTGTAGTTCTAAGTCTACTCCTTCCATTAACTGGGATTCGTGAATTAATGTGAGTTAAAATGACCTTTTAAGGCTATTGAGAATAGCCTCAGTACATACTAACGTGGGTGGGGGAGGTAAGTATTTTCTCTGGTTAAGTCTCAAAGTGTTTGGCTTGGTGGTTATTTCTAACCATGCGGGGCTGAATAACTATGTCAGGATAGGTGCATTTATCGTTCTTATTCTATGTGGATAATTATTGACGGATTTGAATTACTTAATATTTAATTGAGGGCAATTATATATAAAAATGCATATTTTCTAAAAATGTTTGAATGCAACTTAATTTCAATCCTACGATTTGAGAAGTCTGATTTCATTTTCTATCCTAAAATACAAAAGTGACTGATCCCTTCTTCATGATGAAATGTGGAGTAAGCCATTCTAGGAACACACATACTATTGCAGTGGCTCTCAGATTTTACTGTTCATAAACATCTCAGAGTAATTGTCGAAATGCAAGATTAATATAATTATTAATATCTAGTACTCACTCCAAAGTGATCCTGAGATTCAGTCTTAGGTGTAAGGCCCAGAAAGCTACATTGTTAATCAACATTCTAAGTGATTCTGATTCAGAGGCCCCATACTTTGAAAACTGCTAAATTGTGTAGATCAAGAAAGCAAATTTAGGTTGCACTCTGGTTCCAGATTCACTGTTTATAAACAATTGAATTAAAATATATATACCTATGCAAATCATGGCACCTACCCAAGGGAGAAGCTAAATGTCTACTCACACATGACTTGAAGCATTTCAGTGACTAGATTTGGAAAAGAATGGTAGCATTTGTATGATTGGCCTGACTTTAAATTTGAAAGAAGTATTTTATTTACTTTGAATTATCCCCCTGTCTTTACCCAATAATTTTTCCTTATTGTGTGGAATCAAAACTAGGAATAAAACAAAATATTTTAAAGAGCACTTAATACCTACATATTTTTTTAAATATAAAAAATATTGTTCTTCTTTTCTAGAAAATTCACTAATTTGTAAAAGCAATGATAACTACTGACAGTCTTTTTTACCCTTCATCCCTGCAAAAAATTGGCTTTGACAGCTTTGCAAATGCCTGCCTTTCAAAAACAGACCCAGTGTATTACTGATGGAGACAGTCATAAAAAGTCCACATGCACAAAGGATATGCAATATTGGGCATAATAGATCAACTAAATAATTTTATGCTGATGTTTTAGGTTAAAATAGTTTCTTTGGAGGTCTCCCTTAGGTTCCCCAAAATAAAAGATCGTCATTTTTTAATAAAGCCTTTAGTGAGTCTCATCAAATAAAGTCAATAAGTAATTTTGACAGAATGTCACAGGCCATTACCGATCTCATTCTAAAATTCTTCTCTAGGCACTTTGTTCTCCACATTCCCTTACTGTCCAGCAGATAGGAAGGTGTCACACTTATTCCACAATCTATGTGGCCCTTTAGGGTTTGAATTCGTGTATTTTGGGAATATTTGGTATATTGAGGGAAAATAGTGTAAAAAAAAAAGTCAAAGTTTTTGTTGGCAAAAACATTCTCTTTCCTATAGTTGTGAAGTTATGATGACAAGTGCAGCAAATATTGAAACTCTTCGGATTTTTGCGTATGAGAGGATTGAGTTTATAACTAGGATGGTTTTGATTTCTTTCAGCAAATAAAAATATGCAAGATACTGCATTTTAAAAATGAACTATGGTTGTGGAGATAGAAATAATTAGAATTTTTAGATTTGCAAATCTATACTTACTTTACTGTGCTATGGTTGGATCATTTAAATTCCATTTGAGCTAATGTACCTAGCTGTGAAGTTGGTCAACTGATTGAACAAAATTAAATCCCCAAGCAGGAAATCAGTCCTCACTGGCAGTGCTTCTACCTTAGTGCACATTTGCCTTGCCAGTTATTTGTATAAAAATTGTACTCAGTTTTGAGCCAATGGACCTTTGATTGTATGCTGATGAGCTATTATGCAAATTTTGACCTTGATGTTGCTTCTTGGCCACAGGGGAGAATTTTTGTTCAGCCACTTGGTTCCTTTGTGTCTGGCTTAATGCTTGAATTGATTCCTTGATTTCTACCATAAAACTACTATATTTTTTATTTTAATTTGTTTTAAAATAATGTCTGTCTAATTTGTTAATCAAATATTTCAAATAATGCTATAAAATAGGAGAAAAATACTTGTGAAAGATTAAATATATTTGGGCATATATAGTATGCCATTCCTTGAAGAGAAAAACATGGGGGAAAAAACTCTCTAGGAGCTCAGTTGGATTTGCAACATTAAGATGAACTGTGTATTGCATTAGAGCATTTCTAGAATTTGGTTTTGCAGCATTCCTTTTTTGCTCCTAAGAATTAATTATTGCCTATGATAGAAATTTTTCTCTTTGCTTAATAGCTAGAATAATTTGTTTTACCTAAACATGAAAATATTTTATATACCTTCTGAATCATGTAAAATATCATGTTTCTCTCCTGGCAGTAACTTCTGAAAAGCTTAGAGCCAAAATCAAGAGCACTCTGTGGTTCTCTAACTGATATTTGTAGACTTTCAGGGTTACAAAGCAGTGGCTAAATGTTTCTCTTTCCTTCTGGGATACAAAATGAATGGTCCCTAAGAACTGTGTTCACTTTTCACTTACCTATATCTTATAGATTCTACAATGTATATTTTTCACATTTTAACATTTCTTAAGTGAAGATATATCTTACAATTTTGTTAGAGTTTATTTAACACTTCCTTTTCTTTCTCTGGGATGCATTAAGTATTGTAATGTTAAAATTGATGCCATCTTAGATGCAAGGGAATTAAATATTACAATATTATTGTAGTTTAGGGAATACTTCTGTTGACGAAAATAATCCATAACCAATCTATAAATCAAAATTGGAGTGAGTTTATTATGAGCCACATCTGAGGACCAGATAGCAAGGGAGAGTCCTTTCACAAAGGAATGGAGCACTCCAAAGAAGTGGGAGTTGACAGAGTGGTTACATCCTGTCAAAGAGCATATGTCACATATGGTTGGACTGTCCTTTTTACAATAGCCACAAGATTGCTTTGCTGGCACAGCTTTTCACACAGCAATTGATGAACACAGCAGGTAGCAGGTCTGTGGTCTCTAGCTGGGTGGTCACTAGGTGAACTCAGCAGGCCAGCAATGAATTCCTAGCCTAGGGAGACATCCTTATCCTTAAAGAAATGCTGATGATGTGGGGGAAGTTAAATCTTTATCTTAAAGGGCATCTTTCTTGTCCTTAGGACATAGTAAATACTTAAAGCAGATATACAATGCTTGCTCAAAGGCCTGGTCAGGCCTTTTTAGAAAAACAAGTTCAGGCGGAATTAGTTTTACACCAAATGGCTTCCTCATATACTCCAGTATATCCTAGTGCTTGCCATTTATTTATCACTTATCTAGACTGAAAAGAGAGATTTATTGAAAGCTCAAAATGACTGGGTGGATTTAGAATGAATTCCCAGACTCCTATATATATTCAGAAAACTCTGAAACATAGCTCAGTTCCTTGTTCTTTGTGAAACTCACTAAATGTTTTACTTCCTATTTGTTTAAATGACCTTACAAAATAATGTCTCCTCTAATTCTTCCTCTCTTCCTTCCTCCGTCCATAGCTCGGTATCATTATCTTTCCTTCCTTGCTTCCCTTCATCTATTCCTTCTTCCATTCTTTTCCTTCAACATTCACAAATATTTAATAAGCACATTTTCTGTTCTAATGACTTGCTTGTTTTTAGGATATAGGTTTGAACACAGTACAATCCTTGATGTCAAGTTGCCTGTATTGAGTTTGCAAGACAGACTGCTTTGTAGTAGTGTAAAAGAAGGGAATGTATATTCTTTGTCAGTGTAGAGTGAGGGAGGAAGTGATTTGGTGAAGCTTGACCTGGGTCTTAAAGGATAAGGACAAAAAAATCCAGATGAAAAAGTAGATGAAATGTGCCTCAGGAGGAGGAAATGACATGAAAAAGTAGAGAATTTACAGAAAACTTCAAGTAGGCTCAGTTGACTAATTAATGAATGTGAATTTGTGATGCTGGTAGATGAGGCCAAAGAGGGAGAAAGACAAGATCATGAAGGGCCTTCTTCATTTTACTGGACAAAATGCCATCCAAAACTTGTTTTTGATGGCAATGTGAACCCAACTTAAGAAGTATATGTAGGAAATTATTTGCCTTTAAAAAATCATTCAGACAGCGGTGTAGAGAAGGAACAGGTAGTGTGAAGGTTAAACTGAAGTCAGAGACTTCAATTTGGAAGATGCTGTAGTAGCCTAGATGAGAGGTGATTAATACAGAAAAGTACATGGAGAGGAGGGTTGAGTTATAAACTTAATTACATGGCAGGATTGAACAGATTGGATGACCAATTATCTATGTGGGGTAAAGTTGAGAGGGAGGAGTCAAGATCATTCTTGTTTGTAGCTTGTACAACTGGGCTAATGGTTGTGGTTGTGTGATACCCAGAAAGATAGGGGCATAGCAGGCAGAGCAGGTGTGAAAGTAGTGAGAAGACCTTACTTTAGTTTGGGGTCATGGTGATTTTTTGATCCCGATGGGACATCCAGCAAGTAGTTTACAAATATGATTTTGAAATAAAACCATTAAGGACACTGTGCTAAACATGTGGCATGCATAATGTCATTTAAATGTCGATATTACTCTGTTAAGTCAGACTATCAATGTTCCTTTTTTACAGATTCAACTGTAATCTTAGAAAAGTTAAGTAACACCTGAGCTCAAACTGCTAGAAAGTAGTGGTGATGGTATTGGATTCCAAATATTTCCAACTCTAGAGCCTGTGTTTTTTTGTTTTTATTAAGACTTTCTTTTTCATAGAACAGTTTAAGGTTCACAACAAAATTGAGGAGAAGGTACAGAGATGTCCCATATACCGTCTGCCCTCACACATGCATAGCCTCACATTAACAGCATCCTCCACCAGAGTGGTCCATTTGTTACGATTGAATCTACATTGACACATCATAATCACCCAAAGTCTATTGTTTACATTACAGTTCACTCTTGGTGTTGTACATTCTGTGGGTTTGGACAACTGTACAATGACACATATCCATCATTATGTTATTATGCAGAGAATTTTCACTGCCCTCAAAATCCTGTGTTCTATCTATTCATCACACCCCTAACCCCAGGCAACCACTGATCTTTTTACTGGCTCTATAGTTTTGCCTTTTTCAGAATGTCATACAGTTGAAATCATACAATTGTAGTCTTTTCAGATTGACTTCCTTCACTTAGTAATACGTATTTAAGGTTCTTCCATGTCTTTTCATGGTCTCATAGCTCATTTCTCTTTAGCATTGAATATTATCTGGATCAACCACAGTTTATTTATCTATTCATCTACTGAAAGACATTGCTAACTTCCAAGTTTTGGCAGTTATGAATAAAGCTGTCAAAAACATTCATGTGCAGGCTTTTCATGTGGACATAAGTTTTCCTGTGTAGACATAAGTTTTCAACTCCTTTGGGTAATACGAAGGTGCTTGATTGCTGGATCACATGTTAAGAGTATGTTTAGTTTTGTAAGAAAGCACCACACTGTCTTCCAAAGCGGCTGTACCATGTTGCATTCCCACCAGGAGTGAATGAGAGTTCTTGTTGCTCCGCATCCTCGCCAGCATTTGGTGTTGTCACTCTTTTGGATTTTCTTGTTTGTTTTTTAAATTAATAGACTTTATTTTCAGAGTAGTTTCAGATTTTAAAAAAATATTAGAAAGTGGAGAGTTTCCATATCCCCTCACTCCTTCTCCCAACCTTCCTCGTGTCCCCAGTTTCCTGTTATTAATATCTCATAGTAGCATGCTACATACGTTACAATTGATGGGCCAACTGATACACTGTTTTTCTTTTATGGATCTTACTTTGTGTGTTGTATCTAAAAAAATCGTCTCCAAACCCAAGACCACCTAGATTTTCTCCTGTTGTCTTCTAGTTTTATTGTTTTGCATTTTGCATTTAGGTCTTTGATGCATTTTGAGTTAATTTTTATGAAAGATGTAGTGTCAGAATCTAGATTCATTTATTTCCATGTAGATGTTCAGCTGCTCTAGCACTAGTTGTCGAAAAGACTATTCTTTCTCCACTGAATTGCCTTTCCTTCTTTGTCAAAAATCAGTTCACAGTATTTGTGGGGGTCTATTTCTGTGCTATTTTATTCCATTGATCTATTTGTCTATTCTTTTGCCAATACCGTACTGTTGTGATTATTGTAGCTTTATGGTAAATCTTGATGTCACATAATGATGGTCCTCCAACTTTGTTCTCTTTCAATATTCTATTGGCTATTCTAGGTCATTGGCCTTTCCATATGAACTTTAGAATCATTTTGTTGATATCTGCAAAATAAATGTGCAGAATTTCTATTGGGATTGTGTTAAATATACAGATGAAATTGAGAAGAGTTGACAATTTAACAATGCTGAGTCTTCCTATCCGTGAAGTTTAAATATCTCTATACTTATTTAGATTTTTAAAAATTTCATTCATCAGAGTTTTATAGTTTTGCTCATATAGATCTTGTACATATTTGTTAGATTTATACCTAAGTATTTCATTCTATAGAGTGCTAATGTAAATGGCATTGTTTTTAATTTCAAATTCCAAATGTTCATTGCTAGTATATAGGAAAGCAATTTACTTTTTGTATATTAGTCTTTTATCTTACAACCTTGACATAATCAGGTTCCAGGAGTTTTTCTGTTGATATTTGGGATTTTCTACGTAGGCAATCATGTCATCTATTAAACAAAAAAGTTTGATTTCTTCCTCCCCAATAAGTATACCTTTTATTTTATTTCCTTTTCTTGTCTTATTGTATTAGTTAAGACTTCCAGTACAATGTTAAATAGAAGAGTGAGAGGTGACATCCTTTCCTTGTTCCTGATCTTATGCGGAAAGCATTGAATTTTCAACAGTTAGTATGATGTTAGTTTTAAGTTTTTGGTAGATGTTCTTTATCAAGTTAAGGAAGTTTCTCTCTATTCCTAGTTTGCTGAGAGTTTTTATCATGAATGGGTAGTGGGTTTTGTGAAATGATTTTTCTGTATCTGTTAATATGGTCAGATGATTTTTCTTGTTTTGACTGTTGATGTGATGGATTACGTTCATTGATTTCAAATGTTGAATCAGCCTTGCGTACCTGGAATAAATCTTACATGGTTGTGGTGTACAATTCTTTTAATACTTTGTTGAATTTGATTAACTAATATTTTGTTGAAAGCCTATGTTTAAATCACTCCCTTATGATGGTCGAGGGGAAAAATTTTAATTTGGGAGTCAACAGTGTGTAAATGATAGTTAAGGTCAAGGAATGAAAGTAAACTGTGGTGTTTGAAGTCAAGAAATGATAGTAAACAGATTAATAGTATTATTATTAATAATAATGGCTTCCATTGTTGAGTGGCGTTTGTTTTGTTTTGTTTTGTTTTTGCCAGGCAGTGTTCTAAGTGGTTCAAAAAGTACTCTTTAAAAATGCACTATTGGTTTTCTATTATGTTTGTGCTCATTTTATAGATGAGTTAAGGTTGAAGTACAGTACTGCTCTCTTATTCGCAGGAAGTGTGTTCCAAGACCACCAGTGGACACCTGAAATCACGGATAGTACCAAAGCCTGTATATATAATATTTTTCCTATACATACGTTTTTGAGCTGTGACAGCAAAATTAGCACAAATTTCTTTTTCCTTCTTCACAATTTCATGGATAGAAGATTTGTTCTTACCATAGATCTTAGCAACCTCAGTCAGCATACGATTTTTAAAATTTTCTTATTAAGTAGAGAACTTGCACCTTTTCACTTAAAGGAAGCACCTGATGGCTTCTTTTTGGCATATCTTAATTGTCAGCTTCACTACCCTTGTGCCTAGGAGCCATTAAGTAAAATAAAGGTTACTTGAACACAAGCACTGTGATACCACAACAGTTGATCGAGTAACCGATTTGGCTGCTAAGTGACTATCGGGCAGGTAGTGCATACAGTGTGGATACCATGGACAAAGGGATGATTCATGTCCCAGGCGGGAGGGAGAAAAACAGTGTGGGATTTCGTCACACTACTCAGAACAGCATGCAGTTTAAGACTTATGAATTGTTTATTTCTGGAATTTTCCATTTAATATTTTCAGGCTTAAGTTGACTGCAGATAACTGAAACCACAGATATGGGGGGACTACTGTACCAGGAAGTTAAATAACATTCCTTGGAGCTGGGTTTTAGACACAGATTGTCTCATTCCAGAACTCAAGCCCTTAACTACCGCATAATACTTAGAATTGTAATCCTCTGTTATACACTGAGAAAAACAAGACTAGGCCAAAAATGTCAGGAAAAAGCTTTATATGTGGGTTATCAAGGGGAAGATTATATGAAAAAATAGCCTTAGTTTTGGAAGAAAGGTAGAAGAAAATAGGGACTAGAATTTTTGTACCAGCTATTAACAATAAGCTAAGGAGACCTCAATTAATCTTACTTTATTATATTAATGAGATAGAACATTCTTGCATCATATTATCAGACCATAAAGTGCCTTCTATTATGCTCTGTGAGGTCAGTGGATTTATCTTTGGCACATTAAAGCTTTCATCATTCACGTAATCACTGCCAGATTCCATCAAAATATTAGAGAGTGAAAGAGCAGGCTGGAAGTTTCTCATTTTCTTGATTTTCCTTAAGAGTGAACTTGATGAGAGAAATTTAGAAAGTGAGAAGTCAGCAGCAGGTGGCTAAATCAGCTTCATCAAAATACAAAAAGGTGCGTTATTGTCTTTTGGGAGGACACTCAACCATGACTAAGCCACTGTTCTAAGAGCTTCCATATGCAGAATACTTAACTTTCCCAGTTGTATGAAGTAAGAAATGTGTCATCATTAAAATAGAAGTAAAGTACATATTAAATGATCACATAAGTGGATTATAGTCATCTCAGAATGGTTTTCTCAGGTGCCATTTGAAAAAGTAAAAAGGCATATGTGAAGTTTGTAATACTATTCTCTTTAAACGAAGAACAGCGTGAGTATAAAGGATCTGGAGCATGTAAAAGCTATCATAAATAAAAGAGAGAGTAAGAATCTCAGAATATTTCATAAACTTATAATTTTACTTCTAAGGGTATTCTGCCAATCAGCTACTTAGCTGTCTTCTTTGGGAAATGCTACTTTGCTTTTAAAGAATGTAAAATGAATTTGCCAAATTGCCTGGAGTATTAGTGGGAAATGGGGAAGAAAAGGAAAATATTCTAATTGCTTGGTTTGGCTTGGATGGTTTGGTTTCTGGCTGACCTGGAATGTAGATCAAAACCCCACCTAACCTAGAGAGTACTTGACTTTGCTTCAGTGGAGAAGAGTCTTAAAAAGTGATCTGATTCCACAGTGGTTGCCTCCTCTAGGCAGCAAGGTAACTTAGTCTGGGGCATCTGAGCTGCTTTGGCCTTCTAGGTACTGTCTGTACTGTGGATCAACAACTCAAGGAAGCCAGCAACAAATTTATTAAAGAACAAGCTATATGCAGTGCCCTTTTATAAAAGCTACAGGCCCATGGCATAAATATAGTGCTATAACAATGCTAGATATCATCACAGTGCTATAATCCTATAGCAATCTAAAATTTATATTCTAAATAAAAATGGCAGAGAGATGCATATAAGACATTAAAGTAATAAGACAATATACAATTTAGTGCTAAAATATGTGGTTTATATTATAAAAACTATCAAAGTTCGGAGAAGGAAGGCATCAAGGTATGCTGGAATAGTGGGGGAAAACTCTATGAAACAAGATGTGGACCTTGAACTCTGGAACAAGATTTGGACGTTGGGCCTGGTCCTCACATAAAATATGTGCTGCTTGCATTCCTGTGATTATCTAAGACAGTTAAATTTAGTTCTTGCAACATCTCTTTTGTGGATATGTTCTTTGAGGTGTATGTGTGTGTTGTTTGGGGAGGTGGATGGAAATCAGACAAACCTGGGACCATTTCATGGAACTGCCAGTTATTCATATGTGACTTTGAGAAAATTATTTAAATTCTCTAATTCTTATTTTCTCTTCTATTTATAAGGAGTAAAATATTTCTTCAAAGGATTTTTGTGGATCAGATGTGATCACGTTCAAGCATTTAACATGGAAAATGATAAACCTTCAATGAATGGGAATTGCTGGTACTTGTGCTAAAGAGTACAGTATTGCAATTTGTTATATATATTGTGGATTCTTTATAGTGATCTTCTATTTATCATCATTAATATGAAAACCAAGGGAAATTGATTTTGAACTCAATATGCAAGTCAAATTGATTATAACAATGTAAATTATTTCTACTATCTTCAAAATCAGCAAATAGTCACTGGACAGTATAAGAGATGAAGGAGCTCATTTTTAATATCTTAATTTATAGTAATGTATTATCTTTGGCTTAAGGTAGGAACTGTGTGTAATACTCCTTTAAAAATTTTTATCAGGGTCGGCCCAGTGGTGTGGTGGTTAAGTTTGAGTACTCCGCTTTGGCAGCCCAGGGTTTTCCAGTTCGGATCCTGGGCATGGACCTATGCACCTCTTATCAAGCCATGCTGTGGCAGGCGTCCCACATATAAAGTAGAGGAAGATGGGCATGGATGTTAGCTCAGGGCCAATCTTCCTCAGCGAAAAGAGGAGGATTAGCAACAGATGTTAGCTCAGGGCTAATCTTCCTCAAAAAAAAAAATTATTGTATATGTTTTCTGATGTTAACAAATGTCATACCTGTACACGTAAAGGCACATTCATTTGTAGGTACATAATAGGCAATTCTTTATCTCTTTGATGTTCAAAATATGATCAAATAAAGGCAGATTACTATTGTCATTCTTTCCAAAGAAGTGGCATTTTTATCTGGAAAAAAAGGTAAACAAATATGATTTATGTAATAGGAGGCCTCCTTTGTCAGGTTTTTCTGTATTTGGTACTTAGAATTTGAGCTCTTTCCTATTTTTGATTTTGCTTTATATTCATAATGAAGTTTTAGTAGCTTTCAAGATGAGAAAGCACAGGTGAGGATAGTGTACCTTGCTGGAGCGTTTCAAAATAACTAACTCCTTCTATTTCTTTAATGCTACTTAGGCAAGTTTGTTGTCTCGTATTGGTTTTGCTTCTTATTTTTAAAATAATTGCTCCTGGGGAAAACAAAACAGAGCATAGGAAATGCCAAAGGCAGCCAAAGCTCTCAGGTGTAAAAGCTTCTCAGCTGTGGAATCAAATCCCTAAATGACAAGCAGACATTTTATGTTTGAGGCCGTGGATATAAATAGTTTTATTCCTTTCAGAAAAGGAGTGTTTTTTTTGTCAGAATTAGTAAAAATGAAATAAGAATTCAGAAAATATGTGCATGTGTTTATATTCCATGATGTAGATTTCAACTGGCAAATTTAATATCAAGATCTAAAAGCACAGAAAAATCTAATTCAGGAATTGTTGAAAGTCGCTTAGATGAATAGTACTTATGAAATGCTTTCAAATTCTCCTTCTTCAAAAGTTTTGGACATCTAGAATTATTATCATTCCTAGGAAGATACTGATTCTTATTTTAAAATTAGCATTTCTTTAACCTATTTATAAAATCTAAAGACCATGGAAAGTATATACAGTAGAGAACAAATACAAGCTGTATGTCTGTTCATTCTAGGAGTTTTACATGGGGAAATATTAAGAAGGTAAATGATGTATTTAGAAATTTGAATAGGCATTGTTGAGGGCTGAATTGTACCCCTCCCAAAATTCCTATGTCGAATTCTTAAGCCCCATTTCTCCAGAATGTTACTGTATTTAAGAGATAAGACTTTTAAAGAGGTAATTGAGTTAAAATAGGGTCATTAGGAAGAGCCCTAATCCAAATGACACGTGTCCTTATAAGAAGAGATTAGGACACAAACAGCACAGACTGAGGAGCAACCATGTGTGGACACAGCAAGAAAGTGGCCATCTGCAAGCAAGGAGACAGGCCTCAGAAGAAAACAAACTTGTCAGTCTTGATTTTGGACTTCCAGCTTCCGTAACTGTGATAAAATAAGTTTCTGTTGTTTAGGCCACCCGGTCTGTATCATTTTGTTATGGCAGCCCTAGAAAACAAATACAGACAGGTATATAAGTATTATAATAGTAATATTTTGGTTTGAATCCCGACTTGGTGATATTCCTCTTGAAAAAGTCTGCTTCTGTTGGAGTAATGGATGATTGTAATAAAACATCATTTTCAAAAGGATCTTTTCAGACACCATGTCTTCTCAGACAAGGGAAACAATAGGAAGAGTAAACAAATGGGACTTCATCAGACTAAAGAGCTTCTTCAAGGCAAAAGAAAACAAGATTGAAACAAAAAAACAACCCACTAATTGGGAAAAAATATTTGCAAATCATATAGCTGACAAAGGGTTAATCTCCATACTATATAAAGAACCCACACAACTCACCAACAAAAAAAAATCAAACAACTCAATCAAAAAATGGGCAGAGGACATGAACAGACATTTCCCCAAAGAAGATATACGATGGCCAATAGGCACATGAAAAGATGCTCATCATCACTGATCATCAGGGAAATGCAAATAAAAACTACACTAAGATGTCACCTTACACCTGTTAGAATGGCAAAAATAACCAGAACAAAAAGTAACAAATGTTGGAGAGGTTATGGAGAAAAAGGAACCCTCATACACTGCTGGTGGGAATGCAAACTGGTGCAGCCACTATGGAAAACAGTATGGAGATTCCTCAAAAAATTAAAAATAGAACTACCATATGACCCAGCCATCCCACTCCTAGGTATCTATCCAAAGTACTTGAAATCAGCAATCCCAAAAGTCCCATGTACCCCTATGTTCATTGCAGCATTATTTACAATAGCCAAGACATGGAAGCAACCTAAGTGCCCATCAACTGATGACTGGATAAAGAAGATATGATATATATGTACAATGGAATACTACTTAGCCATAAAAAAGGATAAAACCATCCCATTCACAACAACTTGGATGGACCTTGAGGGTATTATATTAAGTGAAATAAACCAGATAGAGAAAGGCAATCTCTGTATGAGTCCACTCGTATGTGGAAGTTAAACATGTAGACAAAGAGAACAGATTAGTGGCTACCAGGGGAAAGGGGGGGAGGAGGATGGGCAGAAAGGGTGAAGGGGTGCACCTACAACACGACTGACAAACAATAATGTACAACTGAAATTTCACAAGGTTGTAAACTATCATAATCTCAATAAAAAGTTAAAAAAAATCATTTCCATGAATGAGTCAAAGAACGTATCTCTCAGAAATCATCATTGTTCCAGACTTTTAGGAAATTCCTTGCCTATGGGCTAGACAGAAAAAAACCAGTAATTGATAGAACATTTCTATATTAGACAATCTGGAGAATATGAAGATAAGGTCATTGATGTAACCAAAGAGCTTACAAACTAGTAGGGCTGATGAGTTCTGAGTACAAATAGCTATAATATAAGCCAAAATATGCTCGGTGCCATGAGAAAGATCCATGCAGCTACGGAAAGTCTGAGGAGAAAAAAGCTTGACCATTTGTGTTATCTGTTCCATAGGGCAAATTAAGGAAGTCTCCTTGGAACAGTCGGCATTTTAGCTGGATCATAAAGAATGAGTAGAATTATTGACAGGATTTTTAGAAGCAAATTACATTTTATGCATTAGCAATGCATAAGCAAAAGTACATTCATGGAAAAATTAATTTCACTCTTCTCTCCATCCTTAATATAACACCATAACCCTTTTTCTGTTCTTTTCCATTTCTTTAGTGCTAATCTTTTCTCTACAAGAGGATATGGGTTGGACTTGAAAAGAAAGTAGACAGTGTGACAATGTAGCATCTATGAGTTATTGGATTGGTGTATTAGCCAACAGGGTGCTAAATGATGCCATTAAAATTGAGTTGCGTCAGGCCTACCTATGCTTCTGAATAATAGGGTCTTAATCATATTAAATGACTGCTTTGCTTTTAGATTTTAAAGCTACTATCAGTTTATAAGAAGCATTGAAGAATAGGAGTTTATGGTGGTTTTACAAATATTTTTGCTATACACAATGGTTAGGAAGATCGATTTTGTTCCATTACCGTTGCTTTTAGCTGGAGCCATGTTAAATGACAAATGAAACATCTTTCAAAACTTTGACTTCTAATAAGCCAAATATTGCCCTCCCCACTAACCATACCCTCGTGATTTGTAGGCAAGCAATTGTAGTTCACATAATATTGTGAAGATTCTTATTTTAGACAAGGAATAGATACTTCTTGTTCTTTTTATACATATAATGTGTGCAATTTAGTTTTCCCAGTTATCAATCTGTAAAATAGTTACTTTGTTCTCCTGTTTTGTAGAAGCTGACCATTATTTGCTTTTCTTCATTATATAATCCTCAGCAAATTGTGTTATGTGCAGCAGGTTCAGAGGGTACTATGGACCAAAAGAAACTCCAACAACTTAGGGATTGTTATAATTTTGGTAGTAAAACACATTTATAATTTAATTTTGCTTAAGAATTCTTGTTAAATTTCAACTACTCAAACAACCAGTTACTACTTTACTAATCATCTGCTATATGGAAGGTGCTAGCTATTTAACTGCTCAGATTTCTATTTTATAGTTACTAAAATCCCTTCAAGTTGAAATAGTTGTGTTATTTTATTCAAAATTCGTACACTCCTATACTTTAGGAATATTCAGGATACAAAGATATAAGGTAAAAAACAACAACAATAATAGAGTTGACTTAAGGCTATCTTTTGTGCCTGATGTGAAGAGAGCAAAGTTCCAATTTCTCTTCTGAAATTGGAAATAAAATCATTAACTAGAAAGGGGTTTGTCTGCAGTGAGCATTTGCAGCCATTTTTGCTGTGGCAGGCTTCTGTCCACCCCAGTCAGCCTGAATCTTTAAGTTGCTGTCAGGAGGTTTGGGGGCTGCATAGATGCAGAAGTCTGGTGTGTGGGATGCACATGAAAACTGAGGGCAATTCAAATGGCGCATAAAAGAAAAACAAATACGACTTCAGTTCTCTGTTAATTTACCAGTTCCACACTTATGTAAGAAGTTGCCATATGACTTTTAAATGTAATCTTTTGGCAATTTTTATGCCTTTTTGGAATGCAAGAATAGGTACATAATCAAATATCCAACACATTTTTTTCCTCTGGCAATTTTGACATAATGTCATTTCAAACCCGCTTGTTTACTGCGTGTCTCTTCAATATGCTAAGGTTATGAAGGAATAAACTCAATCAGATGTAGCCGTGTAGTCAAAAGGTCAAAAGGAGTGAAGAGAAAGGTAGTCAAATTCACATGTATTTTTTTAATGCTGTTGACTATTATTACTGTCTTAAGGCTTTCTCCAGAACTTCAACTTCATTAATTTTAAAGCAGCGGTTGTCAGTTGGGGGAAGTTTTGCCCCAAGGGGTGTTTGACAATGTCTGAAGACGTTTTTGATTGTCACAACTGGGAGAGGGATGCTATTAGCATCTGATGGGTAGAGGCTGGGGCTGCTGCTAAACATCCCACAGTGTACAGGACAGCGCCTACAACAAGTCATCCAGACCAAAATGTCAACAGTGCCAAGTTTACCCACCTTAAAAAAAGAAGAAACTTGAGTGGACAGAGCATGATGTAGAGAGGTAGTTGTTCCCAGTTCTGCCATCTATTCTGCTTTGGGTGTTCTGCCATCTTTGTTTTATTTTTTTAAAGATTGGCACCTGAGCTAACAACTGTTGCCAATCTTCTTTTTCCTTTTTTTTCTGTTTTTCCTCCCCAAATCTCCCCAGCACACAGTTGTATATTCTAGGTGTGGGTCCTTCTAGTTGTGGCATGTGGGATGCTGCCTCAGCATGACCTGATGAGCAGTGCCATGTCCGCACCCAGGATCCGAACCGGCGAAACCCTGGGCCACCGAAGTGGAGCGGGCAAACTTAACCACTTGGGCACGGGGCCAGCCCCTGTTCTGCCATCTTAAACGAATCATTTCCTTACTCTGGTCTAGTTTTCTTCTTTATGAAATGAATACTTTGATTAGATTATCTGCCAAGAACCCAAAGACTATAAATCTTGCAAAATTTGTTGATGCTTCTCTCATTTTTTGAGTGGGGAAGACATGGGGGATAATTTTATGAGATCACAACTAAATTATTCATGTTATAACCATTTTTATGTTATAGTTGTGGAGAAACACTCTATATATTCATCTATATATTGTAGAAATACAAATTTGTAAAGATACAAATGTAATGCACATCAGTTGCATTTCTATACACTAACAATGAACTATTTGAAAAAGATATTAAGAAAACAATCTTATTTACAGTGGCAACAAAAAGAATAAAATGCTTAGGAGTAAATTTAACCAAGGAGATGAAAGATCCGTACACTGAAAACTACAAAACACTAATGACAGAAAGTAAAGAAGTCATGTCCTGTGTTCATGGATTAGATAAATTAATATTGCTAGAATGTCCACTCTACCCAAAGCAATCTACAGATGCAATCTCTATCAAAATTTCAATGGCATTTTTCACAGAAATAGAAAAAACAATGATAAAATTCATATGAAACCACAAAAGACTTCAACAGGTAAAATAATCTTGAGCAAGGAAAACAAAGCTGGAAGTATTGTGCTTCCTGACTTCAAACTATATTACAAACTATAGTGATCAAAACTTTATGGTACTGGCATAAAAACAGGCAGATAGACCAATGGAAAAGAATGGAGAGCCTGGAAATAAACCTGTGCATAAATGATCAACTAATTTTTGACAAAGTGCCAAGAACATGCAATGGGGAAAGGACAGTTTCTTCAATAAACTGTTTTGGGAAAACTAGTATGCCACATGCAAAAAAATGTTATTGGAACCTTATCGTACAACATACACAAAAATCAACTTAAAATGGATTGAAGACTTAAATGTAAAAGCTGAAGCTGTAAAGCTCCTAGTAGAAAATATAGGAGAGAAGCTCCTTGCCGTGGGTCTTAGGGATGAGTTTTTTTGAATTGACACCAAAAGCAAAAATAAACAAGTGGGACTACATCAAGTTAAAAAGTTTGTGTGCAGCAAAGGAAATAATCAACAAAATGAAAAGGCAGCCTGTGGAATGGGAGAAAATATTTTCAAACCATATATCTGGTAAGAGGTAAGTATCCAAATATATGTGAAATCTAACCAAAAAAAATTGAATTCATGGTAATAGAGAGTAGAGCGGTAGTCATCAGAGGCTAGGGGGTGGTAGAAGAGGAGAGATATTGATCAAAGGGTACAAATTTTCATTTATAAGATGGATAAGTTCTGGACACACACACACACACACACAAAAGGTAACTGTCTGAGATAATGGGTATTGTCGACGAAAATAATCCATAACCAATCTATAAATGAAAATTTGGGTGAGTTTATTCTGAGCTGAAATCTGAGGACCATGGCCCGGGGCCTTTCTTCCCAAAGGAAGAAAGGGCACCGAAGAAGTGGGGTGCACAGAGTGGTTATATACTCCCAAACAGGGTGTTTCACATATGATTGAAATGTCCCTCCCACAACAGTCACAAGATTGCCCTGTCGGCACAGCACTTGATGGACACAGCAGGTAGTAGGTCTGCTGTCTTGGTGGGCATGGCAGGAGGCAAGTCTATTGTCTCCAGCTGGGCGGTCACCGGTGAGCACAGCAATCAGTTTCTAGCCTAAGGAAAGATGCTTAATCCTTAAGGAGACACAATGTTGGGAGGGGGAGGGAAGTTGCACCTTTATCTCAAGGGCCTTTGCTCTTGCCATAGGGAATATCTAAAGCAGATATACAATGCATGCTCAACAGCCATGGTCAGGCCATTTTGGAAAGACAAGGTCAGGCCGAATTAGGTTTATACCAAATGGCTTCCTCATATTCTCCAATATATCCTGTTGCTTGCCATTTTTATTTGTCAGTATGTTAATTAGTTTGATTGCATTAATTATTTCACGGTGTATGCATATATCATAGCCACACCGTACACCTTAAATATATACAATTTTTATTTGTCAAAAATAATTTTAAAATGTGATTCATATGCTGTTTTTCATCAGTTTGCAAGAATTGAAAAGCTTAAAAATACAGGAGTTAATATTCATACTTTATATGTGAGATAACTGCTGTAATCTGTTCTATTAATTTTTGAAATACTATCTCTAGCCTTGTCTAGTACCTCTTACTCAGAAGAAAGCTAGTGGTGCATCTGAGAGACCTTCCACCTTCCTCCTCTCTCCCTACTCAGTTAGGTGGAAACTTCACTCGGTACTGGTACAGCCAATATTTTCAATATTTACTATTGAAGCTAAATTCTGGGCCCGTGTAACTGAGAGGTGATGGCTCCTTTTTTATGACCAGCCCCCACTCCTGGGACAGAGGCACTGCCTTGGACAGGGTGCCACTGAGGATACCAGCGCCCTCCTCACCCTCACCTCAGCTTGTGGCACAGAGAAAGGCAAGTCAAGGAGACCTAAGGCTGCTGCCACCCACATCTACCCAGTGCTCACCACTAAAGGTGGAGGAGCGTGGATGGCATTCAGATAGAAGCTCACTGTTGTTCCTGTGCCCAGCACTAGAGCCATTGCTCAAGCTCAGAGATATTGCCTGGGGGGAGAGACAGGCCTTAGAGAGCTCCAAATCCCTCCTCCAAGGAATGGCTTTCATTTGTAACAGTTCTAGCCCAAGGGCACTGTCAAAAAAAGTGGAAGTTGTACTGAAAGGCAATTGGGAAATGATTGATAGATTCATCAGAGATAAAGGCTTAGTGAGCTGTAGATGAGCTAGTCTGCAGGAGAGAAATGGGGAAAAAGACAACTGGGAGGAGCCTTCCTGGAGTCAGAACAAATTTCAAACACTGACCTTGGTAACTATTTTTTCAAGGAGCCCAAATCTGATTATATTGACTACGAAACAATTGATGTCTGAGGGCATTGGTGACAGCAATAGAAGAATTAGCTGGCACTTAGTGGAGTTCAACAGCAGGGTGTGATCTAGAGAAAAACACAGTCAAAGGGAGTGCTGCCCAAACCAGTCATCCCAGGGTCCACGTGCCCAAGGCTGTGCTTTCTGAGGAGCAACATCAGAGCTTCACCATGCAGGCAAGGAAGGGTGGGAGAACAGATTTTACCAAAATAATCCAGCCAGTAATTACACAACTAAATAATAATGAGTCTTAGAGGGGGGCCATTACTCAGGTTTGTTATCATATATTATCTAAAAGATCCAGTCTCTATAAAAAGCTAATGGAACGTACAAAGAAACAGGAAGGTATGACTTACATTCTCAGGCAACATGGCCTTGTATGTAGAAAATCCTAAGGAATCTACTAAAAACTGTAGAACTAATAAGTGAGTTCAACAAGGTGGCAGGATAAAAACCAATATACAAAAATCAATTGTATTTCTATACACTTGCAATGAACAATCGAAAAAGGAAATTAAAACAGTTCTATTGGGGCTGGCCCAGTAGCACAGCGGTTAAGTGCACACGTTCTGCTTCAGCGGCCCAGGGTTCGCTGGTTCAGATCCTGGGTGCAGACAGGGCACCGTTTGGCAAGCCATGCTGTGGTAAGTGTCCCATATATAAAGTGGAGGAAGATGGGCACGGGTGTTAGCTCAGGGCCAGGCTTCCTCAGCAAAAAGAGGAAGATTGGCAGCAGATGTTAGCTCAGGGCTAATCTTCCTCAAAAAAACAAAAACAAAAACAATTCTATTTATAATAACATTAAAAAGAAAAATATTTAGGAATAAATTTAACAAAATAATTGCCAAACTTACACTCTGAAAACCATAAAACCACAAAACAATGTTGAAAGACATTAAAGAAAATCTAAATGAATGGAACAGCGTTTTATATTAATAGAGTGGAAGATTTAATATTGTTAAGATGACAATACTGCTCAAAGTGATATACTGATTCAGTGCAATCCCTGTCAGAATTCCGACTGGGTTTTTGGTAGAAGTGGACAAGATAACCCTAAAATTTATATGGAATTGCGAGGAACCCAGAATAGACAAAATCATCTTGAAAAGGAAGACCAAAAATTGGAGGATTCACACTCCTGATTCCGAAACTTAATACAAAGCAACAATGGTCAAGACAGTATAGGAATGCAAAGAATAGGTATATATAGCAATGGAATATAATTAAGAGTCTGGAAACAAACCCATGTGTCTATGGCCAACTGATATTTGACAAGAGTGCCAAGACAATTCAGTAAGGACAGAAGAGTCTTTTCAGCAAATGGTTCAGGGACAACTGCATACTCACATGTAAAAGAATTAAATTGGACCCTTACTTCACACTATATACGAAAATTAACTCAAAATGGATCAAAGACCTAAATGTAATGTAAAATGCTAAAACTATAAAAATCTTGAGAGAAAACATAGGGGTAAATCTCGATGAAGTCAGATTTGACAATGGATTCATAGATCTAACCCCAAAAGCACAAGCAACAAAAGAAAAAAATAAGATGGACTCCATAAAAATTTATAACTTCTGGTGCTGGCCCAGTGGCGTAGTGGTTAAGTTCACGTGCTCCACTTAGGTGGCCTGGAGTTTGCAGGTTCAGACCATGCTGTGCTCATCAGGCCATGCTGTGGCAGCATCCCTCATACAAAGTAGAGGAAGATTGGCACAGGTGTTAGCTCAGGGACAATCTTCCTCACCAAGAAAAATTTTTTTAAAAATTTACAACTTCTATGATTCAATTCACAGTATCAGGAAAGTAAAAAGACAATCCACAGAATGGGAGAAAATACTTGCAAAACGTATGTCTAGTAAAGGACTTGTATCCAGAGTACATAAAGAACTCTTAAAATTCAATAATAAGACAAATAACCCACTTAAAAAATGAGCAAAAGGTCTAAATAGACATTTCTCCAAAAAAAAATATATAAATGGCCAATAAACACATGCTTGACGTCTTTAATTATCAGGGAAATGCAATTCAAAACCACCATGAGATACTACTTCTAGGTTAGCTACAATCAGTCAGAAAATAACAAGTGTTAAGAAATTGGACCAATGCCTAATATACTACTAATGCAAATGTAAAATGGTGCAGCTACTTTGGAAAACAGTCAGGCAGTTTTTTAAATGCTTAAACATAGAGTTATGGTATGACCCATCAATTTCACTCATATTTATATGCCTAAGAAAATTGAAAACATATGTCCACACAAAAACTTATACACAGATGTTTGTAGCAGCACTATTCATAATAGCTAAAAGGTATAAATAACCCAAATGTCCATCAGTGGATCAATGGATAAATGAAATGTGATAGATCTGTACAATGGAATATTATTCAGCCATAAAAATGAATGAAGTACTTGTACATGCTAAAACATGAGTGAACCTTGAAAACATCATGCTAAGTGAATGAAACCAGTAACAAAAGACCACACATTATTTCATTTCTGTGAAATCCAGCAGAGTTAAATCTATGTATAGAGAAAGTAGATTAGTGATTGTTTAGGGATGGAAGTGGGGTGGGGAATAGATGAAACGGGGGGGTGATAACTAAAGGATATGGAGATTCTTTTTGAAGTGGTGAAAATATTCTAAAGTTGATAGTGCTGATCATTGCATATATCTGTGAATGTACCGAAAACCATTAAATTGTATACTTTAAATGGATTAATTTGGGTATTTGAATTATATTTCATTAAAGCAATTATAAAAAGTCACTTCCTCACACTTCCACACTTCAACCAACATAGGATGTTTACTCAAAATTTAATCCACAGTTCAGCAATTTGTAGAGAGAACCAGCATTATTTGGCAGCAGTTAATATATGTACTTGATCCCTGGGTGGTCCCAATAAAAATCATTAGCATAAAATAATTTGTAGCTTAAAAAAGATTTATAATTGGTGAGTTTTAGGTAATTTTTAAATGGAAGTTAACAGTGAGGCATCATTTCAGTAGTTGCTACTCCCTTTTGAATTTTTCTGGATAACTTTTTTTGAGAGGAATCATGAGAAAAGTCAGAGGAAACTCGGGCCCCAGGCTATGACTTCTGTTTTGTTTACTATAAAACAATCAGAATTGACATTCTATTTATGAAAAGTATGTGTTAGAGATATGATTTAAAAAATAACTGCTGCTTTCATTTTGGTCTATTCCTGACCAAAGCCTGTAGCTAATTCCTTCTTGTTCGCTATCGGAAACAAGTGGAGTACACGTATCATGTCCATTAAATTCCGTTCTGTAGTTCAGAAACTCCAGGAGAAATCTTATTTCAGTAAGAATCAATTTTGTTAAAAAACAACATTCACCCGAGTAAGTTTGAAAATCTAATTGGTTTTATTAGGTGATTCGTGAATCTGGCAAGCATCTTTTGTAGCAACCAGAAGGGTGCTCTGAGGGGTTGTACAAAATGGAAGAGTTTTATGGTAGGAGAGGGGGGCAAGGGAGCTATTAGCAAAAGAAAAGAAAGGATTATTTTAGGCCAGGTCATTTTGTTTTGGGGAGAAGGAAACAGCAGGGGTTTATAATACCATTACCTCACTAGTGCTAATCAGGAAAATTCAGATTAACTATTTTAAAAGTCACATTTCTGGGAAGGGTTGAAACTGCAATTAAGTCTTGGTTTGCTGTCATGGGGGCAAATGACTCCATTTTGGGCCTGCTGCCTCTTCTTCAGCATATCAATCCTTTCAAACAAGCTGCTAAGCTAAATTATTAAGACATAGCATCATATACTTTGGTCTTATCATGTGGTAATAGGCTGGGTAGCTATTGGAAAATCTTCTAATAAGAAAATGACATGGAATAAAGCTGTTTTAAAAGCACATTTGCAATCCAGACCTCTGTTAATATTGGTGCATTAAGCTTAATGTGGCCTAGAAACCTGCACTAGTTTGATCACAAACTGGTTTGCTTAACTGTCAGAAAAGCTTTATTTTGTCAATAAATAATAACCATCTTTTCTTTGCTTTTATTTTTCTACTTTTTTCCCAAAATAAACATTTTTCTGTTTACCTTTTTTAAACACCAGTGGAATAGCATCAGAGAGTTGAATGTCAAATCTGTTTACTTTCCATTTCTTATTACTGTTTAACTAATATTGCATTGACCCCGTAAATCATCAGTGCCAGACCAGGAAGTAACTTTGAACAAAGGACACAGTGCCCATAAAGTTATCTGGCCATGAAGAAGTAGCCTTGGAGCTAGGAAACAGTAGGGGATAGGATGGAAGCAATTACAGTAGTAATAGCAGTAGAAGATGTAATCAGCAGCTGTGTCAAGGGTAATAATTTGCAGACATTATGAAAATGGGGAGTTATATCAGAGAACTTTCCACTCCCTCACCTTCCAAAAAAATGTTAGCTGTCCTATATTCAGATAAAGGCAGGTGTGACAAATAGGCTGTGTACTGGAGCCTTTAAGGAGAATCAGACGCTATGCTGAAGTCATCCCCCAGTACGTTTCAGAATATCTATATCTAGAGTTATAACACATTTGAGGACAAGAGCTTCTATGGTAATAAAAGGGGACAGAAGAGAGGTTAGACTCATCCAGGGATGGCAGGTGAGCAATAAAAGTATCATGATCAAGAAATAGATGATTGACTTACTAGATTAATTAGCAGTCAACCTACAGGAGGTTTAGCAGTATATTCTGAGACAGTGGTTTTCAAAGTGTGGCCTCCAGACAAGCAGTGTCATCATCACTTGAGAACTTTTTGGACTTGCCAATTATGTTTCCCCTCCCAGAGCTACTTATTCAGAAACTTTGGGGATGGGTCTCAGCAGTGTGTATTTATCAAGCCTTCCAGGTGATTCTGATGCATAGTAAAGTTTGAGGCCCATGGTGCTAAGATGTTATATAAGATTTGAAGGCCTTCTCACAGATTGGTCATTTGGTATTACTTAGGAAACAGTGGGATAAAACAGCAGTTGGCAGTGAATCTTAGAAGGGTAAGGAATCAAGACAGGACCTCAGTCCCAAACTAGCATATTGGGTAGGAAGGCATGAATTTGGAAAAATGCAGTTATAAGAGTCAAATAAAAATATTCTGATTTCAGTAGAGATATATAAGCTTCAAAATGTTAGATTCCTTATGCCTCAATTTTCTCATCTCCAGATCGGTGTGATAATGTGACAACTTCATAGTGTCATTGTGAAAATTAAATGAATTAGAAACAACACTCAGAATAAGGCTGTCACATAGTAAGGATAGAATAGATGTTAACTCACATTATGATTTTTATAGTATTAAAACTGTGATATAAAGTTTGGGATTCCTAAATTATAATTTTTAAAATGTTAAAAACATGGCTCTCATGCAATATAAAATGAACATGTGTCAAAGATTTTTAAAAATTATTAATTAATGAGGTAACCAGTAAAATGTCAAGACTATGTTTAAAGGAGATTTGGGAGGACAGAGTCTGTATAATCTGTCAAGAATGCTGAAATGTTTCTAATCGATGTAAAATTGGATAATATCCTACAGAAGAATACATTGCATATTTGGAGTTATCTTTTTTGTCAGACTAAACCAATTGTATCTCTCCCAGACAGCATTTATTTACCTTATTATAGACATGAATCATTTGCATTACTCTCAGGTAAGAATCCTTTGAATTGATAGCAGTTTTCTACAAGATAACTCCTACCCTTACAGAATTGTAAAAGAGCCTAGTCGATGGAAAGTCAATCAAAGATGCATCCCAGCACTGTTCTGAAAGAACATGCAGTAATTGATTTTACCTGTTTCCAGTTCTGGAGTAATTTTTCTTGCTGGATGTTTTGCAAGAAATAGTGCAGAAGCCAGGTTATTGGAATTGATTTCCAGGAGGACAGGTGTTGGCTAGTACCTTCTAGACCCTGGAGCATTATGGGCCTGCAGATAATGGTAAAAAAAAAAAACCCCAAACACCATGAACATGAAAGAGACAGAGCGCCTGAATGGACATTATAACATCTAAAGATGTATACTTTACATCTTATCTTATGAAGGAAGACAAATACACTCTTAATGTAAAAAATATTTTCATTATAATTGGTCAGCAGAAACCAATTGGAACCTTATCTTCAGATGTCTGAAACATTTACTCATTCAAAGTAAAACTGTGAGCAAGGGTACAAGATAGACGAGGATTTTATTACAGAGTCACTCATGGTATGTTTAGTCATTTTTCAGTCATGCAAATGGAATTAGCATGTTTGAGATGAAAGCCTCAGCAAGAGCTTTAAATTCTTATCACATAGTAACTAGAAAAAAACAACAACCCAAAAGTATGGATGCTGCCTAAGCTCAGTAGCAGATTTATGTAGTTAAATCACCAATATGGTCTGTGTGTGTTGGTTAATGATTTCAAAACAGCATATACATGAGAATTAGACTGATAAATCTCATATAGAAGAGATTTGGCTAGGAAGAAGCTGTACTTGATTAAGGAGATGAACAGTAATTTGCTTATTAAAAAATCCTGCCTTGTTATGGGCAAGTTATATCTGATTCTTTTTTTCTCAAAAGTATTTTGTAGAAAACAACTTGGGTTTTAGGGAAAAAATAGAGAAGTTTAGTTCATTTTATTTTTTAACATGTTTTCTGATTGTCGTGGAATGGAACAACAGGTGATAGTAACAGTGATTTTGACTTTTTTTCTTAACTGTGTTGGACTTCTCAATTTATAGACATTCATATTAAACTTATTTAACAAAAGTTTGTTGAGTAACTTGAATAAAGCTATGTACTATGCACTGAAGACGAGAAAAAGATAAATATGATACTGTTTCTCCAAGGAATTTACCATTTTATCTGAATGTTAACTAAATATGACTTCGAATAAAAGGAGAAAGGATTTGGGAAAATCAATAATACTCCAGGTGAGCATTGGCATTGTAGCAGGAGTATTTTGAGGAATTTGAAAATATGGTGGGCAGAGATACATCCAGTGAAAAGAGGAAACAAAAATTGAAAAATGAAAGACAGAAAGTGGCTAAAGAGAAGTACAAAACATTATATGTGCTCAAAGGAAGAAATCTAGTAGTATGGAAGGGTAGTTTACCAGCAAAGGCTTCATAGAGAAGAACTGTTTAACATGGGCACTGAGTGATGTGTAGGATCTAAGTGGTGTGTGATGGGAGGATATTCTAAGAAGAAGAAAAAACTGGGGCATATGTACATAGGGACATTTAGGTAATACTTAAGGAATAGGTTACATATAGATAAATGGCCTAACAATAATGATGTGAATTGTATCCAACTCTCCAAATGTTTTATTTAATCTTTACAATAATCCATCATAACTATCATTCTTGGATAAAAGTAACCTGGCTAAAGCGTAATAGCTAGTGAGGAGTTGGATTGGTGTTTGTAATCAAGTCTGTCTAATTGGCTTTAACCCTGCGCTTCATTGTCACTCAGCAGCATCTCAGGCATTCGGAGTGTTACAGGTATTAAAACTTCATGATTATTGGATATGGGGCATAAAGGAAAAAGAGTAGTCAAAATAGATGCCAATGTTTCATGCCCGGGGGATTTGGAAAATGTTGGCACCGTAAAGAGTTTTCATGTGGGCATGGTAATCAAAAGTTACTAGTAAGCCTTCAGGGAATTATATCAAATAAAAAGGGAAATTCATATCTGGAGTTCAGGAGAGGTCTGAGCTCAAGATAGAAAAAAAGAGGATAACAAGAGGACAAAATCTTGGAGGACACTAATGTTAAAATTAGAAAGGAATAAGAGGAGCCAATAGAGAATAGAAGATGAGCAAGAAGAGAGAGAGCCAAGGTAGCCTTGAGCTTTTGCATTAGAAGGAGAAGGCCGCTTCTTCAGGGGTAATGAATTTGTCAATTGGGATGCTCAGGGTGACTCTTAAGACACTAGTTATTGCTGCGTGGTGAAAATAGAAGCCAGATAGAAAGAGGAATAGGAGTGAAGGGTTGGTAGACAACTAGATACGAGGGGCATGGGGTGAAGAAGTTAAAACTTAATTCTACTGCATGTCTTAAGATGACAGTCACAATTTTAGTAAGTAGGAAAAATCAAAGGGAAAAGCTCATGCTATTTAAATATCCACCTAATAAACCCTGAAGCCAAAGTGAAGAAAATAGCTAATCAAATACAATAAACAAAAGCCTGGGAATATAATGAAGAAGAGAGAGATATCAATGGCAGCCCTAAAAAAGTATGAGTGAAGTAAGGGGAATTATTGAAATGATTATATAAAGTGTGATTTTAAGCCTACTTAACATTAGTAATTGTCTTTGTTTGAGGGGACTTCTTTTTTCTAGTGGGTCAGAAATAAGGGTCAGTATTTTGTGTGTGTGTGTGTGTGTGTATGAGAGAGAGAGAGAGAGAGAGAGAAAGAGAGAGATTGCCTCATTTCTTGGTATAGCTTTCTATTCCTTATCTAATTGTTTGGTGATTCTTAAAAAAGAAAATCATTACAGGTGCATTTAGGATCTGATTTTGAAGACTGCGCAGAATGCCCTTTGCACATGTTCAGAGACTCCATTTTAGTTTTACCATTTCCTTTCTCCTTTTAGTATGGTATTTTATCAAGAAGGATATGAAATTGTGTCCATGTGGCATCCAAGGTATTAATAGCTAACAAGGAACAAAATTTAAAATGGTAGCTTTTGCCCTGAAATTTTGCTCTGAATTTTAAAAGTTCCAAGATCTTTGATCTAACTGCTTAGGTACTATTAAGTAAAAGGCCTTTAGATCCTTTTAGGCTGGTAGTAAAACATACATTTTCATGCTCAGAACCCCAGGTTACTAAGGGAATATTACAGTTGCCGATTTCTAGTAATGTGGTGTGAAATAGATATTTTGAACATGCATATGACATGTCTCAATTTCAATTGATCAGAGATTGTTAAATTGATATAATATGAGCTGTAAATTAAATTTACAAAGCCCTTTCAAATTATTTTCCTCACAATAGCTCCATTGTTAGAGCAGTTACTGTTACCTCTGATGTATGAGCAAGGGTGAACATTACAGGTCAGAAGGGCTAAGTAACTCCCCCGAGATCCTATGGCAAGGAAGAGCAGCGCTGGGAATGGACTTCTGCAGGGCAGTATCTTCAGGAGCCTTATGGGGGCCTGAGGTAAAAGAAAAATTTGTGCCTCTGTATACATTAAAATATCCTCCAATTTTTTTGAACCAAATGGAAAAACTTAATAAAGCTCTACAATTTTTTAAAAAAGTGGCTGTGTATATAAAACTCTGCACTGCTCAATCTGTTTGTGTGCCACTGTTAGTCTTCATAAACCCTGTCGTTGTAGGGCCTGAGGGGGACCTGAGGAAGCTGTCGCAGCCTGGGGAACCCTTGAGTTGACTGGAAACCACTCCTACTGTTGCACAATAACGCAAGGTCATAAAACAAACAAACAAACAACAAGCATCTATCTTTATTTAGTATTTTTATATTTTATTCATCACGGTGTTTTTGCATTAATTTTGGTTTTTAAAAACATTACATGGCTGCTGAACTTTTTCATGCCCCTTTCAGTTTGCTCTCTAGGTGTGTTCCTCACTTACATCGCGCTAATCCTAGCCCTGAAGCTTACTTCTTTCTATTATGCCACACTTCTGTGTAAATTGCACAGAAGCAAAAAGGCTAAAGAGACAGAGGCTGAAGAAAATCAAGGGCAAAGACTAATTTACAGTTGTTTTTAGAAGACAACTAACAATTTATAGACTATTCCAGCTATTCTCATGTGGCATGCCTTTGTTTATGCTGTTATGTATGCGTGACATAACTTCTTTCCTCTCATTTTGATGAAATCCTAGCATTTTTTCAAGTCTCAGATCAAGGAAACATCCTCTGTAGAGCTTTTTTCATTTTGAGACAAGATTAATTATTTGTAGCTCTCTGCTATATTCACAGATCCCTGTACAGATCTCAACTGTTGAGCTTATCAAATTGTATTAGAGTTTTAAATGTCGGTCTTACTCCATCGATTGTCTTAAAGCTCAGTCAAGACTTTTCTTATCCAAGTATGTATCATTAGCACCTAATATGGTGACTGGTCTGCAGCCGTGAGCAATAAATCATCCTTGAATGACAGAATGGTTAAGGTAAGTCAGGAATTACTCTTAGGAATTAGTCAATAGGCAGCTTTTCTGTCTCCTTAGTTTGATATGCATCCCAGAAAATAAAAGTTTCCAGGAATGCTTATTGAAATCAAGATTAAGAAACCATAAGATTTCCCAGGTACCATTGTCTCTACCATCAATGGCGTTAATAAAATAAGTTAGAGAGTTATTTTAATTTAGCTTCCCACCTGTACCACTCTGACACAGACATGTTTACTTAGTTTTTGACTGAACTATTAAAGTTTGCCTTTAAGTATTTAAAGTATTTAGCTTTTTGAAAAGTATTTAGCTTTTCTTTTAAGTATTTACTTTTCTTAATCATGGCACTCAGATACAATATATCCCAAACCTTTTTGTTTTTTTAAGTGAAGACACTGTTGCTGAAAATTTAATCATTTGTCTTCCTACTCAGGGGCACAATCTTTTGCGCTAAAGCACTTAAAGACTTAGTACTTTTACATAGTTATCAGTTTCAAATCAAAGATATGCCCTATTCTATGGTTCTCTAACTCCCAATCACAACATCATATACTTAGCTATGTAAATAGAGTTTCAGGTGAGAGAGTATGTAGATAAATGAAGCAAACCAATAGAATTTATTATTGAATTCTAAATATATCTTAGCCACTTCTACTGGGTGTTCATTTCAAATTATTTCTGGCCTGTCATGTTGTCGGAGTCAAAACACTGTAAATAGTTCTATAATGTTTTATTTTTAAGAATAACTTTTAGTATTGTGTCCATGCAGCTATGATTTTTACATTATAATCTCCAAAATCAATAAATTATTTGGAAATTATAAATTCATTTTACTATAAACTAATATCAACTTTTTATATGCCACAAATAATTCATGTTTAAAAATTGACATGCCTTGTGATATTAAATTTTGCAGGTCAAAATAGCTAGTGGTAATAGTTTTTTAAAAGTGTGATTTGGAGATTTGGTATATGCATTTTGCGGATGATATTTATTTTACCCCAAACAATTAAAAATAGGATCATGTGTCTAAGGGTGCAGTAAGATCTAAAGCTGGCTTTCTATTTTTCAACTTTAGCCCCCAAAAGTTCTTGGAGAACAAGTAAGATCTACCTTTATCCCATATATGTAGGGCTTCAGATAATTCATTCATGCCAGAGGCACTTACTTAGGAGCTACTGTGTATTTCTTACATAAGACAAGTAAATATGCTATAACCTTTCCCAGTTTAAAGAATCCATTCAGTGCAAACTTTAAAAAGACCTGCAGCTAAAGTCGTTTCTAGTCTGTAAATCTAAAGGATGCATGTGTCTATTTTGAAAGAAAATATGGAATCTTAGGAGAACAAATAGTTGAAGGATGAATGATTTGTTTCATTCAACAGATGTTTATGGTTTACCTACTATATTTCCTTTTCATATTTATAGAAGATAGGATTTTCCAACAATATTAGTCGGTAATTCTTAAAACAATCCTATTGGCTTCCAGTGAAGACTCTTAGCTGGTCCTGAAGAATAGGATCCTGGTTTGTCTTTTTTTCTGAGGAAGATTCACCCTGAGATAACATCTGTGCCAGTCTTCCTCTGTTTAGTGTGGGGGTTGCTGCCATAGCATGGCTGACAAATGGTGTAGGTCTGCTCCTGGGATCCAAACCTGCAAACCTGGGCTGATGAAGTGGAGCACACCAAACTCAAACACTAAGCCACAGGGCCGGCCCCAGGATCCTGGTATTTTTTGATCTTTTATAATATTGCTCTCATTTTCCAACTACCTTCTCAGAAGTCACTTTGTTTTTTGAACTAAATAATTGGCAAATAATTAATTTATATAAAAATTTTTTAAGTTTTAGTTCATATAATTTTATCTTGCTAGAATGCTTACAGATCAATATAAACAACTTTATACTATACACACTAAAATTCCTTAGCAGTCTTTAAGAGATCCTTATAAATATATTTTACTTTTCCTATCTTGTGATAAAAATTAAAAATTTTATCTTTTGGATATTAAATTTTTATGGTAAGATAAAATATGTCAAACTGTTTAAAATGAAGCACCCTAAAAATTAGACACCTTATTCTTAATCATAATATTATTTTACCTTGTTTTAATGCATGCTGGTCTTTCTTCAGATATACCAAAATGTGTTTTTATGTCTATAGTCTGGCAATTATATCAGGAATTGCATGTTGGAGAAGGGAGGAAAAGACCAAAGAAGAAGGCAGGCAAAGAAAAAGGGAAGGGGGGAGTATCTGTTGAATTCATATTATATTATGATAGCACGATTGGTTTTCCAGTATGTTTGCTGTTTTCATTCTCAATATAGTTTTAAGAAGTAACTGTTTATTTCTCTATTATATGAATGAGGAAACTGAGGGCCATAAACTTTACATAATTTTTGCAGATTTATTTATTGCTAATAAATGGGAAAATCGGTTTAGATCTAGGACTCTCTGGCCAATGATTTCAGGCTCTGTTAGCTCTTCTCAATGTTGATATTGCCATGATGTTAGTTACGCCAAATCACTCAAGTGTTATTCACTGTCAGCAAATTCTGCACCTCCCTGAAAGATGGGATGTAACAGAATGCAAGAACATACAAAACGTGGATTTTTTTTGATGCTTACTTATTTCAAAGAAATCAATCATATAAGCACTTAGGGATCAAACTGGATCTGAGTAATTAAAGGTCTTCTTTGGATGTGTGCCGTTTATTTAATAATTTTTGTGTGGAGGGCTGTGCTAATGCTTTCCAGTTTGTGAATAGTTAAAAAGGATCCATCATCTAGGTTAGTTTAAATAATCTAATTAACAAGTTCTAAACCATCTAACAAGAAAGGAACCAAGACTAGTGTATTTTCCTTCCTCTTTTAGAGTCTTTCTTTTACCTCTGAGAGCCACATATCTCCTAAGCGTTTTTAACAGATAATGACTTTGAAACTTTTTAATAGTCATTCTGAACTGCTTCCTTCCTCTGCCTCTTTTGAACTGTGATATTGCATCTTTCTGGTGTTTACGTTTCTTAAACTATTAAAGAGTAAATTATTCAAGAGTAGTAAAGGCCACTAAATGCCTAGTGCATAGAAATTACGTTTATATAGTAAGAAGGAGGCACCAGTTCACCTACATGATGGCTTTGTGTCTTCCTATAATTTGTCAAGATTTTATGTGGCTGAGAGTTCTTTCTGTTGACCTCAAGACTGACCTGGAACTCTTGCCCATTGCATGAACTCTTTTGGCAAAACAAATCTGACTATTAAAAATATGCTGTAGGGGAGGAAGAGCTATTCCTGCACCCTCTAGGTTCTTCTGGCTTTCTAAGAATTAAATTGACATGAGACAGAATAACAGGGAAAACCATCTTCAGCTAAAGACAGAGGAGGATGTTAGGGGTAGTGGTTTGGAACTTTGAAGCGGAGGAAGGCAATTTACGTGGAGATGGAAAAGCAAATGTTTGATAAACAAATGTTGACCAAGCCTTCTAAAAACAATGAGAGATGGAGAAGATTTTGATTAAAAAACCCTTGTTAGGTTCCTCCTTATAACACCTGGTTTATATTATATTATAGTAATAATCTACGGGGATAGCTATCTATCGTGATAGCTCCTTCCTGGAACTATCCTGGAACAGGCCTTCTATCTTAAATACTTTTAGGCATTTAGGGGGAAGGTCTAAGTTTCTTTCAGGCTTTTGTCCTTAAAAGTAATCAAGGCAGGGACCCACTGGATGGTGCAGTGGTTAAGTTCGCACGTTCCACTTTGGCGGCCCGGAGTTCGCCAGTTCAGATCCCGGGTGCAGACATGGCACCGCTTGGCAAGCAATGCTGTGTCAAGTGTCCCACATATAAAGTAGAGGAAGATGGGCACAGATGTTAGCTCAGGGCCAGTCTTCCTCAGCTAAAAGAGGAGGATTGGCAGCAGATGTTAGCTCAGGGCTGATCTTCCAAAAAAAAGAAACCAAAAATTATCAAGGCAAAGAGACACATTTTGGGGTGGCAAATTCTCAGAATTCTCATCCTCTACAGTGCCAACCTAGGATGTTCTATGTATAACTTTTCATTATTTTTTTTTCTTTTTTACCTTCTCATCTTCTTGTTAAACATTTATGATTGGAAGACCACTGATTACAATAGATTAAATGCAATATATTAAATTATAAAATGCAAGTTTTGCATAGTCTTGCCTAAATAGGTTGACACATAAGAACTTAATTCTTTGTTTCTGCTTCTCTTCCTGCCTTACTCCACCCCTAAAAGATTTAAAATCCATTTGGTCTACTTAAGCTAAAATAGGCACAGTACTTAGAAGCAAAGCAAAACACACTTATGTTGAGGGAACTAAAAATTCTTTAAGATTTTTAAAAAATCCACAAAATTTACATTAAGACTTTCACGCATTTATTTACTCATTCATTCATTCATTCATATATAAATATATTGATTCTAGAGATATTTATTGCAATTGTATCGTGTCGTGGACGTTGTAAACTCTGAGTAAAGAGGACACTCCCCGGCCCTGCCCGTGTGCTGGCATGCTTCTTTTATTCTCGCCTCCTTTGTTTCACCTTCCAAAGATGCATTTTCTCCATAACTCAAATTTAAAAAAAATAGTTCCTCTCTAATATGTATTCTAATAAAAATCTAAAGAAAGCATTGTTTAAAACATAGAATACTTTTAAATTTGCCGTCAATTCTTTGATGTTGTGGAATCCTTCACTAAGTGTCCCCTAATCATCTCCTTGTTTATAAGCTTCCAAATTGAGTTTTAAAACCATTCGTAGATTAGTAAAAGCAAACAATAAACCACTAACTCAAACTATAGTGTAACCACTCCTAAGCATTAGTCTTAAAAATATCAATTAATATTTAATATGTATATAATTGTAGGGTGATTTGTAGATCACTGCAAAGTGGGATTTATAATGATTTTAATATACCCTCTCTCAGGCACGTTTTAAAACTAGGTAATTCTGTCAGTTATATTGTAGCTCATATACAAAAATACACACATTCTTTTAACAGAATGCCAAAATTTGACATATTTTTATCTCTATATGTTTTTCTGGTTGTAATAGAGAAATTGTGGAAAATTTAGGAGATACGTAAAATTATTTAACTAAACAGCACAAAACCAGACAAAGTATCGTAACTGATTCCCCTGATGATGAAACTAGTCTTAACGTTACTTATTTTCTTTATTCCTCAAGTTTATTCTGACATTCTATACATAAATGTTATTCTCTACACATGTTTACAACTTTGTGTTTTGTCTTTTTCACTTTACGGAATTGTGTGGTAAACATTTTCTGTCGCATTAAAAACACTTTGTAAACATTTTCATGCATAAATTTTGTATCTGTGTGACAATTTATTGCAGAGCCCTTAGCTTGCTTCCAGTTTAGCTTTTTATAAATAATAACTGCTATAAACAATTTTATGCATTTTGGGGTGTCTCATTAGGAAAGATTCTTATAAAAGGACAGTAAATTCAATTCATTTATAATACAACTTTCCCATTCCAGAGTTCTTCATCTGGATTTATTTCTTAGCCATTTGAACTATGTTGTCAAGTAATTTTTCTCATGAAAATCTTATAGTTAATATTACATCATGAATCTTTGTATATTGCATAATGTATTTCCATGTTATCATATAGGACTATAACTGGATTGTTTATAGTTTGTTTTTTAATGTCTCTTTTCTCTGAAAATGTGTAAAAAGATTTTCTAACGTTTTGTGGTGCAGAAGAGTAATCTGATTTTGTGTCTGTAAATGTAATATGTATTTTAATATTTCCTCAAGAAAAGGATGTTATAATAATAATTTTAAAATAAGAAATCTAAGTATACCTCATTGCATCAATTTTTCTTGGAGTTCAGTGAAGCCATCTGCATAATCTGGTCCTTTTCTGCTCTGGAAAGATACTAGCAAATATATGTGATTACTACTCCTGTTCCAGTTATTCTGATTTCATTCTCTAGAGTACTTATAGTTCTTTCAGTTCATGTCCTTTTATTGTCTATCTTCATTTTTCTTTCTTTGTCCTATTCAACTGCATTCTGTTAAAGTTCTCATAATATTCTTAATGTTTATTCTGTTCTTTTCTAACATCAAAATAGAGTTTAATTCTGTGACTGTTATTAATTTCTCTTCAATTCTTCCTTTCCTCCTCCATCTCCATCACCTTATAGAGGGTGTATTTCATTTTCAGATCTTTCCCTCTCCTGCTTCATAAAAAGAATTTGTTAAATATTGTATTAAAATTGCCAAATTGTTTTCTAGTTATTTTTTCTGATTCTTTAATAAATCACTTTTAGATGTCTATTTTTCTTCTGAGTCTTTAGGAAGATTTTCACCTTTCTTGTTCTCCTTTAGACTTTCATAGAGCCAGAGTTTATTCACAAAAGGAACAGAGCCCATTTCCCCCTTTACCCACTTTAATCCATCTTCAAAGGAGGACTGCTCATTCCTAACATGGTTTGGGCTGGTAAGTAAAGCCATGGGCTCTGCTCTCTGTCGTAGGAGTGCTGGTTGAACCCTCCCCACAGCCTGAAAGGAAAGTTGGTATGCAGTTTTTGCCAACCTCTCAGTATCTAGCATACTTTTCAGCTAAGTGGGTGCCCAGCCTCCATTTTTCCATTTCAATGTACCCTGTATAACACTCACAATAATTTTCGTAATATTTGCTTTCTTTATGTCATACATTTCGTTATTTTACTCAGAATACTGCAGTGATTTCTTTCTTGTTTAACGATGACTTCCACATTCATGAACCTGGCATGCAAGACCCTCCATAATTAAACCTATTTCTCGAACATCATCTTAATTCTCCATTTCCTCTCCCAACACTACCAATTGTGCAAACAATAACCTTCCTTTGAAACCAAGATTAAAAGACACATTCTTTTATAACCAAGATCTCTATATTTGCTTCTTAGCATAAGCTTCCTAAATAAACCTAAGAAAGCTATGACAATCAGTTCAAACTGACTCTCAAAAAATAAGCAGCTCTCTTCATTCTTTCCGTTAAAACATTCACACGTGAACTGAGTTCTTCTAGCTGTTGGAAACACGTTTTTAATCTCACTTCCTTCAACATTGATTCTAATATCAGGTTCCCATTTTCACACATTTTTCCCCCCATTTTCCTCAACCTATGTGTTTTATTTTATTTTATTTTGACATTTCCAGATTTGGCAGCAGTGCTAATTCTTGGTCAGTCCATCTGTTATTGGGCCTCTGATAGTGGGTGTCCAACCTTGTGCCACGTCCTTTTCATATGAGGAACTCAGTGAGCTAGTGGGAAGAATATCACTGCCTCCTGAGGCTTGATTTTCTACCCAGTCTGTGCACTTTCGTGAAAACAAATCAGGAGCTGGTGCTTGGATGGTGCCAGGTTTCCGCATTTTTTTAAAGGAAATAGACATAAGAATGTGTGACATTTCAAGAGTGAAAAAGAGCCTGTGAAGAGCAGTTGTGTGAAGGAAAGATTTTTTAACCTTGGCTCTTGGCCATGCAAAAAAGCATATGTTCTTTAAGGTAAAATAAAAGAGTTAATTCTGGGACTTTTTCTAAGAACCTATATGAGTGTGGGAAAAAAAGAAAAGCAAATTTAAAGAAAAAGGAGCTAATTTTTAATGTGGTGGAAGATTGTGATATATTTCGCTGCTAAGGAAGTGAAAAGATAGTGACCTTGCATCATTTACCTACTTCAAAATGGTGCAGTTATGGGTAATGTGTTATTTTTCATTTGGCCTAATTTTCACAGTGAAAAATTTCTAATGATAATTTGTTGTAGATTGCCTATTGCAATCTATATTGTCTGTATATATATTGTCTATGTTATAGATTATCTATATTGCCTATACCATCTGTTTATATCAGGAATAAAACTCATTGATATTTTTATTACTAAAGCTGTATGTTTATGTGCTCACTTTGGCAACATGTATACTATATCTGTTTATTTAAAAAATATATTATCTTATTTCAGAGATACAAAGTGTTATGTTTTGTGTATATTTTATAGGAATAGATAAGAATATTAGAACTTTGGAGAGTGTAAGTGCATAGGAAAGTAAAAAGAAAATCTCATGTCGAGGTCAGTTTCCCCATGGGGGAAGATGACTGACCACCCAAAAATGTCATTTTTAAAAATCTAATATAGCATTGAAAACCCAGAAATTTACTCTTCACAGGGTCTAGAACTGGTAGGGAATTTAGAGATACTGATTTATGCCCCCCAAGCTCCGAGAAATATTTTGTATAAATTATAATGTCAGTTAATAAAGAAGTATTTTATATAAATTATAATGTCATTTAATAAGTTACTGTAAGAAGCAGTGTAACGTAGTATTTAAGAAAGATCAAAGACTTAGGAGTCAGATTGCCTGAGTCTGAATCCTGTCTCAGTGGCTTACTGACTGTGCCATCTCCAGCAATTACATCACCATTCTGTGTCTCAGTTTCCTCATATGCAAAATGAGGATAATAACCAGGCATAGCTCATAGGGTTGTTGTGATGGTTTAAAGAGTTAATTCAGGTATAGCACTTAGAACAGTGTCTGGCACATAGAAATTGATTTTAAAAAAAAGTTCCTATTATAATTACTCTTACTGTGAGAAATGCAACTAAAGAGGGCCAGGACACCACATCCTTTTTCTGGCATTTTTATCTCACTCTTTGGAAGCTACCAGAGAAGCTCTATGGCAATCCAAAGTTTGCTCTTTTAGGCAGGAAATTAGGACAAAGATGTTAGTTACATAATCTGACTGTCTAATGCATTTAGGGAGAGGCAGCCTGATACATCCGCCTTCACAAGTGGTACAGTCTTGCTTCAGGGAACAGAATAGCCGGTCTGTGGAGCAAGACTCTCCCTGGTTGATGCTTAGATGAGCACTGCTAATTTTCTGTTTTCGCTATTCTCTTTTGTCTACTTTCCAATGTTGAACAACCATTCCCCTCCACTCCCTTAGGACTGGCACATTCTTTTTCTATGTATGTTACTTTCAGGAAATTTTGCTCTGACTGAGAGCTTCGCAAAAATATGTTATATTCATTGATCCATTTTGTGTTGATTTTATAGTTAAACCTCAGCAGGCGGCCTTACTTATTTCTGAGTTCCTGAGGGGAACTTATTTTTATCCTCCTGTATTCTCTATACAATGCATATATATGTACATAATCATTTTTGTAAATTCCTGGCAACTGATAAGTATATCTGCTGGATGTGACTGTAGATTAGGTTAGATGTTTCATTGAAGACCTTTCCCAGCGTGGTTTGACCTCTTATTTATGTCACTCATTTTGGCATTTGTTCACTTAATGACTTGTTTTGTTATCTATCTCATATGTGTCTCTTGCCTTCCTTGGAAGGTAGTAAATTTCTTAAGAGAAGGGACTTTTTTATACTAATGGCTTTCTTTAGAGTGCCAAGCATAAACCTGGACACAGAATCAATGTTCAAAACAATATTGTTTTCCATGAAACCATGGGTTGTTTGTGTGCTTTTGCTTTGCAGATGTTAGTGGTATAAAATGGTATACCAAGACTTTCATAAGAATTGCTGTACTATAATGGATTCATAAATAATAACAACACCCAAGAGCTAGATTTTGTGTGTTTAATAACATAATATGATAATATGAATATCTGATATAGTTTTTTATAATTCTTCTGTAGTTTATATTGTGATATTCCCAAAAACATTAAATGCCTTTCTGGTTTGTTTATTCACACAAATATTCCATTTTAAATCCATTATAAGATTCTAGGAATGCAATCTCAAAAGTTTCATTTCCATGTATTGTCTCCTCATGTAGAAAATTTGAAAATCTTTTTTAAAATTTGGATTGATTAGAGCCCAGACCAAATATCAGGGTCCCATTTTGTGAAACATTTTGGGGCAGGATTTATTTATTTAGATTGACATCTCTGACACTACCTTTCCAGCTCCTGCTCTGGGAACCATCCAAAAAAGTGTAGGGGAGGAAGAAAATTCCTCTATCCACTCTAGGTCCTTCTGGCTGGGCTACGAATTAAATTGACATGAGACGGCATAACAGGAGAAAATCAAACAAAGCTTTGTAAGATGTATACATGGGAGAAACCCAGGAATCTGGGTAACTCACCAGAATGGCTGAACTGCCAGCTTAAATATCATCTTCAGCTAAAGACAAGGGAGGGTGTTGGGGGTAGTGATTTGGGACTTCAAAGGGGAAGAAGGCAATTTACATGGAAATGGAAAAGCACGTGTTTGGTAAACAGAACTTTGATAAGAGTGGGCTTAGCATGGACCTTCACTGTCTGTGGATACCCAGAGTTATCTATGGTGATGGTCTGTCGTGGGCACAGGCCTTTACCTTAAATTTTGTTAGTGGGGGAGGTCAAAGCTTCTTTCAGAGTCTTTTGTTCTTAAAAATAATCAAGGCAAGGCAAAGAGACACATTTTGGGGTCGCCAATTCTGATCCCCCACAAAGGTCATTTAACTAGTAGTAAATAGATGCACCTTGTTGTAGATACCGTGCAAGGCTTATGTGCGTGCACTGTTAACTTTGTCCTGACAACAACCAGGAGAGAGTGATAGTATCACTACATCTAATGAAGAACCTCAGACACATAGAGGTTAAAAGATTAAACTGTCCATGATCACATAGAGAATACATTCCAGAGCAAATATTTTAACCTGAGTTTTGTTGTTATTGTTTTAAACTGTAGTAGATTAAGTTTATCTTTGTCACTTTTGTTGTAATCAAATTTTGTTTACCATAATCAAATTTTCAGCTATCTGATTTGTTCACTTCTGCTACATCTATTTGAAAGCATAAAATATTGATATTAATTAGTGATGATTGATTCTGTCTCTTCTGGTTAGAAATTCCATTTCTTTTAAATTCTTTCTGAGCTCATGAGTTTTCACTGAATCAAATCAAGAATTTGAAGTTATGTAACTAAAGTTTCTAGAGCTGCTTTCTTTATTGAGACAGGAATGTGTTTAAGATAATATTAAGCATTGAAAGTTCCAGGCTAATGTTTGGCCTAATTCTGAAATAAGCAAATGTTCCTTATGTTACTATGCCAGGTTTGTTTGTGCCCACTGTCCAGAAAGCCAATCACTGAGATGACGAGATTGCAGCAGAAAGAGAGTTTACTCACAAGGCAGCCATGGGAGGAAGCGAGAGCATGAGTTTCAAATCCAATTCCCAGAAAATAGGCGCTCAAGGATATTTACAGGATAAGGAGGTAGGGTGGTCTGAAATGTGGAGAGAGGTGATTGGAGTTGAGGAGAGGTGAGGTGATTGATGATCTGCGCAAGCGTAATTAGACTTCATGCCTCTTCATAGGACCCATGTTCACAAAATGGTGTCCTTAGCATGATCTGAAGGGGAAGCTTTTATCCTCCTGACGTCAAAAGGTTGCCTATTGGACAACTGCAGGGGCCCAGTTGATGAGTTGGTGGTCTCAACGGCCGGAAATGGACAAGGAGTTCTAATTCCTGAAGAACAGCTCAAACACCCATTACCGTGATGACCCAGGCTCCAGGGAGATGTTATCTATAGGAATCTAGTGGGAGTCAGATAGCATAGTGCCTAAGCAGCACAGTTAACAATGGGTGGGTTAAACAGCTAGAAGCTATAATCAGTAATTGCAAAAAGGAAAAAAACCCTTTAGTTCATAGCTGCTTAATCATCAATGGCTAAGTCTGCCAGTTTCACTTATTATCATAAGGAAAAATCATGAGAGACTTTGAATTTTAGTGGATTTCGGGCTAGCTAATCCTTCTGAATTGTCTCCACCTTTGCTTGCCTTTGATTAGTCTATTTTACAACTTTTCAGGGGTAGAAGTTAAGTTGTTGAAATTTGATAGTAATGTAAATAATTCCTATCCATAAAAACAAAAAATGTACCTAGTACATAGCTGGGTATAAAACATATATCTACTCAATTTTTATAAGTTAAATATATTTCTTTTTAATTTGGGTAAATTTTACGTAGTAGTTTTGGGAAGACAAGATAAATCAAATAAGAAGACATGATAAGTATAAAGGTGATAAAGTAAAACACATTAGGCTATTAGGAGGAAGTTACTAACAACAGGAAATCAAAGATAAAAACATAGCAATGTGGTAAAAAAATATAACCTAAGATATAGCTGGAAAAACTTAAATTTTGTTGTAGATTAAAGAGGAAATATGAATTTTTTCATATTTAAAATATTTAAATATATGGACATACTAATCTTTACATTTTTTCACTCCTTTCTTTCTTTCTTTCTTTCATTCTTTGTTTAATATTTCTTGAGTAGCCAGAATATGCTAGGTACTGTCCCAGGTGCTGGAAAATCAGACGTATAAGACAAGTTCTTGATTATCTCCTGACCAAGCAAGGAAAGTAGACTATCACAGCACAGTTTTACAAGAGCGGTGTTAAAATTATGCTCGCAATATTAACAAAGGTCCAAAGGCATCACAATTCACTATGTGGAAGTAAGGGGAGGATCAGGGATAGTTTCACAGAAAAGATCATGTGGATGCTGAGACTCCCAGATACATAGGCCGTGGGAATTAAGCCAAAGAGAAGAGCATACAGGGCTGAAGTTGAAAGAGAGAATATGGTATATTTGGGATATGGCATGTATTCATGTGGGTCTAAAGCAGAGTGTGAAGTGAGAGAGGGTGTTGAGAGATAGGCTAGACAAGATGTAGGGCAAATTAGTGAAGGATTTCTTAGACCGTATATTTGAGGATTTATTCTTTACATGGAGGAAGGACATTTATGTATTGTAAGCAGGGAGTGACATGATAATGCGAGTGCTTTGGAAATATCACTAAGGTGATATGTGAAGGGTAAGTGGTCTGAGCTTCAGACGGGTGATAAACTGGAAATAGGGAGGAAACAAGTTAGAAGGTAATTTCAGTAGTTTAGGAGTGAGAGCTAAGGAAGGATGATAATTGGGGTATAAGTAAATCAGCATTTAGGAGGCAGAATTATCTTGTTTAATGGCTAAAATAATATAGATGCTAAGTGAAGGATAATTTCCATTTTTCCAGAATTGCATGTCAACCAGCTGGGATGGATGTTGGTGTTATTTACTCTGTTTGAATTTGGAGATACATAGGGGTGGAAAGAGTTTTGTTGTGGAGATGTGGATTAAGATAATGAATTCAGTTTGGCACAGGATGAATTGAGGTGCCTAAAAAATATTCAGCTGGGATGTCAAGCAAAAAGTTGTAAATGTGGATTTGAAACTCAAGCTATTAGTGAACAGAGGGGAAAGATGTGCCTTTTCAAATGGCCCAAGAATGGAGTCCTTGGGAACACTGGTGTTTAAGGGCATACAGAAAAGAATGCATATAATAAAAAAACAAACATTGTATGCCAGTTATTACTTTAATCCTCATAGCACTCCCATGAGGCATGTGCAGACCTTATCCACAAGTGTAACGTGGAGCTAGCTGAGGCACAAAGAGGCCAGGTAGCTTGCTCAACAGTGAGAAATAGAATCCAGAAATGTCAAAAAAAAAAAAAAATCAAGAGTGGTGTTCAGGACTTATGTTTCAAATTAATGTACTTTTGAAAAAAATGTTTTAATTGAGTACTTAGATAATACTTAGTAAATAATACTTAAATTCTAACCTTAAGACTTTGTGATTCTAGTATTTAGAAAATGCTTATAAACATCATGCTTAGGTAATACATAGATAAGCAGTATGTGACATAACACTATTTTCTTTTCCTAAAATAAACAAACTCTTACATAAAGTTTTCTGGTGTAATCCAAGTATTTACCTAAGAAGTAAGTATTATTTTGAATTTACATTATTTCAGTTCCAGCTAGTTGGTTATATTGAGAAGCAATTCAATTTGATATAAGATTTGTATTCTTTATTTCCCCCTATTACTTTAACAAGCCAATCCATTTTCTCTGTGTTGACTTCTAGAAAGTTCAGGCCAATGTTTGTGCTTAACCCCTGTGACTCCAACTCAACTTGAGTTTATTGTTTTCCTTTCCTTTGCCCTCCCCTTTTACTGTTTCATTTTTGTGTTTTGTCCTGTGTTTATTGTTCAGTTTTTATCACATTGTGGTTTAACTATGTAGTGTCTCTATTGATTATAACAGAGATACAAAAATGTACATAAACCTGAGACTCAGTATGTATTTACAATCTAAGTGACAGGTTGGAATGAGTTTAAACTGGTTCTTCATTTGCTAATGACAGTATCCCGCCAGATCTCTTGACCAGTTTCACCAGAATCGAGGATAAATCTCAAGCATGTGACTGATAGAAGGGCAAGGCATCTGACTGGCTCATAAGCGTGATTTTTGTAAACTTGTCTGTGGTGTGTGTGTTTGTACTATGAAAATTTTTGTTTACATAGCTCTACTTGTTTATAAGTAATTTGTAAAGGGGGGCATAGAGGAAAAAATCTCTGCTCATACTTTCTAGTTGTAGTTATTGTTATTGATCAGTTAGTGCAGGTTACAGTCAGACTTGTTAAAAGAATTATTCAAGATTTGAAGAATGACAACCATAAAAAGAAAGACAAAGGATATATTTTTTCCAGTTTTTTTCTAAACACAACAAAGAGTGTGATGATTATAGTTATCTTTGTGTTAGTGAGAAAATGATCTGATATAAATAGGTGAGCCACCAGCTAATGGCTTTATATTAAGCCTGGAGGGGATCCAACAGTATTAGACCTTGTACTCTTCTGTGATAGCATAACCACTTTTTGTAAGAGGTGGTTGCTGTGCTCTCTACCTGCACCATGGTCGGATCTGCTGGTGCACTCTTATTCCCTGGTTTAGTCTTCAGTGTCCCCAGGGTTCTTCTTTAGACATAAGTGCAAAAAGTATAGAACTGTTTTTTTAACAGTTATTTTGAAAGTTTAACCTTACTTATAAAATTTTCACAGCGGCTTTAGAATTTTTAGGTCCACTAACCACTACTTTGCTTCAAGTTAATTCAACTCACTTAGCAAAATATATTGAGCTAGATGCTTAGATACAGAAATTGTGTGTGTGTGCGCATGTGCATGTGTGCTTATGTCATTGCATCCAAGTGGCTGAGAGTTTAGAGGATATCTACACAAAGAGAAAATCACTGTAGTATGCTTTGGGACCACTACTTCACAAAATAGTGCTTTGCAGGATAGGCAAAACTTGGCCGTGTGAGACGGGAAAGCAAGGACCTGTGGGCAGATAAACCATGTGACAAACCTTAAAGCATGAGAAGATGTATTCAGTGAATCTTCCACTTCTGAGTGTGTGTGGTGGGGCTTACACATGGGCTGTTGTATTCATAAGGAAAGAGGTCACTGTAGGAGTTTGCCGTACCCAATTTGCACTTTATGAAGATTGCTTGCTAAGTAGTCTGTATCTAACAGAATTTTTGCTTAAACCTCAGGATTTGGATAGAAAAGGCGGGTGCTGACTCAGTGGCCCAAGATTGACGGGCTCAGTATTTCAATATAAACTAGATAGGTTTGGCTTCTGATCAAGCCTTGATTTGTAGACTTTCAGGCTCTAGAGAAAAAGGTCTTTAATTTTTAAACAGCATTTTATTTCTTTACAAAAATATCGTTAATGTTATTGTAGAAAATTTAGAAAATACACAAGAGCACAGAAAATAACATTGAAATACTCTATACTCTATCATTCATAATTAGGTACTATTAATATTTTGGCAAATATTCTCTTAGTATTTTCTCTGTATATATATATATATGTAATTTTCAACCAAATAAGATCATTACAATACCAGTGTTGTTTGCTTGTTTTGAGGAAGATTAGCCCTGAGCTAACATCCACCGCCAATTCTCCTCTTTTTGCTGAGGAAGATTAGCTATGAGCTAACATCTGTACTCACCTTCCTCTATTTTATATATGGGGTGCCTGCTGCAGCATGGCTTGATAAGCAGTGCGTATGTCCGCACCCAGGATCTGAACCGGCAAACCCAGGGCTGCTGAAGCGGAGTGTGCAAACTTATCCACTGTGCCACTGTGCAGGCCCTATAGTACTAGTTTTTATCATCGTTGTTATTCTTTTCCCAACATGTTACACACAATTTTCATGACATTATGCATTTCTTCTAAAATAATATTTAGTATTTTTATCATAAAAGTGAAAAAATATTCATCATAAAAAATAGAATCTATTCTCAAGCAAATATAAGGTGATTAGAATCATCCATAATCTCTCTCCCTAAAGAGAATGATAAACATATTTCACTTTTTTCCTTCTCTATTGGATTCTTCCAATGACGTTGGAGCATACTAAAGATTTTTACGTGTTGAGCAAAACAATAACAAACTCTTATAATGTTTATTATGTACCAGGCATGATTCTAAGCACTCTACATATGTCACTTTTTTTTCTCAAAACCTGATGAGGTTATTATTGTTGCCAATTTTAAGATGAAGGAATTGAGACACAGAAAGATTAAGTAACTTATCTGACCACATAACTAGGGAGTAGCAGAGCCAGTGTCCAAACCCAGGCTGTTTATAGACTTTACAGCCTTGGAAAGTGTGTTATATTGCTTCTCCCTTGATTCTATATTCACTTCGTGCAGTGATTTATTTTCACCTACCCTTTCACAGCCAAACTTCTCTGAAGAGGTATTTTATGGTTGCATTTGGTCACATTTCAACCACTCCATGACACATTCCAATCCAGCACTTTCTTATACCAATTTACCAAAACCATTGGTTCTTACTAAAGTCTCTAATGAATTTCAAGCCAGTGGATACTTTGTGTACCCGATTTTATTTGCACCATCAAAGGTAAAGGACTAGTCCTCTTTCACTGACTTTTCTTGGTTTCCATGGTACAACATTCTAACTCTATTCCTCCTATGCCTTGGCCTGCTCCTTCGCAGCCTCTCATGTTGGACTGTTGCCTTCAACCTAGCTTCCCAATGTTATATAGCTTCAGGGCTTGGCCATAGCTCCTTATGTCTTCTCACTCTACATCCTTTCCCTTGGAGTTAATCAATTCCATGTCTTAAAACATCGTATATTCACTGTAACTCTCAAACATTTGTCTCTGTCATGTCTGTTTTCTGAGCTTCAGACCCATATATCCAATTACCTCAGCATTGTCACTTGATATCTTAAAAGACTGCCTTTAAAATATTGGATATCCAAATATCTTTTTCTTGTTTTTGCTATCTTAATAAATGACAGAATAAACTACCCCAAACTTTGAGCCAATAATTAGGGAGTAATTTTTACACTTCCTTCCTTCCCCACTGCCCATTCAGTCAAACATTAAAGTTCTATCAATTGTACTTTCTAACTTTCTTAAATCACTTCACTTTTCTTATTCCTTCTTCCACTACCAAAACTTAACCCTCCATTTCTCATCTGGAGTATTGCCCTCTGATCTCTCATCCATTTTTGTTTCTCTCCAATCTATTTCCCACATAGAGTGATATTTTGAAAACGGATGTTTTATCAAGTCATTCCTTGGCTAAATACTCTTTGGTGGCCTCTTAACTGCTTTTGATATTATGTTTAAAATTCTCCATATAGCTTACAAGGTCCCATGACCTGGGGCCTCAACCTGCCACACATTATCAGTTCTATCGGCAAAATCTAATTTCCCAGTTTAACCACCTTACGCTTTTCATCACCCAGTATTTACCTCATGTGTCACTTGCTTAGGGAAGACTTCTCTTTCCTCAGAGTCTAGTTGTATCTCCTTTTTCAAAATACAGGGAACTTCTTGCTAACACTATTCATGATTTTAATTAGTTATTAATTTTGTCAATACCTGTTTACCATCTATCTCCCTTGCAGCATTGACAGTACTGCCCTCTGACAGTAGAAACTGTGTCTCTTTATTCACTGTATTATTAGTCAACTGATACATAGTTATTGAATGATTAATGATTCTTTAAAAAATAGTCTGCTGTACTTTGAGACTTAAAGTGTTTTATATTGAATCTAAGATTACTGTTTAATTTACTTTATTCAGTAAGACAAAACTTCCTCTCATTTAAAAATTTCAACAATCTTTTTCATTAATTTGGATGCCCTCACTTCAACCTCTACCTCCCAAGTTCATGAAGTATTATTGCATCAGTCAACTGTCTTGCTACGTTTTTCCTTCTAAATAGTTTTTGCTCATTACAAGACATAGTCTATTACCATATTTAATTAGTTTTTAGTCTCATTTTATTGTTCAAGTTATTTTTGCCATTTTTTCCTCTGACAACAGAGATAGAGTGGTTAAGTAATCACTCGAAATCAAACTACGAGTATGTGGCATAACCAGAATTCAAATGCAGGGCTTATAAAGTACTGCAAAGCCATTCCTCATTCTTGATCTGCTCCTGATTGTGAAACAAAACACTTCAGCTTACAGCCTCGGCTTGATAACTGTACGGTGAACTCAGAGCAATGAAAGATCCTGTAATTAAGAATGTCTTTATAGTAGACACCTGTGGATCTTTCACTTTTATTAGATTCTACAGAAATATGTAGCATTTACTATATCTATTTCAATTTTGTTTTTGAGTAAGATAGATGGATAAATTTAACCAAATGTAAGCAATTCTCTATTGAGATATTCAGTCACATGGAACATATTTATTTCTAAAGTCGCAATCTAGTGGATGGGGAAAAAATTACGTGTTTTAGATAATATGCAGTTAGAGTTTCACCTTGGTGCTAAGAACGAATACAGCTTTCCATGAATTTAAATGTATGACTCTGTGCATTGTAGACTCAGTACTGAACACATATCTTGATTACCAGATGTGTTGTTAATGTTAGGTATATTTAATCATTTAAATGCCCCCCAAACACATTTGATACAAACATTGGTTACTAGATGATTCCTGTCCTATTTCAGAAAATTTTGGAATCATTTCTAAAACAATTTCTTTGTGAATGTACTTTAAAAGAGTGACAATAATATAGACGTCAATATTCTTTCTGAATTCACGAAGAGTAAGGCATCAGTTTTTACAGAAGTTTTATAAGGCATTTCGTCTTATCAGCCTAGTATGTTGACTTTAAAATATTGGGTAAATAGCAGTAGTCAGTTCTGCTGGATTCACCTTAAATTGAAAGAGACTGGAAGGGATTTCTTTTTTTTTCCCCATTAAAACTATTCTTCGTTCTCCTGAATGATGATCTGCAGTTCCTATTAAACTATTTAATTACATCTCTGAATGTAAGTCCCCTGGACAGACCCAAGGAGATTCTGTCATAGGCGACTCTCAGGAAAATGCCTATTGTGGGGCCTGAGACACAGCACTCACACACATGCGCATACACACCCCAAAACACACATGCATAACACACACTCTATCACCAGGTGATGTTTCCTTCTCATCGGACAGATGAGATTCAGACCATGACTCCTGTCTTCAAGCAAGGTACAACACACTGTGTGCCTTTCCAAAGGGCTCAGGTGCCATCTGAAACAAGGAAGGAAAGCTAGACCGTGTCCACAGGTCTGATGAAAGTTTACTTATGTAGTTATGCTGCATCCAGGCTCTTTGTAAAGGGGCCCTCTTTGAGATCAGAATTCCTCTTTGAGAATGATGCTTACTTTATATTTACAAATATATGCAATATTTCACATATATAAAATCTTTATACATATGTATTCTTTAATAGATATGTAAAACCATGTGTTTTATATATATACTTGTATGACCAAACATATATAAACTATATATATTTCAATATAAAAAAAAAATATTGGGTAAATAGGATTTTCCATTATTACAAAACACTATAGTAGACTGTCTGAAGAACTTTTTGTTACTTTTTCATCTTAACTAATTACTCCTTAAATTGTGGAGAGCAGCAGGCACACAGAGAGTAGCCATTCATCTCTCTCCCCATCCAGGGCTGAGCCTCTGTGATCTTGGAGGGAAACAAGGAGGACAAGCCTACATGTTTCTTTGTAGCAGTCTATGGAAAGAAGGCCACCGATAGTGAGATACATAGTTCTGATGGTGTGGGGCAAAGCTGGATGGTTAATCACTTGACTAATGTTAATCAGTCAGGCAAACAGAAACAAGAAGACTGGGGTTTTTTTGGTAATAATTACCATTTTTTTTTAATGAAAAAGGGACTATGCAGTGATTTTATTGAGATGAAGATGCAAAATCTTTCTTAAAATATTTTCTGATGTAGGCAGGAGACAATACCTGAGTTCCTGAATCTGACAGTCCTGTGTCTCTTGAGCCAGTAATAAATTTTCATGTAAAATGCAGGTTTCAAAAGTATACATAATAATACCATAAAATAGTTTAACATACCAATCAGTATATGTAGGAGAGAGGCTGGAAATGATTGCTCTATGAAACTAATTTAAGCAAGTGCTGGCACTGAGAACACTTTTACATTTGCTTTATGAATTGTTCCTCCTGGGAAAGGAGACTAGTAGTTGTTACAAGGCAATGTGATAATGGTGCAGTGCAATTCCTTGATAGTTTGTTTTGACAATGAACAATGTTTCCTCTGAATAGGCTAAAATATACTACAAAGAAAGATTTTTAGATCACCATATGATCCTGCAGTGTTTAGACTTTACATATATCTCTTGTCCTAGTGTGTATCTTTGACAAATTTCCTCATGACAAACAGTCCTCATAAAAATTTTATTCAAAAATATTAAATTATAACAGCATTGATGTAGTTATGATAAAAACTTTAATTTCCAGTGTTGCCACTAGCATTAAGAAGAGATGATGGCCCCAAAATGTGTGAATAAATTGCTAGTCAATAATTTATTAAAATAAAAATGACTTCTACCATTATAGCATCAAGTCAGGTTCTTAAAAGAAAATCAATTAATTGTCCTGGATATAAATTTCTCAAATAACAAATGTATATTTTTTTATTCTATGCTTCTATCAAAGATGTTGTGAGGATAAGAATAAAAAGGGAAATAAAGACTTTAATAATGCGTATTATAAAGAATTTGAGTAAATAGATATGAATAAATTATTATGGCTAATTCATGATATCAGATTTAAATTGACACTAACTTCAATGTTTCATGACAAATTTTTAAATTACATCATAGGGGCCAGCCCCATGGCCAAGTGGTTAAGTTTGCATGCTCCACTTTGGTGGCCCAGGGTTTTACCAGTTTGGATCCTGGGCGCAGACATGGCACCACTCATCAGGCCATGCTGAAGCAGTGTCCCACATAGCAAAACCAGAGGTACTCACAACTAGAATATACAGCTATGTATTGGGGGGCTTTGGGGAGAAGAAGAAGAAAAACAAAAAAAGAAGATCAGCAACAGTTGTTAGCTCAGGTACCAATGTTTCAAAAAAATACAATAAAATTACATCATAAAATGAGTCTGAAGATATAAAATTTATTTTATAGATGCATGTAAAATTAACACATAAAGGCATAGCATTTCAGTGTTGTGGTAACAAGGCAGGTATAGACAGACAGACAGACATATAAAGATACAGAGATACACAGTTATCTGGGGGGGAAGTCCACATGTAGTTCACATTTTATCCCCAATAGATAATAAGAGTTGTAAGAGCATTATTGTTCATAATTATTTTTTATGAATAGCATTATTGTTCCTAAGTGTTTACTAAATAATTAAATGAAGCAAAACAGATGATTGCTTTTTGCAGAACTTAGGTAAATATTACTTCTGATCTACTGGCAAGTGCTAGCTGATTCTAAAATTAGTAAGTGAGAAATAAATAAATATCAATTTTGAAAACTTAGAAATATCTCATCATGCTTTATTGTTATCGATATGTATGACTTTAATGGTGATTTATTTGCCTGTTATACCATGATGTGCTTTCCTAATAATTTTTCCAAGTTTTTGTGATATAATTAATTATATCAATGCTTAATGATGTTTCTCAGAAAGCATAATCACGTTTAGATAGCTCTGGGGAGATCACATATTTAATCAATAATAACACCAATCATGCAAACAGATCATAGATTATTATGCAAAATAAAGTCTTCAATTATTTATTTGTCTGTAACCAAACTCAAGTTCTATTTTGAGTCCCATTCAGCAAATTGGTGAAAACTTAATCTGAGTCAGTTTGGAATCCTACAGTAGCTCCCACTGTATACAAGAGCCAGTGGGTTTATAGAGTCAGGGCAGCGGGGTGCTAATTAATTACCTGAATGATAATCAAGTCATGTGTCTATAAGACAGATATTGAAAAATCCATCTGGTCTTTCATCTTAGTCCACACATTTTAGTGAGCCATCTCTTTTCCTATTTCCATAATTCCTTTAGTTTAGGGAGCCATAAAGGAGTCACGGAATGCTTCTGCTGCTTTGATCTAATTTTGGGGCATATAAAACACTGACAGACACTCAGTGGTCCTATATACCTACACAATGAATCACTCGATTTGCTAGGTCTTGCCCTCAACCCCCACACCTTCTCTGGAGAAGGATTTCTTCATGCCTACCTATTTAGGTGTTTTCCTAGAAAGTGTAACTAAGGGCCCTCTTTCCCCCTTTCCTTTCACTGTTCTCCATAAACTTCCTTCAATCTCTGTCATCACCTGAACCTAAGAAAACTTTTTATAGTCACAAAGAAGATTCTTTACTCTTAAGTTTTAATGTTTTCCTATCTGAGGTACTCCCTATATGATGCTGCAAGCATATCAAACATATTCTTCTTAATGGGTTAAGATTTGGGGATACACATATTAAGAGGCTAACAGGTAACTAATTCTTTTAGCATGTCATAACTCTTCCCCTTGGAACTCAATATAGAATAAACCATCTGGTGAAAATAGAGGGAAAGGGTAAAGGGAGATTCCATAGGACAAAAGGTATTTCAAAAATAATATCACTCTATCTACAAAGAATGTGTGTTGTAACTCTATAAATGTTTACCTTAAATAACTTGTGGTATTAGTGGATTTAATATCAGATTAAGAGACCAAATATATTTAAATTCTATTTATTCAAACCATACGTAAAAAGTAAATATCGTAGTTAAAAATTGTTGGCTTTGGAGAGTGACATCAGCATCATGGGGGAGTGAGCTTGCCCAAGACTCTCTCCACTCCAACATACAACAAAAAGGAGCAACTATATTCCAACAAAAACTATCCTAACAGCACAGGAATCCTTGGAGACCCACAGCAGCCAAACAACGGAGGGCAGAGAGGCTGGAGCTCCCATCAGAGGAGCTGTAATGGGCATCAAACAGTTCATAAATGCTCCAGACTAGAAGGAAATCAATAAGTACACAGAATTATGTCCTGAGGACTCAGAAATAAGTAAACAAAATGACACTGAATTCAGAATAGCTATCGTCAAAAAACTCACTGAGGTAAAAGAAAATATAGAGAAACAATTCAACGAGTTCTGGAGTTACTTCACCAAAGAGATTGAAACTATAAAGAAGAATCAATCAGAAATACTAAAGATGAAAAGTACAGTGGAACAGATAAAACAAAATATGGGTTCCCTGAATGCTCATGTGGACACCATAGAGGGGCAAATCAGCATAATTGAAGATAGATAGGTTGAATGGCTCCAGACAGAGGAAGAGAGAGAATTAAGACTAAGAAGAAATGAAGAAAATCTCCAAGAAATAGCTGACTCCATGAGGAAATGCAACATAGGAATTATAGGTATCCAAGAAGGTGAAGAGAAGAATGAAACAGAAAGCATGCTCAAAGAAATAATAGCAGACAACTTCCCAAAACTAGGGAATGAGAGAGAAATGTGTGTGGAGGAAGTTTTCAGATCTCCTAGATATGTCAATGTAAAAAGACCTACTGCAAGGCATATAGTAGTAAAACTGGCAAAATGAATGACAAAGACTACTCAGGGCAGCAAGGCAGAAGAAAAAACCTACAAAGGAACCCCTACCACACTTTCAGTGGATTTCTCTGAAGAAACCTTATAAGCTAGGAGAGATTAGAATGACATATTCAAAACTTTAAAAGATAAAAATCTTCAGCCAAGAATACTCTATCCAGCGAAAATATCCTTCACATATGAGGGAGAAAATAAATCTTTCCCAGACAAACAAAAGCTAAGGGACTTCATAGCCATGAGACCCCCTGCTACAAGAAATCCTCAAGAAGGCCCTCATACCTGAAAAAAGAAAGAAAGGGAGAAAGGGGTCACAAAACACAGAGTAAGGAGACAAATAGATATAATCAGAATAGGATAGCAAATATTCAACTATAGCATTAGGATAAAGGGAAGGAAAACACCAAAAACAAAGATAATTTTGTCACTTTAACCACAAACTCACAACACAAGTTGGAATAAGAGATGAAAATAATAATTTAGGAGGGGAGGAAGAAAGGGACTGAATCAGTTTAGACTAAGGAAATAAGAGGCCATCAGAAAATGGACTGTTATGCAGGAGATTCTGAATACATACTCCAGGGTAGCCACTAAACTAAAAAACAGAACAGAGACACAAAAAATAAATAAGGAAAAAACTAGGAAACGCAGCATAAGAAACTGCAGAAGTCAATGGGTAGACCAAAACACACAGGATGAGAAACAAAGGAAATGCAGGAAAACTGGAAAAATGAGTGACCAAATGACAGCATTAAGCCCTTATACATCAATATCACTCTCAATATAAATGGATTGAACTCTTTAATAAAAAGACAGAGTGGCAAGATGGATTAAAGAACAAGATCCAACAGTTTATTGCCTCCAGGAAACACACCTCAGCTCCAATGACAAAAACAAGCTCACAGTGAAGGGGGGAAAGATGATACCCTAAGCTAATGGCAAACAAAAGAAAGCAGGTGTCGAAATACTTATATCAGCCAAAGTAGATTTCAAAATAAGGCAGGTAAAGAGAGACATAGAGGGGCAGTATATAGTTATCAAAGGGACACTACATCAAGAATAAATAATGCTTGTAAATATCTATGCACCCAACACAGAAGCACCAAAGTTCATAAAGCAGCTATTAACAAACCTAAAAGAAGATATCAAAAATAACACAATAATAGCGTGGGACCTCAACACCCCACTCGCATCATTGGACAGATCATCCAGACAAAAAATCAACAAGAAAACAGTGGGATTAAACAAAAAGCTAAAACAGTTAGACTTAATAGACATATATAGAACACTCCATCCAAAAACAGAAAAATACACATTCTTCTCAAGTGTGCACAGAACATTCTCAAGGATAGACCACATGCTAGGAAACAAGGCAAGGCTCTGTAAATTTAAAAAATTTGAAATAATAACAAGCATCTTCTCTGATCATAATGCTATAAAGCTAGAAATTAATTACAAGAAAAAAGCTGAGAAAGGGACAAAGACGTGGAGACTAAACAGTATGTTATTGAAGGAGCAATGGATCATTGAAGAAATCAAAAAATATCTGGAGACAAATGAAAATGATAACATGCCATCCCAACTCATATGGGATACAGCAAAGGCTGTATTAAGAAGGAAATTCATCACAGTATAGGCACACCTTAACAAACAAGAAAAATCACAAATAAGCAATCTCAAATTATACCTAACTGAATTAGAGAAAGAAGAACAAACAAAGCCCAATGTCAGCAGAAGGAGAGAAATAAAAATCAGAGCAGAAATAAATGCTATTGAAACAAAAAAGGCAGTAGAAAAGATCAATGAAACAAAGGGCTGGTTCTTTGAGAAGATAAATAAAATTGACAAACCCCCAAACAGACTTACAAAGAAAAAAAGAGAGAAAGTTCAAGTAAACAAAATCAGAAATGAAGGAGGAGAAATAACAACAAACTCCACAGAATACAACAGGTTATAATAGAATACTATGAAAAACTATATGCTAACAAAATGGATAACCTAGAGGAAATGGATAAATTCTTAGACTCTTACAAAGGTGAGTCAAGAAGAAGCAGACAATCTGAACAGAGCAATCACAAGGGAAGAGATTGAAACAGCAATCAAAAGCATCCCAAAGAATAAAACCCCAGGACCAGACGGCTTTCCTGGGGAATTCTACCAAACTTTCAGAGAGGATTTAATACCTATCCTTTTCAAGCTATCCCAAAAAATTATGGAGGATGGAACACTTCCTAACACATTCTATGAGACCAACATCACTCTGATACCAAAGCCTGACAAGGACAGCACGAAAAAGGAGAACTACAGGCCAATATTGCTGATGAACATAGATGCAAAAATCCTCAACAAAATTTTGGCAACGCAAATTCAGCAATACATCAAAAGGATCATACATTATGATCAAGTGGGATTCATACTAGGGACACAGGGATGGTTCAACATCCACAAATCGATCAACGTGATATACCACATCAACAAACTGAGAAATAAATACCACATGATCATCTCAATAGATGCAGAGAAAGCATTTGACCAAATCCAACAGCCATTTATGATAAAAACTCTTAACAAAATTGGGATATAAAGAAATTACCTCAACATAATAAAGGCCATATATGACAAACCCACAGCCAGTATCATACTCAGTGGGCAAAAACTCAGCACTGTCTCCCTGAGAACAGGAACGAGACAAGTCTGCCCTCTGTCACTACTCTTAGTCAACATAGTACTGGAGGTTTTGGCCAGAGCAATTAGGCAAGAGAGAGGAATAGAAGGAATCCATATAGGGATGGAAGAAGCGAAACTCTCGCTGTTTGCAGGCGACATGATCTTATATATAGAAAATCCCAAAGAATCCATTGGAAAACTTTTAGAATTAATCAACAACTACAGCAAAGTTGCAGAGTGTAAAATCAACTTACATAAATCAGTAGCATTTCTATACTCTAATAACAATCCAACAAAAAAGAACTCAAGAACACAATAACATTCAAAATCTCAACAAAAAGAATAAAATAACTTGTGGTGAATTTAACTAGGGAAGTGAAAGAGCTATACAATGAAAACTACAAGACTTTCCTGAAAGAAATTGGTGACGACAAAAAGAGTTGGAAAGAGATTCTGTGCATGAGGATTGGAAGAATAAACATAGTTAAAATGTCCAGACTACCTAAAGCAATCTAAAGATTCAGTGCAATCCCAATCAGAATCCCAATGACATTCTTCACAGAAATAGAGCAAAGAATCCTAAAATTCATATGGGGCACAAAAGACCCCGAATTGCTAAAGCAATCCTGAGAAAAAAGAACAAAGCTGGAAGTATCGCACTCCCTGATTTCAAAATATACTACAAAGCCATAGTACCCAAAACAGCATGGTACTGGCACAAAAACAGACACACAGATTAATGGAAAAGAGTCGAGAGCCCAGAAGTAAACCCGCACATTTACGGACAGCTAGTATTCGACAAAGGAGCCAAGAGCATACGATGGAGAAAGGAGAGTCTCTTCAATACATGGTGTTGGGAAAACTGGACAGCCACATGCAAAAGAATGAAAGTAGACCATTCCCTTACACCATGCACAAAAATCAACTCAAAATGGATTAAAGGATTGAATCTATGACCCGAAACCATGAAACTTCTAAAAGAAAACTTAGTATGCTCCTTGACGTCAGTCTTAGCAGCATACTTTCAAGTCCCAAGTCTGACCAGGCAAGAGAAACAAAAGAAAAAATGAACAAATGGGACTACATCAAATTAAAAACCTTCTGCACAGGAAGGGAAACCATCAACAAAAGGAAAAGACAACCTAATAATTGGGAGAAGATATTTGCAAACCATATATCAGATAAGGGCTTAATATCCAAAATAGGCAAAGAACTCATACAGCTCAACAACAAAAAAACCAACTATCCAATTAAAATATGGGCAAAGGATCTGAGCAGAGATTTCTCCAAAGATGATATATGGATGGCCAACAGGCATATGAAAAGATGTTCAACATCACTAGCTATGAGGGAAATGCAAATCAAAACTACAGTGAGGTATCACCTCACTCTGGTCAGAATGGCTATAATTAACAAGACAGAAAACAACAAATGTTGGAGAGGATGTAGAGAGAAGGGAACCCTGGTACACTGCTGGTGGAGTGCGAACAAGTGCAGCCACTGTGGAAAGCAGTATGGAGTATCCTCAGAAAATTAATAGATCTCCCATATGATCCAGCTATCCCACTGCTGGGTATTTATCCAAAGAACTTGAAAACTCAAATGCATAAAGATACTTTAACCCCCATGTTCATTGCAGCATTATCCACAATAGCCAAGACTTGGAAGCAACCTAGGTGTCCATCAATGGATGAATGGATAAGGAAGATGTGGCATTTATACACGATGGAATACTACTCAGCCGTAAGAAATGATGAAATCTGGCCATTTGTGACAACATGGATGGACCTTGAGGGTATTACGCAAAGTGAAATAAGTCAGAGGGAGAAAGTCAAATACCATATGATCTCACTCATGAGTAGAAGATAAAAACAACTACAAATAAACACATTGGAGATTGGATTTGTGGTTACCATACTAGAAGGGGGGAGGGCAAAAGGGGTGATTAGGCTCACATATGAGGGGATGGACTATAATTACTTTTTGGGTGGTGAACATGATGTAATCTACACAGAATTTGAAATATATTATGATGTACAGCCGAAAGCTATATAATGCTATAATCCAATGTTACTACAAATAAATAAATAGATAAATTAATTAATTAAATTAAAAATTAAAAAAAAAACCCAGCATGGTACTGGTAGAGAAACAATTGCACAGATCAATGGAACAGAATTGAAAGCCCAGAAATAAAACCACACATCTATGGACAGCTAATGTTGGACAAAGGAGCTAGGGCATACAATGGAGAAAAGAAAGTCTTTTCAACAATTGGTGCTATGAAAACTGGAAAGCCACATGTAAAACAATGAAAATTGACCTTTCTTTTTCACCATACACAAAAACCAACTCAAAATGGATCAAAGACCTAAAGGTAAGACCTGAAACCATAAGGCTTCTAGAAGAAAATATAGGCAGTATACTCTTTGACATCAGTATTAAAAGGATCTTTTCAGGCCCCATGTCTTCTCAGACAAGGGAAACACTAAAAAGAATAAACAAATGGGACTTCATCAGACTAAAGAGCTTCTTCAAGGCAAGGGAAAACAGGATTGAAACAAAAAAAAAACCCACTATTTGGGAAAAATATTTGCAAGTCATATATCGAACAAATGATTAATATCCATAATATATAAAGAACTCACGCAACTCAACCACAAAATATCAAACAACCCAATCAAAAAATGTGTAGGAGACATGAACAGACATTTCTCCAAAGAAGACATACAATGGCCAATAGGCACGTGAAAAGATGTTCATCATCACTGATCATCAGGGAAATGCAAATAAAAACTATACTAAGATATCACCTTACACCCATTAGAATGGCAAAAATAACCAAAACAAAAAGTAACAAACGTTGGAGAGCCTGTGGAATTACTGGACCATATGGTAGTTCTATTTTTAATTTTTTGATGAACCTCAATACTGTTTTTCTCAGTGGCTGAGAACAGGGGACTCATACACTACTGGTGGGGATGCAAGCTTGTGCAGCCACTATGGAAAACAGCATGGAAATTTCTCAAAAAATTAAAAATAGAAATACCATATGACCCAGCCATCCCACAACTGGGTATGTATCCAAAGAACTTGAAATCAGCAATTCCAAAAGTCCCACGCACCCCTATGTTCATTGTAGCATTATTTGCAACAGTCAAGACAGGGAAGCAACCTAAGTGCCCATCAACTGATGATTGGATATAGAAGACATGGTGTATATATATACAATGGAATACTACTCAGCCATAAAAAAGAATAAAATCCTCCCATTTGCAACATGGATGGACCTTAAGGGAATTATCTTAAGTGAAATAAGCCAGATAAAGAATCTCTGTATGACTCCACTTATATGAGGAAGTTAAACATATAGACAAAGAGAACAGATTAGTGGCTACCAGGGGAAAGGTGGGGTGGGGAGTGGGCACAAAGGGTGAAGTGGTGCACCTACAATACGACTGACAAACAATAATGTACAACTGAAAGTTCACAGGGTTGTAAACTATCATAAACAATAAAAATTACAAAAAAAATTATTGGCTTTTTCTTTTATTGAGAATGCTATATTATCATTTGAATAAATTATACCCTTTTAAGGCGCTAGAAGCAGAGAAGAAAATCATAGAATTATAATAATTTTAAGTTCTCTAAAGTGTTTTCAAATAGATATGATTTTAGTGAATTATTTTTCTGCCTTTAAAAAGTTAAGAAAGTGATAGAACTCTTCTTGACTAGAGATCAAGAAATTCAAGCGTTTTCTTCTTTAGTTTCTGTACTTCATTGGATTGCTTTTACCCTAAAAGTTTTTGCCTTTTCTACAAAGAAGAAAAAACAACTACTTCACCAAATAGCAGCTAGCAGTAATTCTAGTTTTTACTTTTTCATTTATAAGGATCTATATGTAATTTAGAAATTCAGACCCTTGAGAAGTAAATGCTCTCACAAAAAGATCCTGACTCATCCAAGTCTGTGTTCCAACTAGATTTTTGATGGTCTTAGAGACACAATTTAAGAGCTTCCTTAGTGAAAACTGGAAATATTTTCAGTATGTAATAATTGAAAAGTGGTTAGTTTTTGTTATCTTCACATAGTAGAATACTGTATTGCTATTTTCAATGATAAAAGCAAACATATTAATATATAGCATTGAATGTGCTTATATTAAAAACTTAAGGGAAGTAGTAGGATAAATTGTATATGTACCAAATGAGCATATAACTCCTCCTCCTGGTAGAGAGAGCAAATGATTATTGTATGATGTCACTTCTATTAAAGTAGAAAAGAAGATTGGAATAAAAAAATAGATTGGAATTAAAAAATAAAAAATAGTTTGGAATAAAATGTAGCAAATTACAAGTCCATGTCTGATTTTTTCCATGTTTTTTCCATTTTCCAAGTTTTCAATAATTCTTATTTACTGCCTTTAAAAATATCAACAGACATTTATGCTTTTTCTTTAGTCTTCTTCTGTCAGAAGTGTCAATAATTAAAGACAACTTTCAAACTTTTGAGAAACAAGGAGGCGTAGTAAGATGAGAGACTAGGATAACCTAAATGTTATATAAATTATTTAATAACAAAGGAAAAAGTGTATAAAGAGTCTATACATATATCTATTCACTTTGTTTAGAGTTATGTCACTTACGAAACTTAATTTTTAAGTAATTGATAACGTGCTATCTCCACATTTTTTAAACTATCATGGTGTTAGCTACCATTAGAGTAGAACATGTTATTGATTTTCCCCTCATCTTACTTTGTTTTTCCCTTTTGAACTGACACCGTTAGTGTCTAAGGAGAACAGCTGTTTCTGTGATTGGGGAAGAACTAAGGTCATGGGGAGGAACAGGCTGATCAATATTTTCCACTTTTAATTTCATCTTTTAACACATAAAACTTCCATGCTGATTGTTGGTTGGAACTGATAAATTTACTAGATGCAAAATATATTTTTGCAACTTTCTTTGAATTAGAACTTTTTTCCTTCTGAAATTCTAGCACACTTTAGTACTATTTAAAATTGTACTTTATTAGGCTTCTACCTGATGCTGAAGTATTACCAGATTAACCAGAGTTCTGTTCAATAAGTACAATTATTCAAATATTTATACTTGACGTATAATAATAGACAATAATATAAAGCAAATATTTCAACTCTAAATTTTTACTGTTTTTTTCTACACACAGAGAATTACTCTATCATGTATGGTATATTTGTGAAGTTGTTTTGATAAATACTATGCATGCATTATCTCACTTAACCCCACAAAGACTCATGTGATAGATATTGTTATCTCTACTTCAGAGATGAAGAAACTGAGAAAGTTGACTATTTTTCCAAAAGTCAAATAAGTGGTACTTAGAAAAGTGAAGATTTTACTTTATAGCTTATCTATCTCAATGTATTAGCCACTTTGTTGTAATTCTATTTGTAAACCCAGTTAAAACGTTGATATCCTCAGATTTTCATGTTTTGAAGTTGATTGGTAGTTTGGGCCACAAATTACATATATTTAATGTGCTTACTACCTGCAATGAGTTGTCAATTGTAAAATATATTTAATTTAATAAAATGGAAAACCTCTTTCTCGTTTTTTTGGGGGGTGTATTTACCTCTTTGGGCACACAAAATATATAATTTTTTTTTATTATACATATATATGTATGTATGTTTACTAGGACTTGTAAGAAGTTTTACTGTTGAAGTCCTGCTCTCCCCTTGCAAATTTTTATTTGCCTCTATGAATCATCACAGGTTCATTTGATAGAATAAATGAATATTTCTAAATCTAATGAAATTCCTGGGTGATCAAAAATGATATTGCAATAATTTGATAGAATATGTTTCGTATTAATCTCTTTATATTTTGTAGAGATTTATTCAAGTTTTAAATTTTAAAAGTAACACATAGTCCTTCACCGATCCATCTCCATGTTACACATAAGAAAATTGAATTTTCAATTAAATGTGCTTTAAATTTTGTTTCTAAAAGATTTATATTTAACTGATTTGAATGGATTTATTCAGCACCTGGTGTTGTGCATTTATTTAAAGAACACCACCTAGATTAGATACGCTTTTTAATATTAATAGTAAAGAGTGAAAATCAGGTAAATTAAAATGGGAATTACATGACTAATGGAAATATGAAGGAGTTGAAAGTCATTCTCCTGTGTGTCATAAAAGCTCTCTTCACTCAAATATTGTGCAATCTTTAAGAAAAAAAAAATTGGCTTGTTATTTTAAAGCAAGCATATTTGGGCTTAGAAAAAATGCCCTATCTTGCTAATTATAACAGAAAGTGTTCCTAATTTATTTTGGTACATGTTTAGAACTCTATTTGAGGAGAAAGCTGTTAGAAATCATATATGAATGAAGCCATCTGCAGAGGATGCATGTAATAATCCTGGTAAGTTATGATGAAATTTGATGATAGCTTTAAAAACAAAAACAACCTAGAATGTTTTTTTCTGATTCCAGTGATCCTGTCAAAATTATTGTAGAGTTATTATGTTCACAAAACTAAATTTTTTATATTTGTTATAGCCACAATTATATATTATGATTGTAGATGTTGGGAGTTTATTAAGAAAAAGATACTTTTTTCCATATGCCCAAGTCCTGACAGGATGCCAAATGAAACTGAAATCAACTCAATTTCAAGGTGTCACTTCCTCTGATTCTAATTTAGTTTTCTACTAGCTGCCAAAATATATTCATGTTTTAAGGTAGTCCTATTCAGTCTAAGATGATAACATCTTCACTTGTTTTTATAACTAATATGCTGAGATTACCTTGACTTTTGTGTAGAAACTAAAAGAGCATGTCGCCCAAATGCATTTGGAAAAATGATTCTTCTGAAATAAGGATTGATTATGTCTTTAGCAATACTGTTGCCTTCATTCGGCTCTTTTTCATGCCTGCAATGTGATTATACATTTGCTTAACTTTAGTTGTGTTAAATTAATTATATAATACATACATGTATAAATATATATACTTAAAATTTTGGCAAAGTACACAAAAATATAGTTTTTAGCTAGATCTGTAATATTTATGCTAAGGCCATATTATATATTATTTAGCAAAATGTTAACTATGTTACATTCCTTTTCCCAAATTCCTAATCTCTAAAAAAATCTAATAAAATGTTAAGTAAGCATTTTGATAAGCTAAATATGAGCTCTAGAATATTGCTGACATGAAATATATTGAACTCAATAAAGCCAGAGGAAATATATAGAGATGTCTTTTTTAAAAATACTATACTTTTGGGGCTGGCCCATGGCCGAGTGGTTAAGTTTGCGCACTCCGCTGCAAGCGGCCCAGTGTTTCGTTGGTTCGAATCCTGGGCGTGGACATGGCACTGCTCGTCAGACCACCCTGAGGCAGCGTCCCACATGCCACAACTAGAAGGACCCACAATGAAGAATATACAACTATGTACTGGGGGGCTTTGGGGAGAAAAAGGAAAAAATAAAATCTTTAAAAAAAAAATAAAATAAAATAAATAAATAAATAAAAATACTATACTTTTGTTGATTGTTATAGAAAGATAGTTTTAAAAATTAAGTCGTGCTAATTATATTATATATATAGATAAACCAAAAACTCAAGAATATTTTTTGGATTGCCTAAAAAGTTGACAATATAAAATCAGTACAAAATTACATTATGATTAACAAATAATATTTTGTCATAAGAGGCAGGAGATTCCCTAAGCCTACTCTGAATAAAGAATAATTATGGATAACCCCATTTAAGAGCATGTTTTAAAAATAATAGTAAAAGTAACTTTAAAACATCTCAAATTGATAGAACGCTTTACAGATTACCAAGTAACTTTTACCTCACTATTTTCCACAATGTCAGAAAATTAAATCGAGTAGGTATGAATATGATTATACCAATTTTGAAGGAATAAAATGAAAATACAGAAAGATTAGGTTTTAAAAGCCTCTTATATAATAAAATTACATTTAAAATTTTATTATTTCATTAAAAATTTTTATTTAGCATCCCCTCTGGATCACTATAAATGATAGTAAAGAGACATATGGTTCAATTGTAGATCCTGACCTCATAAGAATGCAGCCAATAAATATTTTGAAATTTTATTTTGGATACTTAGATTGTATCAGAATGTCAGTAGTATTAAAATATGACCAAAATGTTGCATTTCCTAATTTACGGGAAGCTATATATTGGGTAGTATTACTTTTTTTTTTTTAAGATTGGCACCTAAGCTAACATCTGTTGCCAATCTTTTTTTTTTCTTTTTCTTCTTCTTCTTCTTCCCAAAGCCCCCCAGTGCATACTTGTATATTCCAGTTTGTAGGTCCCCCTGGTTTTGCTATGTGGGATGCCACCTCAGCACGGCCTGATGAGTGGTGCCATGTCTGTGCCCAGGATCCGAACCACCGAAACCCTCAGCACATGAAGTTAACCACTCGACCACGGAGCCAGGACCCCTGCATAGTATTACTTTTATAAATATGTGTCTCTATGCTAAATAGCCAGTCTACTTTAGTAATTATACAATATACATTTAAAGCTAAATATCAAATTTATGTTTTTGCTTTTCTTTTGAAAAATCAATAAAGCTTTACTACCGGAAGTTTGAATTATTTTTTTTAACTTGGTCCTCAAAGTAAAGGAAATATTCTAAGACACCTATAATATGGGTGTAAGACAATTTATGGAAACGTGGGAAAGCGAAGTCCCATTTATTGACAATCTGCCATATTTCAGTCACTATTCATCTTCCATGCACATTTCCTTTCTGGTCATAATAAATTCACTGTCAAACTTGCCCCTAGCCTAGCATGCTTTTTGTCTGGCCAATGCTAGTTCTTCCTGATTCAACTCAGTAGTCACTTCATCTGAAAACCTTTCCCTGACTCTTATTGTCCCCCACTCTACATGAGCTGCATCTTCATTGTGCTTTCAGAGCACTTTCTGCTGACTTTTGTTGTAAGGATAGTAAGACTATTTATATTTTCTTTCTTTCCTGCTAGACCTTAGGCTTGTTGTAATAAGCAACAATGTGTCTAATCTCTGTGTTAATAGAGTCCAATACAGTATCTGGTGAAAATATGTAGAGTTTTAAATTAATTGGATGAATTATACAGTGTGATATATCAGTAGCTTCTCCAGGAATAAAGATTCTTACAGTAGTTTCCGTGTATGCATTAATATACAAAGCATATAGAATGTTGTCTTTGTTTATTTACCTCAACGAATTTTTTCTATTTTAAAAACTGAGAAAGAAGGAAGAAAGGAAAAAGTATTGAATCACATTCTACAGTAACTAGTTCACATAAATTCTAATTGTTTAGTACTCTAAGGAAAAAAATGATACCCACAAATAAATTGCTAATTCAAAATCTAATGTTGTTCAAAGCAATATTCTAACATGGAAATTGAATTTAATTCTAGGGTTTCTTTTCATTTATGTTTTTAAATGCTTATACTCATCAACTAAAGATGAAGCAACGTAATATACATCATACCTCATTTTTTTCAGGTGTAAGTACATATTTACTCACAGGTAAAACAATTGTTTATCACCAATTATACAGGCCCCTTGAAACAATTATTGCAAAGATGGGAGGAACAAAGCAAACAGTTAAGAAGGAAATATATAAATAGAGTACTTTGTTCAATTGTGAAAAGAGACACCTCTGCCAACCTTTTTGAGACATACATTATTTAAGCTCAGTGCAATATTTTTCAGTGTTGCCTATCTCTTCCTTGAAATTCTCATCTTTCTTCATCTGAGATTACTAAATCTACTAGTTTTCCTCCCATTTCCTTGAATGCTCCTGATTAGTATGCTTTACTGGTTTCCCTTCTTGTCTAACTGGAGCTATTCTCCAAGAATCTGCCCTTTGTTCTCTTCTTTTATACATCATCTCTGGGAAATCCTACTTCTGACTCTGACTTAAGTATCTTCTATATTCTTTTAAGAACTAAATATGCAGCTATAGCCTCATCTCTGAGATCTGCCACTTACTAGCTTTAGATGTTGAGGAGGATGTTACTTCTTGTTTCTATGCTTAAGTTTCTTCATCTGTTTAACCAACATAAGTATAGAAACTTTCTCTTAGGATTGAGAATTAAATGAGATAAGCATATTCACAGGCTCCCAGAACCTGTTCTTCCTCCATTTTTAAGTCATTAAGGTCCTTGTAAATTAGAGCAATTTTTCTTGACAATGTCAATTTCCTCATTCAGTTTCTTCTGTTGCCACTCTAGTCACCTAAGCAAGCTTGTAACCTCTGCAATGTGGTGTCAATCCTTCAGAGTAAACTTATCCTCTTCAAACTCAGGTAGCCTTGGGAGTAAGTGACATGCTAAATGGAAATAAGGTATCTGTTAAAAATGGTAATTCTGTTTTATAGTTCTATTTTTCAGCCAAGCGCACTGTGCACACTTAAAGACTCAGAAAGAATTGTTGATTTTTTTAGGGTACATTTCTTTTTCAGATTCATTCCAAGATAACAGATTCAATCTTGCCACTTTCTGCCTCAAAAATATTCCTCAGCTCAGCTGAGCATTTCAGGCACTGAGGCTCCAGCTGACTTCCTCATGTAGCAATTCTGCATCTTGTATGTGCAAAGAGTTTCAGAACTCCACATGTTCCTGGCTATATCACTCCTATACTGATCCTGACAGTAATATGTGCAGGTGTGAAAACTAAGCATTCTGTGTGTTTCTGGCAAGACCTTCCCCTTTTTCTGTCTCTGCTCCTGCCCTTCACCCCTGACTCATCCCAGGTCTCATATTCTCACTGTCTAAGAAACACTGAGCAAATTTGGGGAGGTGGAGAGAGTGAGAGTCTAGATGACAAGGGTTGATTGGATGTCTTTGGCTCCTTGAGGTGACTAAAGTATACAGATGACTAAATTCTGGGATTAGTTCCAGTGGTCTTTCTAGCCGATGGTAGTTGTGAGGCTGTGAGGCCTGGGATCTGGTTGTTAGGACCCATCAGTAAATATCTCTTGTTCTTTAGCAGTTAAAAAGAAAAATCAATTGAACTTACTCTTTCTATTCAAAATCTGGTTTATGTGGGCTGGTATTCACTTTCTGTTATTATGTATCCATTAAACTATAGTGTAGTTCTAAAATTACTGGTTTGTTCATTATGTGAATGGACAGAATATAATAATGTTTTTGCTGCCTGACATCTTTGCCAGTTTGACTTTCTATATTATCTAGTCTCCCAGTCTCAGTCCCTCATCAGCATATCCCATCCTTACTGGCTCCAGGATCAGGGACAAACAACAAATGTGAAAGTTAAACCTATTTAAAATACCTATTCTTGCATAGATTCTGTAACTAATGAGTCTTCAGGCTTACACAGGCTACATCTACCTGTTTGCAGGAGCAATCTAATACTGAGCAAAAGATTGAACTCTGAATGCCTTGAATGTATATTACACATTATTGGCGTACAGTTGAGTATCAGACAGTGAGGCAAATGAATAATATTTTATTTATGGAATTAAACAAAATGCTTTAAACCACTCCCTGCTGCCTTGCATTGACATTCTGACTTATGTTTGCATTTCTGTATTTAGAATATTCTTCTAATAGGGGAATCAAATAAACGAAAATACATTCACACAGTTGGTTATTACATCATTAAAAATTACATTCTCAAAAAGTATTTAATGGCATCAGAACATTCAATAATGTTCAATGGTAATTTCAAATTGTTCAAAAATTTTCAAGGAGATATATATGTGTATATATGTATGTCTATATATTTAAAAAAAAATACAAATGGAATTCAGGTTCAATATGAGACTTTAATCCTGTAAAGTTTATGAATTGCTATAGGAAAAAAGAACAATTGGAAGAAATGATGAACTTTCAAACAGATGCCTACAGTCATGCCATAACTGAGGAAATAAGTCCCTCTTAAGTGTTTACTGAAATTTGAATTTTTTCTCTATTCCTACCAATTTCTGCCTGGACTCTATAACAGATCATTATCTTCCATATATGAATTATATATTGTTTTCATTATCCATATAACTTCCTACAATTTTTAATATCCCAGCCTAAGAAAGATTCTCATTGGTGGGGTTGGGGGGAGGATGTTTATGTACGTGTTTGTCCTGCTCGTGGAGCTTTGGTCCATTTTTCTGCTTTCCAAATGTAGCTGGCCTGTCACAGCCCATAATAAATTCCACTCCGTTTAGATTTCACTCACTATGGCCAATTTAGTTGCTCCCTTCCTAATCGTGATTTTATCATTCTTACCTTAATTACATTATTTGACTGAATGAGGAAATATGTATGAATTTATATTATATTATAATATTACATAGTCCTGGTGGTCTAGTGTTGTCATGCTGTAGTAGCTACATGTCACTGTGATGCTGAAAGCCCTGCCACCAGTATTTCAAATACTAGCAGGGTCACCCATGGTGGACAGGCCTCATCGAAGCTTCCAGACTAAGACAGACTAGGAAGAAGGGCCTGCCACCCGCTTTGAAAATAATTGGCCATGAAAACCTTATGAATAGCAGTGGAGCATTGTCTGATATAGTGCCAGAACATGAGAGGATGGTACAAAAGACCAGGCATGGTTCTGCTCTCCTGGACACAGGGTCACCAGGAGTGGGAATTGACTTCACAGCACTAACAACAAAAATGTTCTGTTATACTATATTATATGTTACTTACATATAATATATATATGAATACGTATTTATTGTATTTTTATTGGTTCCTATATAATTACTTTGGTTCTTCTAAGAGCAAAGGTAATATATTTAGCATTTAGAATAACATGAATATCATAGGAAATAAGTGAGAAGTACCCCATTAATGAATTGAATAACTCTACTGCAAAGTCTCACTGAGATCTTTCAATATTGATTAGTTATTGAATGTGAAGTAAAGCAAAAAACTATCTAAAAATAGAATATCCAAGTTTTTATAAACTTATTTTCATTTTTAAATATTTAAATAACCATATTCTATCTTTTAAAAGTTAACCTCATGGTAATTGAATAATCTGTGATAACTTAGCTTGTAGAGTCTTCACTAAGCTTTTAATTAAAAACTGGTATGAAGGGAGTGTACACTGGTGGTTCATAACCTGAATTTGGCACAGATGTGTTTTGTTGGGTCTTTAATATTTTTAAAAATGAAGTTAAATGAGTTCAAGTGACTCATGCACTCTCTAGTTTCTCACAATGCCTACATCTAGCTATGGTCTTACACATAATATCTATCTATCATTATCGTCAATACTTACTAATGGCACCATAGCTTGAATTTGAGGAAATGCTTTGATTTTGAAAGATACAGATATAGATATAGATATCTATCTTTCTATCTATAATGACACTATAATTGTGACTCTAAAATTATAGAGAATCAAAACAGAAAGGAAATTTAGAGACCGTCTTTCAAAATATTCAGTAGCAAAGAATATATTGTTTATGGATCCAAGCACATAGTGTAAAAATATCTTATAATTATAGACAAAAAAGTTAGGATTGTAGTTAACTCAAAGGAGGATATAAAGGAATGAGTTTGAAAGAAGCTTCAAATGTAATGATAATATTCCACTTCTTTAATTGGATTGATGGTTCACAGATGTTCACTGTAAAGTTATTTTTTATGCCATACACGTATTTTATAAGTGATTTTTGTACCTAGGAAATGCTTAATGAAGAGAATAAATAGGCAAACACGATAGCACAAAACTATTTGTATATAGTTCAAAAATATACAAAAGTAAACATAAACGGACACATATAATATTAAAACTATAACTAAAAATAAAGGTTTAGTAATACAAAAATTAAAATATTGATTGTTCGTAGAAAGTAAAGAATAGGATATTATTGCAAAGGGCACCAGGTTCTCCCTAATGCTATTGACAATATTATGCTTCGTAAGTGGATAGTGGGTACATGGATGGTTCAACCATCCATGGTTCCAGGGTGATGGTTCAACCCTTTTAAAATTTCTCATTGTACATGTAAGTCACAAATTATTTTTGATGACTGTTTTTAATATTTCACCATCATTTTTTAAAAGCCCAAACCTTTCAAATGAGCCATTTATACGTGTCACACTGACAGAATCAAAGACAGTCCCTAATTCCCTTGAATTCCAGTAAAGTGTACTTTCTTTGCCATGCAACATAAGATCTAAAATAGTCTATGAGAATTACTTTGCACACAAACGTTAATGGATAAAATTATAAAATCATCAGCCCTTGAATAACACTTAATTCAGCCTCACTGTATCACTTAGACTGTAATTAGAAAAGCAGAACCAATTGGAAGTATAGAATGTATATAATAAGGGATTTCTTACAGGGATTTTATCTTACACAATCGTGAGGGCTGGGAAGTGATCACTGAAAGGCTATTGCAGCTTGAAGTGTGTAGGGCAGACATAAGAAAGGAAGATGATTTAAAGTAGGGGGTGGCTGGGCCAGTGGCACAGTGGTTAAGTGTGCACATTCTGCTTCGGCAGCCCAGGGGTGGCTTGTTTGGATCCCGGGTGTGGACATGGCACCGCTTGGCAAGCCATGCTGTGGTAGGCATCCCACATATAAAGTAGAGGAAGATGGGCACAGATGTTAGCTCAGGGCCAGTCTTCCTCAGCAAAAAGAGGAGGCTTGGCAGCAGATGTTAGTTCAGGGCTAATCTTCCTCAAAAAAAATAAAAATAAAATAAAGTAGAGGGGAACAAGTACAGGATGGAAACCATGAGGATAGGCCAGTCTGTTCTCACTGCCTCCAACCTAAAAGCTGATGCAGAAGCTGAAGGAGAATGCAGATAAAATAAAGCAGCTGCATGCCTGTCTACTGTCCCAAACCAAGCAATAAGTGACAACATGTGTGAGCTTCAACAGCACCTAATAACCCTAACCCCAACTTTTTGAGCACACAGAAAGTGAAGTGGCTGCTGCTTTGTTTCTGCCTGCCCTCAAAATCTCATAGAGAATGTCTCTAGTACCACACTATAATGGGAAACATTTAGAGAAGGGAATTCTGGAAAACATAGTTCAGCCTAGTCATGTTTACACCTTACAAAATCACCGTATTGACTCTTCCTTGCAGAAAGGGTTTCCAGTACTGCAGTATATTCTGCCATGTTGTAGGAGAGCTGAACACCTAACCAGTCTCTCCAACCATCTTCCATCCATTCTTCATCATCCAGTCAGTCTGATTGATGGAGACCTCCACCTCCCTTCCTATATATTTTAGATTCTCTAGTTTGTGAGATTATTGTGGCTTTGAATATTATATACACAATTATGCTTAAATTTAAAAGTTGGAATTGGTTTTTATTTGTCATGTAAAATGTTCTACAAATTTTAATCAGCTCGTGTCCTTTAAATGATCTATTTTCCAAATGTGTATAGCTTTATAATTTTAAACAAACATAAATTTTTTCTATGATGAAGAATGATAGAATCTTCAAAATAAATCTTGCTTTAAAATTCAATCACTCATTGCCTGTAGTGCTGACTAGTGACTAAGTTAGACTTAAAAGACGTTTTTGTTTTGCTTTCATGTAATTATTCACACATGCAAAATCAACACACACATAATAGGGATATAGTAAAATAGAACTCTACAGCAGTAGAGGGATGAGAAGTGAATGTATTAAAAAATTGAACTTGAGGGCATAAGCAGACTCTGAACTCATCTCCTCCCGCAAACACAACCAGGTTACAACTATTTTGGAAAAATTACCCTGGATATAAAACTGAAAACTGGGTAAAAAGAACCCAACAACACGGGACAGTCCTGACTAAGGTGGAAGGGGCAGAAATTCCTGCTGAAGAGAAAAAAGCCACCCTCAGGAACAGTGGAGTTTCTCAGCCAGTCAAGTGGGAACTACCCTAAGGTATGTGGCCCTCCCTGGAGGAGTGAGGTCCGGAGCGGGGCTGATACTTCTATAAGCATACTTCAGACTCAGCACAACTGAGATGAGGGTCTTACTCTCTGGCTTTGCTGGCTATTAACTGCAGTGGGGAATAACCCAGAAAAGCTATTGGGTGAAAGCTGAAAAGACCTGGGTCTTAAAGGGCCCACACATAAACTCACACATCTCAGCAACCTAAAATCACCAAAAAAAATGGCTGACAGTCCTTTGGTGAAAAGAGACTCACCTGGTGGGCTCTGGGGGCATCTTGGCGAGAGGGGGGACCTCTCCAGAGACTGAGACATTGGTGGGGGCCATTGTTCTGACATGGTATAGGCGTGCTAACACAGATCCCAGCAGATGCCATTGAGGTTGTTCAGCCCAGGGGGCTGCCACACCCACTGGAGCACAGATTTACTCCAGTTCAGCCAGGGCAGGCAGCCCTACCTAAGCACCCACCCTGCCCAACAGCAAGCCCTCAGGGGGGCATTGGTGGAGAGGTGGGGGCCTAGGCAGTCAAGTATCAGGGTACACTCCAGGGGGTTGGGAAGTGTGCATGGAACAGGACTGTGTTGAACATGAGTGTGGTCCTGTAGAGGGTGAGGTTTATAAGTGGCAGAAGACCTGTGCTTCACAAATAGCCATAAAAAGGATCAGCCCCACCTTCCAAAGCCTTAAACAATTGAGTGCTCCGTGCCCAGGGCCATCCCCACTCAGCTGCACTCCTAAGAGAACTGACAACAACCTTGTAGGCCTGAGGCCTATAGCAACTGTAAGCCCCTGAGCCTAGCAACCAGCTACAATGGGTACCTACCCAATTAACAGGAAAACTGCAACAGGAGTGTGCTGTTAGACCTGGTAGCCAATGGTTCCAAGTCTCCCCAAACCAGATTTAAAAACAGCTGGCCAGTGAAGGAAAGACTAGACTCCCTGTGTACCTGCATTAAGAGCAACCCTGCCACAGCAGAAGGACACAAGCAACCCACAATGTGGTCACTCCTCGATCTTTTGAACTGGTGATGAGTGGGAAGCACACTGCTGGGCCTCAAAAGGCATCTGTGACATAATGCCACTTCTCCAAGATCAGGAGACATAGCCGACTCACCTAATACATAGATATAAGCACAGAGAAAAAGGCATAATGAGGACACAAAAGAATACATTCCAAGCAAGGGGACAGGACAAAACCCCAGGAAATGGACTAAATGAAACAGAAATAAATGACCTACATGACAAAGAGTTCATACAAAAACTCATAAGCATGCTCACAGATATTGGGATAAGACTTGATGAACACAGTAAGCTCATCAACAAAGAACTGGAAAATATAAAAATGAACCAGTGAGGAATAAGGAATACAATACTGGAAATGAAAAATTCACTGGAGGGACTCAATAGCAGAGTAGATGTTACATAAGAATGGATGAGCGAGCAAGACAAAAGACTAGAGGAAATCACCCAAGCTGAACAGAAAAAAGAAAAAATAACTAGGCAGAATAAGAATAGCCTAAGGGAACTCTGGGACAATATCAAGTGCACTAACATTTGTGTTATAGGTGTCTCAGAAGGAGAAGAGAGAGACAAAGGGGCATAAAATTTCTTTCAAGAAATAGTAGGTGAAAATTTTCCTAACCTAAGGAAAGAAACAGACATCCAAGTACAGGAAGCACAGAGAGCTCCAAATAAGATAAGCGCAAAGAGGCCCACACCAAGCCACATTATAGTTAAAATGTCCAAAATTAAAGATAAAGTGAGAATCCTAAAAGCAGCAAGAGAAAGGCAACAAGTGACATACAAAGGAAAGCCCATAAGGCTATCAGCAGACTTCTCAGCCAAAACCCTACAGGCGAGAAGAGAATGCATGATGTATTTAAATTGCTAGAAGGAAAAAACCTACAGCCAAGAATACTCTATCCATCAAGATTGTCATTCAGAATGGAAGGAGAGATAAACAGCTTCCCAGACAAGCAAAAATAAATGGAGTTTGTCACCAAGAAACCAGTTCTACAAGAAATGCTGAAGGGACATATTTAAGTGGGAAAGCAATGACCACAAGTAGGGATAAAAAAATTATAAAAAAAAAATAACCCCCCAAAAAAACCAGGCAATAAAATCAGTGGTAAAAGTAAAAATATAGTAAAGGTAGCAAATCAACCATCTGTGAAGATAAGATGGAGATTAAAAAACAAAAGTACTAAAATAACCTATTTCAATGATGAGGATAAGGGATAGACACACAAAACAAGAGATTATATGTGATTTCAAATCATAAAATGTGGAAGGAAGGGAGTGAAAAAGTAGAGCTTTTAGAAAGACCTCAAGCTAAAGAGTCTATCAACTTGATATAGACTGTTATGTACATAGAATATTACATAGGTTCATCATGGTAATCACATATCAGAAACCTATAATAAGTAAGCAAATAAGTAAGCCAAAAGAAATCAAACATATTACTACAGAATGCCATCAAACCACAAGGGAAGAGAGCAAGAGAAACAGAAAGGAACACAGAAGAACTACTAAAACACCCAGAAAAAAATTAAAAAATGGCAATAAACACATGTTTATCAAAATCTACTTTAAATGTCTATGGATTAAATGCTCCAATCAAAAGGCAGAGGGTGGCCAATTGGATTAAAAAACAAGACCCATATATACGTCGCATGCAAGAGACACACTTCAGACCTAAAGACATTCACAAACTGAAAGTGAAAGAATAGAAAAAGATATTCCATGCAAATGGCAAAGAAAAGAAAGCAGGGATAACAATACTTATATCAGACAAAATAGACTTTAAAACAAAAACTGTAACAAGAGACAAAGACGGGCACTACATAATGATAAAAGGAACAATCCAACAAGAAGATATAACATTTATAAATATACATGCACCCAACATAGGAGCACCTAAATATATAAAGCAACTATTAACAGACCTAAAAGGACAAATATACTGTAACACAATAACAGTAGGGGACTTTAACACTCCATTACACCAATGGATAGATCATCCAAACAGAAGATCAATAAGGAAACACTGGCCTGAAATGACACATTTGACAAGATGGACTTAGTGGAAATATATAGAACATTCCATCCAAACACCACAGAATACACATTCTTTTTAAATGCACATGGAACATTTCCAGGATTCATCACAAAACAAGTCTCAATGAATTTAAGAAAATTGAAATATTCCCATGAATCTTTTCTGACCACAAAGGTATGAAACTGGCAATCAACTACAGGAAGAAAACCAGAAAAGCAACAAAAATGTGCAGATTAAACAAAATGCTACTAAACAACGATTGGGTCAACGAAGAAATCAAAGGGTAAATAAAAAAATTCCTGGAGACAAATGAAAATGAAAACACAACATGCCAAAATCTATGGGATATAACAAAAGTGGTTCTAAGAAGGAAGTTTATAGCAATTCAGGCCTACCTCAAGAAAGGAGAAAAATCTCAAATAAACAATATAACAGCGCATCTAAGGGTACTGAAAAAAAAAAATAACAAAGCCCAAAATTAGCAGAAGGAAAGAAATAATAAAAATCAGTGCAGAAATAAATGAACTAGAGACTGCAAAAACAATAGAAAAAAATTAATGAAACCAAGAGCTAGTTCTTTGAAAAGATAAACAAAAGTGACAAACCCTTGACCAGACTTACCAAGAAAAAAAGAGAGTAGCCTCAAATAAATAAAATCAGAAATGAAAGAGGAGAAATTACAAAAGACACCTCAGAAATACAAAAGATAATAATAGAATGCTATTAAAAGCTATACACCAACAAAGTGGATAATATAGAAGAAATGGATAAATTCTTAGTAGCATACAACCTTCCGAAACTGGACGAAGGAGAAGTAGAGAATTTGAATAGACCAATCACCAGTAAGGAGATCAAAACAGCAATTGAAAATCTTCCAAAAAATAAAAGTCCAGGACCAGACGGCTTCCCTGGTGAATTCTACCAAAAATTCAAAGAATACTAAGTACCTATTCTTCTCAATCTCTACCAAAAAATTGAAGACAAAAGAAGGCTTCCTAACTCATTCTATAAAGCCAACATTATCCTGATACCAAAACCAGACAAGGACAACACAAAAAAAGAAACAGACCAGTATTACTGATGAACATTGATGCAAAAATCCTCAATAAAATACTAGCAAATCGAATACAACAATACATTGAAAAGATCATACAGCACCATCAAGTGGGTTTCATTCCAGGGATGCAGGGATGGTTCAGCATCCACAAATCTATCAACGTTATACACCACATTAACAAAATGAAGAATAAAAATCACATGATCTTCTCAATAGATGCAGAGAAAGCATTTGACAAGATACAGCATCCATTTATGATAAAAACTCTAAATAAAATGGGTATAAAAGGAAAATACCTCAACATAATAAAGGCCATATATGGCAAACCCACAGCAAATATCATTCTCAATGGAGAAAAACTGAAAGCTATCCCTCTAAGAACAGGAACCAGACAAGGATGCCCACTGTCACCACTCTTATTTAACATAGTATGGGATATTCTAGCCAGAGCAATCAGGCAAGAAAAAGAAATAAAAGGGATCTATAGCAGAAAAGAAGAAGTGAAACTGTCACTCTTCACAGACGACATGATTTTATATATAGAAAACCCTAAAGAATCCACTATGAAAGTTTTAGAAATAATAAATGAATACATTCAAGTAGCAGGATCTGAAATCAACATACAAAAATCGGTTGTGTTTCTACACACTAACAACAAAGTAGCAGAAAGAGATTAAGAATACAATCCCATTTACAATTGCAACAAAAATAATAAAATACCTAGGAATAAACTTAACCAAAGAGGTGAAAGATCTGTACACGGAAAATTATAAAACATTGTTGAAAGAAATCAAAGAAGACACAAAGAAATGGAAAGATATTCTGTGTTCTTGGATTGGAAGAATTCACATTGTTAAAATGTCCATACTTCCTAAAGCAATCTACAGATTCAACCCAATCCCTATGGAAGTTCCAACAACATTTTTCACAGAAATAGAAAAAGAATCCTCAAATTTATATGGAACAACAAAAGACCCCAAATAGCCAAAGGATTCGTAAGAAAAAAGAACAAAGCTGGAAGTATCACACTCCCTGATTTCAAAATGTACTGCAAAGCCATAGTAACAAAAACAGCATGGTATCACAGACACAGATCAATGGAACAGAATCTAGAGCCCAGAAATAAACCTATACATCTATGGACAGCTAATATTTGACAAGGGAATCAATAGCATACGATGGAGAAGTGAGAGTCTCTTCCATAAATGGTGTTGGGAAAACTGGACAGCCACATGCAAAAGAATGAAAGTAGACCATTCCCTTACACCATGCACAAAAATCAACTCAAAATGGATTAAAGACTTGAATCTAAGACTTGAAACCATGAAACTTCTAAAAGAAAACTTAGGCAGTACGCTCTTTGACATTGGTCTTAGCAGCATATTTTCAAGTACCATGTCTGACCTGGCAAGAGAAACAAAAGAAAAAATGAACAAATGGGACTACATCAAACTAAAAACCTTCTGCACAGCAAAGGAAACCATCAAGAAAATGAAAAGACAACCTAACAGTTGGCAGAAGATATTTGCAAACCATATATCAGATAAGGGGTTAATATCCAAAGTAGACAAAGAACTCATTCATCTCAACAACAGAAAAATCAACAGCCCAATTAAAAAACGGGCAAAAGATCTGAACAGAGATTTCTCCAAAGAATATATACAGATGGCCAAGAGGCATATGAAAAGATGGTCAACATCACTAGCTATCAGGGAAATGCAAATCAAAACTACAGTGAAGTATCATCTCAGTCTGGTCAGAATGGCTATAATTAACAAGACAGAAAACAACAAGTGTTGGAGAGGACGTGGAGAGAAGGGAACCCTCATACACTGCTGATGGGAGTGCAAACCACTGCTACCACTATGGGAAGCAGTATGGAGTATCCTCGGAAAATTAAGAATCGATCTCCCATATGATCCATCTATCCCACTGCTGGGTAGTTTTCCAAAGAACTTGGAAACACAAATACATAAAGATACATGCACCCCTATGTTCATTGCAGCATTATTCACAGTAGCCAAGACTTGGAAGCAACTTAGGTGCCCATCAAGGGATAAATGGATAAAGAAGATGTGGCATATATATACACAGTGGAATACTACTCAGTCATAAGAAATGATGGAATCTGACCATTTGTGGCAACATGGATGGACCTTGAGGGTATTATGCAAAGTGAAATAAGTTAGAGGGAGAAAGTCAAATACCATATGATCTCACTCATAGATAGAAGATAAAAACAATGACAAACAAACACATAGCAATGGAGGTTGGATTGGTGGTTACCATAGGGGAAGTGGGGAGGGGGGAGGGCAAAAGGGGTGATTAGGCTCACGTGTGAGGGGATGGACTATAATTATTTTTTGGGTGGTGAACATGATGTAACCTACACAGAATTTGAAATATGTTACGATGTACATCTGAAAGCTATATAATGTTATAATCCAATGTTACTGCAATAAAATTAAAAAATAAAAAAAATTGAACTTGATATCCATATAACATAAATATGTTTTTAAATTGTTGATTATTGTTTATGCTAAACTTGTATAAACAGTTGTCAAGCCTAAAATGTAGTAGACTAGAACAGTTAATCACAAATAGATATTCCATGAAACCACAAATAAGCCTTTCCGTTGAACTTTCTGTTTTTGCTAGAGCTGAGCTTTTGTTAGCTGCTGTCAACACAATAAGAATATATGATTACTCATAAGTTTAGTGCATCTTTGGTTACCAGTGAGAAATCAACTGTGTCCTTGGAGTTGTCCTTTATGCACTCTGGTAGGTAATCAGTTATCCTAATGCCCCGATTGAACCCATATCAGGTAGTTTACTTAGTCAAAGAATAGTTTTAATAAGCTCACTCTCTCTTCCTGCTACCCTCTCTCCAGATAGAAAGAAAGAGACAGACAGACAGAGAGAAAAAGAGAGGAAAGAAGGTAGGAAGAAAGAAAAACATTACAGAGAAATGAACCCTATTTAGTTCTTGTTCATGCAAATAAATATACATATTTCCATAAATATATGTTTATTTGAATATGTATATTTCTATAAGGAAACTTAGCCCCTGATTTTCTTTAATATGTTCTGTCAAAATTGTGTTAATGTAATAATTTAGAGGTGTTTTAATTAATGCATGTGTGTATTTATTATTTATGTAATGGTATTTAAAACATCAAACAGATTACTTTCTTATTTCAGGAAAATACATATTATTTGTGATGAGAAAGTGACTAGAAAAATGATTCTGGTCTAGTGAAAGAAAAACTGACATGAAAAGAATGTCAACCAAGTGTGCAATTATAATCTAAATATAGTTTTAATCCCTGGTGTATTATACATGATTTTATTTGGTGTGTTGCTATTTATGGAAATATCTGTTAAGGTAGTTTACATTATTATAGAAACTTAGATTAAGAATTTCAAATGAGTGAAACAGAGACTTCACGTGGGTGTATAGGGGCATTCAAGGTCTTACAGAAATAAGCATACACATAAAAGAAGAGATGAGTAGAACCATGACCACAAATTAATTTAGATGTAGCAATAATAATCCCAGTACAAATTCCTAACAGTAACCAATATTCTATTAGGATTCATTATTGATTCCTACCCTCCATATTCAGTAACTCCATTGGAAATTAATGTTTAAATTGCCTTCTTGTTTTTTCTTGGTTTTCATATGAGTATTCATGTTCTAATACATTCTGATATAACTGTTTTATCTATATGTGAAGTAAATGAGGAAGAACCCCACTTATTCGATTGTGTTTGTTGAATGTCACTTATTCTTGTTTCACTGATTGTAAAAGGAACAAAAATACTAACGATGCGATACATGCTAGTCAAAAAGAGTGTAGTAAGAAAAGGACCTAACACACATCTCATTCATTTTTAGGAGGGACAAAGTGAGAATAGAAGTATCACAAATACCTCATTGCATACGCTTGTAAAGTGCAGTCTCATGAGTGGCCACAGATTTCTAATATCCTGATGGTGTAGTCTGAACAATTGATTGTGTAATCTGAAAAAACAGCGCATCAGCTGTGAATTCAGTCCTTTTCCCTTTTACAGATGAAAAAAAGAAATAAATTTAGAAATTTAGTAAGCAAAAAATCTGACTTTGAGGATGTCAGATTGACTTGTAAGAGTGTAAATAGAACATCCTAATGCAGAGACTTTAAGCGACATTGATAAAAGTGACAAGTTGCAGGTACTATTGCTCCCCATTTTTTGGATCTGTTGATGAGTAACAGTGATTCTAAGAAGAATATTAGTGTAGTTATTTCTCAGCTTAAAAAAAAACAAGATTCTGAATAGTAAGCAAATAAACAGAAAAACAAAAGCTGTGTAAAATTTTTATTATTGACTCAAAAGCTTATAGTAGGCAGGAAACCTGATGGTATTATAGTCCCTAGCATCTGCATTGCTTGATTTTCCTTTACAGAATTCTGAGTAGGGGCCACCCAGTCTCTGCTTAAATACTTCTATTGGTGGAAACCATATGAGCTTCCAAATCAGTCCTGTTGGTCTTTGAATGAAAATTCATGTGAAAATGCTATTAAGATTTCTCAGATAAAAATATGAATGCTCATGTAGGTTTTGTGACCATCACTTCTCTACTGTTTTAAGTCTAACAGCAGACTTTCAACCTGCTACAGGTCTTACTATCATGCTTCAGAAAAGATACTTAGAAAATAAATAGGCCTGAAGTTCTGAGATTTTTTTTTAATGATATTGTTGCTATAGCTACAGCTGAAATGTTGTATAAAGCAAATTGCTTGTTGATGGAGAAATGCTGAGTAGCACAGCAGCATCCTTTTTCTGGGTTTTATTACCTTCATTTCCTACTCTCCATTTAAGATTAATGGACTTTTGAGCACTGTTCTGTTTTGAATAAGCCCTGATGATTTGATGTTAAAATAAATATATCTTATTAACATGTCCTAGCTGACAATTGGATATATTCTAGTATGTTACGATCAACATGGAGTTATTTTTGATGCAATTTGTGTTTACCAGAGTTTTCCCTACTTGGAGATGAATTTTGATATCCTGATTATTAATGTGAAGCACTGAATGTAAATGTGATTGGTCTCATAGTATAGAATCTTCTGAATTTATTTAATGGATTTAGTAATATATAGATGAAATATAAACTATTATTACGTTTTATACCACTAAGAGATACTTATACTGGAAATAAAATATATTTTAAAAGCACAAGAAACAAATGGAAATGGTCTGAGATCATTCATAACGATGACTAGTATGTTAAAAAAAAAAAGCTTCCACAGGTATCTGTATATTTTTCTATGTAGTAAACTCAGTAATATGATAGAAATGCCTTCAGTTTATATATATGTATAAATTACATATAATACCTTATATTATATATAATATATACTCATTTTCTGATTGTCACACTTACTGTCTTTATACAGAAATATTTGAAAGATAAAACTGTAACTCATTTGATATTTTACCTTAAGGCAAAATATTATTAGTCATGTGCTTTACAATTGTAACTGTTGCAGAAAATGTTACTGGTGTGTCTGGTAAATCTTTTCAGCTAGTAAAAGTCATATATGGTGGTGATATATTATGTATTGAATTTTTATATAATTTAAGGAATCTTGTTTAATTTATCTCTGGATTGCTGCTGGACTAGAAATATTATGAGTATTTAATGATGTAGCTATTGAGGAACTAAATGTGCAGATAACATTTTTTTGGACCTAGGAATATAATAATTAAATTCCTGAATACAGTGATACAAAAATCTTTGGGATTATTTTTAATAAAGAATGCAAAAAAATTGTGAACCACAGATTTTTACATCTTCTTATGTGGTATAGAGTACTTCTCAAATTGTTTTTTGTGAAGCAAATTTTTCTAGTAATTTTGTTTGTATTTAATGATGATATGATGATGGTGACCTGTATTGTCCAAAATGAACTTTCTTGAAAATTCATTTTTACTCTTTTTACTCATTATCAAAATTTGATCAGTTTTGTGTTTCTCATTTCTCCTTTTGATTTTACCATAGCCTCTGTCTTTTCCTGTCCTCTTTCTTAATAAACAAAACTTAAATGTACATGTTTGAAGAAATATAAAATTTTTGATGTTACCACTGTTTTTTCCCCCTTTTCAATTCCTCATTGATATTATCATTTCTGCTGCTTGCTGAATTTGTTGGCATTCTAATTTTGGTTCTAGGGCTGCAGAAAGAAGAAACACACATATGAGACCACCAATTTAGCATTTCTAACTGTCTAATGAAAAAATACTCTTGTGTGACTCATAATTGTTCAAATTCCTTAACTTAATGGATTTATCAGAAGATCCTGTTAAATCCATCACATCCTCTCCATTTTTCTTATTATTTTTTGCTGCATATTCTACTTATTTTGACCTATGTCTTATTCTATTTACTTGAATATGAGTTCCCTTATGAAATAAGCCTTTCACATATACTTTCCAAATGGTATATGTATTCCATAGATATACACAGAATAGATACATAAGTGAATTATGTTGTCATAATTATTTGACATAATAGTGACTTCAGTTTGCAAATTAATTTTGGTGACAATTACTCAAAGTGTAAAGTCAAAAGAAATAGGCTTGGCTTATAATCTTATTCAAAATGCAGATAATCATGTAACCAAGAAACCAAGTATAGCAACATCATGTTAAAAAATTACAAAATAGCCATGATTAGAAATATTTGGTTTAACTGAATATGGGTGGGAATTTAAGCAAAACACAATTTGAACTAGCCAATGATGCTCTCAGGATAAGTCCCTTTTTCTCTTAGATTGACACCGTTGCCGTTTCTTTGCCTTCTTGACCTTAGTAGTGTGTGGATTATCACTGCTTGTAAGTTTATCAAACATTATTTCAAATTGGGAAAATAAAGTGGGTTTTTCTTTAATTTTATTGAGGTCATAATAGTTCATAACATTGCAAAATTTCAGTTGTACATTATTATTTGTCAGTTACCATATAAATGTGTCCCTTCAACCCTTATGCCCACCCCTCAATCCCCTTCCCTCTGGTAACCACTAATCTGTTCTCTTTGTCCATGTGTTAGTTTATCTGAAAATGAAGTGATTTATGTGACATAATAGATTAAATAGATTATACCTTTTATCCTCTGACCTAAATTTCAAATATATGAAAATAATGAGTATACTACTCATATAAATAGTCACTATGTTTATTTTCTCAAAATATTTTCCATTTAACAAGAGCTGTGTACCATTGTGGTATCATATGCTGTAAGTGGCAAGACATTACAACTTTGTGAGAATAATTTGCCCCAAAATCTCAGATAAAATAATCACACTTTTATAATTGACAAGAATTTCCAATAAGATGAAACCTGTAAGCCTGGTATTTTAAATATTTCCTGGAGCCGCTAACTTATTTACATTAGGACATTCCCTGATAGGAGAGCTTAATTCACATCTGCATTTGTTTTTTAGACTCTGTGTGATAAAATGGCAGAGTGATACAATTATTTGTGTCTGTTTTTATTTTTAAAAATGTCATGCTCCCCTACAATATGACTGACAAATAATAATGTACAACTGAAATTTCACAAGGTTGTAAACTATCATAATCTCAATAAAATTAGAAAAAAAAAAATGTTGTGCTCCAGGTGAAAATATCCTAAGATGTGGCTCAACCAAGTAATGGCTTTGGAAACCACAGCACGGATTAAGATTGATTTTCTGTAGCTATTATGGAAGTGCCTCCTCCAGAGAGTATTTAACACAAGGGCTGGAGCTTTTAGTATTTGACATACGGGATTCAATCAGTTTCTTTCCTGAGACTTTTATATAAAGTCACTACATAAAGAAGCCACAGTTCACCGTAGAGTGGCTGAGACATGAAATTAAGAAGGGAATGGGTATTGAAAGATCATACACACAGAAAGCAAATTAACCCGTATATATACTAGTGTTTTATAGACAACGTTTTACTGAAATTAAATAATTGACTTTTGTCTTTGTTAGATCAGCAAATAAGCATTATAATGGCTTACAGTTTGCAAAACAGTCATTATTATTAAGCAACAATTTTTATGTCTCTAAAGAAATTGGAAGCTGAAGAAATGAAACTTAGATCACTAATAATATTCTAGAACAAGTGATTTTTTTGTTTCTAAATAATTTAAATTATGCAACTGGAAAGAGTGATCCAGTATGAAAAGCAGTTTGAAATTGAACTTCTCAGAAGACAATACAGCATATGAAAGCAATACTATTTGTATGACCATATGCTTTACAGAATAGGTATTCATTAAATGGTAGCAATTAGAAGCTGTCTCTATTTCTTACATTATAATAGGTATAATGTAAGAAAACACACAACATACCTCAATAAGGGAGGAATTCTGCAATATTATTAGTCTAACATATCTGTCTCCCACGTGATCATTTGTATGTGTAATGAGGGAGTTGTTTTCAGTCTTTAGTTTGCAAAAGAATTAACCAATATTTTATTAAAAAGGCAGATCCTCCTTTCTCCTACCCCAGGATCCTGCTAAAATAGTTTTGGTGTAGTTCCTAGGAATCTTCATGTCTGCAGTCCACCTCAGTTGATTTGGTGCAGGTGGCCCATGGATTACACTGAGGAGCAGACATGTGAGGAAATGTTTTAGACAGCAATTCAGAAAACTCTGGGGAAAAAGATACCAAACAGTTGGAGCCTGTGAATGTTTCTTTCTCATTTGCATGAGAAATGTGAATACTATTAAGCATGAAATTATTTTTTAATCCTAAAGCAGATAGACAATTATGCACAAGTGATTCTTGAAAACTAACCTCACCTTGTGTAGTTCTAGTCTGGTAGATAAAGCTACACTTGACCCAAGTCAAGAGAGAGATCATAGGCTAAATCCTAAAAGAACTTTTGATTAATTGGTTGTTGAAAGAAAAGTACTATGAAATTTAATAGTTGTTGAATAAATGTATGATGGAAATACTAATTTTGAAGGCATCAGGCGTAAAAATAGTTCTTTTTGGAACAAATGGGGATTTTGCACCCAAAAAATGGCTACTCTCCTGGGTCCATCTTTAATGTGATTTTTTCTTTTTCTTTTCTATGGTGAGGAGAGTGAATTGCTCATCTCTAGGAATTCCTCATATTTTTAGGTTTCAAATAGTCTTTTTGCAATCTTCTTTAGGAGTTGCACTGTGTCATTGGTTTAGAAAACAATGACCCACCTTCTCCATATACAAAAAATCAATTAGGAATTGCCAAATGTTAATCTTGGTAAAGGTACCAAACAGATACATTATAATATAGTTAATCTGTTCATTGCTATTCTATTTGCAGATTCAAGAATGGCTTTGTTTAAATTGCCAAACCCAGAGAGCAATATCAGGACAGCTTGGAGACATAGGCAAAATGCCACCTATGCAGTCAGGACCAAAAGCCTCTTCCATATCTGTCCCTATAGAGCCGCTGTCTCAGAAAACAGCAATGCCTGCCCAAGTAAAAGTGAAAAAGAAGGAACAAGAAGTAAAAACAGAAGCTGAAAAAATCACTCCAGAAAAAGTAAAAGAAACCCCTTCAATTGAAAAAATTCCCCCTAAGGTAACCACAGATCAAAAACAAGAAGAGAGTAAACTAGAGAAAGACAAAATTTCAGCCCCTCAAGAAGAAAAGCCACCCCCTGAAGACAAAAAGCCTCTCTCCAAAGAAGAAAAGCCAACCACTGAAGACAAAAAGCTACCTCCTGAAGACAAAAGGCCACCTCCTGAAGACAAAAGACCACCTCCTGAAGACAAAAAGTTATCCCCAGAAGCAAAAACATCAGCCCTAGAGGAGGAACAGAAACCTATCTTACTTAGAAGTCAAGTACAAATTGCTGAAGAAAAACCTGAAGGCAGAGTGGTTCCACAGGCAATGCAAGAAAAGAAACCAACACAGACCAAGACAGAAGCTTTACCGTCTGGCACACCTCAGAGTCTGCCTAAGGAAGATGATGAGATGACTCATAAACTCAAAGAACGGCCACAGGCAGCATACACAGCAAAGACTGACCAGGTGGAACCTGGGAAAGAAAAAACAGTAAGTTATATTTTCCTAACTTTGCACAGTCTTACATGTGTAATTTACTAGTAACAGTTACCTAAGTACACAGAGTACTTAATGGTAATTATATAAGTGAAAGTCTTTAATTAATGACATTTTCAGAAAAGTGTAACAATTGTTTGCTGAAATGAAGAACTTTGGCTTTTTGATGGGTTAATCTAATTTAAATACAGCATAGATGTGAAATTAATTTTTCTAGCTCTTATCCTATTAAATAACTTATCAAAATACTATAGAGTGATAAGTTTCTTACAATTTTGTTATTCCTTTTTCTCTCCACTATGAACATAAAATCAGTATCCCCCTTTAACAAAATATTGTGTCTTTATTTAAGTTTCTATTCACTTAGCCACTTGGTTAAGCAAGAGTCAACAAGTTTCTTCTCACTTAAAAGTCTTTTAAGATGTGGTCAGCCATAAAATGATTAAATAGCTGTGATTGCAAAAAAAAGAAGTGTGGCTAGCGTTCAGGACAAAAATCATTTTTGAAAAAGTTTATTTTAGTATTTAACATGATTTTAATATACGTAATGTATTCTGTTCAGAGTTTTGTTAATGTCTTTAATATTGAAAGGTAATTTACAATCCAAGCATAACCTAGAATTATTTATTCTTTTCTCTTTCTTCAGTGGAAACTTTTTTTTTTAAGATTTTATTTTTTTCCTTTTTCTCCCCAAAGCCCCCTGGTACATAGTTGTATATTCTTCGTTGTGGGTCCTTCTAGTTGTGGCATGTGGGACGCTGCCTCAGCGTGGTTTGATGAGCAGTGCCATGGCCGCACCCAGGATTCGAACCAACAAAACACTGGGCTGCCTGCAGCGGAGCCCGCGAACTTAACCACTCAGCCATTGGGCCAACCCCTTCAGTGGAAACTTTTAAGAGTACCCCATCTCAACCTATATTTGCTCAAGCAATAATACATTTTTAGAAGAACTCTGATTTTTTTTTTAGAGCTACAGGAGATCTTATACCATATCTGATTGAGTGCATTTAATTCACAGATGACAGCAATGACTTGCAGGAAAATGAAATGATTTATTAATATTAAAACTTAATATTAGAACTCTCATTAGAACATACAGTCCATGCCGACTCTGGTTCAGTTGTTTTGTTGTTTAGAGTTTTAACACATGGTTACTAAGCCACCTCTGTACATGGTGCATCACTCGTTAAATGAATCCTGGTCTTCCTTTGTTGTATAAAGGAGTTTATCAGAGTCAGAGAAAGCAGATGCTTGTTTACTCTCCATCTAATGACTCCATCTAGCCACCACCATCGCCACCATCACCTGTTGCTTCTCCTAGCTAATCACTTTGCATAATTTGATGCTTTTTACCATTTCTCCTTTTGTGAAACTGTCCTTGGCTTTCATGACCCTTCCCTTTTTGTTCTCTTTTTGTCTTTCTCATCACCCCTTATGAGTTGTACTTTGACTATCTCTATTGCTCGCTCTTTCCCAATCTCCATACCATGAGATTTTTCTGTTTTTATTTGAGTTCTGTCTTCTTTCCTCTTAGGGGAGCCACATGAATGATTCCTAAGTCTACTTGTGTAACTTCTGCCCCTCTTGAGTGTCCAGTCTGCATTTTTAAATACTCAGTAGGTCTTTTCTACTTCAAAGGCTCACTGTAAGCTGGAACTCAGTATGTTTGAATCTTATCCACTCTCTATAAAAGTAGTTTCTGCTTCTGAGTTTCTGTTTCTGATAACGGCCGCATCATTCACCCTGTCTCTAGTCTCCCAGTCACTAATCTTCTGAGTAATCTGATGTTTCTTCTTACCTGCCCTTTGCTCTCTGCATCTAGTTTATCACACTTCTGTCCATTAGCTCCGATTCCCAAGGACACTATTGAACTTACAGCCTTCATGACCATTCACCAATGATTTGAGTAATCTAATTACTGGTCCCTATGCCTTCTCTTTCTCTCTTCTCTGGTATATAGTTGTCAGATAGTTATTTTTCAGGGTTCAGATAATTTAACTCTTATCAGTCAGATATTTCTAATGATTCTCTCTTGATTGTTAGATATAGGCTAGACAAGAAGTATCCAAATATTTTGTGAATGCACTTTTTATTTTATTTTAAACCTTTATCACTTTCTTTTTATCATTTGCTATTATCACTACTTTTTTTATTTTACAACTTCAATATGTGTATATATATTTGTTTCTAAATTAAATGTATATACTAAGTTACTAATATGCTATTTATAATATAAAACATTCACAAAAAATAAAATAAACAGTAAAATAAACTAAAACTACCATTTTTATTAGATTTATTTAAATACAGATACGTTTCATCACATTAAAATATAATTAATGATAGTATTTTAGAGAGAGCATTTATTGACTGTGCTTCAATATTTTTGAAAATCTTGGTCTGAAATTTTATGATAGAGTTGTTTGAAATTTAACTTCTAAGTTAAGCTTATTTTGATATTTTAACATTTGTTTTTAAAGACTATCCATAACAAAAAGAGATAATCTACAAGGATATGACAGAAATGGGGGAAGTGGGTCAAAGACTGTGCTTGCCAAATTTTGCTTCCTGTTTTCTAAGTTTGGAATTGAAAACAATTTTTTTAATTGTGGAAATTCCACAAATAAATGTTAATCTTCCCTGATACCAATCAATCATTTGGTCTTGCTAACAATCAGAAAATGTGATGTTTTAAAGTATTTTTTTTAACAAATTGTTTTAAAACCCACTGGAGTTCTTCATCTGGGAGGTTTATAAACAGATTAAAATATTCTGTTTAAAGTTTGTTAATGAGCAGATATGACAGCTTTCAAAAATGGCATATGTCATTTTATGTAGTGTAATCACATGATGATTTCCAAATATCTATCTTCAAAGCACTGTTTCCATATCATAATTTACTTGAAGAGACTGCTAGCATTTTTTTTCCTAAATAGTTAATAGGTAGCATATTGCTGGTAACTAGGGTTTACTTTCTTTCTAAATATCTATTAAGTAGTATATTACTGAAAACCACTTGTCATCACCAAAAAGTTGAACAATTTTGGGATTCTTCTGCTTTTGCAAAAAGAAAATTAAATCTTCACATTCTACGACTTTTAAAATTAATTTCCAATGAGATAATCAGCAAACCTCTGGTTAAAATAAATTCATGTTTAAAAGAAATTCATAGTTATTCTCTAGCTCAGTGCAAAATATCGAAGATATTCTTCAAAATATGAAGGTCTCATTAGTACGCAACATGTACCACATCTGTAAAATCCTGAAGCACTTTGTTCAGTTCTGGCTTACTTGTAACAGATGCAGGAAATGAATTTCACATGTACTGCTATCGCTGTAACCTTACCCTTTAAAAAAATAATTCCACTCAGGAAAGCCACTCCTCACTATTTGATATACAGTTTTTTCATTAGAAATATATATATACTTTTATTTTTTATTTATTTATTTTTTTGAGGAAGATTAGCCCTGAGCTAATATCTGCTGTCAATCCTCCTCTTTCTGCTGAGGAAGACTGGCCCTGAGCTCACATCCGTGCCCATCTTCCTCCACTTTATATGTGGGATGCCTACCACAGCATGGCATGCCCAGCTGTGCCATGTCTGCACCCTGGATCCGAACCTGCAAACCCCGCGTGGGCCGCCAAAGCAGAAGGTGCACACTTAACTGCTCCGCCACCAGGCTGGCCCCTATATATATCTTTATTAAACAAATCACTTAATATTGAGGCTGTCTTCATTGGCACATTTTTCCTTAGTAGCTCACAATAGTAATCCTTTAAGTACAGTATTTTATTATTGAAACAGATAATGAATATTATAAATTGAGCATGTTAGAAATATCTGCCGTTTTATTCTATCACCAGCAAACCTTTTGCCACTTACTTTGTTCTAATAATTTTCCGCCAGACCTTCCATAGTTATTTCTGTATTCCTTCCAACAATATTTGCTGACAAAGAAATGCAGTTTGATATGTCACCATATTGTTTTCTACATATTACTTTAGCCAAGTTTCCCCAAATGTGTGACTTTTTTTCTTTTACTATGAAGTAAGAAAATTCAAAAGAAGATTCTAAGTGTTTATTATTAAATTTATTGAAAATTTGTAAAGTGCTGGAGTATTTACTTACTGAAAATTATAGAAGTTTGTGATGGTATCATAATATCACTTGCTTTAATGCCAAGGCATATTATGTGTTTAGTCACGATTTGCTATTAACAATAATAGATGTAAATACAGATATCAAATACTTTTCCTGATAATGTCTAATATTTTGGCCAGTTTTGTGTTAGATCTTACTGATCATCACTGTGTTTACTTTGTAATGTTGCTGATGAAAAGGTTCTAACAATGTGAAGAGTGTCAGCTTCTTTATTAATGTGTTTGTGTGTTTCTTCTATTATCAGTGTTATCTTTAACACATGATGTCTTTGCAAGAATCTTTGTCTACTACTTACCTATTATAGGAAAGTTGGTTTAGTTGAAACTGGGTAATATACCACAAATCTGCCCAACTGAACAATAAGCTTCAACAGAAAGGTGAGCAAATGAAGTGACTGCCTCACTGTAACTTCTCCTAGTGTAACTCCCAGTTTTCTCCCAGGATTCCCCTCAGACCATGTGAGCAACTGACATAAGAAGTAAAAGAATACTGATGTCAATCAGTTTACTAAATATTAGTAAAGTGTAATTTCTATTTTGGATTAAAAGGAACAATAAAAATCCTACCATTTTCTTCTTGCAGTGCATTAGATCATTTTGCCTTCCTGCCCAGGTTTCCGCAGCCGTGGCCAAGACTCCTGTCTAAACAGCTTAGCTTGGCTTTGTCAGCCCTCTGGAATACGGCTTCATTATAACTTTCAAGCAACCCCTAATATTGCCCACAAGTGAGAAATAGATAACCAGCCAAATATGCCTTTGTGTAATTCCTAAAGGTAGCTTATGCTGTCTCTCTTCTGTACCTATGCTCAGTTTTTCTCTGTGCGCCGACCATTACAGCAACCCCATCAGAAAAATCCCACCTGGACCTCTGGGCGACTCTTCTCCCTTGTGGCAGTCTCTTCTCCTGCTGCTGAACTCCCTTTATTGATTAGTTTTAAATTACTTTTTGGTTGAAATAAAAATAACACCCTTAATTTACCTAATACTATATTCTGCGCACTGTGTTAAGTCCTTTCTCCACCGTTTAATCCACACAACTATTGATGAGGTAAATATTATATCTGTTTAAAGAAGGGAAAACTAAATTTATGTACTCAAGATCACATGGCAGGTAAACAGCACAGCTAAGATTATAGTCCAGTTCTGATTATAAAGGCTGGGCTCTCAAACACCACTCGTAATGCTTCTTTCCTATGACACTTTTAGCATGCTGCCTTTTCATTATTTTAATTATTTGTCTCTCTTAGCAGCTCCCACTACAACGCCAAACAGTCTGTGTAATTTTTACTTTGTTTATATATTTATATTATTTGTCATTTGTGTCATTCATATCATTATAGTACGTTGTTTACATTTCTTTGTTGTCACATCATTTTGTCTCTGTCATTCCTATCTTTCAAAATGTGTTCCACAAATGGAAATTAAAATCCTGAAATATAATGAATAATTTGAAAGGTACATTCTTCTTTACTTTTTTAGTTTAATATTTTAAGATTTTATGATGCTACGGAATTCTCTCTTTTTGGCTTATATACTTAAACAACATATTGTCTACATTTGCTATATTACATTGAAACACTATATCTTTCCTGATAAAATCCGAAATTTGAATATCCTTTAGCATAAGCTTTTATTTCTGGTTAAAATGACCCAGGGTTAGTATTCGAGTTTTATATAGCCATTGTATATAATGGCAGCATAATCAGATAGGATGAAAAATAATGAAGCTTTCTGTAGTGAAAAAGATTCCCATGTAAGTGAGACTATCTGACTTTTTCCTCCAGGCCCAGTGAATTTTATAGACTTAATCTTATTTAAAGTGTTTGGCACCTCAGACTAGCAATTTATTTTGACCTAAACGTTATATAAATGATTAAATATCATTCATTTGTTGTTTTACTTTGGCCCATAAAAATAAATGACTTGAGAAAAATTAAGCAAAAACTTAATATTGCATCCTTTCTTTGTGCAATCTTATGTTTAACCGGGAATTTAGTTCTTAACCCCAATAATATTCAAAAAACTTCCATTTATCTTCAACCTGGAAGGCTAAAAGTTTCAACATTTGTGAAAGGGGCAGAACTAAGTTTGACAGTGCAGATTTGCCTTTGTATGTTGTCCACTGCTAGAGAAGGCCTCAAGATATGACACCATGGGAAGAGTTTCAAATGGATCTCAATTCATTACTGCCCTTCTCTGACTGGTCTCTAGGTCAATAAATGACAGTGGAGTATTGAAAGGAAAACAAATTCTCCACTCTCTGCTTTTGTTAGTAAGTAAAAAAATATGGATCTTAACCTGTGGAAAATTTGAATAATCATTTCGTATACACAAGACGAGAAAGGCTCAAGTAGCCATAATTCTATACATAAGAAAAATGCAATACATAATAAAATTAAAAGTCAGTGTAATAGAGCTTAATGCTAAATGTACTTAGAATAATACAGGGAAAATATGTTCCTCAGGGGAACTGAAAAATAACATTGCTATTGAAAAGAAAAGTATATTTAAATGATGGCTGTTCCCACTCACTGCCTCCATCTAGGATGACAAACAAAATTTTCATGCAAAGGATAGATACCTGGGATTTTATTCTTATGTAACAATTTCAGAGGTCATTCTAGATTGTATTACATGTAAAAAATGAAATGAAATGAATAATTAATTCAACTTCTTGTTATCTATTCAAATGAAAAATATAATAAATAAATAAAATGCAGTGATATTTATACACACATATATTTATGTTATATATGATATATATATGTAATTTAGAAAGAACCATTTGAATCTATTCATTAAATCTTAATATGTTACTAAATAGCTTAGTATTCTTCTCAAAAATAAGTATACAACCACACATTTTTTTAAGCAACCGAGAGAAAATTCCAACTCTTTTGTCCTAGTGACTTACATATTTGGGAGAAAATAAGCTCAACTTCAGACATCCATTTGAAGATTGAATAATTAGAGAAAACCAGATCCAACACTGAGTTTTCCCTTCTTCTCAGTTCCATATACTTTTTCTTATTTGATCCAATTATTCCCTTGTTCAGAAATGTTATTCATGAAGCAAGTGTTTGCAATGTTAAATCTATATAGACCAGTTAATTTGCATAGGTAGAAATTGTATAAGTATTCTCACCCAGATATCTCACAATGGAGAATGGATAGCCACAGGAAGGATAAGTGGATGGATAGATGTCTACCTCTGTATGCTGATCTCTGTATATGAAGAACAATTTTTTTTTTTAATTTTAGCAGCAGCAGGTGAAAAGATGAATATTTGGTGCCTTATATTAAAGAGGCAAAGGGCCTGGTTTGTGTGTGATCTGGTGGTTAACAACTTACCAGTGTAATGCAGAAGTAGAACGTCACTTGCCACTGTCAGGGTACTTTACACCTATGCTAGTTAGTATGAGAATAGTTGACATTATGAATTTTTTCAATATATCATGGTACAATAAATATGACCAACTGTTCCTTCTGAACAGTTTAGCAAAATGCCCTTTGGTTAGCTAATTTGATTTCCTTGTATTAACCACTCTAAACATTCTATCTTAGACCCACAAGCCTGTAGAACAAAATCTCTGTAGACTTTTACCACCTCATAATATGGAGAGGAAGAGTTATTTAGGGAGAAAATTCATCACCAGTAAATAATGATTGAATCCTGTGAGGAGTGTGAAAGAAAGAGACCAGGAAGACAGTAGCAGAGGGCAGAAGTACATAGAACATATTACTGAGGAAAGAAGGAAAGCATGAGCACATGGAGAAAGGCCACATGAGGGTAATTATAGGGTAGGTATTTTGATATTTTTGTGTGTTAGTCTTCTGTCTAATTTATCTTAATTTCCTTTGTTACGTTTTCTATGTCTGGTCCTAATCTTATTTTGTAAAATGTCAGCAGGACCTTCAGAATCCATTTTATAAAATTAAAATTTCTCTTTTCTTATTCTCAATGAATTGTTATATATAACAATAGTTACATTTATATGTGTTATATAAAACAATAGTTTTATTGCATTATGTTTATAATTTATGCAAACACAAAATAAAGAATGCAAATGATCCTATCAAGATTTGATTATGAAAGATCATTTTCTTGACCTTTTTTTCACAAGGAGCTTAGGAACCCCACCCCTATGGTTATGGTGTTTACTGTGATTTAGTGAAGGGTGGGAAGGCAGACAAGGAAAGACATAGAAAGCATATTGGGCTCAAAAAAACCTGCTCTGGCACTGTGTGGGATGTGAGGAAATGGAAATATCTCTCCACTGTGACCATCCAGAAAGATTTTCTTAAAAGACTACTTTACCTGTGCTTTCCTCTCCAATGTGTAGTTCTTAAGAGAAAAGAACTAAAGTTAGTTAGGTGCTCACTACTATAATCTCACAACTGCAGTTAGGTGGTCCTTTCCTGGAAATACATCTGAAGTGGTCCAAGAAAGTTAATTCTTAGTAAAACAAGGATTAGGCATTGCTTTTTGCACTAACTTGAAGAATATATCAGGCTGTCTTTTGAATCAAGTCATGTTGTAAATTCAGCGAAAGCATTTTATCCTATCATATGCTCAAGATATATCTCTAACCATACATAATAATAAGACAGATATGGAGATGAAAATGAGTATCAAGCCAACAATGTTTATATTTGAGAACTCTATAGCTAAAAGAAGAAGGAAGAGGAAGGGGAGGAAAAGGAGAAAAGGAAGGAGGGAAGGAAGGAAGGTAGGAACGAAAGAAAGAAGGAAGAAGGATGTTTTTGCATGTTTATTGTTTGTTGTGCAACCTGACATCTGCTCATTTAGGCTATATATAGGTTGGAGGAGCCCATGCGTAAACACCCACTGGAAATATTGAGATGGTTGGTTCAAGATATTGACATAGTAGAGTTGAGATGGCCTCCTAGGCCAAGGTCAGATAGAGCAGGTCCTCTTGCAGCTCCCTTCTGAACTCTTCATTCCATAGGGCTGTGGTATTATTTTGACACTCTCCTTTAAACACAGAAACTAACTGGAGCAGTTGGGTTTCATTTTACTTACAGATATTTTTAATTTGGACTTATGCAAAAAGTCTCTGTGTTTAACATTTTCATTTAAGGCCTCTCTGATTCTTAAACCAAATTGCTGGCATGGCCTCATCACAGCCCAAGGAAAACAGTAGATCAAGACTGTAGCTTGTCTCCTAAATGACCCAGCTCCCTGAAAAGCCCATGTTCCTAATCACAAAAGTTAGTTATTATACTGGTTGAAGGGAGCTGACTCTGATTGAGTGTGAAAGTAAAATTCCAAGTATTTTGAAAATCAGGAGATATTTATAAGTGATATTCATTATGTATATTTAAGGTGGGATGCTGAAGACAAATGTGATTAACAACGCTACAAAAATAATAGCTGATATTTCTCTTTGGCTAAGGCGATGAGTCAGACCACTTGTTGCATAACTTTTTCAAAGTTTGTAATTTCTAAACATTCATTTCAAGTGATAAAGAATAATAATTTTAACAACAGTACCAAGTAAATATAGCATTTTACATCTTTCAAAATGTCTTAAAAGGCAGTGCCTTGTTTGAATCTCTCTCAAAAAAAAATCCTTTGTGGTAGGTGAGATGAATATCGTTATGGCCATGGTACTTGCTTATTTCTGTTAAGTAAATTTTCAACACCCCATACAACTCGTAGCCAGGTACAAAGCCCATCCTCTGATTCTTTTTTCTTTGCCTGTCCTCATAATCCAAAAGTATTAGTTATGTTAATAGAAAACTTATTAAATTTTTTCTTCAACAATTTGAACTCTTTACCAAAGGAAATGTACTGAGAAAGATAATCATGTTTTTGAAGGAAAATGGTATTTAAGTGTAAAAGGATAGCGTATTAATGGAATAAAATCAAATGTCATTGAGAATTGACATTTAATTAAACTTAGGTTAAATGAAAACTAACCTTAATCAAGATATATCAATTATTTTCATTTTTTGTGTCCATTCAAAGATTTTTTTTAAATGCTGGCATATAGTTAAAAAAATTCCTCAGTTCATAATATTTGGGAGTAATGGAGAGGCCATGTTATTAGTTTAACCATGTTAAGTTTTCCTGTATCTTTTCCTCTCTGCTAGGAAAAGGAAGATGACAAATCAGACACTTCAAGTTCTCAGCAGCCGAAAAGCCCACAAGGTCTGAGTGACACAGGATATTCTTCTGATGGAATATCAAGTTCACTTGGTGAAATTCCTAGTCTTATTCCAAGTGATGAAAAGGATTTGCTCAAAGGACTCAAAAAGGACTCTTTCTCACAAGAAAGCAGCCCTTCCAGCCCCTCAGATTTGGCTAAGTTAGAAAGTACAGTCTTATCCATTTTGGAAGCTCAGGCAAGTACTCTTGTTGAAGAAAAATCAGAAAAGAAAACAGAGCCCCTTGTGGTTTCTCCTGAGGAGCCTAAGGACCAACAGAAAACTCAAAGTTTTTCTGAAACACCAATTGCAGAAGAAGAGCTCAAAGAGAGTCAAAAAGAAAAAGACACTTTTAAAAAAGAGAGCCAACAAGACATTCCTTCCAGAAAGGACCATGAAGAAAAGTCTGAGTTTGTTGATGACATAACTACAAGAAGACAGCCTTATGATTCAGTTGAAGACAGTAGCGAAAGTGAAAACTCACCTGTTCCACAAAGAAAACGGAGAACTAGTGTTGGTTCATCAAGCAGTGATGAGTACAAACAGGAAGATAGTCAAGGATCAGGAGAAGAAGAGGACTTTATTCGAAAACAAATCATAGAAATGAGTGCTGATGAAGATGCTTCTGGTTCTGAAGATGATGAATTCATTAGGAACCAGCTCAAAGAGATTAGTAGTAGTATTGAGAGCCAGAGGAAGGAAGAAACAAAAGGGAAAGGGAAAGTAACCCCGGGAAAACACAGGCGATTGACTCGAAAAAGTAGTGCAAGTTTTGATGATGATGCAGGGAGACGCCATTCGTGGCATGATGAAGATGATGAGACATTTGATGAAAGTCCTGAACTTAAATACAGAGAAACTAAAAGTCAGGAGAGTGAAGAACTTGTAGTTGCTGGAGGAGGAGGGCTACGTCGATTCAAAACGATTGAACTCAACAGCACAATAGCAGACAAATACTCTGCAGAGTCATCACAGAAAAAAACAGCTTTGTATTTTGATGAAGAGCCAGAATTAGAAATGGAAAGCCTAACAGACTCTCCAGAAGATAGGTCAAGGGGGGAAGGATCTTCTAGTCTTCATGCTTCCAGCTTCACTCCTGGCACATCCCCGACATCAGTGTCATCACTTGATGAGGACAGTGACAGTAGCCCAAGTCACAAAAAAGGAGAGAGCAAACAGCAACGCAAAGCTCGGCACAGATCACATGGCCCTCTTTTGCCTACTATTGAAGATTCTTCAGAGGAGGAAGAATTGAGGGAAGAAGAAGAATTATTAAAGGAACAAGAAAAGCAGCGAGAATTAGAACAGCAACAAAGAAAGACTTCTAGTAAGAAATCAAAGAAAGACAAAGAAGAACTTCGGGCTCAGAGAAGGAGGGAAAGACCAAAGACACCACCCAGTAATCTCTCTCCCATTGAAGATGCATCTCCAACAGAAGAATTACGTCAAGCTGCAGAAATGGAGGAGCTCCATCGATCTTCTTGTTCTGAATATTCACCTAGCATAGAGTCAGACCCAGAAGGCTTTGAAATAAGCCCAGAAAAAATAATAGAAGTGCAAAAAGTTTATAAATTGCCCACAGCTGTGTCTTTATACTCACCGACAGATGAGCAATCTATTATGCAGAAAGAAGGTAGCCAAAAGGCGTTAAAAAGTGCTGAGGAGATGTATGAAGAAATGATGCATAAACCCCACAAATATAAAGCTTTTCCAGCTACAAACGAACGAGATGAAATTTTTGAAAAAGAGCCTTTGTATGGTGGAATGTTAATCGAGGATTATATTTATGAATCTTTAGTAGAGGACACATATAATGGTTCGGTAGATGGCAGTCTGCTAACAAGGCAAGAAGATCAAAATGGATTTATGCAGCAGAGAGGGAGAGAGCAAAAAATAAGACTTCCAGAACAGATTTATGAAGATCCAATGCAGAAAATTACAGACCTCCAGAAAGAGTTTTATGAGTTAGAAAGCTTACATTCTGTTGTGCCTCAAGAAGACATTGTTTCAAGCTCTTATATCATCCCAGAAAGCCACGAGATAGTGGATCTGGGTGGTATGGTCACTTCTACCAGTGAAGAAAAAAAATTATTGGATGCTGACGCTGCCTATGAAGAACTCATGAAGAGGCAACAGATGCAATTAATACCTGGATGCAGTCTGACCCAGCCCCCCATCAGAGATGATATGACAGAGTCCACCATGGACTTTGACAGGGTGCCTGATGCATCTTTGACATCAAGTGTTCTCTCAGGAACATCTCTTACAGATTCAACCAGCAGTGCAACACTCTCTATCCCAGATGTTAAAATAACTCAACATTTTTCAACAGGAGAAATTGAGGATGAATATGTAACCGATTATGCAAGAGAAATTCAAGAGATAATTGCCCATGAATCACTGATTCTGACTTACTCTGAGCCTTCAGAAAGTGTCCCACCCTCTGACACACCCTCTCTTACATCATCTGTTTCTTCAGTTTGTACCACAGATAGCTCCTCACCCATTACTACCCTGGATAGCATAACCACAGTTTATACCGAGCCTGCGGACATAGTAACTAAATTTGAAAATTCTGAGGAAATTTCTTCATCAACATATTTTCCAGGCAGCATTATAGACTATCCAGAAGAAATAAGTATATCTTTAGATCAGACTGCCACAACAGATGGTAGAACTAGTGCTGATCATATTGTGATTTCCTTATCTGATATGGAACCTTCTGTCCTAGAATCTGTAGGAATTAAACCCGAGGGGTTAATTGCTGAAGCTATTTCCACTGACTTATCTCTATCTGGAAAAGACCCAGTGAAGAAAGCCAAGAAGGAAACTGGGAATGGAATTATTCTGGAAGTTTTAGAAGCTTACAAGGATAAAAGGAAGGAGTCTGAGGGTGAACTAACAAAAATTAGCTTATCTGAAATTGTGTTTGATCAACCACCTTCTTCTGTAATAGCCTTTCCAATGAAGGAACCGGTTTCAACTGCATGCTTTATATCTGGAGAGGTCTTTGGTCAAGTAAAACCTGCATCTCATTTGCCTTCTGGCAGTCCTTCTGTTTCCTCTCCTCCAACTAGAACTCATGCATTCTTTCGAAGTTCTTCTTTGGATACATCAGCACAACCTCCTCCTTCTCCTGCTCCTCCTCCTTCTCCACCTCCCCTTCCATCTCCCCCACCTCCCCCACCTCTTCCTCCACCGACTTCACCTAAACCAACTGTTCATCCTAAAAGAAAGTTAACAGTTACAGCTCCAGTGACTCTAACTACTACAGCAACACCTCTAGTTGACGCTGTTACTACAGTGGAGACCACAGCTTTTCTAGGGAGTAATGGGTTACCTGTAACAAAAATATGTACCACTGCACCTCCTCCTGTTCCTCCTAAGCCATCTTCAATTCCATCCGGACTTGTATTTACACATAGACCCGAGCCAAGCAAACCTCCAGTTGCCCCTAAACCAGCAGTTCCTCAGCTTCCAGTAACTACACAAAAACCAACAGATACGCACCCCAAACCAACAGGACTATCTTTAACTTCAAATATGACATTAAATTTAGTGACTTCAGCAGATTATAAATTACCTTCCCCGACTTCCCCACTTTCCCCTCACTCTAACAAGTCCTCACCAAGATTTTCCAAATCCCTTATGGAAACTTACGTTGTTATCACGTTGCCATCTGAACCTGGGACTCCAACAGATTCTTCAAGTAGTCAGGCAATTACCAGTTGGCCCCTGAGATCACCTCCCAAAGATCTGATTTCCATTGAATCAGTGTTTTCTGTAATTCCTCCTGTGACAGCTGCAGAAAGGTCCACTTCTTCAGAACAGAGCCTTGACCTTTCAGGCACTTTGGAGACATTTTCCACTATCCCTGTCACCACATTATCATCATTTCAAGCAGCCCCAACTTCAGTTACACAGTTTACCACAACCGAAGTTTCCAAGGCTGAGGTTTCAGCAGCCAGAAGTCTAATCCCCAGTGTGGGTCTCAGCAGTGTCTCTGTATCAATTCCTCCAGAGCCTCTTGCTCTAGATAACCTACATTTAGAGAAGCATCAGCATAAAGAAACTGGAAAGTTGCAACTTGTTGGTGATGCCATTGATTTGCGTACAGTATCAAAAGTAGAAATTAATGTAACTGAAAAATGTATGGATCTTTCTGCTTCTGCAATGGATATGAAAAGGCAGACCACAATAAATGAAGTTTATGGGAGACAAATTAGTGCTGTGCAACCCTCTATTATAAATCTCAGTGCAACTTCGTCAGTAGTGACTCCAATATCTCTGGTCACCGAGACAGTGACTGTTGTCACGTGCACAGCTAGTGAAAGTTACACTGTGGGCACAGAAAGCCTAGTGGGTGTAGAACATGCAACAGCAGCACCACTCCAGCTTACTGCATCAAAGCATGCTGAACCCCCATGCAAGATACCAAGTGGCCAGGCCTTTCCTACAGTTAGGGAGGAAGCACCAATAAACTTATCTTTAGGTACTTCAGCACATGCAATGACATTGGCTATTACAAAACCTGTTACTGCACCTCCTGTTGGTGTCACAAGTGGATGGACTGATAGCACCACATGCCAGGGGATCACTGATGGGGAAGTAGTGGATCTCAGTACAACAAAGTCTCAGAGAACTGTTGTAACAGTGGATGAGTCTACTTCAAGTGTGGTGACCAAAATAATAGAAGATGATGAAAAACCTGTTGATCTGACTGCAGGAAGAAGGGCCGTGTGCTGTGATATGGTTTATAAGTTACCTTTTGGAAGGAGCTGCACAGCACAGCAGCCTGCAACTACACTTCCTGAGGACCGTTTTGGTTATAGAGATGACCACTATCAATATGATCGATCAGGGCCTTATGGTTATAGAGGGATTGGGGGAATGAAATCTTCCATGTCTGACACTAATTTAGCAGAAGCTGGACATTTCTTTTATAAAAGTAAGAATGCTTTTGATTATTCTGGAGGAACTGATGCAGCTGTAGATCTAACTTCAGGGAGAATTACTACAGGTCAGTATGATGTGGCAGCAGACCTTTCCTTGAAATATCATTATGGTGTTCCTCATCTCATTTCAGGATGAAAATGCGGCCCCTTTTCCAATTTTATTATTTTTTCTCTTTCTTTGGATGTTTTGGCAACGTATTTTGGAGTACATGTGCACTTTTGTTTCTTCATTTTTTAATTTGTTCTGCCCAAAATAGTCTGTATGTGCCTGCATGTTCAACATTGCTTTTATTATGCATCAAATTAGGTTAGCCTGTGGATTTGCATGCAGTCCTATTCATTGTGTTTGTCAAGATTGAGAGGGCTTTCAAACCCAAAAAAGCATCCTTCATTCTGGAAACTGGACTGTAACTCTACCCTGTATTTCAGGTGAGGTAATGGATTATTCAAGCAAGACTACAGGTCCATATCCAGAGACACGACAAGTCATTTCAGGAGTTGGGATTAGTACCCCACAGTATTCCACAGCAAGAATGACTCCACCTCCAGGATCCCAGTATGGTGTGGGGAATGTTTTGAGGTCATCTAATGGTGTTGTCTATTCTTCAGTAGCAACTCCAATTCCCTCCACATTTGCTATCACCACACAACCTGGCTCCATTTTCAGCACCTCTGTGAGGGATTTGTCTGGTGTGCACACAACTGACACAGTGACTTCATTATCCGCCCTGCACCAGAGCCAGCCAATGCCTAGATCATATTTCCTAACAACAGGTGCATCTGAAATGGACATTACAGTAACTGGTATTGATATCAATGCCAGTTTGCAAACCATTACTATGGAGACTCTTGCTGCTGAGACAGTAGACTCAGTTCCCACTTTAACCACAGCATCCGAAGTGTTTTCTGAAGTGGTGGGAGATGACAGTAGTATTTTAATTGTCCCTGAAGAAGATAAACAACAACAGCAGCTGGACTTGGAGCGTGAGCTCTTGGAACTGGAAAAAATTAAGCAGCAGCGTTTTGCTGAGGAATTAGAGTGGGAACGTCAGGAAATTCAAAGGTTCCGAGAACAAGAAAAGATCATGGTTCAAAAAAAGCTGGAGGAGCTGCAGTCTATGAAACAGCACCTTCTCTATCAGCAAGAAGAAGAACGTCAAGCCCAGTTCATGATGAGGCAGGAAACATTAGCTCAGCAACAGTTACAGCTTGAGCAGATCCAACAGCTGCAGCAACAGCTTCACCAGCAGCTAGAGGAGCAAAAGATTCGCCAGATCTACCAGTATAACTATGATCCTTCTGGAACTGCTTCTCCACAAACCACTACTGAGCAAGCAATTTTGGAAGGTCAGTATGCTGCCCCAGAAGGCAGTCAGTTTTGGGCAACTGAAGATACAACCACCACAGCCTCAGCTGTTGTGGCAATTGAAATACCACAAAACCAAGGATGGTACACAGTTCAGTCTGACGGTGTTACTCAGTACATTGCCCCACCTGGCATCCTGAGTACTGTTTCAGAAATACCTCTAGCAGATGTTGTTGTAAAAGACGAAAAACAACCCAAAAAGAGAAGTTCTGGAGCTAAAGTCCGTGGACAGTACGATGAGATGGGGGAAAATATGGCAGATGATCCTCACTGCTTTAAAAAGATAATGGACAGTGGTGTACAAACTGATGATGAAGATGCAGCAGATCGGAGTTATGTGAGTAGGAGGAGGAGAACTAAAAAGAGTGTCGATACAAGTGTCCAAACTGATGATGAAGATCAGGATGAATGGGATATGCCTACTAGATCAAGGAGAAAAGCTCGTGTAGGGAAATATGGTGACAGCACTACAGAGGCTGACAAGACCAAACCCCTTTCCAAAGTCTCCAGTATAGCAGTTCAAACCGTAGCAGAGATATCTGTGCAAACTGAACCAGTTGGAACCATAAGAACACCTTCAGTACGGGCACGCATGGATGCCAAGGTAGAAATAATTAAACACATTTCAGCACCTGAAAAGACTTACAAAGGGGGAAGTTTAGGATGTCAGACAGAAGCAGATTCAGACACACAGAGTCCTCAATATCTGAGTGCCACATCTCCACCCAAAGACAAGAAACGCCCAACACCTTTAGAGATTGGTTATTCAACTCACCTTCGGGCAGATTCCACAGTACAGCTGGCTCCTTCCCCACCCAAATCTCCAAAGGTCCTTTATTCACCCATCTCACCACTTTCACCAGGCAAAGCCTTAGAATCTGCCTTTGTACCTTATGAAAAACCCCTCCCTGATGATATAAGTCCACAGAAAGTACTGCACCCAGATATGGCTAAAGTTCCCCCAGCAAGTCCTAAAACAGCCAAGATGATGCAGCGGTCCATGTCTGACCCCAAGCCTCTGAGTCCAACAGCAGATGAAAGTTCCAGGGCTCCTTTTCAGTATACCGAGGGCTACACGGTAAGAGTGATTCTTTTCAGTTAGAAGACAATAGATAAATTGATGTGGACGATGTGTTTGCAGATTTAGGAGGCAATAAGGCTCCTGCTACCTTAGAAAGCTAATACTAAATTTCCCTGAGGACTATTTCATTTGAAATTTGGGGAAAAAATAGAAAAGTATACATCACTTCAAAATACCAAAAAAAGAGAACATGTTATGTGAGGCAAAATGAGAAAGAAGTTTATTATTTTATGGATTATTGAGATTAAAGTTTTATTCTAATCTTGAAATCTCCTAAGTGTCAATTGTAGACTGCGGTTTCAGTGATTTAATTGATATTTGTATTCAAGTATGATGGAATAAGCATTGAACATAAAACGATAAGGCAAAGGATGACCATAAATTTAGACCCCTAGAGACTGGACTTCTTTAGTGGGAGAGTCCTTGAAGGTCATCTGATCAGGCTCTTCTTCCTCCAGCCAGAATGTTTTCATAAAAGGGCTTAGGACATTTGCTGTTCAAAAGAGAACTTTTCTAGGGCAGGCAGATGACAGTGTAATACAATCTTTATTGTTCATTCATACTTACAGTCATGCACCACGTAACGACCTTTTGGTCAACGATGGACCGCATGCACAAGGATGATCCCATAAGATTTGTACCATATAGCCTAGGTGTGTAGTAGGCTATACCATTGAGGTTTAAATAATTACCCTCTATGCACAAGGACGAAATTGTACAACGATGCATTTCTCAGAATGTATACCCATTGTTAAGTGATGCATGGCTGTGTTTTTTTTCTGGCAACTTCCTTAACCTAAGCTTAGGTAAGCCTTAGTTCTGATGCTTACAGAAGCAAAGAGAATTTTGTGTTTTTTTGTTTCTTTGAATATTGAAATTTTTATGTTTCTTCGAATAATAGAGATTAATTATTTAAATAATGAAATAACGTATAGTTATGCTTCAAGGGGAAAAAGAACATATCTAGATCTATTGAACACGTTAGTGAAGATCTCTATAGCTGGGAATAAGAAATGTTATTAATCAGCTATAAAAGCAAATATATCTTGCTTAAGAAAATCTAATATATAACTCTTTAGAAGATTATTGAGAAATAGCATACTTCAATTTAAAACAAGATTTATGTTCAAATTAAAAGTTCCCATAATGCACTGGTTTCTGAACTCTGGGTTTTCAAACCCTGAAGCTTCTAAATAGGTTTTTCGGAGATATTGCTATATTACCACTGACCCGTATGTGTTAAACATTGATTGTGGGCTGAAAAATATGCCATTATATATGACTGTAAGTCTATGTATAGGTATACAGACATATCAATAGTCATATTAATAAGTTTCAAATTTGTGTCTAAGTTTTCTAGTTTCAGAGTGGCATTTTGTTATTATGTACTTCCTCAAATAGTATATTCTACAAGTAAAACTGTCTTCATGTAGAGGACAGAGGTCATAACTATTGAGTCAGGGAACCACTGGTGCATTGAGATTTAATTCAGTTTCCATAGAATTATTTTATCTATGGCTTTGTTTCTAGAATTAAATCTCTTGTGAGAAGCGATTTTTAACTGAGTTATGTTATATAAGTCTTTGTTTTTATAACTGTGGCTTAAGAATTCACCCAAAAATTACTTGGAAAACTTTGAAAATGTGTCTTTTGACAGTATTTTAAAGTAATAATCAAGGTTTCAGTCATTAGAAAGAAAGGCTTTTCCAGTTGATAGATTGATCATTTAGTTAATATATGGCCCTGTGCCCTTAATTCAAAGGAACTCAGTTAAAGAAGAGATTTAAGTTGTCAATATTTTTTCCTCACAGGTTTCACTTCATATATGCAAGTGTGAAATAAAAGATACAGTGGGTTGTATGGGTTGTATTACTGATTGTACCAGTAATATTGATTAACCACCTAATAATAAAAGAAGTTGAGTGTATTACTCAATAATACTCTGAGCCTGAAAAATCCTAAGTGTATTTAGCCTTGGACCACAATTCAATAGTTTCTTTTTCTAGTTGGTCAAACTCAGTGCATGCTTTAATATGGAATAATTATATACAGATTCAAAGATGTTGTTTTATTTCACACACAAGGTAGACCATTTCATATACAGGCAATGTTTTTAGCATTTTAGAAACTTAGATTCTAAGAGTGAATTTTATAATTTATTTATTTGCAAATTTCTATACATGCTTTGAGTGTATTTTAAACTAAATTAAATTAATTTCTTAATTAATGGGGTGATATTAGTTGTACTGTAAGGATAGTCACGTGAGTTTAATTAAGAAATTTGGCTCAGTAATTTACATATTGTTAATTTTCTCAGACCAATAAAGTTGAGAAAAAATCACACCATTCAGTAAGCATTGAGACAACATAGTAACACTTTAAATACAGCATGAAAGATCAGTTTTATACTATATAAGATTCTGTGGTAAGATCTCCTCTTCCTGGAAGAGGAGGAAATGTTTCAAAGAGAAGGTTCTGAAACATGAAGGTGACATTTCTACTGGACCATGAAGAGAAAAATAGAGGTCATTCTAAATAGAGGGAACAGAATGTGCAAAGGTTCATATTGCTGAACAGACATAAAGCAAAGAGGAGGAGAAAGGTTTACTGTCAATGAACTGGAAAGGTAAGTAAGGAACAGGTCAGAGGGGATCGGATTTGCCCAGTTCGAGTTTGGATTTATTTCCCTTGGCTATGGGGAGCCCAGACCAAAGCAACCATCTTTTTAGATTTACACTGTGCACTAGCCCCTGGACTCCCTCCAGTCTTGCCTGCCTTACAATCAATTCTCTAACTGCACCTAGGGTGATCTAAAATCTACCTCAGATTATGTCACACACCCCATAGTTTAAGCTCTCCAGTAGATTCTCATCAAATTCAGAATATACTAGAAATTTCTTAACAAGGACCCATATGGTCTGGTCTCTGTCTGTCTCACAACCTCATCCATCACACCCCACATTTGCGTCCCCTTCTCGCTTAGCTGCACCTGCTGACCTTGCTGTTCTTGGGATGTGCCCACCTCATCCCCACCCAGAACCCATGCTGAGATCTCTCTCTCCCGAGATCTTTGCCTTGCTCACTCCTGTGTACAGGTTTCTGCTTAAATTTCACTTCCACAGAAGCGGTTCTCCTTACCTCGTTCTCTAAATAATTCTGCCTCTCACCATGAGTCCTCATCCCTGCACCCTCTAAATCTGTATATATTACTTATGAACATATTATATATTTATATATATATATATATATATATATATCAAATGTCATCTTTCTTCTCCAGTAGAACATAACCTCGACAGGAGCAGGAGTTTTGCTTCATTTTCTGCTGTAGTCCCATGTGTCTAGAGCAGCGCCTGGCACAAAGTAGGCCCTTAATATTTATTTAGCAAATGTATTAAGGGGAGGAGTATAAGCATAGAAGCAATGGGATAAAGCATGTAATAAAAGCCTCTGCGTACCTTTTCATTGCCATGATTCTAGACCTGTTCCTAGCAAGTCCTGTTGATACTCTAAACTGATATCTCCTTTGCTTAAAGTGTCAATTCCGCTTTCTTTATTTTTGTATAGACATCTGAAACACTGAACACAAGTTGAATGATATTTAGCTGTTAGACTGTCCAGCCAGCTTATAGATGAAGAACAAAGGCCCGAGTAGGCTGGTGACTTTATCACGGTTCCTTAATAAACTGATAGCCTGGCCAGAATTAGAATGTTAGCCTCTGTACTGTACAGTTTTTATACTTTATTAGTCTCTTCTGGGACATATTGAACATTCTCTGGTTTTTCTTAATAATTCAGTACCTTTCTTGGTGTCTTTTTATCTTGTCATTCCGGCTGCTTACTCTAAAATTCCAGTTTAAATCCCTCTCAGTTAGGTTTGTTCATTTTTTAATTTATTCTTGCCTGCATTCACTCATTATCTCATTCATTCATTCATTGCTCTTTTCCAGACACTGTGGTAAAATCTAAAGGTACAGGATGAAGCAGAGAGGCAGAGTTCACTCTTTACCTCCTACCACTGAGCTCCTTTTGTTCTTCTTGGCCACATGTTATGTTAGTTTCTTAGGGCTCTCATAATGAAGTACCATGAACCAGGTGGCTTAAACAACAGAAATTTATTGTCACAATTCTAGAGGCTAAAAGTCCAAAATTAAGGTGTCAACAGGGTTAGTATCTTCTGAGGGCTCTTCAAGCCTCTCTCCTAGCTTGTGCTCACCTCCGGTATTCTTTGGCTTGTAAATGGCGGTCTCCTTGCATCTCTTCACATTGTCTTCCCTCTCTATGTGTCTGTCTCTGTGTCCAAATTTCTCCTTTATAAGGGCACCAGTTGTATTGATTAGGTCTCATACTAATGACCTTCTTTTAACCTTATTACCTCTGTAAAGACCCTATGTCTAAATAGTTTCACATTCTTAGATGCTAGAGATTAGGACTACAATATATCTTTTTTTTGAGGGAGTGGAGAGGCAGTTCAACCCATAACACCTATGAAAGCAGTTTATTGCACTTTTTGTTTGTTCACAGGCAAATGTGAACTATTTTTTGGTTTGTTTATTTATGGTCCTCTTTCCATACACATTTTTTCCCATGGTAAATATCTCATAAGCTTTTTGGAGAGCTTTAATAATTAAAAACTTCTTTTTTTCCCTGCTCCCCGGGAAAATTCCCAAGAGATAACAATTAAAACAAAGTCAAAATTTATTCCGTCCCATGGGGTTAAGCTTGCTACTTAGATGTGACTTCATAATAATGTATTTTCATCATGAGTTAAAAAAAGCACACGAAGAAGTATGGAAGCTGGATAGTTAAAAATGGGTGTAAAATGGTCAAATATCTATCTGTAATGATTGAATGAAGAAACAGCTATAATCTTCCCATCACTAAGTCTGGCAATTGTGGATATCGGGTAATGTTGATTCTCTTTTCTCAGGTTGACGTTTGGCAATCTCTGTATTTCCTCAGCAGAAATTTGCCAGCCATGATTAAAGAGCTTTACTTTTTGGGTTGGTAGAAATAATTTTCAATCTCCTATGAACTGTGGGCCTTTCTTATTCTGTGGAGTATATAATGCTGCCTCTCTAGAAATTTCAGATTCCTGTTCTCCATAACCATTTAAAATGTACTGTTTTGGGTCATGAGGCCTTTTTTGACTGACCAATTGAAAGCCACCCACCTTTCTTACATGCTATCCTTATGCCCTTCTTGATTTTTCTCTATGTCACATATCATCATCAAAAATCCTATATCTGTTCCTTTGTAATTTTATTTATCGTCTTCCTCACCAGAATTTATGGGTGAGAATTTTTATTACATTCACTGCTTTATCCCCAATGCCCAGAAAGATGCCTGATTTGTAGTGGGTTCTCTGTAACAGTAAGTTAATTTGACAAATTAGTGAGTGAATAGACCTCTTTATCCATCAAACTGCTCTCATTTTGGGGGGATTCACCAATTTCTCACTTCCACCTAAAACAAAAAATAAAAATAAAGCAAGTACGCAAAATCTTATTCATGCTCCCCCTACACTTTTTGTGTAGTTCAGTGTTACAATTTCTCCTTCTGCTTTTGTCCTCTGTGTTTTTCTTCCATTTGCTGAATGGATGACACCACACTTTCTCTGATTTATTTCAATTGGGTATTTTTGTGGATCGATATCTAGCATCGCATCTACAAAATTTTCATAAACCAGAGCACCCAAATGTGGTCCTCATGCCCTTTCTCTTCCTTCTACACAAAGAGACTGATTTACATCATTACCCCAGGTGATCAATAACTTCAGGAAGGAAGGTTAGTGTGGCACATTCCCTGCAAAATCAGGGGAGAAAGTGACATTATCCATTGGGAGAAATAGCAGTGCAAATTCAAAGAATTCGTTTGGAGCTAGAAGGGATCTAATTCATTCCAAGATTTCTCTAACTTAAAAATAACATTTTTAAATAATTTTTCTATCAAAAAAGACATATACTTCAGAACTTAGGGCCTGTTTTGTCAATATTGCTACACAGCACTTTTTGCACTAAAATAAGCTACATTTAAAATGTTGTCACCTCTGTATGACCTTAAAAATACATAGGTTGTTAAGTGTTAAAGCTGTTTCATCCTACCCGTAGACTTACTGAACAATTTTAGAGCTTTTTTTTAGTAATAGGCAAACTCCTTATTAAAATCTTTTTATTTTAGAATTTAAACCAGGATCCTCTTGCAAACCAGATGGTATTCATGAGCTGATTTTTACAAGAATATGTTTTGCTTCACTGATTGCTGTTTTGATAGCTATTTTTAAGATTTTTGGAACCCATTAATGTCTATTTGTGAGAGTAATCTTTATAACCTAAATTGAGAAATTTTATTTCTGTCAATTTTATTTCTGTTAGAATATACAGATTTAAGAAATAATGACTGTGATGCCCAAGTATGACTTGAAGAATAATAATTATTAGGAGTTGTTTTATTTTCATTACTCTCTGTGAAAGGCAGCATAAGAAATCAGTCTATTAAAATTGACTCTGATGAAATAACCTGTTTTATAATAGTGGTATTCATGTATGGCACAAGAGATTATTTATATATTAAATTCAATTCTCTTGTAAAAAATAGAAGCCTCATTCTTGCTGTAGCTCTTACCTTCTTCATATCTTACTACTATATGTTTCTCATGATATTTCTTCTTTATAACTAAAATCTTGCACATTAAAATGCAGCTCTTTTAGGGCTAGCCTCGGTGGCCTAGTGGTTAAGTTCAGCATGCTCTGCTTCGGTGGCGGTGGCTTGGGTTTCGTTCCCAGCACAGACCTACGCCACTTGTCTGTCAGTGACCATTTGCTGTGGCCGTGGCCCACATACAAAAAAGAAGAAGATTAGCAATAGATGTTAACTCAGGGCGAATCTTTCTCAGCAATAAGAGGAAGATTGGCAACAGATGTTAGCTCAGAGTGAATCTTCCTCAGCAAAAAAATAAATAAAATAAAATGCAACTGTTTTAAAATGGAAACAGGAAATACTACATTAAAGTGTTTTCAGTAGAATAATGACATGGTAATTATTAGGATATAATAAAAATCAAAACAAATGTATACATATATACAAATGTCAATGAGTGAAAACCAGAAAGTTTTTAAGTTGATCTCATCAATTTAGTGTTCAGTAGTTATCACTGCTATTTCATTATAATCAATATCTAAGGATTAACTTCAAAACAAAGCTTTTCAGACTGAAAAGGAAAAGTCAGATCATTTCTGTTATCCTTCCAAGACATCTACATTTCAAAATATGCAAATAAGCATAATTATAAGAAGCAGATTTATGTTCCTAATATTCAGTGCAGGACCTCTGATGAAAATGTAACACTAAATATTTGGACATGCCCGTTTAACACAGGAGCGTTATGAATTAATAGAGCATTGATTATTACTGACACAGTTATAAAAACTTAGAGCATTATTTAGCATTCATTAGCTCCTTAAGTATTTTATGATAGTATTAGTTTCTTAACAATTCACTATAGTTTCTATTTTGAACAGTTGTGCTGTTTGTAACTGACTCTACAATAAATCTACATATATATTCTCCCAAATGCATCCCCTCCCAACACACAGGCACTTTTGTGTATTTATTTATATTTCTAAAAATTACTAATTATTTAGGATTCTCTAATCTGCATTAGCTATTTCTGAAAAAAAAAATTAGCACACAACTAAAATGATTATAATATAAAGATTTGGAAAAGTTGGAGATATACTTTGAGACATAAAGTATATAGTAGCATCACAATGTATTCAGATAGTGGCTTCATATTTTCTTATTGTTATATTCAGCATCAAAATATACTTTTTAATAGGCATATATGCATACACCTACATACAATATACATATATATTATACTTAATACCTTTATAGCCTCATAAACTAATAAAATATTTTCATATGAAATTGCTTGGTTGAGATCCAAACCACGTATTTTCTGTAGGCTTGGTGTTTATTTTATTCCATATTCCAAAGATGAGGAACCTGAAGTCCAGGTTAATAGGTTCTTTGCACCTCCATACACTGCCAACATTAATTCCATTTGCATCAAATGAGGCCCTATTAAAGAAAACAGCATTTTCTTTTTGGTGCTCCTCTGTATCTTGAATTATGTGTGGAGTTTGAATTAGGAGAGTGCTAGAAACAAGTGTGGTGAGGTAAACTGAATCTTAAATGAACTGGCTAAATAAACCGAGGTAGTTTAGCCGGAAGCTGTAAACCACAAAGAAAATTTTTATCTATTTTCTTTTAACCTCAAGGACAAGTTGAGAGGGATTCAAATTAAAACAGTTGAAAAAATTAACCTTAACCATTGAAAACAATACAGCAGTCCCCCACTTACCCACGGTTTCACTTTCTGCAGTTTCAGTTACCCATTGTCAACCGTGCTCCAAAAGTGTGAAGCGGAAAATTCTGGAAATAAGCAACTCATGTTTTATTTTATTATTTTTTATTGAAATATAGTTCACATATATTATGGTTAGTTTCAGGTGTACAACATAGTAATTCAACATTTATATACTTTATGAAATAATTACCACAATGTCTAGTAACCCTCTGTCACCATACAAAGTTATTACAATATTATTGACTGTATTCTCTGTGTTGTGCATTACATCCCTGTGACTTATTTATTTTGTAGCTGGAAGTTCGTACCTCCTAATCTTACCCTTCACCTATTTCGTCCAACCCTCCATCCTTCTCCCTCTGGCAACCACCAGTTTGTTTTCTGAATCTATAAGTCTGTTTCTCTTTTGTCTTTTTTGTTCGTTTTGTTTTTTAGATTCCATATATAAGTGAAATCATATGACATTTGTCCTTCTCTGTCTTATTTCACTTAGCATAATACCCTCTAGGTCTACCCATGTTGTTGCAAAGGGCAGGATTTCATTCTTTTTTTATGACTGAGTAATATTCCAGTGTGTGTGTGTGTGTGTGTGTGTGTGTGTGTGTGTGTGTGTACACACACAATATGTTCTTCATCCATAGGTTGCTTCCATATCTTGGCTATTGTAAATATTGCTTCAATGAACATAGGAGTCCATATTCTTTGCACCTCCATACCCAGCTACTTTTTGAATTACTGTCTTTGTTTTCTTTGGGTAAATACCCGGAGGTGGAATTGCTGGATCAAATGGTAGTTCTATTTTTAAATTTTTGAGGAGCCTCCATACTGTTTTCCATAGTTGCTGCACCAATTTACATTCCCACCAACAGTGCACCACAGTTCCCTTTTCTCCACATGCTCACCAATACTTAGTATTTGTTGTCTTTTTGATGACAGTCATTCTGACAGGTATGAGACATTATCTTGTTGTGATTTTGATTTGCCTTCCCTGATGATTAGTGATGTAGAGCATCTTTTCATCTGTCTGTTGACTTCTGTAAGTCTTCTTTGGAAAAATATCTATTCCGGTCCTCTGCCCCTTTTTTAATCCATTGTTTTTTTGATACTGAGTTGTATGAATTCTTTATATAGTTTGGATATTAAGGCTTATCAGATATATCATTGGAAAATATCTTCTCTCATTCAGTAGGTTGCCTTTTGTTGATGATTTTCTTCTCTCTACCAAAGCTTTTGGTTTGATGTAAATTGTGGGCTGTTGGTGTAACATGATAAAATCTTGTGTCCTCCTGCTCCATCCCACCTGGGACACTATATCATTCACTTCACTTTGTCTTCTCACGGAGGCACTGTATCATCTCCCATATCTGAGAAGAAAAGAAGAGTGATTTCAGTAGGGTAAGGTATTTTGAGAGAGAGAGAAAGACCACATTCACATAATTTTTATTACAGTATATTGTTATAATTGTTCTATTTTATTATTAGTTATTGTTGTTAATCTCTTACTGTGCCTAATTATAAATTAAACTTTATCATAGATATTTATGTATAGGAAAAAACATAGTATATATAGGGTTTGGTACTATCCAAGGTTTCAGGCACCCACTGGGAGTCTTGGAACATATCTCCCATGGATAAAGGGGGACTCTTGTATAAGAAATTATTAAGATAGATTATAGAACTGCCATCTCAGTATTTTTCTGATTGAAAAAAATTTTATGACGTGGCAAATAAAAGCTTAGCTTTGGGGGCCGGCCCCGTGGTGCAGCGGTTAAGTTCGCACTTTCCACTTCAGTGGCCCGGGGTTCGCCGGTTTGGATCCCGGGTGCAGATCTGTGCACCACTTGTCAAGCCATGCTGTGGCAGGCATCCACATATAAAAAGTGGCTGAAGATGGGCACAGACGTTAGCTCAGGGCCAGTCTTCCTCAGCAAAACGAGGAGGATTGGCAGCAGATTTTAACTCAGGGCTAATCTTCCTCAAAAAAAAAAAGCTTAGTTTTGTGAAGACCAATAAATAACCCTTTTGAGGGAATAAAAATTCAGTAAAAATAGAAGATTTGAAGCTAAAAGTGGTTACACTTGTCCCTCCCTCTCCTTCTTCTTCCTCCTCAAGTGAATGATTAAATATGTCTGAAAATGAAATAAATATGAAAAAAATATATACAAAAATTGAACTTTCTGATAAACCATTTTAACTACATGAATGGATTACTCTTAATAGGTTAAATTTTAATTTCTGATCTATTAGGCAGTATATTTTAGCATGACAGGGACAAGGCAAGTTTCCATTGTTTTTTCTGACAACACTCAGCCCTAATCATAGAGCTCGGTCTCCAGACATACAGGCTACTTGTATGGCTTAGTCATTTACTTCTTTGAACCTCAAGATGAAATCACTGCTTAAAGTACTAATTAATGATAATTGTAGAGAGCTTTATAATACTTTGTAAGTCTCAAGATCACAACATTAATTTTCCTTTTGACATGAATAAATGTAAATGAATTTCTTCGGTGTGTCATAGGTATTAAAATGATAGCAATGTTTCTAACAAAACAATAACGTGTTATATTTAGAAAAAGCTTCTTTGCTGGGGGGTTCAACCAGTTCTTTCCTTTATGGCAGGAGCTGATGCCCATAAATGCTCACTCAAATGCACAACAATCAATAGGCTCAGGTTTCATTAATTCTGCATTGGGAAAATCATCTAATCACCCATCCAAGTATACCTCTGTTCTCATGTAATTGGATGTGTAGAATTGAGAATTGAAAAGAAAAGTTAACCTCTTAAAATGATGTTTAGTAAAAATATTGTAATATTTATATTAGCCCATGAGCTTTATCTTCCAGAAGACTGAATAAAATACTTCTTGCTTAATTTAATTGCCATCCTTTATCCATTGTTAATAGTGTTGTCTTCTAAAAGAACCAAATGGTTCAGCAGTTTATATGGAATAAGGCCCATGGTCAAGTACTTTCCAAGGAAATTTTCTTATTAATTTAGTTGGGGGGAACTATTTCCATGATTTGGGTTTATGAAGAAGAAATATTTCATTCACTGCAAACATATGTAGATAAAAGCAATTCTGAACTGTTTTAATGTCATTTTCCAAGGTTGTGTTCCAGGCCAGGGGATAATAAATCAATGAGAGAGAAACAAAAACAGAGATTACTGTGATCTTGTGGTTAGACATTTCAAGAGTCTGAATATAAAATACCCTTATTATCTCAAGATAATTTAGTAAAGACTTTATGCCACTATTAAAATGGCCATTATATTTCCCCTGGCTTTTGGTAGGTAGTTATTGAATCATTCTTTAAATTGCTAATGATCTGATACTCTAGAAAATACACCATATAGTAATCAATCATAATTCTAATACTCCATGTGAAGAAATGTAGCACAATTAGAGATCTACTTTTTACAGCATTTGAAATAAAGTTAGTCCTGTTCTGCTGAGCGATTACCAATGAGCAAGTACTTTATAGAAGCATTGAAATCTCTTCATTTTCTTAGTGATGGCCTTTGATCCACAAAAGTTAAATTGTTAATGAAGTTTAATTTATCTATTTTTTCTTTCATTCTTCATACTTTTGGTGTCCTATCTAACAATCCATTACGAAATCCAAGTTTATGAAGATGTTTCACTATGTTTTCTTCTAAGAGTTTTATGGTTTTAGCCCTTTTTTTAGGTAGTTGATCCATTTTGAGTTAATTTTTGTATAGCTTGTGAGATAGGTGTTCATTCTTTTTCATATGGATATGCAGCATCATTTATTGAAGAGAGTATTCATTCCCTCTTGAATGGTCTTGGTATCCTTGTCAAAAATTAATTAGCCATAAATGTAAGGGTTTATTCTTGCAGTCTCAATCCTGCTTTATTGATCCATGTCTGTCTTTATGCCAGTAGCACACTGTTTTGATTAATGTAGCTTTGAAGTTGTTGTGAAATAGGGAAGTGTGGGTCCTCCAACTTTGTTTTTCTTTTTCGTTTTGGCTTTGGGGCTCTTTGAAATTACATATAAATTTGATGATCAGCTTTTCTATTTCTGCAAAAAAAGGCCATTGGAATTTTGATAGGATGCATTGAATCTGTAGATCGCTTTGGGTAGTATTGTCGTCTTAACCTTATATTAAGTCTTCCAATCCATGAACATAGGATATCTTTCCATTTATTTAGCTTTTTTTTTCATTTGTTCTTTTCTCAGCAAAGTTTTGTAGTTTTCCCCTATACAAGCAATCTTTTACCTCCTTGAAATTATTCATAGGTATTTTGTTCTTTGAACACTGGTACAAATGGAATTGTTTCAGATTGGCCATATCTGGTGGATAGAGCACAACCGACATTTTTTGTGTTGCTCTTGTACCCTGCAACTTTGCTGAATTTGTTTATTAGCTCTATTAATTTCTTTGTGCATTCTTTGGTATTTTCTATATATATAGGGTCATATCATCTGTGAATGGAAATTGTTTTACTTCTTCCTTTCCAATTTGAATATCTTTTATTTATTTGTCTTGCCTAACTTCTCTAGCAAGAACTTTAAGTACAATGTAGAATAGCAGTGGTAAAAATAGTCTCCCTTATCTTGTTCCTGATCTCAGGAGGAAAACTTTCAGTCTTTCACCTTGAAGTCTTTTGCTTTTAAGCATGATGTTAGCTGTGGTTTTATAAATACACCCTTTATCATGTTGATAAAGTTCCCTTCTATTCCTAATTTTCTGAGTGTTTTTACTATGAAAGGGTGTTGGATTTTGTCAAATGCTTTTTCTGCATCGCTTGAGAGGATCATAATGTTTTTCACCACTTTACTCTATTGTTTTGCTGTATTACATTGATTTTAGTATGTTAAATCACATTACATTCCTAGAATAAGTCTCACTAGGTCATCCTTTTAATATGCTATTGGATTTGGTTTACTAGTATTTTGTTAAGGAATTTTGCATCTGTCTTCATAAGTGATATTGGTCTATAGTTTTCTTTTTTGTGGTATCTTTGTCTCACTTTGTTATCAAGATATTTGCCTCATAAAATAAATTAGGAAGTGTTCACTCCTCCTTTATTTTTGGTATTATTTTAAGAAGAATGGTGTTCATTCTTCAAGTGCTTGGTAGAATTTACCAGGGAAGCCATCTGATTCTGAGCTTTTTTGGGGGGAGGGGGTGTTGATACTGATTCAGTCTCTTTGCTTATTATAGGTCTTTTTATGTCTTCTTGATTCAGCTTACTTGCATGTTTCTAGAAATTTGTCCATTTTTATTTCATCTAGGTTAATTTGTTGGCATGCAATTGTTCATAGTATTATCTTATAATTCTTTTTTTTCTGTAAGTTTGCTAGTAAATCCCCACTCTCATTTCTGATTTTGTTTATTTGTGTCTTGTACTTGAAACAACTAAACTCATTATATCTTATAACAAACCAATATGGTATGGATATTTAATCTTCAGTTTACAGAGTCAAAAACTGAGAATAAGGGCCAGCCCAGTGGCTTAGAAGTTATGTTTGCATGCTCTGCTTCCGTGGCCCAGGGTTCGTTGGTCCAGATTCCCGGCGCAGACCTATGCACCGCTTATCAAGCCATGCTGTGGCAGGCATCCCACATATAAAACAGAAGAAGATGGGCACAAATATTAGCTCAGGGCCAATCTTCCCCCAAAAAATAAAATAAAATAATTAAAAACTGATAATAAGATTAAGTTGTTTAAGGTCATACTGAACAAGTAAGTTCAAAGTCATGTTTAAACTTGAGTTTCTGAGTCCAAATCCTAAACTCTTTTCAGTATAGTAGGCCTCTTCCTGGTCATTCTATAAATGGACTTACCTACTTTTTTCTCAATGAATCATATTAGATTAGATGGTGAATGCCAAAGATCTCTATTATTCTAGGAAAAGCATTTAGTTCATGAATTTCTCAACTCCTGATCACAATTTCCATTGAGTTTTCATATGCATATTTGGTAATATATGCATGCCAAAATTTTTACAGACTTTCTAACCAAAAGGAATTTTGAGTGCTGCAATTAAAGAATTATTGCTGTAGTTTTCAAGATATGCATATTATAATAACAATCAACTAATCATTTATAATAATATCTACCATTTATTGTGTACTTGCCATGGACTAGTAGTATTTTATATGTCTTATTATATAAAAAAATATTTTACACATTGAAAATAATTGCTATATATATATTACATATATATAATCCCCCAAGAGGAAAACCAGGTAGACAAAGGTAGATACAAATCTAGAGATCTTGAATTTGAAGGCAACGTACCATATAAGCTTTTTCTCCAGACATATTTTGGAGTTGTTGGAAGCTTTGACACTATCATACTGTAGAATAGAAAAGCTAACTGAAATCTCAGACGACTGCAATTTCATATTAGAGCATATACGTGTCGAGTAGCCTAGGTCCTTTCTTTTGGGCTTTCAAGTAAAACGGCCCCAACGAAAGAAATTTCAATCATTAGATATCTAAGTAAAAATCATTAGCTATCTGGGAGAGTCATAGGGGACTTCTCGATGCCTTTGAATGGGTACTATAAAATCTAGCCATCTCTGTACAAGAAAATTCTGAATAATTTTGTCCACTAAAGTAATTAGAATAGTTTGTAAGTTATTTTAATATTATTTCATATGCAAAGCCAACTCACAGTAGTAGCTAACTTCTAAAACATATCACGCTCTTAACTGGTAACTGAGGTGAACATGTAGAATGATTTCAGAGGGGCACTGGACCAAACCCCCCAAATATTAATCTCAACTCATGACATTCCATCATTAGAGATTTGTTTCTCTAATTAACAAAGAACCCCCATTAAAGTCTATATATTCCTAAAATAGACCTAATTTTCAATTTTTATGAGAAAAAAAATTTGTTCTTATATGAAGAATAACAGAGAGACCAAAGGGGGATTATTCAGCCATGGCATTATTTTGGCAAAGGGCCTCAAAATTTAGACTTCTGTTGTCATCTTCAGATACGAGCCATTGTGTATTTTTATTTATGTGTGTTTAAAAGCATAATTTTTCAATGTCAACGTTTAAAATATATCACAGTTTTGTCACCTTATTGGAAACCTGATTAGAAATTATTTCTTCATTTCTTATATATCAGGAATATCAAAAAATTGAAATAGTCTGGACCTCTCTTAAGTGCACGGTAAGCCCTGCATTTGTTGAGTGAGCCACGCATAGAAGACAAGGCTATGTCGGAGACTGTTCAGGAGATAGGAAGGCCTAAAAAGAGTATTTTTGCCTAGTGCTAACTGTTTTCTCAAATGCTTATTCTTTCTGTAAGTAGCCAGTGTGAAGAACGCTTAAAATAATTTTCATGGAAAAATCTACCATTCTAGAAAATTGAAAACCTCAGGATACATTTCAAAAGGCAAAACTGATAGAATTTCAACTGTTCCCTTAGTGTTTAATTAACAACCTATTAATTACCTCATTTCTTAGCAGCACCTCAAGGACTAGTCCCATCTAACCTGGTAGAAACTATCAGCCAGGAAAGAAAGCTGAGGCAAGAACCCAGAGAAGGTCCTGCTGACTCCACAGTGAGTCATTTCTGGCTCATGAATCAAGGCTTTGCAACAGAAAATAACCCAAAAAGGCAAGGTGAAACAAAACAGTGAAGAGTCTATACATGTGACACAACCACTCCAGCGAGAATTTGTCAGAGTGGATGGACCATCTGTCTAAAAAATGTGAGACCAGATCATCAGAAAGATAAGCAAGCACATATTCAAATGCTCAATAATGTAGAAAAGGCAATGAGCGTATTAGTTACTTATTGCTGTGTAACAAATTACTCTGAAACTTACTTTTAAAAAATAGAAAGAAAAGCAAAACAAACCTGGGGATGTTTGCTTTTCTCTCTGCAAATACATTTGCATCAACAGTGCAATCCAGGATGTTTCATCTACAAGCATATCAATCATGGGACTCCACCTGTCTGTGATAAACTGATATCTCACCATCAAAAGTCCTACCAGGTCCTGCAGGATTTCCACATCTGTGAGGATGATGATCTAATACCTAGTTCTCTATTTCTTTACCTTCTTAAAATTCACCTCCAGAGATCACTGCTTCTCCTGCATATTGTGCATCCATTCCCACAATTGCTGTCTCACCTGAAATTACCAGAAAATTATCTAACTCAGAAATCATACATATTACCATCAAGTCAACTTTCTCTCTCAGTGCTTGCTCACATAAGTACCTCCACCATATTTATTCTTCAAGTTCACCCTTATTTTACTCCATTGTAATTTCTACTTTGTCCCTGTTTATCAGCCCTCTTATCTCCACTGCTCTCATAATTCAAGATTCATCACATCAACAACCCTCTTGCCATTTCTCTAATCTATCTCACAGCCCTGGCAAAGAATTTACCCTGAATGAATCCAAATATCTGCTTCTTCCTTATCTGCATCTGGCCTAGTCAGCACTTCCAGAGGAAGACAAATACAAAGGAATATTGAAATAAAAGTCAGAGTTCCCTATCAGACTCTCCCACTGCCAAAAACTACAAGATTTAGCTGCTCTGCTTCCTTTCTCATTTACCACTCAGCTCAAGCCCTGTCCTAATTACGGTAGATAAATATACTTCCTACATCACAGGGAAGACACAAGCTCCCTCAACTCTCAGCCACCACATCTATAATCACCTTACATCCTTTCAAAGGGTCCTTGACTCTGCCCTCTCTCATATCCTTCATGTGCAATCAATCATAAATTTCAATTTATTTTCTGTCTTAGACAGCATCTAAAATGGCTCCCACTCATCCATCCTTACATCCTGATATTCATGCCCTTGTGGAATCCCCTGTCCTTGAGTGTGGGCTGCACTTAATGAGTTGCTTCTAATGAATAGAATATGGAAACAAATAATGCGATGTCACTTTCAAGATTAGGTTACAAAACACGATGATTCCCATCTTGTGTACACTCTCCTGGCTCATCTTACTTGCCTGCTTCATCAAAGCTGCCATGTTGTGAGCTTCTCTACAGAGGCCTCCATGGAAGGGAACAAGGGAGACGGAGAAGGAAGTGAAGCCCCCAATCCGACAGCTCTCTGGTATACAAATCCTGCCAACATCCATATGAGTGAGCTTAGAAGTAGATTCTTCCTTAGTCAAGCACTCAGATGATACCACAACCTTAGAAGGCAACTGGATTGCAGCCTTGTGAGAAACCCTGAGCAGAGGACTCAGCTAACCATGAATGGATTGCTGACACAGAATATGTAAGATAACAAATATTGTTGTTTAAGCAACTAAATTTTGAAGTGATTTTTTTACACAGAAATAGATGGTAACTAATGCAGTCTGCTATCTAAAATGCTCTATTGAAGAGCATGATTCTGGACCCAGGCTGCTTCAGTTCAAAACTCCTCATTTCCTCAATTCAAATAGGATCTGCCACCTTCCAGCAGTGTGAACTTGAGGAAATTGCTTAATCTTGCTGTGCCTAAATTTCCTCATTTATAAAGTAGAGATAATACTATCCATCTCATAAGATTACTGTAAGTCAAAATGAGTTAATAACAGTAAAACACTAAGAACAAAGTCTGAGATCCGTAGTATTCTCTGTAGTATAGTATTCCTTAACTGTTCCTGCTACCACTCTGTTTTCAAAGGTGCATCATGGATTTTGGGGGTTTTTAATCATTAAAACAACTCTTAACTTGTTTTCCTACTTTTATCTTTACTCCCATCCTATTCATTCTGCACCGCAGCCAAGTAATAGCTTTTCATGTGTAGATTTTATTGGTCCAGTCATTTCTGTTCAATAGCTTCTCATTGAAATTATGTTGAATTTACAAGTTATCAGTATAGCTGACAGGGACCAGCCGACCTGTGTACACCCATCACATGCCATCCTCTCCCTTGCTCTCTGTCCTCCAAATGGTTTAGTTTATTGAATATCCCACACTCTCACCTGACTCTGGGCCTATATATGTGCAGTGCCCTCTCTGCTAGCTCCCATTTAATAACATATAGCACATTTATAATTGATATTTTATCATATAATGTCTGTATTTCTCTCATGAGAGAAGGGGCCATGTGTCTCTTATTCACTATTGTTTCCCTAAGATCAAAAACAATGCTTCACTAATATAGTAGTAGATGCTGAATAAATAGTAATAGAATGACTGGTATCCTGGACTAATGCAAAGACTTGGCCTCAGAAGTGGAAATGTAAGGAAAGATATAGGTAAGTGTTAGAAATAATTTGGAACTGGCAAGGCCTTTAAATGCCTTTAAATTCTACAAAAGAGAGGTATATGAGAGTAATTTTAATATATGTCATCCATTAAAATACAAACCTTAAGTCCTAAAATATATATTATCTCTCAAAACAGGTAGGTTTTTGTATATAACAAAAATATGACTAGTTACATTTCATAATTTGTATAAATATATACAAATATATGTGTGTGTACACAAGAATAACAAATATAGAAAGAAAGCAGAGAATTTAAAAAAAAAAAAACATTTCAAGGGTAACAACATAGTCTCCCGGGGCCAGCCCAGTGGCATAGTGGTTAAGTCTCTATGCTCTGCTTTGGTGGCCCTGGGTTCACTGGTTTGAATCCCTGGCACGGACCTACACACTGCTCATCAAGCCATGTTGTGGGGGCATCCCACGTACAAAATGGAAAAAGATTGCCGCAGATGTTAGCTCAGGGACAATCTTCCTCAAGCAAAAAGAAGAAGATTGGCAACAGGCATTAGCTCAGGGCCAATCTTCCTCACCAAAAAACCCCCAAAAACATAGTCTCCCAATGACCATATCCAATATTCTTGTCCTGGATGTATTTTTAGTAATTCCTCTGCAGCACTCCAGACTGTCCTTCTTGCCTCAGTTTCAGATGCTGAATTTTTCTGCATCCATACCTTTCTCTTTAACTATGCCTTCTCTTTTTCCTCTACCTCATAACTCTGAATGTTCCGTGTGATTTTGATTTTTGCTATCTTCCCATCTACCCTAAGAAACTGGTAGCGTTGCCATTTCCCTTCCACCTTAAGAACTTGGTAGAGTGTCTGTCTCATGGGAACACAACAAAAATATTTTGTAAGTAAATATATTACTAGGATCTTTATGTTGAAACTCCATCAGTGGGATTGTAAAAGGAGCCAAAAGATTTTTAGAACATTCTTAGACTTTATATGTCACGAGATAAAGAGCACATAAGCTAGTAACTATAGTTTCAAGAAGGTATTATCTTGGTATATTTGGGAAACAAATTAGACTAGAAGTCAGAGACCAAGGTTACAATTTTGTAGCTCAAAAATTATCTGCCGCAGAAACCAGTTTAGCCATTTTGGACACTAGCTTCTACTTTTGCAGAAGTCAATCTATTTTTGTAGAAATAAAGAGTGCTTTTATGTTGTGCTAACATTTACCTCGGGCAATTTAGGATAAGTCAAATTTCTTAGTAAATTTTATACTATTTGTAATAGTAAAATTCTGCCAGTGCTCTCTCTTAATGAATATGTGTGAGTGTGTCATTTCTACGCTTAGACTCTTCAGTGACCCGTCTTGCTTACATGATGAACTCTAAGTTGAGCATGGCATTCAGGCCCTACATGGTCTGATACCTCACTTTCTAGTTTCACCTCTGGATACTATTTCTGCCTCCATACATACAGGCTTCAACACTGTGCCCTAGGTTTTGTAGGTCCTGGGCTGTATGTGTCTTCATGTTTTCATGCCTTTGCACATGTGTTCTGCTGCCAAGAGATCTCTCCCCTACAGACCTTGCACTTTCCCTCTAAGCATTTAGAACTACTAGACACGTTGTCTCCTCTGCTGCCTTATATATATCAGCTCAACCTGAGATACAAACTCCTTTCTCTACACTCTCTAACAACCACATGTAAGCTTTTATTATAAAATTTTCATGTAAAATTACAGTTTTCGGTGACTGTATCTGTTACTTTTCTAAGCTCTGAAAGCTGCATGAAGGCAGAAACAACAATGCCAGGGTCATCCATCCTATGTTACCAAGGCCTAGCACAAAACATGGTACCTGATACAGATTTAGTCAATATTTACTGGATAAATGGAAGAGGGCCAAAAATAGAATTCACCAATCCTAAATATTTAAAGTATACACGTAATGTTAGACTCCTCCACAAGGACTCCAACTCATTTCACAAAATAATATTAATTTCTTTGAACGTATCTTCTAGAAACTTAGGAAATGCTATTTTTGGAGATGAAGACTGACAGTTTGAAAAATATCAGATGTGTGTTAAATGTCAAGAAATTTGAAAATAAATTTCATATTGATAATTAATTTAGTTTGTATTCTTTCTCCTGATTTTTATAATGATTTGCTTTCTCCAAACCTTTAAATATACCATTGACTTTATGTATCAGATATGAACACATTGTCTTAATATATCTGCATTATTTATCATATCTGCTAATGTAGAAATCTGCATTGTAGGTTATTTTAATGCTTTTAAAATTTTGAACTTTAAATAAATCACATTGTACTTAAACCTGAGCATTAGCAGTAGGCAAACATGGAGTCATGTCCCAGCTTTTCCACTTGTTAGTGCTGCAAGTGTGGCCAAGTTATATAATAGCTCTAAAGTTATAAATATCTGAAACCTGAAATTAATAATAGTTCCTCTCTAAGAAAGATAATTCAGAAAGAGATTTAATAAGATGAAATGAAGTTTTTAATAATGCTCAATACATAGTAAGTAATTTGATATATTTTAAATCTTAATCTTTTAGTTATTACTGTTGAAACAGTGTATTATCTCTGGCTAGAGGATATCATTATAAGGGCTTTGTCTGTTTACTCTTCTCTCTTGTGTGTCTTCAACCATTTCCCCTCCTCTGCTCCTGACACTCAGACTATATCTTACTTATGCCTTTCTGCCTAAAGAGTACTCTTCCGCAGAATGCCCATCCCCAAACCACTACCCTGTCTCTCTTGGTCACCAATCTGTGAAGAGTTCATCTACCATCACTGCTTTTCCTTTCTCTCTTACTGTTTATTCTTTCACCTACTATAATCACTCTGTGGAAACTTTTTCCCAGGATCCAGTGACTTTTTAACTAATAAATCAAAAGATGTGTCTAAATCTTTCTCTTTTTGACATCTGTACAGTATGTGGCATGGACAATCAATTATATCTTGGGTCTACCACCTTCCTCTGATTGCCCCATTCCAGAATTATCTTACCTTTGTTTTTGTACCCATGTCTAGAATATTCCTGTTTCGTGTGTCAATTAATTTTATTACATCACCTTTAACTAATTTCATTTATTTTTTTCTCTCAGCAGTTTCTTATCTGACCTATGTACTTTTCCTAGTGCTTCATAAATTTTGATTATGTGAACACTTTATATACATAAGTAAAATCTTATCTACAAATTGACCTAAATCACTGATAAAAATATAATAAATTTTATTTGTTGCATTAACCCTTCCAGAAACATGTATCCATTTAACAGTGAATTTAGTTAACAAAGATATTATTCTTTTATTTAAACTTTGACTTAAATATAGCAAACCTTTATTGTTTCTTATCTCTGCTCATCACAATACTATGTGACATAGATTAAAAGAAAAATTAGAAACCGATACATTTTATTCAATAATACTATCCTAAATTATAAATTTTGTAATTTTTTAAAAATTAGGTAACATGGCTTTCTTCTATTCACCCACAAAAAAATAATACTATGCTAGTTTAGCAAACTTTTAGGTTTGAAAAGTAAATTTAGATCACCTCTCCCCCTTTTTAATGTTAAAAGCACACACATTATGGCATTTTGGAAGACCATGAGGAGAAGAAAGAATAAACAAGATGGGGAAGTGAGTTTTTACCATATCCTTAAAATTCTGGCAAAATAATTGGGGTGACACATAATCATCAGTAGAGAAATTTGGAGGAAAAAAAAGGATTGACACACTGAACGTGGTCTCTTTGAGATAGCTTGAAGTAAGGAGATCCCCTAGAAAGCTGTTTTCTTTGTTCCTTTATGAAATAATAAAATTCTAGACAGAGAAAAACTAAAAATGTAAGAACTTGAGTGGATATGCAGATTACTCTAGAAATGAAAGAGTATCTCTTAGTGACAGAGTAATAATAAACGAATTAATAAAAAGAATACTGGTCACCTTATGGAAGAGAGCTAGCCAAGGATCATATGTCTGATAACTATTTCAAACCCACGTGTAAGATGTAAATATTAAAAATGATAAATGAAAGCCCCAAAGGCAGTGTACAATCAGTCCTAACTTATGGTTCTACATCTGTCATTGGACTCTAATGAGTTCAGGAAGAACTAATCTTTCACTAAAATACTCTAAGTAGAACACTTTTCTGAGATTTGTCATGGAATATGAATATTCCTCTTGAACTCCATATATGTGTGCGGTAGTTGAATAAAGCAGTCGCCAATCTGGGGAAAAAAAACCTACATATTGTTGCCATTATACTGAACTATATCAAAGGGCCGTATGAACAGAACATAGTTTGTTCCATTCATTGGAGTATAGCCTTCTGATTTAATGTTAGAAAAAAAGAGAAAAGGAAGGGAGAAAGGAAAATTGGAAAGAAGGAAAGAAGGGAGAGAGGGAGGAGGGAGAAATACATACACATACATACATACATACAAAAAATACCTTAAAAAACTTTTAAGAGGGCTTTCTAAAATAGTTTCTACAGATTTTAGGAAAGAAAAGAAATTAATCTCTTTGAGATGTTCTAGAAAATATAAGGCAATAAGTGTTGCACAGACTGACATCCCTAATGCTCCTGTCCAGTGAAGTAGAAACTAGTTTTCTGCTTGGCTGCTCAGCCCAAGAGCAATGACTTTCAGCAAGAAAACAAAACAAACTGGAACAAGAGATGCATTAAGGAAAAGCTTAAAGATGTCTGATGAAATATTGAGTGCAATTTTCACAACATTAATTGGAGAATGTTTTTGTCTGTACTATGAGACTTTGAGAAATACCTTATAAGTGTGACTTTTAAATATATTCTATTACTTTATTTTTATTCTCTTATTAATAGGGTCCTGTGATTTAGTTTCTCACTTTTTTCTTGCTACTAGAATATTAGAGGAATTAGAGAAAAACTACTTTTTAAAAATAATTTCAATTAAATTCACAAATGGTAAGTTTTTTCCCATGGCAGTAAAGATTCAAGACTGCTTATTGATAAAGGTGTCTATAATTTTTTGGTAGTTCAAAGACATTCTCATAGCAAGGATGATACTGCTTATTTAGTGTTTGAAGTCATGGAAATAGTTATTAAACTATTCCACAGTACTCTAGTTGAAGAAATTTGATAGCCTTATTTTGTATGTTCCAGGCACTGTGCCCTATTGCAATGCCTAATGGATTTTAAATGTTTTATCAGTATTTAAATTATTTTACCTTGAGTGGTATCATTTACAATTTCATTTTTCACTGGTCACTTCTCTGTTATCTATTATTTTTCTTGCACATTTTAAAGCAATAGAAATTCTTGAGTCCTTGCACTAAACATTTTGTATATTTTAGCTTCACGTGGGGATGGGGATGGCATGGAGGATGGAGGGATGGTGGTAAATAATGGGTCTATTTTGGGAACACATTATTAATAATACAGTGCATAGGATAGAATACTGAATATTTTTTATTCTACTATGATTTTGTCTCAAAACTGAAAGCTGTTGGTATTTGAGGGGAGACCCGTTGAAGGTGAATTAATGTTTTCATTGACATTTCAGGGAGTGAAACTCTGCTTCCAGTCAATTTACAAAGAAGGATGTATAAAGTCATATTTTCCAATTTTCATCCTTATATTTGCCTTACAACTTCATCATCATCTTCTACCCTAACTTCCCAAAGTTAAAGGAATATGCTAACCTATGTTCATATATTTTAAACAGCTGTCCTGTTTGGAGAGAAAAAAAAATCCTAGACGTGTTAGCTACCTTCCTAATGCCAGAAAGACATAGATCTTTATAGATGACATTTATACCCTAAGAAGAATGAATGATCAGGTACAGAGCAGAAGTGAATAAAGTCAGAGAGCAGTATAATATGTATGAGTATTCTTTTTCTCACCAAGACAAAGACTTACTCTCATATTCAAAATAAATGCAAGCCTGGATGAGGAGCATTCAAATAGAGTGGGACAAATGACCCAGAGAGTAATTTCTGCTCTCCAGTTCTGTATATTATACTGCACAGTTAAAGGGGAAGTACCATGTCTTACTCATCATCACAATCTCAGTGTTTAGTACAGTGTACAACCTGTGAGTGTCTCTTTTTTGCTAAAAATGTTCTCAATTTTTTTAAATTTTCACATCAAATAAATCTTTTGATTTTTTTGTTGTTACTGTTCTAATTCTTTTTCTTAAATTATTTTTTAGATGGAAGAATTTCCTGATTTTACAGTTGAGCTTAGCTACTCAACTGATCTCCTTTTGTGATTCAGGTGTTTAATTTCTCAAACTGATTAACTGTCCTTTCCTCTTAAGGTTATGATCTCTTTTTAATTACATTCCATTGATCCTTCTTTGGAACTTAGAGTAACAGACAACTTTTAACAAAGAACTAGCATTTACATAATTTTTCAATCAGACTGGCAATTCCTTACCCTCTGATTTTTTTTAATAATTTTTTTTCTTTTCTTTCTTTTTTTTTTTTTTTTTTGAGGAAGATTAGCCCTGAGCTAACATCTGCTGCCAATCCTCCTCTTTTTGCTGAGGAAGACTGGCCCTGAGCTAACATCCGTGCCCACCTTCCTCCACTTTGTATGTGGGACACCTACCATTGCATGGCTTGACAAACGGTGCCATGTCTGCACCCTGAATCCGAAACGGCGAACCCCGGGCTGCTGAAGCAGAATGCACGCACTTAACCACTGCAGCACCAGGCTGACCCCTCTGATTTTTTTTTAAGTTATTGCAGCTGTGGAAAATTTCCCAAGATTTTTATGAAGTTAGGCTAGAAAGATTAATCTTCTGTACTGAATGGACTAATTCTCATAGTTGGAGGCATCTATTTTTTTCTCCATGTTCTCTAAGGAGACTATATTTTTAAAAACTTGGTTGAATATCTTTTGAATATTAGTTCATGTTAACCCAATAGGTAAGATTTATTCTGTCTAATAAAGGGATGACTTTTAGGATCATAAAAAAATTTATAAGAAGGCAAAATAATCTAATACATTTCTATTCTTATTAATTTGCTCAGATTGTTATCATAGCCTAGAATGTCTCTTTTTCTTTGGCCCTTTATCCCAAGAGTTCTCTTTTTCAAGGCAACATTCATGTTCCACTTCCTCTAAGAACCCTGCCTTTTCTATTCAGACTAAGGCACTGTGACATACAAATACCAGCATTCTCTTCATCCATGTATTAAATACAATAGATCAATGATCTCCTCCTGAGGACATCTTCTTGTATATGCTCCTACGTCAGTGGTTCTCAGTCAGTGACTGTTTTGCCTCCCTGTCTCCCCACAGGTATTTGATAATGCATAGGGATATTTTTAATTGACGTGACTGGGAGAGGATGTGCTGATGGTATCTAGTGAGAAGAGGCTACAGATGCCACTAAATATCCTACAATACACAAAACAGGGCTCCCCCAATATAGAGTCATCTGGTCAAAAATATCATTAGTGCCAAGGTTGAGAAACATATTAATCAATTGCGATTACTTACATTGATGCTGGACCATTAGTAGCCATGATCTTCATGCAGGTCCTTGACAAATTATATGACCGCTTTCTGTTTTATGGCCAAAACTATGTTGGTGATGATGTCATGGAACAGCATAAAATGCTTTGCTGAATCCCTGTGATATTGTATCTATCATTTCTGTCTTATCTACATGAACTGGCACATTATCATTGAAGGAAATCAAATTGGGATGTCACAGTTTTTTCTTTGACAAAGCCATACTGATTGCTGCCCAGTACACTGCATTGCAAATCATTGCCAATGATTGCACATTTACAGTTTGATGGTTTGCCCTGGTATTTCACATGGTATTGGAGTTAATTTTACCAGAATTTAATAACCAGTGTTGCCTTATCCATCTGTACAAAAAGAAAATGGTTGAGTGGAGATTTTAATATAGATACAGCTTTCAAGATGTTTGTTTGTTTTCTATACATTTTCCCTCTTTGTGTTTGCATAGAACACTCTCCGAGTGTGTTTCCACATCACAGGTATTAATGCATCACCAGGCCGGAATGAAACCAGATAATTCTTGGTGTTTATCTGAAAATTTACATTTCATACTGTTCCCTCAACGTAGAAAATATTCTCCTCTGTAAGTCCCACCCATTCTTCAAGACCCAGGCCTTAGGTTTCAATCCATCTTCCCTTCCTCAGGCTGAAAGTAAACCCTTCTTATTGTGGATCCCAGTACACTCTGTTTATATACTGCTCTAATTCATTTTTTGACTTGTAATATAGATGATCTTTTAAGAGGTTATGTTTTTTCTAGAAAATTATATGACATTTTGTCAAAGTATCTTATTTATCAATAAATCTATGTGGAGTTAAACTGTTTGGAAGTAAACCCACATCTCCATTATCTAAAGGTAAAGGGCCTTAATAAAAATCTTGCCCGCTTAACTGAAAGAACAAGCTTAAAAATCTAAGGTATTATCATGGTGAACATTGATTTCCAACAGCAGGCATGGCTTCCTATATTTATAAAATGGAAAATACATTCCTAAGTCTCTAACAGTACAATGGTTTGAAGTGTATCTCAGATATTGACAACAAGAGCTATTTAGCAAAAGACTGAAGTAGTTTCTTCATATAACAACCTAAAAAATATTCCTGATTTATGAGCTCTTTGAGAACAAGGTTTAAGTTCATTTTATCTTATGCCTCTTAGCTCTGTGCCTTTAGTAGCTAGAACAATGCATTTTAGAATTATACTTAGTCAGCAACTGCTGGAATAAATTAGTAAATTGAATTTTGACATATTATATATAGCAATCAATGAATAATTTTGGTATAGCATCTATTTTTAGCTTGTTCAACTTTTTGAAAAAAATAGTATCCTCCTTTTCTCATCCTTAGATTGAGCTTAGATTATTTTTGACAATGAGATAATGCGCATGCATATATTCAAAGTCTTTAGGATTGTGTGTACATATATCTTAGCTATTGTTATTTTTATTAATAGCTTTGACACCTTAAAACACGGGAAAATTCCTTTCCTTTGCCATATAAGATGCTTGGTATTATTAGACTCTCCTTAGAAGAATGTTGTTTACAATAACTTCGGACAGCAGAACTGATCCTGGAGTTTGTTTGTTTGTTTCCACAGTTGCCTCCTAGGCGCTGTCGTTGACATTAGCTGTCCCTCTAGCCCTCCTGCAGCCTCCGCTCTAAGAACTTTCTGTTCTTTCTCTTGGTCTGCTAGTTACACAGCTACTTTGAAATAGTTTAAATTTATATATACATTTATTTAGTACAATATGTTTTTTCAGATTAAGGGCACCAGATCTGTCTAAAAACAACTTTTACCAAGCTAGTTGTCAAGGAAAGTCTTAGAAAACACCACTATTTTTCTAGATTGATGTCGTCATTTTATACATCTCTTGATCTTTTCTAAGAACTTACATTGTTTTGTTTTGATTCACTGTTTTTGGGTTCTATACTCTTACATTATATGGATTGGATTAAATCCATATAATGGAATTAAATACACAGTTTAGAAGTTATTCATGGTCTTAAAAGTCAGGGTTTTTTAAAATTATAAATTGGCAAAACATCTCTTCAAATTCTCTGTTATATTTCTTTCTCTCCTCTGGGATAATAACTAACGTAGACTCTTTACTTGTTTTAATTCATTTGCTCCTTAGCCAAACCAATAAAGTAAGAGTAGACATTAACTTCCTCTTACATATAAGGAAACTGAGGTCCAGGGAGTTTAAGCAACTTGCTGAAAGTCTCACATCTGGTAAAAGGCAGAGTCAGGAGTGAAACTCTGTACAGTCTGACCTGAGAGACCAGGCTTTCAATCACTGTGTTATGCTTCCTCTCATTCGGGAGGGTATGGCTGAGACTCTGACAAGTCTCCAACTTTGTGACTACTTCTATAGTCAGGGTAAAAGCTATTTTGTTACCAAGTAGAGAACAGCAAAGCTATTTCAATTCATGGAGACTGGTCAAGTAGGCTAAGTCAGGAAGTAGCTAGGTTCTACCATCCAGCTTTGTCTCTTGTTTCCATGACTCACATCTGTGGCACACAAAACATTAGTTAATACAAGCCATGGATCATGAAAAATCTGTAACTGTAGCGGATAGTTAGAAATCCCCAAGCTGGAATACTCTTTAACCCAGGACTTTATGAAAAAAAATTTGAGTTTGACTAAGCCTGCTCTCTCAAGTGAGAACTATAAACTGTTAAACATAGAGTTAAATTAGGAAAAAGATTGCATACATATGAGCAATAATTAATAAAAACTAATGTCAATTTCGATCTCACTTCATTAACCATTACTCTTTATGCAATAGTCTTTTGTTTGGTTCCTCATAGTTTTATTTTTCCTGTGATTTCATATATACTCTCATTCCACTCAGTGAATCTGGGAAATTTACTTCTTGATTCAGAACCTTTAAACATAATCAAAACTTTTTATTTTACTCTTTCTTCATTCTTTCATTCAAAAAATATGTGCATCCATTTAATGAATGCCTTCAGTATTTTTAAAAATTAATTTTCAAAATGTGTCCACCTCAGAAATTTCTTTTCATTCTATTTGCTCCATTCCATAGTTACCTTCTCTGTTTTGTGTGCTGTTTCTCTGCCCGAATCAGCATTTAGTGTTGCATTAATTGGTGGGTATTTTTAACTTCTTTTTGTGGGAAAGAGATTTCTTACTCTTAAATGTCTCCATATGATGCAATGCCATAACACATTCAGAGCAACACAATTAAACACCCTCCTTTTATCAAACCATTTCACAACCACAATCATATGGTATAGGTAAACATTTTAAATTTTAAAATTCTTATGCATATACCAGATCTACCAAATGCAAGTCAAGGAAAAAGAAACAGTAACTAATTTCAGCTTCCTATTGAACATCATTATATTCAGAGAATTGAAAAGGTTATTGTGGAAAAACTTTTTAAAAGCAGAAGACATATATCTATGTCAGTATTTTAGAAAATTGTTAAGAAAATGATTCTAAGATTTAAATTTTCACTTTATTACTATTTCACTATGGCCGGTTGATATTAAAAAGTATGACATAGGTATTCATTTTTTGCAAATAAACATTTTAAAAAGAGTTTGAATGTGAATTTATCAAAAATCTATAGTTTTCTGTTGAAATAAGGGGATTTTGCAAGGAAATAATATTTCATGGATGCTTACAATATGTACCAAATATTTTACACAGTTGTCTCATTTGATCTTCATAACAACTCTAGCACTTAATTGTGAGCATTAAATGAAGAGAATTGAGGGTGATGGAGAATAAATAATGTGCCAAACAGCTGCCTTTGGGGCTCCAATTCTTCATATCCCTGGAGATTTCTCTGTGGAGAGGATCAAGCTACAATTTAAAAATCACTCTACCATATTTCACATACTCAGAACATTAATTCATTGTGAATTTGCATTCAAATATTTTAATTTCAGAAATATACATAAACCTCAATTGATCTTTAGGATATTGCTATTGATTATGAATTCTATTAAAGAAACAATTAGCGAGGTTAAATAAAGGGAGCATAAAAATTATAGCAGAAAGTAAATAAAAAACACCAAGGAAATGAATTTGGAAATAATAAAAAGATGATGAAAGCACATGGTCTTAGACAAATATGATCTAATTAATTAAACATAATTTTCATACTTTCTATTATTTTTCTGCTCTCAATATTTGGTGATTAGGAAAGAGGAGAGAATTAAAGTCTGGATTATTAGTAAGAAAAAGAAAAAATAATTTTGTAAAAATATACAATTAGAAGGCAGAAGACGTTAGATCTAGTTGTGAATATGCTACTAAATGCTTGGGTAACTTTGAGGATATGAGTTTATTTTCACTATAAATAGTCAAAATGATCTCTCATGCCTTTTGGTATTCTAAAATTGTATGATTGTCAAGACCACTGATTTTTGAACGCAGGTTTATAACAAATTAACCAAGTGAAATGGAAAATACCTGACAACCCACCACCGAGATACTTTATCTGATTTTTCTGCAAAGATTTCAATGGATTTTTTTCCACTTTTTTGAGGAAGATTAGCTCTGTGCTAACATCTGCCACCAATCCTCCTCTGTTTGCTGAGGAAGATTGGCCCTGAGCTCACATCCGTGCCCATCTTCTACTTAACATGTGGGACACCTGCCACAGCATGGCTTGATAATCGGTTCCCTGGGATCCGAACCTTCAAACCCCGAGCCACTGAAGCGAACTTAACCGCTGCACCACCAAGCTGGCCCCTCAATGGGTTTTTATTGCAGTCAGTTCCTTTGGCTTCATGTAGAAGTTGCTAAAGCACTAAGCAGAAGCTAAAATTACTAAAGAATAATAAAGTTGAAAGAAAACATAAGACCCTAATAGTCGTGAAAATATTGAAAGATTAAATGAGAAATTAGTTTATATTATTCTTTTTGGATGAGGAAAGACATTAAAGAATTTGAGGATTTCATTTCAAAATATTTCGTGATTGAAATAGGAATGACAGCCACTCCAGGGGGTAAAAGTAGGAATGGAAAGATAGAAGCAAACGATTGAACTTAACAGCACTATGTGAGCATCTTCAACAAATAGTAACTTAAATTTCAGAGAGTTAAAACAAATACTCTGGAAATATATTCAGTAAATAATCTTATATGTGTTCAATAGGATGGAAAATGAGTCTTTACAGTTCTCCTAAGAGTCTAACTAAAATATAAGCCTGCCTATCAATGAGTTCTGTGCTTGATTTCAAACTCACTTCTAATGTTACAGAAGTTATAATAATAAAGTACTTATTATAATAATTTACCAAAAAAGGAAAAATTATTTTTCAGTTATCTGCATTTCTGACTAATACTTGCAATTATATATAAAATTTTTATTTTACTACACTGTCACAGCTAAAACATATATGAAATTTTTATTTCAATGTTAAATTATGAAATTTTTTTGATCTTTTATTTTTTTCCTTGATATTAAAGTATTATATTTTGTTTACTTAATTATAGACAAAAGGTTCTCAAACCATGACACCCTCTGGCACCCAGAAAAAAGTTAAGAGAACTCTTCCAAATCCACCTCCTGAGGAGACCTCCGCAGGAACTCAGTCGACATATAGCACAATGGGCACAGTCTCCAGGAGGAGGATCTGCAGAACCAACACAATGGCACGAGCGAAGATTCTCCAGGATATAGACAGAGAGCTTGATCTTGTGGAGAGGGAATCTGCAAAGCTTAGAAAAAAACAAGCAGAACTTGATGAGGAAGAAAAGGAGATTGATGCCAAGTTACGGTACCTGGAAATGGGGATTAACAGGAGGAAAGAGGCATTACTAAAGGAGAGAGAAAAGAGAGAGCGAGCTTACCTCCAGGGAGTAGCCGAGGATCGGGATTACATGTCTGACAGTGAGGTGAGCAGCACCAGACCAACCCGAATAGAAAGCCAGCATGGCATAGAGCGACCAAGAACTGCTCCCCAAACTGAATTCAGCCAGTTTATACCACCACAAACCCAAACAGAATCTCAACTAGTTCCTCCTACGAGTCCTTATACACAATACCAATACTCTTCCCCTGCCCCTCCTACCCAGTCACCTACCCCATACACCCAACAATCCCATTTTCAGCAACAAACTTTGTATCATCAGCAAGTTTCACCTTACCAGACTCAGCCAACATTCCAAGCTGTGGCAACAATGTCCTTCACACCTCAAGCTCAACCTCCACCAACTCCACAACCTTCTTATCAGTTACCATCACAGATGATGGTGATACAACAAAAGCCACGGCAAACTACGTTGTATTTGGAGCCCAAGATAACTTCAAACTATGAGGTGATTCGCAACCAACCACTGATGATAGCTCCTGTTTCTACTGATAATACGTATGCTGTTTCCCATCTTGGTAGTAAGTACAATAGCTTAGACTTGAGAATAGGATTGGAGGAAAGAAGTAGCATGGCAAGCAGTCCAATATCAAGCATATCTGCAGATTCTTTCTATGCAGATATAGACCATCATACTCCACGAAATTATGTCTTAATTGATGACATTGGAGAGATTACCAAAGAAACAGCAGCATTAAGCACTGCGTTTAGCTTTCATGAAAAGGATCTGTCAAAAACAGATCGTCTCCTTCGAACCACTGAAACACGTAGATCTCAAGAAGTGACAGATTTCCTAGCACCTTTGCAGACTTCCTCCAGATTGCATAGTTATGTGAAAGCAGAGGAAGACCCAATGGAGGATCCTTATGAGTTAAAACTTCTGAAACATCAGATTAAACAGGAATTCCGTAGAGGAGCAGAGAGCTTAGATCACCTTACTGGTCTTTCTCATTATTACCATGCCGATACTAGCTATAGGCATTTTCCAAAATCTGAAAAGTATAGCATTAGTAGACTCACACTTGAAAAACAAGCAGCAAAACAACTACCCGCAGCCATACTTTATCAAAAGCAGTCAAAACATAAGAAATCACTAATTGACCCTAAAATGTCAAAATTTTCACCTATTCAAGAAAGTAGAGACCTTGAACCTGATTATTCGAGCTATATGACTTCTAGCACTTCGTCTATTGGTGGCATTTCTTCCAGAGCAAGGCTTCTTCAAGATGATATCACTTTTGGCCTCAGAAAAAATATTACAGACCAACAAAAATTTATGGGGTCATCTCTTGGCACTGGACTAGGCACCTTAGGAAGTACCATCCGGTCGGCTCTGCAGGAGGAAGCGGACAAGCCCTACGGTAGTGGCAGCAGGTCTAGACCTTCCTCTGTCTATGGGCTGGATTTATCAATTAAAAGAGACTCTTCCAGCTCTTCCCTGAGACTGAAAGCTCAAGAAGCTGAAGCTCTAGATGTTTCCTTTAGTCATGCATCCCCTTCTGGTAGAACTAAGCCTACCAGTCTGCCAATTAGCCAGAGTAGAGGAAGAATACCAATTGTGGCCCAGAATTCTGAAGAAGAAAGTCCACTCAGTCCTGTTGGCCAGCCAATGGGAATGGCCAGGGCTGCTGCTGGACCCCTGCCACCCATATCTGCAGACACCAGGGATCAGTTTGGATCAAGTCACTCATTGCCTGAAGTTCAGCAACACATGAGAGAAGAATCACGGACTCGAGGCTATGACCGTGACATAGCATTCATCATGGATGACTTCCAACATGCCATGTCAGACAGTGAAGGTAAATTGGGCCTCAAACTACCTAGTTACTCTCGAAACTCAAACTCTTACTTTTCTGCATGTTTAATTTTCCTTCTTCAAGGATATAGTCTACTTTTCTTGGTGCATCTTTTGCATGTTTATGTCAATTTTATTTCTTGTAAATGGAAATTTTATCTTGTATATAGATTTTGTAGCATGCTTTTCTTTATTTCCTTTTAGTTTATTTTATTGTTCTGTTTCTTGATTGCTTGATTAGTTTCATGTCCACTTTTCCAAAACCATTATCAAAAAATTATGTCAATAAAATATGGTCATCCTTTAAATCCATAGTTGGAAAGTTTTTCATTGTATGTCTCTTTTATTTCTTAAAAAGCACTTTTAAAGTTATTCATCAGTTTCTTTCAGTTTGTGAAATTATTAAGGTTTAGAGATATTAAGTACTATTCTGCTAGACTTTGTAATAGAAAAGTATTTATGTCATTTTTGTGAGAACAGTGTTCACTAATTCCGAGAATGTTCTCTTTTTGAGAACTTTCAGATAAGTCCCTGATGTTAGTATAATATAGAATCTTATAGTTCTCCTTAAATAAAAGGTTCATATTTTCTCTCTCTCTCTATGAATATCATAATTGACAAGTTTGTACATTTTGCATGACATACTAGAATACTTAGCGCTAAATATGATGTTGACAATAAATAATCTTATCAGTATGTATGAAGTATTCTTTACATTTTGCTATTGAAAATTTGTACACTAATTTTGTGAATTTAGCTATTTGGACCTGAAGACCTCCTGGGCTGCCTGGTCAGCCTTTTCCGTGGCTTTGCTTTTGGCATCATGCCATTTTTTTGCTCTAAATTGTTTTGCTAGTTTTTCATATTGAACGAGTGATTTAAGCCAATACTTACTGTACATACTTAACTAAAAGCGGGTTTATGATATTTTTGTCTTTGTTGTTTAATCATGTAGAACCAGAAGGATTTTAGTAAGTTCTCTAGTCCAAGTCTGTTTTGAAGATGATGGGGGAGTGGGCCAAGGATGTGGAGAGTGTCGCCCGTGCCAAGAGGACTCATGACTCTTGGGGTTTTTTTCTCCCCACTCTGTGGTTTGCGTTTGAATGTAGGTGTGGTTTGAGTCCTGGAAATAAAATATTTCTGATCAAATAAAAGCATTATTACTTCATACCTTTGGGGACTGAAAGCACTAAGCTGACATAACATCTCCCCTTGTAAATCTGACTTCTTCCCTGCGGACTCACAGGAAAATATGTTTTCATGAAAAAGATTTCCTTTCTGCTTCTGTATCTAGACGCCACTATAATTTTAGAAGTTTAAATCTAGACTAAACTAAAGTAATCACTGGATCTGAAAGAGGAGAAACTGCTTTTCCTAGTGAAATTCCAACAGACTAGTCAGTTTCTGACTTGTTTTCTTTTCTATAGTCTATTGGATTGACCATTTTTATTGATAATTAGTTAATTAAATAAAGCACTCTGTATGTTTTTTTTATTTAACCAATTGTTTGAGTGAATCTGCATAGTTAAACAAGAGTCATGATATTATGTGGAAACAGTCTTTAATTTTTCCTTTACTTTTTTTCACAATCCACATTTTACACACATTTTATATATATGAAATGACTAGCATAAGAATAAAAAGGCTCTTCAATAATCATTTTTCATAAAATAAATCATGTTTTATAAAATAAAACAAAACCTAACAGATCTATGGCATATCTAAACACCTAAATGCTATTTGTACACGACGAGCTTGTATCTGGAGAGAATTTGACAAATGCATTTATTAATCACAGATGTTTTGTCAGCATGGTGCCAGACCTACCAATGTTTCTAGATATTCTAAAATGTGGCATTTATTTACATATAACCATATAAAAATAACCAAATGTTTTATTTTTCATTTATATGTTTGGATCATGGGTACTCATAGTCATCAAAGACTATATGAAAAGAATTGTTTTGATACAGTGGATGTTGAGACATCATGCAGCATACAAAATTATGAAATGTGTAAAGATAATATCAAGGAAGTAAACAAAATGAAATTTAGATGAAATTAAACAATTAAGCTGTGTTTAAAAGTTAAGCAAATTTAGTCATAAAAATCATGTTGATGTAGAATTAGACAAAAGACAGCTATAACACATTGAATTACGTATGTAATATTATGTATGTGAATTGCAGTGATTATCTTTAAAAGATGTACGTTTTAAAATGTTATGTATTTTCTTTGCTTTTATGTCGCATAAACATACTGGTTTTCTTCTAGTAAGCAATGATCAACTTTTCTTTTGAAATCTTGGATTCCTTGAGTAATTAAGGGGAAAAGTAGAATATATTTTTCCCAATTACATAACTCATGACAATTATGAATTCATGAAATATTAGGGATTTTTAAATTAAATTTTTACCAAATATAGGCTATGTCTGTATTTGAATGACACCAGGTAACTGTGAAAAGTGTAACATTCCAGCAGGCTATTTAGTATCATGTAGACAAAGGAAATTTAACTAATTTCATCTTGTTTATTGTTTGCTTTCTCTAAATTTAATTGGACTCTAGGTCATAGACTATACGATGTTTTTCATATGTAGGTGAAATCTAGGTTAGACATAATTTACGTTGATTAACATTTGTGGCCATCGGCTTGAAGTCCACTGGTCGATGTCCATGCCTGATTAGTTGAATAAGTACACAGTAGGAGGCCTTTCCTCTGGAGCAGATTGGAGGGAAGCTAAGCTAGAAACTGTCAAGTTATATTTATTTCTATAACCATAAATATTTTGTTGAAAACATTCTTTCAAAGAATATTCTATGGGGAAAAAAGCTTCAGTATATATAGTCTTTTTTTTAAAAAAAAAATATTTGACCAATAGTTGATACTGCATAGAATTAAACTATTCATGTAACTGTTGCTTGTGTATAATTCTAGACCCAAAAATAGCTTGCTTAGATTTTACATTTAAGAATTTAAGGAAATATTATCAGTTTAAAAAAGGGAAATGTTAATCTCCAGCAAATTCTTTAAACTACTTTGGAAATGTTATTATTATTATAAAATTTAATTTTTAAAGTGCAGATGTACCTTGGCAGATCAGACAGTTGCAGCTATAAAAAATTAGTGTTTATGTACAACTTGCTGTAAATGATGAGGTCAGAATCCAGTAAAAAAACAGATTCATTCAATCTGGTTCTCTTGGTTAATCTGTAAATTCCTCTTCAAAAAATGGTATAGGTCCTAATTTAATCATTTGAAGAGTTACAAGAAATAATGGACAATCAAAGTATATAATCAGAATTGGAAATAAACTGACAAAATTTGAATCAGGTTGAGATTCTGCCTTACTTGTATAGACACAGCCAAGGAAACATGTTTTAAAGGACTGTATTTCAAAGGAATTAGCAAAGTTATATATTCAAGTGAAATCATGTACTATGTTATCCAAGATACGCATTTATTAAAATTAGTATAGATTATGTTTTTCCTTTTCATGAGAAAGATATAATAAAGGTATATAAAAAGTAAGAAAAATATTGTTAGTTTGATTGGGGATAATCTAATAAGTTCTTAGAGACTGTTGATCAAATAATGGGTTTGTTTTGTATGTATTTATCAAATTTCGATCACATTTAATATTTTTTCATAAATTAGTCACTTGGTGTCATTAAAACTACGAAAAACCATAATAAATAGCAAGTGGGTTGTGAGAAAAGATTGTGTAAGTACTAATGAGGTTCAAGGGACAAATTAATATTTATTTTAAAATGTGCTTATCGTAATGAGGACATTTAACTTCTTTCTCTAGTTGATGACTAATTTTTCTGTGTTTCATTCATTTCCCAAATATTTATTGAATGTTGTGGTGTTTGCAATTCATTGTTTTTAGTGTTGAGGGGAGAAAAAAACAAGATATAAGCCTTGCCTTCGGGCAGCTTAGAGTCTAGTAGGGGAGATCAGACCAGTACATTTGCAACCATAAACCACGTAAGTACTATATTTCCTCAAATCTAAGACTTACTAAATTATGACACACCATCTATCATTCTGTATTTATTGGAGGAAAATGCTGCAGTTAATGAGCAGCACTGACCAAGATCACAGGAGGTGTAGAGGTGAGTAGTGGTGTATATGCTGTGGGTTTGCCAGCCCTGCTGGTAAAGAAATAATGGAAATTGCCTGGGAAAAAAGTCTGGGGAAAAATTTTTGGAAAAGAAGACAAAGTTGTAGACAGAAAAAGAAGACTGTAGTGAGATAGAGAGAACTCAATAGTGTGGTACTGTAGAAGCTAGAGTTTCAGAAAAGCATAGGTTGATAGCATCAACACATCTTCCGTTGTGAGCACTTGAGAAGGGCTGCTCCATCTGCCATTTAGGAAACAACACTGTTCTTCCAGAGACTATTAATTGGGGATCCTTTTACAGAGAATAAAACTTTACATAGATTCAAATTCTATATGTTAGGTAAAATAGAAGTTTTGGTCACTAAATAATAGCTTTAAAAGACGTTGGAAGTACACAGAACTGAATGGGACCAAAAATTTGAAATAATAATCACGTACTTAAATAAGGTTGCATTTTCAAAAAAGTATTTTAAGATGTCAAGTTTTGTCACATTATAATTACAAAAAGTAGTCAGTCATCGCTTCAGTCTAATTCCTAAATCTGTGATCTCACAAAAAATTGCTTAATTTTTAATAAGAAATTCTAATAGTTATATTTTTAATATTAGGTTACCAGTTGATTATGACATACATGTTCCTAGCAATAATACCTGGGATCCTCGTAGAAATAAATGTTTCCATTTATTTATGAGTGTCATTGAAATGTCATGTTTTCAAAAAATACTCACTTGGTGTTCAAAACCAGCAGCCATATATTAGTACTGGGTTGATATGATAGTGGGGAGGTGACAGAATCTTCCATACCCAAGGAATACATTTTCCATAGATTTTAGTGTTGGATGGTGGGTGTTGGGGATTGGTGAGCAAGTGGGAACTAATGAATTGAGGTTGAATAGAGTGACTTCTGAGGGATATTCACTTGTTCATTTATTTATTCAATCACTATCTAAATTTCTTTTTCTCCTGATTTAAAATTTAATTTTGTTTTATTTTGCTCTGAGGGGTTGAACAGTTGTGTACATCATTTCTTCTAGGTTATTCCATTGTACAAAATTTTTAAGATAATATTGGAAATGATTTTTCACATCTTATTGGGAGTTGTGTTTGAAATGCATGAATGGGTAGCAAGCCTGGAATACATTTCTACTTCAGAACATCCACTGCCCTCTGTCATCTTCATTAGTTGGTTGGTTGCAATGTTTGATATTTCCTTGATCTCCAAAGCCTATCACCTGCGTCGTGAAGAAACAGATTGGTTTGACAAACCCAGGGATTCTTGTTTGGAAAATGGACATGGTCTGGATCGAAAACTGCCAGAAAGATTGGTCCACTCTAGACCGCTCAGTCAACATCAAGAGCAAGTAAGTGCTATATTGAGCAATCTCTTTTAGATTTACCAAAAAGAAAGAAAGAAAGTTCACCCTAGAACAGTCTCAATTATCCTAGAATGCATGGAACTTTTGTCAATCAAGTTCACAAATGATTTTTTTTTCAGTAACTTAAAGTAGTGAGTACCTTACTGCATCAGCCATGACTGATTAACATTACAGCATAGCTGTGATGCTTCCACCAGGCAATTTAAGAGATTCATTCCTCCAACAGATAATTGTGTGTAAAACATACCCAACACTGCTATACAAGGAGAATACATGAAGCTCCTGAAGAGCTTACAGAATATTGGATGAAACAAATATGGGTAATATTAATGCTTTCTAATAGCAATATATTTGAGCGTTAAGAAATAGCAAATAAGAGGATGACCAAACCAAGTCAGCTGGGGACAGGGAAGCCTTCGTATCGGGGAGAAGGGAGCTGATATTTTAGAGCCTTTGATTTGGAAGTGTTAGTTGGTTTTGCATTCATTTTTGGATTTTATCTTCAGAACAACTCAAAATAGACATTATTAATTAATATATATTTATAGATGAAGACACTGAAACGTAGAAGTACATTTCACAGTTAGACAAATATGATACTAAAATTCATGATCTTATTCACTTTAGAAAAAATGATGTTTGAATTGAATTTTGCAATATTTGTGGGAGGTTAACAGTTGGATAAATTGCGAGAGATTCCTCTAGCAACCCAAGTGTCCTTAAATCGATTGTCTTAAGGGATCGGATATTTGCACGCTGTGTACTCATGATCATTAAAGCAGCCTCAAAACACATAGCTGACTTATTTCACATACATTAACTGCTAAATCATCCTGTCCGATTAGTGATTCATTGATATAGACGGCAATTACATTTCAAACAACAAAGAAGAACCATATGAACTTACTATAATTAAACTCAGTGTTTGTCACATTAGGTATAAAGGAAAAGACTTTTGCATATACAAGTACTGTAAAAGATAATATCTATACTCTCAGATTTGATTTCTTCCTAAGCAATTTCAGTTTTCATTGCCAAATTTCTATCTGTTAAATAGAATTTCCTTTTCTCACAATTTCATTTTTTGTTTTTCTGTATACTATCATATTTTCCAGAAATCTTAGCATTCTTCTCTGTATAATGTATAGTCTTTCTTTAGTTTTTGATATCTTTAATAAATTTTTCATTTAGGATTGTTTACCTCCAAACATATGTGAATATATCTCCATTTCTTTGTACTTCACTTTAATGCATCAGACTATTATACTTTTCTTAGCTTTCTTGTTATTCTTTAAAATTGTATCTATAGTTGTATTTCAATCTCATCAATTAGATCTGACTGGGGAGTAAGAAAATTAAAAAATTATGAACATGTTCATAAACATTATGAACATGTTTAAAAATTTTAAATTGCCTCCTTTTATCTAATTACTAAAAAAATAAATTTGTCAGCCGCAAATAACTTCCTTGAATGTATTTTAATTACAAAAATCTCTCTTTAATGACTTACTTAACATTATATCTTACTCATCTCATTTGTTTCTCTGAAGTTTAGTATTTCCCACAAACCTAGATCAAGTCAATGAAAACACAAATCCTTTAAAGAAATCCTAATAAGATGAAATCTATAACCTAGAGATCTAAAAACTAATAACTTTCATAGAGTTACTTTTCAACACTACCATTTCCATGGATATTCAGAATAGTCTCGCTCAGCTAGTTTATCTAACTAATATTCTTTCAGGATACATTTTAAAGTAATCTATGTCCACCTCAAAAAATATTTTCTAAAATTCTATTTACTGTATGTAGATGAAATAATATCCCTAATGACATTTTTTTGTTCCTAACTTTCTGTTACATCTACAGATTTATGGTTTTCATCAACTGAAAACATAGCACCATCACGTTTAATATATATAGAGAGAGAGACCAATATAATGCCAAAATTAAGCAGAGGGTATATCTGAGAATCATTTAAAGAATTTCTTGCATGTTTTATAAAGTAGAAAATGTAAGAATTCTTGTTAGAATTACATATGGGTAAATGTAATACAGTAATATATATTTTCTTGCTAGAAGTTATTTTTTACATTTTTATTTTGATATCTAACCCAAAAAACTACATATACTCTTATCAAAACTGCAAATATATAGAATTATAAACTAGTTATAAGGTGAGTAGCCATATAACGCCACACAATCCAAGAAAGGGAATATTGCCTGCCCCCAGAAACCCCCGGGGTCCTTTCAGATTTTAAACTTCAACCTCTCCCAAACAAAGTAACAAATACACTGGCTTTTGTGACAATAATTTCTTTGTTTTTCTTTAAGGTTTTTTCTAAACAGAAGCTACATAGAAGACAATATATGCTTTAGTAACATTTATATAAAGTTCAAAATTCATGCTTTTTTGCATTAATATTTATCTTCAAATGCTTTCTTATTAACTCATCATACTGTATTTTGGTCTAGAGAGAATAGCAAAATGGCATTCTTGTTTTATTCACTTCTTTGCATCTCTAATCTTAAAAAGGTAGTATCGGGCTCTTGGAAGCAATAAACCCAAATGCTTTCATTTGGAAACTTATGTATAACAAGAATTTACGCACATAAAATGCTCTGGAGGCAAAAGTAATAAAACTAAATTGACTAATGCAAACTGTAATTTATCTGTTTCTAAAAATATTTTATGTGCAACATACATTAGATAGAATATATCTGAAATTTTTATTAGACTCAAAATCACATTAACTATAAAAATAAACCAAATCTGCAAATCCATATTTGTTTCCTTTCAAATATTTGTGATGTTTAACCTCTGCACTATTCAGTGGAAATTGAGCTCTGCTTTGTAAATTGAGCAGGTCACCTAATTCCCCCGCCCCCTTTTTAAACTTTTCTTCATGACTTCATCTATAAATAGGGCTAATACCCTTCACAAGGTGGTTACAAAGGTCAGCACTTCTTGACTAGTACAAAATGTCTCCACTCTCTACACTAATGCCTACACATTCTGCAATTCCCAAGCAACTGTTATATTGAGGCACATTAAGCTCCTCTGAAAGAACCACTCTCTTTATTCTGGGCCTTTGAATGTGTTGCTTTCTCTCCCTGAAAACTTTTCCTCCTCTCTTCTCTTAGCTAACCCTACTGATCATTCAGGTCTCCAGGTACATGTCCCATCTTGCAAGAAGACTTCCCTGGCACTGCCACCACCACCTCCCCACAAATCTGGGACACATGTTCTTCCTTTGTGCTCCATGTGTTATGTCTTGGGCTGTGAGCTCCTAGATAGCAGGAGCTCTCTAGTCTATCCACCATGTGTTATATACAGCACCTAGTACAGTGCTTGGAATGCAGAAAGGCACTCTCTACCTTGAAGCTAGCATGCATGTTATTTAAGTGAGGGAAAGGATGAATGTCTGTATAAATAAAATATATATTAACACAAGAGAATATATCATAAGTATGAAGGCTCAATTCATGAAAATAATTCCTTCTGAAATATTTGTGGGTAGAGAAGAGAGAGAATTCTTTTTCTGGGAGGCATGCAGGTGATAGTTCCATCAATGCAGAATCACCAAAAGACAATGGTATCAGAAACCCGGCTCTTGGGGAGAGGTATAGGGCACACTTGACATCAGTCCTGCCCTCTGGCGCTGCTCCTACCCTTACTTGGCAGAAGCAACACCTACCCTGAAACTCCATGTGCTGGACGACTTTCTCAACATTCACCTGCAATGGTTAGGAAAAAGCCAAGATCCCACTAGTTCATACATGGGAGACAGATACCCCTGCTTTCTATAGACTCTTGGTCACATTGATTATAATTATGGCAGTTCAATGCTTTTTATTTATTAAGTGAATTCATTAAGCTGGTTGTAGACAGTTGCTGAAACTACAAGAGATTCTATGAGATGCTCTGAAAGCAACATTCGTGGAGATGAAGATGTTTGACATCCCTTCTACTAATATCATAGGTACAAATTAAAAGGTGATACTGGCTAGCTGATAAAACTCTGATGAAAAATTTGGAAAGTCTGATTACCCTTCTAGACTGTGCAATAGATGTACTGTGAGATTACATCAATTTCTCCATAGTCTGGAGAATTGGGAAGAATAGCAGAAGTCAAAATTATATTTTCTTAGTTTATTTTTGGCCAGGTCTTTTAAAAATCATTGTTAAATAATACATGAAATTAGAAGATGTTTGAAATAAAATTAAATAAGATCCACTCATTTTAATGAAGTAACCACAGTACCAAAGCAAAGTTCAGTTATATATAACAGTTGTAGAATTTTCAGTGCACACAGTTAAATTTTTAGGAAAAAATAAAAATCTTTAAATACAGATTAAGGGAGGGAGGGAAGAGAGAAGGAAAGGAAAAAGGAATACAGAAGAAGAAGAAGAGGGGAGGGCAGAGGAGGAAAATTAAGAGAGAGAAGGGAAGGAGAGAGACAGATCAGGAGGCAAGTGGAGAGGAGAGAAGGAAATGTATACTTTTATTGTGGATAGAAATAAGATTTTCAGTGGTTTACAAAGTTAGCATTAGTCTGAATTATCCAGCTTCACTGATTATTGTGAGCATAATATTTTTATAATCTTGCAAACAATATTTTAGTTTTACTTTGCAGCCTTCGTATATTATTCCTGACAACAGGATCCTGCTGTTGTTTGGGGAGTGTTTTCTCTTCAACAGAGGCCTGATGCAGCTTAATCTTTTCCGAAGTTAGAATAAAAACTAAAGGCTATCATTTAAGCTTACATTTTTTTAATATATATTTTAGTTTTAATATCCAAAATTCTAACAGTTTTACAGCTGAGTTTACAAAGGCACATTAAGACCACACAAGTGTTCCAAGGAATCTTTCTTCACAAAATGTACATTTCTTTGGTTCTAAATTATATTTAATATTTTGGTTTAGTATTCCCATACGTTTCTTAAACATTGAAATAGGTAGTATTGAATGTATCTTTACTAAACTGTGTTTCATTTGTAATTTTAGTCCAAATTTTTCCTAAGATGACAGATACAAGATTCCATACTAATAAACTCCTATTAATATAGATATGAATATATTACGTTTCTATCTTTCTTTATTTCACAAATCTCTTTTGAAAGCAAACTTCCATAAAATATAAAGTACAAGTTTGGATTCACTAATTTATTTTTGTTTCAGATCTCTTTTTGCCAGGTGGAAACAGAGGTAATGCAGTCTAAAGTATTCTCATGTTCAAGTCTCAGTAATGAGAATTGAAATCATAGACTTGCAACAATAGCTTTAAGCGTTGCTTCTTCTACCCGAAGGAACGTCAACAGTAAATGAGAAATAATGCCATCAATAACACATACTTTGCATACAAAAAAGGGTCCAGAAAGTATTAGAATGAGCCAAGTTTTTATTTATTTATAGAACATTAGTCTCAGCATCCAGTGTACATTGAAATTTCTAGTAGATGTGCTCAGCAAAAGCACAATTCTGCAATAAAACCAAAGCAACACAAGTACAGAGCAGTCCTAGCATAGTGATAGACAGGTGACGGAGAAGATCCTCTCTGGCTTTTCTCCCCTCGCAGCGCTTAATTGCTGAAAATTAACCCTACCTTTCCATTTCTAGGCTGTCCAGGGCAAAATCAGCCCTGTCAGTTTTTCGTATACGTTCTCTATCTTCTTTCGTCACTATTGACTATGTACTACTGATGTAACAGTCATCCTTTTCGACCTGTACATGTGCTCATTGAGTTCCTGAAGACAACAAATCAGTTTGCAAGAGAAATTGGTTATAAATGTGAAGACTGTAATGAACTCAGAAGCCAATAATATCATTATATAGTGGAAGAGGCTTACAGTGTCATCATTTAAGAATTTTCTAAGACTTTTTCATTGATTGAATCAATCTGCTTTTTTTAAAAAAACGTAAGTCTGTATATTGCATTTTAAATGTCTTTAACATTGCTTTTTCACCTTATCACATGTATGTCAGATTATACAGATGAACGGGAAGACTGTGCACTACATCTTTCCTCATGCAAGGATAAAAATAACGAGAGACTCTAAGGATCACACAGTTTCAGGTAAAGGAAATCAAATAATCTAGTCCTTTTTATTTTAATGTTGGATTGAAATATGTATTTGGATTTCAGTTTAGATGAATCATTAAATTTTAGAAAACACCATCTTTTTATGTCAAAAATTTTGTTTTGGAAAATTTCAAAAAGTAAGCAGGCTATACATTTGAACACAAAAGACAACAATGGCATGATGATTAATATGACAAATTACTAGATGGTGCATATTTAGATCATTTTTTTCATTGACTACATTTTTTAAAATGTACATGGCATTACAAAGCTCCATAATTATTGCTCCATTGAGTAATATGGTTGCTGGTTTTAGCACTATAAAACATTCTTACACAGGAAGTAAAAAACTATATTGGATCCTTCTAAGGAATAAATTCCCCTGTACCTGTCAATTTGAACATTATCAATTATGCTGAATTTTTGTTTGTTTGGTTATTTGTGTCCTATGAACCAAAGCTTATGATGGAATTTTTAAACTTTGTATTTTGAAATAATTTTAGACTTCCAGAAAATTTTGGACTCCTAGAAAAGAATGCATTCAGTTCTTTTGCCCACCCTTTGCCCAATTCCTCTAATGTTAACATCTATCTAACCACAATAAGGTGGTCAAAACCAGGAGGTTAACATTGATAAAATACTATTAAAACATCTGCAAGCCTTATCTAAATTTTGAGTTTTCCCACTAACACACTAAATTTTTTTTTTCTAGTCCAGGATCCAATCCAGACCTCACGTTGCATTTGGTTGTCATGCCTCCTTCGTCTCCTCCAATCTGATAGTTTCTCTTCCTTTGTCATCATGACTTTGATGTTTTTGAAAGATAATGGAATTTTTATATTTAAATCTGAGAGAGAAAATATGTTTTGTCAAATTAGTGAATTTTTAAAGTATGAATAGTACCTATATTCTCACTCAAGTATATTCTTTGTGTTTCATAGACACTGTACATCAACAGAAAATACTCATAAATATATATTCATATATTTGGGAATATGTATAGGTGGTATACCTAACATAGTATATGTACTGGAGAGGTTTTTTTTAAGGACTGATATAACAAAGAACACAAAGAGGTATTTCTTCAGTATCCTTGCTATTTTTCCTTGTAGATTTTAGACCATGGAACATGTGGAGTGGAACAGGTTTTGCTTTGAGCAATTTTCCTCTCTTTATTTTCGTAAAGAATTAATCCATTAGGAGTCTAATGTTGTTGTTTTCCTTTCAAGATTGGGTAATTTTTTTTCTGCCAGAGACAGATAATTGAAACTTTCATAGTTTTATTCCATGCAGACTGTATTTTAAGTATTGATGAAAATTCCAGGGGTGAATCTTAAGACCCAAGGACTCCTTTTGTAGAAATATTTACCTGCTGCAAAGTATTTCAGTTCCCTCCAGTTCATAAAACAAAACAAGATAATATTTTCTAGCAATGCCAAAATTATTATTTCATAATCTATAACATAAATCTTCAGACCATTTTTACTAAATCATCAGGATTCTATATCAGTGTATCTATTTTCTCTCTGTATTATTATTTTTTACCACATTAAAGTAATTATTCCTTCAGCCTTATTATTTGTTTTGCAATTCATTATTTTAATTTGTTTTCTTTTACCACAATTAATAAAAAAGTTTTAAAATATAACAATAACAAATAAGAGCTATTGCTTTCTTGTTTTAAATATTCTATTCTGAAAACTAAATTCAATTTCCTCTGTATATAGATTTTGCAGGATGAGAAACGAGGATTGTAGTTTTGAGCAATAAATTTACTAGTAGTGTACTATATCATCACTCTGCATGCCCCTCTTTCTTTTGATATTTGCATAAAATAATAGTAAAAATATTTTCCCTGTTATATTTTCCCTGCGTAGATTACTGCTGAATATATTTTCCATGTGTCCTTTGCTAGCATGAACTCATACTAAATGAAATGTTTTGAAACAATTTTTATTGTTTTCACATAAGTCTTCAGTCCCTCAAAGGGACCTAAACACATGTAAATGGAAGGCTAGAGCCAGAAATGACAATGTTTGGAAAACAGTGTCTAGAAGTTGTAATCTAGTGGCAGGCAAACTCTGGCACAGAGCATTTGCAGTCCTGCCTAGTCTTTATGTCATTTGCTGCTTAACCAAAAGCCTAGTCTGATTGACTAAATATTTGGTGATATTAAGGATTTGCAATTATTTTTTAACTGTGATTACCATTTTTTGTTTATATTTTTAATGAAAATTAAGAGTATCTCTTTTAGAGATGCATACTAAAATATTTACAGATGAAATAATATCTTGTCTGGGGTTTTGCTTCAAAATTAGCTGTATGGAGAATAGTGAAGAAATAGATGAAGCAAAATTGATTATGATTTGATAATCATTGGAGATGGAAGATTAACTACACTCGGTTTTAGTATAGTCTTGTCACTACTTTTTTATGTGTATGAAATTTTCCATAATAAAAAATTTTTAAATTCCTGTCTGTTTCTCATGTTTAGAGAAAAAGAACAGTGTCCAGTAGCTTTATCAATAGTGAGAAAACTATCTAAGGTAATAATTTAACTGCCTTTGTAAAACAAGGTAAGGATGTAAGTAAGGAAGGAGTGAAGAATAAAATGTAGTCTATCTACTCTCCCAACATTGGGGGAAATGGCTATTAGCGAATTTTCACTTTGGTTATATAAACCTACTGAAAGTAGAAATACTGTGTATCTTTTATTAAATTTTAATAAACCATTCTAACTGGGTGTATCATTAAAATATTTTATTAGAATTATGTAAAATGAGCACACCTCACAAAAAGAGAAAAGTATATTTTCATTTATTGGAAGCAAAAATAATTTCAAAATGGGAGACAGGACTAGAAAGTAGATTTTTATTGTTTCTCCTGTGTGGTCTCAAAGGATGAGCAGGGAACCCTTAGGATTCCGAAGATTCTTGCAGAGGTCCACAAGGTCAGAACTATTTTCAAAGTAATGCTAAGGCAGCATTTGCTTTTTGCACTCTCATTTTCTTATGAATATACAGTAGAGTTTTTCAGAGGTTACGTGATGTGTGACATCACAACAGATTGTATACAGGGCACACATGAGAATTAAGCTGTCTTCTATGTAGCTCAATATTAAGCAGATTTACAAAGTAAAACAATGCCACCCTTCTCATGTGTTTTATTTATAAAATAAAGCCATGTTTTAGTTTAAAAATGTGATTTATTTTAACATGGAATGAGTTTATTTTAAATTCATTAATAAACAAATATTTTAAATTCTCAGTTTTAATTTATAATATAGAAAATATACATAGCTAAAATCCATGTAAACAAAACCTCTTTGAAGTCCTCAATAGTATTAAAGAGTATAAATGGCTCATTAAAACCAAAGTGTTTGAGAACCACTGTTCTAAGAATATTTATAAAGAAGGTTAAAAACAATTATAAATAAGCTTGTTTTCTTCCTGTAGAAAAACTTACATAACATAAAATATATTTTATAACTTTTTAGAACTCATATTGGATATATTTTTAATTTTTTACTCATTAATACTCATAAATTGAATACCCATAATATGATTTACATTGTGTTGGTGGGTAGATTAATAGAATGAATACAAAAAATATTGATCTACAACTTACTCATAATTTAGTAGAATAATCTGAAATATAAGTAATTATTACAATAAAATTTTAGGAACAATTGAGACAAAGCTGAGGAATTTACAAAACTTTATCGTTCATGCCCATGTGTATGTATGTATAAGTATGTACACGCATATACATACGCACCATTTTTTGCTTTTTGGTGAGGAAGTTTGGCCCTGAGCTAACATCTGTACCAGTCTTCCTCTATTTTGTAGTGGGATGCCACCACAGCATGGCTTTCATGAGCAGTGTGTAGGTCCATGCCTGAGATCCAAACCCACGAATTCCAGTCGCTGAAGCAGAGCACACAAACTTAATCACTATGCCACCAGGCTGGCCTCCATATGCACCATTATTTATATTTTTGTGATGTATGCAGAGAGAAATATATGTGGAGAGAAATACGTACAATCTTCTATTAAATAGTCCAGATTTTTAGAAAATAGATTCCTTAACGTTTAACTGTAAACTTCAAAGATGTGTTTATAGGTGCTGATCAACAACTGTATCATGGAACAAGACAAGGATGACCACTTTCGCCACTCTTATTCAACATAGTACTGGAAACTTTAGCCAGAGCAATTAGACCAAAATAGGTCATGAGTTTTGGAATCAGAAAGGCCTGAGTTGGAGTTCAGATCTATTGCTTATTTAAATTTTGAGAATAAGTTTTCTCCTCTGTAACATAAGCCCAGCTCTATGTATCTCACATAATTGCAAGTGAAGCTAGCACAAAATCTTGTGCTTACTGTACACTCAACAAATGTTATTTCCCCTTCTTTTAGATAGAAATTATCAGAAGAAAAGAATAAAGTATAATGCTCAAGAAGTGAGCCTCTTTCTTTTTTATTTAGAGCTCCATCTTAGGGCTTCAGAAACACAGCTGTTTGAAACAAGCCAAAGAAAATCTCCTGATTTTAAAAATGATATTTGCTTGTGTGTAGTTTCATAATGAACTGGCTACATCTGCAAGGCTAGAAAGACTAGTTAGTAAGTGTAATAGTGAAGAACATTAAAAATGTTTAGGTTCAAAAGAAAGCAGTGTCTTTTATGGAAATAGTGGCTCATTTTTTATTCCTTATTAGTCTACCATCTTTATGGGCTTTTAGAAACAGGAGGCAAATGTAACAGATCTCACTGGATCTGAGTTGGTAGCAATACCAAATGTGGATAGTTCCCTTTTTATTATTTTAACAGCTTCAACAAGGTATAATTTGCATATCATAAATATACATGTAATGTACATAAATGTAATGAGGTATAATTTTCGTATCATAAATTTCAAGTGTATAAATTAATGAATTTTAGTAAATTTGTGGAGTTGTGCAACCATCACTACAATCTTGTTTTAGAGCGTTTCCATCGTTAGAAATAGTTCCCTTGAGCTGCTAGCAATATCCACTTCCAATGCCCCTCTCCCAGCCACAGGTGGGAGATTTACTTTCTGTCTCTGTAAGTTTGCCTGTTCTGGGCATTTCATATGGATTGAATCATACAGTATGCAGTTTTGGTGTCTGGCTCCTTTCACTTACCAACGTTTTTGAGGTTGATCTATTTTGTAGCATGTTAACAGGAGTTTGTTCTTTTTATTGCTAAGTAGTAGTCCGTTGTTTGGATATACTACATTTGTTTATTGAATTTTTCTGAGTTTTTAAATATTTGCATACAAGTTTTAGTTGGACATACGATATTTCTGAATGGTTTCCCAGAAGTGGAATTGTTGGCTTGTATGGTAAGTTTCTTTTTAACTATTTAAGAAACTTCCCAGTAGTTTTCCAAGGTAGGTGTACCATGTTATACTCTTGCCAGCAATGTCTGAGTGTTACACTTTCTTCATGTTGTTGCTAACACTTGGTAGGATGGCTGTTGATCATATGTCATTGTTGTTTTAACTGGCATTTTCCTAATGACTTATGATAATGAGCATATTTTCAGGTGGTTATAAGCAATGCATATGTCTTCTTTGGAAAAATGTCTATTCGGATCTTTTGCCCATTATTTATTTGAGTTGTTTGTTTTCTTACTGAGTTGTAAGAGTTCTTTATGTACTTTGTATACAAGTCCTTTATAAAGTATATGACATGCACATATTTTCTTCTAGTATGAGTCTTGTCTTTTTATTTTCTCGAAGGTGTATTTTAAGGGAAAAGTTTTACATTTTAATGAATTCCAATTTATCTGTGTTTTTTCTCTATGGACCATGCTGCTCTTGATCGCATAGTAAGAAAAATCTCAAGGTCACAAAGATTTTCTATGTTTTATATCAGAAGGTTTATACATTTAGGTCTATGAACTATTTTGTGTTGGTTTTTGTATGATAGTATGAGGCAGTGGTCTAAGTTCATTTTTTTGAACTACAAATGGATATCCAATTGTGAAGCATCTTTTGCTTAAAAAGAATTCCCCCATTAGATTGCCGTGGCATCTTTTGTCAAAAATCAATCTACAATTCAAACTGGCCAGTGGCACAGCCGTAAAGTTCATGCTTTCTGCTTTGGTGGCCTGAGGTTCACTGGTCCAGATCCCGGGGGTGGACCTACGGACCCATTGTCAAGCCATGCTGTGGCAGGTGTCCCATATATGAAGTGGAGGAAGATGGGCACGGATGTTAGCTCAGGGCCAGTCTTCCTCAGCAAAAAGAGGATTGGTGGCAGATGTTGGTACAGGGCTAATCTTCCTCAAAAAAAAAAGGAAAATCAATCTACCATTAATACAAGAATGTATTTATAGATTCTCAGTTTTGTTCTATTTGACTATATGCCTAACTATTATTTTGCTAGTGCTATACTCTTGCTTACTATAGTTTTATATTAAGTTTTGAAATCTGATAGTGTAAGTCCTCCAAGTTTTTATCTTTCAAAATTGTTTTGGTTATTCTAGATCCTTTTAATTTCCATAAAATTTTAGTATGAGCCTGCTGGGATTATGGTAGGGTTTGTATTGAAATTATAGATAAATTTGGAGAGAATTGCTCTCTTAACAACATTGAGTCTTCCAATACGTGAACATGTGGTATCTCTTCATTTGCTTAGATCTCCTTTAATTTCTTTTGGTAAAGTTTTATAGTTTTCAGTATATCAGACTACATTTCTTTTGTTAAATGTCTGCCAAATTATTTTTTCTTCTTGATGCTATTGTGAATGGAGTTGTTTTCTTAATTTCAGTTTTGGACTGTTCATTGCATTTTATAGAAATACAATTGATTTTTGTATCTTGACCTTTTAGCTTATAATCCTCCTAATGCTGTTTTTACTTCTAATCATTTTTTGTGGGATCATTAGGATTTTCCACATGCAAGATCATATCATCTGCAAATTAAGACAGTTTTACTTCTTCTGCTCCAATGAGAATAAGTTTCTTTTAAGTTTTTCCTTGTTTCACTTGCTGAAACTTGCTGTACAATGTTGAACAGAGTAATGAGAGCAAACACCCTTGCTTTGTTTCTAAAGAACGTTGGTGACTAGTTGTGACAACAAGGCAGGGACTCTGCCCTAATGCTGCTATAGAATTCTGTCCTCCCCTTCCCTTCTTTAATAGTCACTGGAAGAGATTTTTTTGGCCTAAAATTTTTAAAAACTGAGCAGAAGTGTTTAAGAATCACTTTAAAAACCAAGAACAGCTAGTCAGACATTCCACTTTCTTCTATTAATCAATGGAGATTTCAAACACAGGCAATATGCAAAAGCATTGAGTGAATTATGTTTTCATATTTGGAGGAGGAGAGGACATTTACATACATGCATACATACATATACGCACAGCAAATGAACTCTCACACTGATTTATATTTGGGTAAATTTTTTAATGGGAATTATCACATTTGTGATAATGGCCTTATTTACATACGTTGATGAATCATTATATTGTCCCAATATGCAACCAGAGAAATTATACAAAACTGTAAGAAAACAGATAAAAATGTCTTAAATATGTTAGGGACCTAAGATATAAAAATAATCATATTATTTGCTTGCACTTTCTAGTTTTCTACTTGCTTCTTAAATAATTTGAAAGTATAACCATTTCCACAAAATACTAATATCATTCTCCTCTTTTTTCCTTACTTATGAGTTTTTAAGATAAAAATCCACACTCTTCAAATAGAACTGATTTAGTATCTGTATTCAGAGTCTAGATAGAACCTTCTAGATGGTATATCTTCTATATATCTTATGTTTCTCAAAGATATAATATTATGATCAGCAGATGAGTAAAAAAACAAAAACAAAAACCTTCATATTCCACCTAAAAAAAATACTGAAAACACATTTTAACCATCTCCTATAACTGTTAAATCTATTTTAAAATTTTTCAAATAATATAGGATTACAGAAAGGAGAGTTACAATAAATAAAGGACTATCTTTGTTTTTCCCACTATAAACAAGTAGATAGTTCATATTTCATATAGATTCAACTTTATACTAGATATGAGGCAAATGTGGGGAAAACCTGTGACAAGAAGTCTGCTTCCAAGAGTTTTGCAAGATGCTTGAAGAAGTGGAGCTAAGCCACATGAAACAATGAATACATGAAACTGTATATTGAAAATTAAAACATGTCACAAACTATGGATACGTGTACAGTTTTTGTACGTCATCTCTTTGTTTGCTCAAAGAATTTTATCAATGGGGTATAGAGAACACTATTTTTGCCAATTTCTCATGTATGTTTTCATTTCTCAGTTTCCTCTTAGTGAGAGATCTCAAAGGCAAACCTCCAATCTAGCCCTCACTTGCCAGTAGCTAAATGACTAAATGTACATGTCAATCTCAACCCTCTTCTTTGTATGTGTGTATAAAATGAGTACGTGTGTGTATGTGTGTGTGTGTGTGAATAGATAGGTAGATCCCCTGTAAAATATGCTAGTAGTGAAAAGTGCAAAGACGAAAATAAAATCCATCATAATTTTATCACATCACATCACAATTTGTATTCTCTTCCTTTTCTTCCCATCTTCTTTATAGCCACGTACATACACACTGAAATTTGAGAGTATATTGTAATGTAGTTTACATACATATTTTTAATATAGTATAAAGTGCCTAATAAATGCATTTTCCTGTTACATCAAAAATTCTTCACAGACATGAGTTTAATGATTAGTTTTTACTATGTGTATAGATATTTAATCATTAACTTCAAACATTCCTCAATTGTTGGATATTTATGCTGTCTTCCCCTTTTCACTGTTATAAATAATGCCACAATGAAAAAAGCCTGCAGTGATATTTATTATTTTCTTAAACTATATTCCCAGAAATAAAATGACTGAGTAAAAAAGAAGGGATATTTTGGATTTTTCTTAGATTTTTTGTCAAATTTCTTACCAGAAGAGTTCTACTGATTTGCAGTCCCAAACTAAGAATGTAGTTTTTCATTTGCTGTTCACTGTTATGTATTTAAAATGATGTGATTTTAAGAAAAAAATATTTTTAACTTATTTTATAAGTCAAAGTTTATATCACATTAAGTATTATTTCTTTGATTAGTCATGAGACTGATATTTTGTCCCGTATTTAATAGCTTAATTGCCTCCTATTCACCTGATTGGTGAAGGGGAGGGAAATTCCCATCCTAAGGGTATGGCAATGGCCAAACACATGACACCTGACACTGGACAGATGAGATCGACAGCAGTTTACTGGTCCCATAGACTCACAGTTTGAGGGAGCGGGACACCACACACCACGCAACGCCACATGGTAGTTGTACTCAGCAAGAGAGTAAACAGCCAGGAGCTGTGGGTGGAAGGCTTTTTAGTATCAAAAGCTGGAGTGCCCCCTAGTTCCTGTAGGAAGAGATGATTGTCTTGGTTGAGTAATTCTGTGGACTGGCAGAAACTTGCTACTCAGAGATAAGCACTTGATAAGGAGAGTTGTTTGGCTAGGGTACCTTATATTCACCAGGGTAGGAAGGGGATCTTATCATTAGGCCATTCAAGGCCCTCCTGATTTCACCAGTTATGAGACAGCACATAATATTGAATGTTCTTTCTGGGTCTTAGACCATAATTAGCACTGTTTATTTCCTTTCAATGACATATCTATTTAATATGCAGGAGAATAAATTATTGTTATTTGGGTTTTTGGGTTTTTTTGTTTTGTTTTGAACTAACAGAGAGTATATAAAAGGGACCAAGGTTAGTGCCAGATCATGGTGGGCTAGATAAAGTTTGAATTTAGTTTGATAGGCAGAATGGGCACCACTGAAATGGAAAATATAGCTTCCTCTGTGAGATCTTTTAAGAAATTTTGTCTTGTTTGCTTCAAAATTAAATTCTGGAAGAAGCTTAACCATAATGAAAAAGGTACACTAATTTTTAAAAAGTTTGGTCACTTTTGGTTGAGACTGCACTGCCATGCTCAAATAAAGAGGAACTGAGGCAAAAATACGGTGAACTACTCCATGCGGTTTAGATAAATTATGGCTAACACCCACGTAACATCTCTCCAACATCATTTATATGAACATTTCATGAGAAAAGTTTTTTGTATGTCAGGCCAAGTGTTAGAATAGAAAGTTAAAACAATTGTGTCATCTCTTCTGCTCCTTATGAAAGAACAAGAAAAAGTGTAACTGTCACCTTGAGGACATGTGTGTTCCATCTGAACTCCTGGAACTTCTGGGAAACTGAATAGACCCTACAAAGTGGGCTTTGACGCTGAAATTTCTCTCTCCCCTTTTTCTTTTTCATTCTTACCTTAACAGTGCAGTTATATATGACACAATTTCTCATTATAAGCCTCTCAAATTATCTTTAGGAAGAAACTGAGTATAAAATTATAGCAATAAAATAAGGCTCAGGATGAATCTCTTGTAAAATCACAATTTCTTCCTGATAAATTTTAGTGAAAGCTCACATTCATTTCCCCAGTAACAAAGGAAGTGTTTACTGTCAGAGCTAGTTCCGCATTAACATCATCACTTCTTCTGACATCCGTCCAGATAAATATTGCTTGCACAGTTGTGTTCCTGCTAAGGAAGTGACATTATGGGCTTTGCTTCTAACTGGAGATAGGTTAGCACATTTTTCTATGTACTTTTAATAAGTAAAATTAAAGGAATTAATAATTGATTCTATGAGGAGAGGGTGAAAACATTCAGGATGTTTAACCTATAAGAAAGGAAGATAAATGGTAATATTAATGTGATATTTAAGGGTAGAAATATAAAATGCATATGAATTGGCCATGGAAAAATGGATAATAAGAAATGAGATTCAATTAAAGGAGTAAGGATTTATATTGATCTTCTAGAATATTTTCTTGACAGTTAGAGCAATGAGCGAAGATATACAGAAAGAACCAGGATGTGGAAATCAAGAAAAAAAAATGGGCTTTAATCTTAGCTTTTTTACATGCTAGACAACCTAGGCAAATTTCTAACCTTCCTTCATCTCATCTTCTTTGTCCTGAAATGGTATGGATAGTACCCAAGCTGAAAAGTTGTAGAGACAATTTAAAAAATAGGGTAAGACACATAGGGGGAACTCTAGAAATGTTCGTTACTTTCTTTTTCCTTCTATCCCTGAAGATGATACTGAAGAGATGGATAAAAATCAAATAGTATATTAAATAGAAAATAATATTGGTACAAGGTACAGAAACCAAATAGACTTCGTCGGTTCAAAGTCATATATTTTGGGAGATTAGACACTTAAACGTTCAATAAATCTGATGTAATAGAAAATTAGATGAAAATAAATAAAAGCAGTTGCTTTTTTGCATAAATACCAATTTCAATGGAATGTTTGAATATTCTTGGCTTGATCACCTAACGACATGTAAAATTTCTTGTCCATTCCAGATAGTAGTAACAATTTTTTTAAAATAGAGTGATGAAAAAATGAAAATAATTGTATTAAATAACTCTTTAATGAAAAATATCCCCTGATGTATATTGGAAGGAAGAAGCTGTTGAACTATGTTAAATCTCTCCTTCACCAATAGTAAGTTGACTTTGATGAGAACAGGTTTAGCCTGTGGTGCAAAAATAATCTGGACACTGGGATTTTATTTATGTCCCTAAAGTCCTTGGCAAATTCAGAACCTTTCTCTCTAAATCAGTTTTTCAAGTCCTCTTCAAAATAGTGGTAATTATAGTAATTATTACATTACCAGGTCTGTATGCACTTTGTTTTTTACAGATTTGATATATAAGTATTAATCCAATTACTTACTCACTTAGATATATATACACAATTCACATTTGTAATAAAAATGCTAAAATACAAAAATCATGGAAACTGTAATATTGAAAAGTAACAATTCCATCTTTGTAGTGTTTGATAAAGATATAAACAAGGCATAAAAATTGATGCAAATGGGAAAATAGAAATTATATTGACAAAACAAGCATAATCTTTCCCAGCTAATCACTTACAACTATAGATTAAATTGTACAGTATGATTCATGGGCTGCCTAAGCCAGAAATGTTTCCTCTCCTCAGTCCTGACAGAGAGATGCTGACGCCCAACACTTTTATATCTGGGTTGTTTCGCCTTTTAATGGTCTGATGGTAGTCTCTCCCATCATTCTCCTCTCTACAACTGATGGGGAAAGGAAGGGCTGGATGTGCTGCTCCCGAACCCATCCTTTCTGATTCCTAACCAGGTACACGGGCACCAACCAGAGAGAAGACGCATTGTTAAGTCACTCATTTGGAGTAAGAGTGTAGGCTCCACTCTAGCATTTTCTAAGAATAGAATACAGTATAAATATCAATATAAATCTATTATTTTTAACATCATTGTCATTGATGCGTTAGCCCCATGGGGAAAAATAGCCGTTTCAATATTCATTCATTCATTATTCATTCAGTTATATATTTAATGCTGCCTAGATGCCATATTCTTGATATACACGTTATACCAGAACCTCAGCATTGCAGAACTAATACACAGTTCTCTTCCTCTCTGATTATGAAGGGCAAAAGCTTATTTTTTCATGGCCTGTTTTCCTTTTCATTCCTACCTTCTGTCACTGCTTAATCACTGTCATAACTACTATAAACACAAATGTTCTACAAATTTTGCTGCCAGGATAATGTCGATATATATTGTGTGCACAGAAAGTTCAGAATACAACTTTCATCTTTGTATTAATTTTCTATTGATGCACAACAAATTACCACAAATTTAATGGCTTAACAACACACATTTAGTACCTCACAGTTTTCATGGGTCGATAATCCAGGCACGGCTTAACTGGGTCCCCTGATCAGGATCTCACAAGGCTGCAGTCTTTGTGTTGGCTGGGCTGTGTTCCTTCTGGAGATTGGGGATCTTCTAAGCTCACATGGTTGTTGACAGAATTTAGCTCCTCTAAGATATGGGAGTAAGTTCCTTGTTTTCTTGCTGGCTGTCAGCCAGGGGCCACTCTCAGTTCCCTGCCATGTGACCCTCTCCCAGGCCCTCTCACACATGGCAGTTTACTTCTTCAAGGGCAGCAGGAGACTCTCATTTTAATCTTCTTAGTTAGAGTCTTAGATAACATAATCATGGTAGTGACTATCATATCACCTTTGTCAGATCCTATTGGTTAGAAACAAGTCACAGGTTCCACCTACACCCAAAAGGAGGGGATGATACAGGAAGTGACTCATTGGGAGTCACAATCATGTATGATTGCAGCAATCCCCTATTGTGTCCAGAAGTACAAAAGGAACACTTAATACTCAATTTTGAACTAAAATAGTATTTCTTCTTACTTATCTTTTATTTAAGTAAAACTGGCATTTATTTTGGATGGCGCATCATAACTTTACACTAATATAAGCTTAAACTATTTTATTTCCAATGACGTTATAGGGTTACATCAGTGTCTCCCAATACAACAATTTTCTTTAATGCAGAGTAGATGAACAGACCTCCAGTCCAGGCCTGCCATCAATGAGATCAATATCTAAATAAGTCATTATTAAGCCCATATTTATAAACTGAGCTATCTTCTAATTTTATAACATCCACCTTCATATCAAAGAATCATTTTGTTTTGGACCCTAAATACTAATAAACAGAATGATTTTTTTTTATTTAGCGATAGGTAACATGTAGCATTTCAGCTATACAACATAATGATTTGATATTTGTATGTATTGAGAAATGATCACCACAGCAAGTCTAGTTAACATCCATCACCATACATGACTATAAAATCTTTTTTCTTAAGATGAAAACTTTTATATCTACTCTGTTAGCAAATTTCAAATACACAATATAATATTATTAATATAGTCACCATGCTGTACATTACATCTCCCATTCCTTACTTATTTCATAGCTGGAAGTTTTTAACCCCTTTCACCCATTCACCTACCACACACCCTGCCACATCTGGCAACCACCCATCTGTTTTCCGTATCCATGAGCTCATTTTTTTGTTTTTTTATTCTTCTGGGTTTTTGCTTTTTTTTTTTTTTTAAGATTCCACATATAAGTGAGATCAGACAGTCTTTCTCTGTCTGACTTATTTCACTCAGCATAAAGCTCTCAAGGTCCATCCATGTTGTTGCAAATGGCAAGATTTTCTTCTATTTTATGGCTGAACAACATTGCATTGTGTATACATAACACATTTTCTTTATCCATTTATCCATTGATGGACACTTGGGTTGCTTCTATATCTTGGCTATCATAAATAATGCTGCAATGGACATGCATATATCTTTTCAAGTTTGTGTTTTCATTTTCCTCAGATAAAAACCCAGAAGTGAAATTGCTGGATCACATGGTAACTATTTTTAATTTTATGTGGACCTCCATATTGTTTTCCATAGTGGCTGCACCAATTTACATTCTGACCAACAGTGCATAAGGGTTTGCTTTTCTCAACATCCTCACCAACACTTGTTAGTTCTTGTCTTTTTGATAATAGCCATGCTAACAGGTGTGAGGTGATATCTTTTTGTGGTTTATATTTGCATTCCCGGGTGATTAGTGGTGTTGAGCACCTTTTCATGTACTTAGTGACAATCTGTATGTCTTCAGAAAAATGTCTGTTCAGATCCTCTGCCCAGTTTTAGTCAGATTGCTTGTTTTTGTGCTATTGAGTTGTATGAGTTCTTTATATCTTTTGGATATTAATCCTTTGTCAGATATATGATTTACAAATATTTTCTCCCATTCTGTAGGTTGCTTTTTCATTTTATTGATTGTTTCTTTTGGTGTACAGAAGCTTTTTAGTTTTATGTAGTCTCACTTGCTTATTTTTGCTTTTCTTGCCTTTGCTTTTGGCATCAAATCAAAAAATCATCACCAAGACCAGTGCCAAGGAGATTACTGCCTATGATTTTCTTCTAGGAGTTTTATGGTTTTGTTCATGGAAATGTGAGATAAAATATTCTCTTTGAATCCTTCATGTATGTAAAGGATACATATTTAAAACTAGGAAAAAGATGTTATAAGCAATTGGCTGGATTAGAAAAATCTAATGGGAATAGCTGAACTTGTAATTTGCATGCTCAGGCTTAGAGTTGCATTAGATTTGGCAAGAATGTGGTGTTACCATTTTGATGTTGCTAGAAACAGTCAAGTATGGATTGCTATGGATTTTATTGAGGAAATTAATACTTTTTTGTGTTTGTAGGGATGTTTTTCTTATACTGAGGAAAAATTTAGAAAGATAAAGGATAAATATTGAAATATTCTTTAGGTCTTCATGTTCAAGTATTAATGAATTAATGTAGCATTTAATTAGTACAAAGGGGAAATAACTATGGATTTTTAACATAATTTGGCTTATTTTCCTAAATATTTACATGGATAATTTATAACATAGAAATTAATACGTGAAAGAGTATAAAAATAAACTTTCACAGCCTTTCCTCAGGAGTATAATTAACGTGTAAATAATAACAATAGATTTAATTGAACTATTCTTCAGGGACTTTTCTATTATCCTTAATGTTTCATTAGCATTAATATTTGTATAGATAATCTTTCTTCTTTTTCAGCCCAACCAATAACATGTATAAGTTGTTCAATATACCTTCATTCTGTAATAACTCTATTATGAATAATAAACTCTGTTGATTTAACTTACTATTCATAAGGTAGTATGTTCACTGATGCAAATTTTGCTTTTCCTTGATGCTTAGATGTAGCATATGATAGTGTCAAAATGCAACAAGTATTTTAAATTTTTCCTTAATGCTCTAATTATAAGATCATAATAATTTCATATATTATTTTAATGATGAAAATAAGAAAATTCTTTGTAATAATTTAAAATACCAGAGCTTTTAATGTAACATGTTAATAAACATATAAAATTAAAGTAGATTTAGGACCCACAACGAAGATTATACAACTATGTACTGGGGGGCTTTGGAGAGAAAAAGGAAAAAAAAAATTAAAGTAGATTTAAACTGAAAATTTAAAAGCAAATGTAAAGATTTTTTCTTAGTATGCTCGTGTTTATTTTATGCACAGCTTATTTTATTTTATTTTTTTCAGCTTTATTGAAGTATAATGGACTTATAAAATTGTAAGATATTTAAAGTATACATTGTGGTGATTTTATGTATGTGTACATTGTGAAAGGATTGCTCCTATCTGGTTAATTAATACATCCATCACCTCATATATTTTATCTTTTTCTTTTCCTTTGGTGAGAACATTTAAGTTCTACTCTCTTAGCAAATTTCAGTTATACAATACAGTATAAGCAACTATAGTCAGCATGTTTTATATTAGATCCTCAGACCTTTTCCATCTTATAGCTGAAAGTTTGTACCCTTTTACCAAGCTCTGCCTATATCCCTGACCCACAGCCCCTGGCAACCACTTTTCTACTCTCTCTTTCTATGAATTTGACTTTTTTTCCCTACATATAAGTGATACAATGCAGTATTTGTCTTTCTCTGGCTTATTTCACTTAGCATAATGCCCTCAAGGTCCATGTACATTGTCTCAAATGGCAGGATTTCCATCTTTCTCATGGCTGAATAATATTCCTTTGTATAGATATATAGATATATATCTATGTATATATCTCACATCTTCTTTATCCATTTGTCCATCAATGGACACTTAGGTTATTTCCATATCTTGGCTTTTGTGAGTAATGCTGCTGTGAACATGGGAATGCAGATATCTGTTTGATATCCTGTTTTCATTTCCTTTGGATATACACCCAGAAGTGGGATTGCTGGATCATTTAGTAGTTCTGTTTTGACTTTTTTGAAGAAACTCCCTACTGTTTTCCATAGTGGCTGCACCAATTTACAGTCCCACTAACAGTGGGCAAGTATTCCCTTTTCTACACATCCTTGCCAACACTTATCTCTTGTCTTTTTGATAATAGCCATTCTAACAGATGTGTCATGATATTTCGTTGTGGTTTTGATTTACCTTTCCCTAATGATTAGCGATTTGGAGCACCTTCTCATGCACCTGTTGGCCATTTATATGTCTTCTTTGGAAAAATGTCTGTTCAGTTCCTCTGCCTTTTTTATTTCATTTTTTGGTTTTTTTTGCTGTTGTGTTATATGAGTTCTATATATATGAGTATATATTTTGATATTAACCCCTTGTCAGATATATGATTTGCAAATATTTTCTCCAATTCTTTTTCCTTTTGATAGTATCCCATAAGTCCCTTAAGGTATCATCACTCTTTTGTTCATTTTTCTTTTTGTTCCTCTGCAGGATGAATTCTATTGCTCTATCTTCGAGTTCACTAATCCTTTCTTTGGCTTCTCTAGTCTGCTACTGAACTCCTCTGTGAATTTTTCAGTTCAGTTATTGTAGTCTTCAACTTTGTGATTTCTGTTTGTTACTTTCTTATATTTTCTATCTATTTGTTGAAATTTTCACTTTATTCATGCATCATTCTCCTGACCTCAGTAATCATCTTTATGATCATTATTTTGAACTTTTTATCAGGTAAATACCTTTTAAATACAGACCCTCCATTTCATTAAGGTCTGTTTTGGAGGTTCAATCTTGTTCTTTTGTTTGGAACATATTTCTCTTTCTTTCATTTTCCTTGACTCTCTGTGTTGGTTTCCGCACCTTAGATAAAACAGCCACCTCTCCCAGTCTTGATGGAGTGGTGTCATGGAGGAGATGAACATTATTCAGCTGGGCCTAAGCTCTTGGTTGTCGCTCAAACCTTTATGATTGTCCAAGCTGCCTTCTTTGTTCTTCGTGGCTCCTAAGTTGAGGGTATGCCAAGACCTGTTTTGATGTGATAGTTTCTTGTTCACCCAATGTGTAGGTGTTGCTCAGCTAGTTTCTGGATTTCATTCAGAGGGAACTGCTCCATGTGTATCTGTAGATTTGGTATGTCCATGAGAGGAGGTGAGTTTGGGAGACTTCTATGTTGCCCTATTGTATAGGAACTTTAAAAGTGACTACATAAAATATATTTGTCATATAATTATAGGATACATAGAGACTTGAAAAGAGTGATACATTTAAGTCATAATCCTGAGGTTATTAATGAAATACTTTTTCTTTATGATGTTGTTACTTTTATCATTGAACTTCATTTTTTATAAATATTCCCTATATACATTAAAGAATTTCTGAGATATAGATTTCCCTGTAAGACTTCCTTAACCACATCTATGCTTTATATGTTGTGAAATTACTATAACTTTTGATTATCTCTTTTACTAAAGCTCCTATGTTCTCTATAGTAGTTATCTGCCTCTCTACTCTACCGTACTGTGAACTCAAGAGCAAGACCAAAGTATTTCCCTGGCATCTAACTGACGAAGCAGTTCCCCAACGTTTCTAGATGGAATAGAAGCAGAGAGGCAAAAGAAATTTCTGTCAATAAAAGTTTTTGAAAAGTTGAAAAACAGTGATAATATAAATATCTCTTATCAAGGACCATTTAGATCTAAGCATTTCAGTTAAAAGTTAATGTTGCTTTTTGAGTTTGCCAAATCTTTTACTGACATTCCACTTTTTAGATTTGAGCTGTGGTGTTTTAATTTTATGGAAGCATTTTCATTCATTTTATCTGGATTTAATACATAAAATATCAGAGTGCAGCTTAGAAATATTAAATCAAAATGTCCAGATTTAAACTCTTGAAACTGTATAAATTAAATTTACATTCATGACATCCAAAATAGGATACAAGTAACTACTGTAAAATAAACAAAAAATGTTATATTCCTGAGTATTTTTACTTTTTACCATGCTATTCTTCACAATTTTTAAATATTTCTATGCTAATTTATTGTATACATGAAAAACAATAGCAGCAACCACAGCAACATCAACAAGAGGAACAGTAATTTTTGAAAATTCACTATGTATCTGAAGTGGCTTCTGTATGTATAAAATCTCATTTCTCATAGTATTGTCATGACTGTCTATTATTCCCATTTTACTGAAGACAGTGAGGCTTATAAAGTATATTTAGAAAATTTTTTGAGTACTTGAATTTACTAGAGTGAGACTATATTTTACAACATTAAACAATTATTGTGTCATGCTACTTTATTAAGATGGAATAATTGTAGTTCCTATCACTGAGCCTTTACTACAGGCTTTTAGAATGTGCTTAGTCACTAAAAATCAAATGACATTAAAGGATCCAACTACTTAACCCTCAAGACATTGTCATTTGCAGAATGAAACTATAAATTTTAAAAAGTAGTCTCTTATGCTAATTAATAGATTTTGAAGTTCTACAACTATTCTTTTAGCTCTACCTTTACAAAGTATAACAATTCTAAATCTATTTGTAGATTCTAAGCATTTGGCTACACCATATATTATATGGTAATTTCAGTACTACATTTTCATAGGCTACCTTTATTTTCTAATGTTTAAGCTTAAAAAGAAACAAGTAAAACTAATGCCCTGAGCACTCTACTATAACCTACTATACTCTGCTCTGCTATATTCTAGAAAAATTGTGATAAATTTTGATATAAGGCATGATCTTGAGTATATGCCTTTACACTACGGAAACCTCATAAATCATCTTTTGGAATCTCAGACTGACCATGTCTTAAAATTGTTATGGATATACCAACCACATTAGAAATTCAATATCTGTATGGATTTTTATGAAATCTTTAATAAGTGATGGATTGTACAGCTTGTGAGTGATTCAGTCATGAAAAATGAAACCAAGTCTGTAAGAATCTATTTTTATTTTTTATGGGTAAATTCCATGGAATAAGCCTTAATTATGGCCAGCTGTTTTAAAATCCTTGTTTAATAATTTCTGAAGTGTCCTTAGTATGCTCAAAATAACAGGCTAAACTATTGAATGAAGAGTGGCTAATAGCTTTTTTTAATCTGCTACCCTTTATTCGTCTCTATCTAATGACTTACTGTAGAATCAGTCCTAGTGAATCCATAAAGGCTAATGGCTAAGAACTCTACTGTTTCTACCCAGACTTAGTTGAGATTAGGTCACTTACTAGATGGTGTTCTGCATTCGTCCAGTTATATTCAATATGTATCATAAATTAGTATCTACTAAAAACATTGACACTGGATCAAGAAACTTGTGACAGAAAAGCTCCACGAGTGGGGCCAGACAGCTGGTATCTTATTTAACTCTGATTCCTTCACAACAGCAGGGAACTTAGAAACATACAGTTAATTTGTTTCGTTTTTGTTTTTGCTTTGAGGCTAAATCTTCAGAACAATTACCCTGGTTAAAAAAAAAAAAAAAACAGAGATGGGGGCAGGTAGTAGGGAAGGAGAGAGAGAAAAGAGAGAAAAACAAGGAAGGATGGAAGGGAGGGAGGGAAGGTGAAAGAAAAAAAGGGAGAAAATTGATATATGAAGAATTCATATGATATTTGGAAATATCATATCACCTGGAATAAAAATAAACAATGTCCTACCAAAATATATCCCTACTGGATAAATGAGAGAAGAGTTCCATGATTCAGTGTTACTGCTTGTTGAATGTTTGAACTATGTTGATGCTGACTACAGGGATTGTTTTTGAAGAGTAAAGTGGGAAGAAAAGAGAATTTGGAAGACAACTGGCTTTTAAAATTTGGAGATTTTGAAAGTGTTGAAAATGGTACTTCAATCACTGAGTTGAAAGAATTTCAATTTAAAGAGATAATTAAAAGTGTTTTCATTAAAGGAGAAGAATTCTGCTTTCTTTTAATACTTTCATTTTAAAATATCCTTAACATTTGTAACAAAAACATTTCTGGTGCTGTATATACTTGCTAGTTTTTAGCTGATAAGAAACCATAAACTTAAAATATCAACAATTCATTTCTATCAAAATTAGATTTCTCATAATAATTATTCCCCATCTTTTTTCTATGTGGCTACTTACAGAAAGAAAATATGTTCTTCAGAATAAGGAATAGTTTGCTAAGTTGTTTATCAGTCAAAAATAATTTTATTGTGCCTTGTAGTAAGTGCCATGTTAATGCACGATCAATATTAATTGATGAACTAAAGTTAAAAAGTGAATAATAATTTATAAGATACAGTCATGTTTTCACTTTTTCAGTTGATTTATTTGTATGTTTGGATTGAGTCATCTCAATTGACTGCCTTTAAATGAAGGATACAATAAGAAATGTTCCTTAATTTCATAAGTGAATTCTATGCTCTGGAGTCTCTTATGCTAGGATCATCTTCATGCAAAATTTTTACAAAATATCTGGTCAAAAATGGGCAAAGATATTTCTATCATATCTTGGTGATTGAAAAGATTACTTGTTAATGTCAAGTGATTCATTTAGATCCCACCAAGGTCTCAGAAAGTCCTATTTCATATATCAACTATTATTGAAATCCGAACAATGTCCTTTTGTTATTGGTGCCAGCTCCAATATTCATGTTCTAGTAAGCTTCTGCATACTAGAGCCCACTTTTTGTGCCCTTTATAGTTTGTGACAACTGTTGGCCTTTTAAATTATTACTAATAACTTACTAATTTTTCAATACAGGTAATGGATTAGGAATTAGAATTGTGGGTGGTAAAGAAATTCCTGGACATAGTGGAGAAATTGGAGCCTATATTGCCAAGATTCTTCCTGGGGGAAGTGCAGAACATACAGGGAAACTTATGGAAGGTAAGATTAAGGATTTCAAAGTAAATTAAAATGAATGTATTCATATTAAATACATTTTTATATCATATTCAAATTTTCTCTTCCTTTGCTGTCTAGGTAAATATTTCTCATTATGGTTAATTATGACATTTTGATAGGGTAATATAAAAGAAAATATGTCCACAACTATATTCATTTTATTTTCAATTGCATTGTCCTTTTGGCAGTTGGTTTGCTATGGAAATAACTTGTTTAAGAAACACTAATTAGTCAAGATTTTTACTGACTAGGGCACTATTATTAAAAAACACTTTGGGTATCAGGATTAATGTTTCAGAAATACTGAGGAAAATTATGTTGAAATCAGAGCCCTAAAAAGATCAGATGATTCAGTACAATCTAATGTCAGGTCAACAAACTACAGGTGACCCACGGGCCAGATTTACCTGCTGCCTCTTTCTATAAACAATGTTTTATGAGGACACAGCCAGGATCATTAACTGACATATTGAACATGGGTGTTTTCCCACTACAATCGCAGAAACTGCCTTCATGACAGAGACTAAATGGTCTACAAAACTAAAATATGTACTTTCTGGCCATTTTCAGCAAAAAGTACCAACTCCTAGATATAGTCTACTTTTAGATACTATCCATCTCATTACATCATAAGCATTTTAAAATAATGAACTTTACAGATGTGTTTAATGGGCCATACAATATATATTTTTACCAGTTTCTTTCAGTAAAATGTTACAGCTTGATTTTCAAAATACATAATGATAATTTTCACTTACTAACTAGATGATGTGGTCATTCACTTTTTCCAAACTCTAATATAGATATAGTTTGTAAGCTTTCAGTGGTCTTTACAATGAACATTTTTTAACATAAAGTAACTTCAATCTATCTCTTTGTTTTATTCCAAAGATGTAAAATGTATTTTATTATTATTATTTTATTGAGGTCATAATGGTTTGTAACATTGTGTAATTTCATGTCTACATTATTATCAGTTTCTGTATGGACTACATCTTTCTCACCACCAACAGTCTAATTTTTATCAATCACCATACATATGTGCCCCTTTATCCCTTTTGCCCAACTCCCTGCCCCTCTGGTACCCACTAATCTGTTCTTTTTGTCCATGTGTTTGTTTATCTTCCACATATGAGAGAAATCATGTGGTGTTTTTCTTTCTCTGTCTGGCTTATTTTGCTTAACATAATATCCTCCAGGTCCATCCATGTTGTTGCAAATGGGGTGGTTTTGTCTTTCTTTATGGCTGAGTAGTATTCCATTGTATATATATACTACAGCTTCTTTATCCATTCATCAGTTGATGGGCACTTGGGTTGCTTTCACATCTTGGCTATTGTGAGGAATGCTTCAGTGAACATAGGAGTGCATTAATCTCTTTGTGTTGTTGATTTCAAGTTCTTTGGATAAATACCCAGTAGTGGGACAGCTGGATCATATGGTATTTCTATTTTTAATTTTTTGTGAAATCTCATATTATTCTCCATAGTGGCTGCACCACTTTGCATTCCCACCAGCAGTGGATAAGGGTTCCCTTTCCCCACATCCTCTCCAACATTTGTTATTTTTTGTCTTGGGAATTATAGCCATTCTGACCAGTGGAAGGTGAGATCTCATTGTACTTTTGATTTGCATTTCCGTAATAATTAGTGATGTTGAACATCTTTTCATGTGTCTGTTAGCCATCTGTATATCTTCTTTGGAAAAATGTCTGTTCATATCTTCTGTCCATTTTTTGATAGGGTTGTTTTTTTTTATTGTTTAGTTATATGAGTTCTTTATATATTTTGGATATTAACCCCTTGTCAGATAGTTGATTTGCAACTATTTTCTCCCAGTTGGTGGGTTGTCTTTTCATTTTGTTCATGGTTTCCGTTACCTTTCAGAAGCTTTTTAATCTTTTTTATCATTTTTTTCTTTTGTTTCTCTTGCCTTAGTAGACATGGTGTTTGAAAAGATGCTGCTAAGACCAACATCAAAGAGTGTACTGCCTATATTTTCTTCTAGGAATTTATGGTTTCAGGTCTTACATTCAAGGCTTTAATCCATTTTGAGTTAATTTTTGTGTGGTGCAGGAAAACGGTCTACTTTTATTCTTTTGCATGTGGCTGCCCAGTTTTCCCAAAGCTATTTGTTGAAGAGACTTTTCTTTCCCCTTTGTGTGTTTTTGGCTCCTTTGTTGAAGCTTAACTGTCCATAGATGTGTGACTTTATTTCTGGGGCTCTCAATTCTGTTCCATTGATCTGTGTGTCTGTTTTTGTGCCAGTACCATGCTGTTTTGATTACTTTAGCTTTGTAGTATATTTTGAAATCAGGGAATGTGATACCTCCAGCTTTGTTCTTTTTTCTCAAGATTGCTTTGGCTATTTGAGGTCTTTTGTTGTTCCATATAAATTTTAGGATTTTTTGTTCTATTTCCATGAATAATGTCATTGGGATTCTGATTGGGATTGATCTATGTTTTTTATTTTACTCTAAATAAAATACTTGTTTGGAAAGTATTTTTCTATCATTTCATAGTTTAATAAAATGTTGCCTGTTACTTAAAAATTTTGATTATGTTCAAATGATTCACTGTTATTTTCTTAAGTTAAATGTATTGGAACTTACCAAAAAAGTCCCTGGATGTTTTGATAGACCATTAGAGCAAACACAAACTTGAGGTAATGTTTATTCATCACACTGTTTTGCTCGAGCCATCTTACTCCAACTCACTAAAATATGCTGTGCATATCTTTGCATTTAGTGACATCACATTGATGGCTTGAATTGGCCATGGTGGTGGTATTTACAACATGGAAATAGACGAATGAGATTAATCAGGACTTTTTTGTTTTTTATTTGCTTGTTGGATTTTCAGAATGCCAGGTTAACAGGACATTACCAAATATATAACTGAAAGCATATTATTAAAGATATTTTAATGGCATTCACAAAACACAAAAGGTTAGGAGAACTAGCCAGACACCTAAATGAAGGTAGAGACTGTATAAATCAAGATATAACAATTCTGAGGGGCCAGCCCCATGGCCGAGTGGTTAAGTTCGCACGCTCTGCTTCGGCGGCCCATGGTTTCACCAGTTCAGATCCTGGGTGGGGACATGGCACCACTCATCAGGCCAGGCTGAGGCAGCATCCCACATGCCACAACTAGGAGGACACACAACTAAAATATGCAACTATGTATACATATATAGAAAAAAGATATAACAATTCTGAGCAAAACACTAGGTCTGTATGAAGTTTCTATGATGATAATCCTATCATGCCCAATGCTACTCTTTTGTTGTTGCAGTCAAGTTAAGATACAGGAATTGAGACCATTTTTAAGGATGGGAGTTATATGATCACTTTCATATAGCATACTCCAGAAGGAAACAAATATGCTATTTTTATTTTAAAATTTTAAAAAATTACAAGAATAGCTATACCAGATATAGTTTGGCAAAGATACTTGAATAATTTAAAGATAAAATTTCGTACTCTTCTTTGTGTCAGCAAATGCTACAGATCAGGATGATTTGAAAGATAATTTCAATGAAGCATGCTGTGATGAAGTGATACTCTCTGCACTTAGTAGCCTATGTGGCCATTTTTAAGCTCAGAAGTTTAAATAAAAATTAGATATAATACAAACTAATTCAAGAGAGAAAACTTGAAATGAGCCTACAATTACATGTGTGATTTTACAGGCTCAAAGACTGCCACTAAAGTCCTCATCTCTCCTGGAGCTAGTTTTACAGTTTATCTCATCAGTTTAAGTGGGAAATCATTAAAAACCACGTGCATATGATGTAAGATGTTATTTTTATTAATTATCTTATTTATTAATTCTCTCAAGATTTGCCAAGATACCAAGCTAAGCCTTCCTATGACCATAGATCCTCTGGTTGGATCCAGTTCTTGTATAACCCACACTGATAATTTATTTCTGATTTCCAGATTTGCTTTATTTACTCTTACAATATAGATCTTTAATAAAACACTTGGTAGTATTTCTATTAGATTCATGATGCTGTGTTGACTGTCAATATTTAGATAGTATTTTTGAAACATTAAGTAGTTTTAGGAGTAACTTCAACATATGATAAATCACTTACTTTCCTCTCATCCGTAAGGCTATACCTATGTTCTGTGCCACCAGGCTAGAATGATAAAAGTTCATTCCTCTTATGTTCAAAGATGAACTCACAAGAAGGCCATCAGTCTAAATGAGTATTGACAAGCACTCACCTGTTTAGACCAGCACATTTTCTGGAGAGAGAGAGAGATACACACACACACATGTATATTGCTTTGTTTTGTCTATAATTATGTGTTTCATTCATATGTAGTATCCATAGAGCCCTCAGCCTGATGTGAGGCATCACTATAAAAATACTAATTGTATACCATTGGAGTTATATGGACTTTTAAGTTTTAAAATGTTTTCATGACTATAGTATTTTTGAAATTTCATTTATTGAAGGCAATAAAGATGGCTAATTCTCTATAGTTTGAAGTTAATTCTTTCATAAGGGAAAATTATAGATAAATAGATAGATAAAATATCTTTGTGTTTATGTAATTGAACATATTCATCTGTAGAATGAATTCCATGTATACTTAGGAATTGATTTGATCTCTTCCAGGTATATCTTTCTGCATTTCTGAATACAAGAGTATATAGACTCAGCCTTTCTGATTCAAAACTTTCTTCCAGTTGATTTAAAACATGAATGACAATTGGTTGGCTATAGAATTCTTAGACTGTATTTTTTTCCACTCCAAACTATGAAAGCTATGTTGAGAAACAGTTTGAGTCTACTGTTTTTTCTAATTTTGGTCATTTCTCTTAACAATAGACTTTTCGGATTCCTCATGGTCTGACATATTAACACTCCTGCAGCAGTCAATTGCATAGATTTCAATTGTGTTGACTTTTGGGAGAGTAAGAGTATTTTCAAATTTTCTCTAGCTTTTTATTTTCTGGATTTATGCAATTAAAACATACTGACCAATCACGTAGATTTTCTCATGCCTAAGCCAAGTGCTATTCTGAAGATACTCACTTATGTAACTAACATTAAATGGAGAGGGAAAAAAATCCCCAATGTACTTTCTGAGTCTCTGTACTGGTTATTTGTTTGAAAAATGATTTTTATTCAACCTTGTTTTGAAAAATCTTTCTGAACGAGGTTGTCTATCCTGTTAAATAATGTAGGAGAATTTTGTGTTTCAAAACGCTGAGTATTAGCAATAATTGTTATTGCAAAATCATTAAGCTATACTCAAGAAATTAGTTTTAAAACACTCCTAGTATTAGCTTGTGCCATCCCCTAAAATAAAAAATGCAGTTAGTGTTCCATTAATCAAAATTTCCTGAACCAATCTTTTGGTTTTGTAACAATCTATGATGATTTTCTGAAAGAACCCAGGCAATCAGGTACTTGAAGGATCCTAATCTTCCAAAATCTTAAAATGCATTTCCCAGGAACATTAATCAACATTCTTAAGCAAATAATGCACAAAGAATGATCTTTCGCTACCTATGATTCTTCATTTTAATGCACAAGATCAGTCTTTGTTCTACTGAAAAATGAAGACAAAAGATCTAGGGAATTAAACTACAAGCCTAGGTTTCTAAAGTGCAATTTCTTGCTGTTTGCTTTAGGATTAAAATTTTTAACAAATGTAGACCAACAGTGTTGGGGCTGTGAAATGCTCATCAATATTGGGGTTTTAAATGTTATATAATATTTTCTCTCATTTCGGCCTTTGATGTTGTTACTTCTCTTTGAAATGATTTGAGCATCTGAAAGAAAATTTGAATATATGGACTTTGAATGTATGTTTAAAACTTGCCACATCCATTTTAAACTTTTATTCTTGGACAAACGATTATAAACCTTATTTATTTTACATTATCTATACCAAGTTCAGCATGATCAACACCTTAAGTAATGGCCTCAAAAAATTAGATGCCTCCTGGGTAATAAACTTGCTTTTCCCTAGACTTTTTTGCCTATTGAAACCTACTCAATATCATTACAATTTTCGGAAGTTTTGAATTCATGACATGCTTCAAAAATAAAACTTTCTTTAAAAATACCTCTTTATGGGGCTGGCCCCGTGGCCAAGTGGTTAAGTTCGCGCGCTCCGCTGCAGGCGGCCCAGTGTTTCGTTGGTTCGAATCCTGGGCGCGGACATGACACTGCTCATCAGACCACGCTGAGGCAGCGTCCCATATGCCACAGCTAGAAGGACCCACAACGAAGAATATACAACTATGTACCGGGGGGCTTTGGGGAGAAAAAGGAAAAAATAAAATGTTTAAAAAAAAATACCTCTTTATATATTCTTCTCAGAGCAAAGTTCCAACCATCTCTAAATTTGGAGAGTCCGTAATACAATTATCAATGTCTCTTGACAAGCACAGACTTTGTTTTGTTTTGTTTTTTGTCTGATAACGACCAGGGTCAGTTCTCTGGGTTCCATCCTTTTGTGCTTTTATCTATTGTGCATATTTCTTTTTCCTTTTTTTTTTTTTTGAGGAAGTTCAGCCCTGAGCTAACATCTACCAATCCTCCTCTTTTTGCCGAGGAAGACTGGCGCTCAGCTAACATCCGTGCCCATCTTCCTCTACTTTATATGCGGGACGCCTACCACAGCGTGGCTTGATGAGCCTTACCACGTCCCCACCTGGCATCCGAACCAGCAAACCCTGGGCTGCCGAAGCGGAACGTGCACAATTAACCACTGCTCCACCAGGCCAGCCCGTATTGTGCATATTTCTATTGTGTCCCATAACACTGAATTCTTTTTTTTCTACATACTCAGTGCCCAGGTCAGGGCCTAATAAAACAAGGTTTAAAGCAATATATATGGAAATGCGTGTTGAGGAATTTATTTTCCATTACAACGGTTGGATACTTATGAAGATGTCACTCCTCTCAGGGTTGTGTGAAGCAAATAAAATGATACAGGTAGTCACACTCTACCATTTGTAAAGAACTATGTACATTTAAGACAGCATCAATATTTGGTAATATAATTTTTGACGATCTTTTCAGAAAAAAATGTGTAAGATAGAAACTGTATCCTCTGGGCACATGTTCTTACAACTTTCAGCTGAACAGCTCATAAATTTATTCTAGGTTTTTTTTTTCTTAATTTTTCTTTGCTTTGAATTTGAATTCAGATCTCTGGAGTGTGAGTGGGAGCTTGGATTATTAATGACATAGAAAAACCTCTCCAATCTGGAAAATACAGCACCATCTCACTGTGCAGTGGCTGGGTGTGAGAAGATTTCTTCTCTAGCCCAGAATCTCCCCAAACATTGTTTGCTCTGCAGTTGAGAGAAGGTGAAGGGCACAAAACAGGAGTTTTTGAAAATCTCAACTCAAAGCAACAAGTACTATGTGGAAGTGTTCGCTGCCTGACATGTGTTTCTGATTTATTTGCACTTAAATGGTGAGTGTGTTTTGCTCTCAATCTTGTAAATTTTTACAGAAACAACTCAGTGGTTGAATCTCTCCATTATGTGATAACCACAGAAAGTCAAGTTTTGATGTTTACTACTTCAGTAAAAGCGGACATGATTTTCCTTAGTCTGAGCCCCCTCCCCAACCAGGAAAATTGCCTTCTCATATAGAGTCATATAGCTTATTCACTCGTTTCATTTCCTTATCTAGTGAGATGCCCAGCTCAACATCCCAAACCTTCGGTTCTGCCTTCTCTGATGGGAGTGGGTCAGAGGGAGCTTCTTAGCGTTTGTGGTTCAATGTATATAATTGAACACTTAATCAGTCACTGACTATAATTTTCGTTACAAATGTTCTAGTGCACAAAAAGCTATAGAAAATACTATGGCAAACAGCCATGTACCCACCATACTGTTTTAAGTCTTAACATTTTACCATATTTGTTTTATATCTTTAGGAGAAATAAGTACTTATAAATCAATTAAAGCCTCCTGGAGTCACCTTCGCTCTCCCAAACCTCTCTTACTGCCCCAGAGTAAACTACCAAACTTAATTTGAGGCTACTCTTTCACTTTGTTTTCTTCACAGTTTTATTAATGTATTCATAAACTATATAAGGACACATTTTTCTTGTTTACAAAAGTTTTTAGAAATGATATCTTACTGTACATATATTTTTGCTATTTTTTTAGTCATATAAATTTAATGAGATTCATCCAAAGTGGTACACGTAGTTCCAGTTCATTTATTTTCACCAAGGGGCAGAATTCCACTTTTCTATGTCTCTACTACAATTTAATTAATGTTTAGTTCTCTGGTTATTTAGATTATTTATGAGGATTTTTTTTCTCTTTCAAACAATGCTATAATTAAATTTTTTGAAGTAGTTTCCTTGTACACATATGCAAGAGTTTCTTTTACAAGTTAAATTTCTGTGTTATAACAATTATCTTTTTAAATAATGTGGGAGAATATTGTGTGGTTTTTTTCCAAATTACTCTCTAAAATGTTATGCTATTTTTACCTTTATTAGTGGGAAATTTGTGTTCTTGTTTCTCTACATCCTTGTTCCTCTCTCTACATCTTCTTTTTCAAATATAATGTGGAATGGCATCCCATTGTGATTTTCCTTTATTGTCCCTTCAGTAGTATTGAGTATGGTCATATTTTATTAATCTTGTTAGATCTTGGGTTTTTCTCATCTGGGATTTACCTATTCTTTTGCTCGTTCTTTAATTGGATTGTTTGTATATTTTAAATTGAATTTTAGGGAATCTTTATATATTGTGGATATAATCCTTTCCCAAGTATATAGACTATAAATACCTTCTACCCATATGTGGCTTGTACTTTTAGTTTCTGTCTTTTTTTAACAGAAGTTAAAATTTTAATATATTCTAATTTATCATTTTGTTTGTATTAATCTTTATAAGTGTTCTATATATTGTTTGGGAAATTCTTTTTGCCCTGAAGTGTTAAAAATGTTAGTCTTTATTTTCTTTTAAAAATTGTAAAATTTTACTCCTCATACAATGTCCTTGCAGACATTAAACTAAGTTATTTTTAATCTATTTGTGGTCTGAATAGAAATTTTAGTTTTTTCCTTCTCCATATGGACTGTCAGTTGCCTGTTCACCATTCATTGAACAATGTGTCATTACTCCCACTGATCTACAATGCCCCATCTGTCATATATTGATTTTTTGGATGTGTGTGGGTCTTTTATGAGTTCTTTGTTCTAGCTTACTGATCTAGCTTACTGATCTATTAGTCTATCCTTACATCAATGTCACACTGTTTTAATTATGATATCTTTATATTAAGTCCTGACATATGGTAGATGAATCTATCATATTGCTCTTCTTCAAAATCCTCTTGGGACAATTCTTGACCTTTGATCTTGCATGTACATTCTAGAATCAGATTGTCAGTTTTTAGGAAAATCTCTGTTGAAATTTGATAGTGATTATATTGAAGGTATAGGTTAATTTGGAAAAAAATAGATCTTTTTATATTGGGTCATGTTTATTTGTCTTGAATGGGTCCACAATGCTGGACTTTTGTTCTACTTAGAGATTTAATTATTGTATTCTGAATCGATGCAATGAAGTAAGTCAGTGCATTAAAAAATTGACACATAGAAATCGTTAAGTGTGTTAACAACTTTGTGTCCTTTTATATCAACTTATAACAATATTATATCTCCAGAAAAAGGCAGAGTAGAAAACATAAATAAAATTTTGTTCAGAGAATATAATAGGCAAATCTAATCCTTAATATGCATATCGTTGATACTAAGCTTTATTTAGTCACTGGATTTCTTGAACTTAATCTCCAAATTTTTTTTCCTGGTATTGTATATCGTAACATCATAATTGTAAGATATATTACTGGCATGATACTTTTAAAATTTCAACAATTTTCCTAATGGAACAATGAATCCATAAGAACTAAACATCTTTTAGCCAATGAACCAAACACAATTATTTGTTTGTTTGTATTGATAGGTTGTCCAACTGTCAGTTAATTTAATAAAATATTTTGAAGATAATTTGTTTCTATATTACTATTATTGATAATTAAATCAAATTTGTTTGGAAAATTTTTGGAAAACTGTTTGGAGCTAAGAGTATAATGTTAAGATCTGAATGTAGCTTCAAGGACCTTAATGAATCAGTGGGAACATAGACTAGGAGAGCAAAAAGTTAAAACTGGTGATATCCAGTTTTTTCTTGTGGACTTAGAGCTATATGGAAAGTTAGCTTCTCTCAGGCTATTAGGCCTGTCAAGAAATGAGTTCGTCTTTGTCCGTATGCTGTTCTGTGAGGAAATGTGCCGGTATCATAAATTCTAATTCATGGATATTTGTAAATTCTTAGTTTCTAGTTGTTTCAATGTAGGTGATGTGGTCCAGCTAGCTAGCTCGTCTTAAAGATGAATTGACAGGGTTTCTGGCAAGAAGACACTGTTGGATTTACGGCAGAGAATCAGCGGTTGGAGTGAAAGTGAGGTTAGCTGTTTTTGGAGTGGTGGTTTTGATTTTAGAAGTTGGCCTCTCTAATTCCCTTTCATGGAGAAGTCTATAGCAGAAGAACTTATTCCAGTAGTATTATTAGAAGACACACTCCTGTGTAACTTAAGGGAGAATATTCCTAGGCAAGAAAGTCTCTATTTCTGCTTATGCTTTTTTGGCATATGTTACAGATGGCATGGCAGTGATCAAGGTTGGCGATCAAGAAACACACCACACAGATGAGTGAGCTTCCTTGTTCTTGTTCCAGGGGGATTACCAGGTACGAATTGGTCATTAGCATGAGATTTCTCAAAATTCCCACAAGCTGGTGTGTCCAGTACATGTGACACAAGATCGTATTTTACGTTGATGCAAAGATTTTCTAATAAATATTTAGGAAACTATCTTCTGGAAAGAAAAATATAAATTTTGGGTACCTAGACTGGTAGGTTGTAGTATTTTTCGGATGCAGTGATATCATACTTACCTTGTCAGGATAGTAATGATTAGCCATATTACCAGGGCAAAGAAAGATATTTCTCTTATTTATTTTTAAATTTATCAGAGGAAAATTATGTTTGAGTAGACATTTCTTGATAGGGACATTAAGAAAACTTAATAATAGCACTGTTTTACACATTTTTTGTATGCATAATACTCCAAATCCTAATTTGATTTCTTTTATCCACAGGGATGGCATACCTTGAAATATTTATGTATGCTTAGGTGCTATTGCTTCTTGATAAACAATTCTTTCTGTACTTAAATTTCTGGATTTGTCTACTTAATATGCCACAGAACAGGCCATACTTTGTGTGTGTGTGTTAACTTGGTGTGGTTATTTTGGAAGCAAGGATGCTGAGCTTTCTCTTGAATATCCATACCAAATCTTCAACAAGCCAATGCTTTAGCATCTTTGATATGTAGAGAGAATGTTCTAAAAGTCAGATAAGGATTTAAATTCAGCTTTTGTACTTACTGCCAGGATAAATTGTTTAACTTTTACTACCTTGGTGTTCCCAGTTGGGAAATTGGGCTAATAATAGTCTTTGCAAAATTATGAGACTTATAAATAATATATAAGAACCATATACCATAGCATTTGGCATACTGTTTCACATAAATGATGAAAAGAGTGTGCTTACTTTCACTTTGGAGATCTTTGATGGCAAGAAGATTATTTGCTATATTAAGCTTGACTTCTGTGTCCCTTATATCTGTACATGCTTTAATAACTGACAGTTGACTATGGTCAGTTCTGAGCTCAGAGGTGCAGGGACATGGAATATTCCTAATGGAAAAAGCAGAAAACTTGAAGTCAGAAGACTCTGAATTAAGCCATCTTCATGACTTTAGGCAAGTTACTTACGTTCTCCGAGTCTCCTTTTATCTCCTCTGTGCAATTAAGTTTTAAGACCTATCTCACAGGGTTAACAATGAGTATGTAAGGAGCTGATGTATTTTGCGTACTTTGTTAACTATAAAGCACTAGACTAGCTAGAGAAGCTATTTTGTTAAGGATAGATGAAATTATTTTCATAGATAACAATCTTATAAAGTTCAGTCTTCTTTTAGGGGGACATTGAACTGCTAGAGGTATCTGCTATAATGGTATATCATTTTAAATATATGGCCTGAATAAATTTTTAAAAATTATAATGCCTTAAGTGATTAAACCATTTCTCATGTAAATCTATCACCTCCTAACTATAAAGTCATAGTTTTGGTTAATCTTTTTAAGGCTTCTAAATTTTTCTTCTTATCAACAGTATGTTAATCAGTAAACTTCATGCTCTGATTAAAATCTATGGACATACATACAATGAATATCTGTTCATGTAACCTTCATGGTCTGTTAGTCACTGAAAACACACCTTGTTAGTGAACAGAATTGTGACATTGGTGTCAGATGCCTGACTCTGAGTGTCTGGACCAATCTTTCTCATCAATTCCTTTTGTGTGTGACTTTAGTCAAATCACAGAAACTCACTGGGTCTTCAGCATTAAACATAAGGGATCCTCTACAAGACCCTTCTATAACGCTTATGTATGAGACACTTTACCTCTCCAAAGGTATAAGGGAGAGATTCAACCTTGAGAAGAAACATAGTCAAAGATTTGGAAGCGGGGTGTAAGACAGCAGTATGGGAGCCATAGGAAGCTAGGTATGTTACATAAAATGGAAATTTATGCACTAGAATTAATAATGTGAGAGTAATTACATAGTATGAAAGAAGAAATGAGATCAGAATGGATAAATCATAACACTAATGAAACGAGTCTCAGATCTTCTCTGTCACTTGTACAGGCTCCTGGCAAGGCTTACAGGAAGTTCTAAGAAATATGTGATATACATGGCATTTGTCAGGTTTTTAACATTGTAATTGTTGTGCTTTCTTTTGTCCTTTTAACAGATATTCACTTGTATCTAATTTTTTCTTCATAATTTTATATTTTTTCTTAAAATTGTGGAAGCTTCAGCTCTCATAAAACTTGAATTCATCCCTGCATGAGTTATTGTGGGGTTTTTTTTCCAGTTTCATTGAGAAATAATTGAAATACATCATTGTATAAGTTTAAGGTGTACAGCATGATAGTTAGGTTGATATATATTGTGAAATGATTACCACAATAGATTTAATTAACATCCATCATCTCATATAGATACAATAAAAAGAAAAGAAAAACAATTTCTCCTTGTGATGAGATCTCCTAGGATTTACCTTCTTAACAACTTTCCTATATATCGTAAGGCAGTGTTAGCTATAGTCATCATGTTGTACATTGAATCCCTGGTATTTATTTATCTTATAACTGGAAGTTTGTACCTTTTGACTACCTTTCTCTAACTCCCCCTCCCACCACCCACACCTCTGATAACCACAAATCTGATCTCTTTTTCTATGAGTTTGATGGGGCTTGTTTTTGGTGGTTTGGGGATCGGGAGGTTCCACATATAAGTAAGATCATATAGTATTTGTCTTTCTGTTGACTTACTTCACTCAGCATAATGCCTTCAAGGTCCATCCATGTTGCTGCAAATGGTAGGATTTCCTCAATTTCTATGGCTGAATAATATTTCATTGCATATATATATATACCACATCTTGTTTATCCATTCATCCATCGATGGACACTTAGAATGTTTCCATGTCTTGGCTATTGTAAATAATGCTGCTACGAACATGGGAGATGATGTTTCTTATTGGAGAAGGACACTGAGGTACTTAATGCAGAATTATAAGAACTTATTGGTGTGTAGGAGTAATATACAGAAAAGGCAGATGGAGGTGATAAACAGGGAATTCAGAGAGAAGATTGTTGTGAAGGAGTAGAGGTGAGAATATTAGGAATACTGGAAATAATGAAGAATGCAAATGGATAAAAACATTTATTCAGTAACTACTCTGTACAGATATATCCTAGAATGATATGATTCTACCTTGCTTTCAAAATGCCTACAGCCTAGATGGACAGTGAATAGAAGATATTCATTGTGGAGGAAAAGTTTGCTTAGGGTCTGAATGACTAAAATATAAAATAAATCTGAAGAACTAGAAGAAAGATACCTTTAAGGAAGGAAAATCCATCTCTTTAATGAATTTTTGGGGGGTGATGTATGTTTTCTTTTAGTTTCAGTGAGAGAAATATAGAAATGTAGAATATATTGGTTGATTCTACATGCATTAGAACCAATGGAGCTTACACATATGCCTCCTCCCATCCTAAAGAATTCCAGGTAACTTTCAGGTAATTTCTAAGAGCTTCTACTAATGTAAGATGAGAAGCTGCTGGGCTGACACAAGCTGACTGACATTTATATAGAATCACTCTGACCGTTGTAACTAGAATAGTTTGAAGGAGTAAAGGGTAGAAAGAAGGAGAGCAGTTAGGAAGCTATAGAAATAACCCAGGCATAAGATGTGGCATTCAGACCAAAGCGGGAACAGGGGACATGGTGATAAATGACTATATCATGTATATATAAATAATACAACATGTATGGTAAATTTCAGCTCAATGGAAATGACCTCAATATGTTATTTGTTCCTGTATATAGCATTCAAATTTAGTAAGCCAAAAGTCACTCAACCATTTTTTAACTGGTTCAATCCCTATATAACATAAGAAACCTACTGAGTATTTAACATCCAAGTCTTAAATCTTGTTTCCAATTAATATAATAAAGATATATTTTTAATAGAAATCATAAAACTTACATGTATATTTGTATGGTTCTACAGGTGGCAGCTCAAATATTTTTTATTATCATTTGCAGTTTGCATCTCAGTAAGACAAAAGATGACCAAAAGCCACAGTTATGAATGTTTAGGATGGAAAGTCACTCTGTAATATTTCTTTGTATGTGAAAATTATGTCTCTGTCAGTATCACCTTAAGTATTTGGGGAGGAAATATGAATAAAATCTCTCTCACTATTTTATAGTGCTTAGATAGTTTGCATTAATGGATTTTGAAAAAGTAGATTTAAATATTATTGATTTGAATAACATTCTCGCCAATCCCATTTTTTCAGCATGACGGTATTTTCTGAAAATAACATTAAATGTAAAAATGTATAATCAGTTGCTGTTTGGAATTCCTGTCTTCTTAACCAGTGTTCTGGCTTCCAGTCTGTCTCTGCCTTCATTTGTTCATTCATTCGGCAAACATATGTATATATGGATATAGAAATTCACAGGACATAAGTGGAGCCAATTACACAAATGAATAATTTAAAATAAAGTGTGTTGAGTGTAACAATAAAAATATGTACAAATTACAGAGAAAACCTGAAAGAAGCTGACACTAATCTGCTGAAAGTGGGAGCAACATAAGGGAAGAAAGGCATACACCCTCTTCAAACCACAGAATTTTATTAAAATGATAATTTGGTTGTTGTAAACTTTTCCCCTCATGTCTTATATTATCAAATGAATTAAGCCTAAGTTCAATGCGACCTACAAGGCCTTTCATAACGTACGCCACTCCTTTCAAACTCATGCTCATCTATCCCACTCCCATTTCTCAGCGCCCCACCCACCAGCCCCACTGGGGGCCTCTAATCTTGGAGCCGCAATCATGGTTTCCTTCTGTGAGCATGTGTTCATGAGGTTCCTACACCTTAGTAGAAGAAATCATGTCAGAAATCATAAGTGGTTGATATTAGTGACCTAGAATCTAGTCCTGTCTTTGACACTCACTCACTAAATGTTTGTGGACTTGATGTGGTTAGTTTTCTCATAATTAAATGCATTCATTTATATTGGTTATATACTTAAATCTAAGATATTAGCCATAAACATAGCCAAAACTTTATAATTAGATATTCTATGTATCTTAAACAGAAAAGAAGCCATTAGGAGGACAATATTCCTGAACTTACATGAGGAATCAGGAGACCTGGCCTTTTGCACTACTACTAAATATGATTTCTAAAGCTGAGGTTTCACATCTGTGAAATTAGGGATAGTTAAACTTACCCTGCCTATTTTACTGGATTGGTGTAAAGATAAAAAGATAAAGAGAAAAAGTGGGCAAAATACTTTTGTAAAAAAAAAAAAAAAAAGTCATGTATTGGTACTATTAACACAGCAAAATGGGTCTAATTCTATTCCTTTAAATCAAAAAGACTTCTTATAATCAGACGATACAGACATGAAAATCCTTTGTAATTCGTCTAGAATATATTGCCATTATTTTGTTATGGTTGTAATCATGTTTACTTATAAGGTAGGGGAAATAATTTCTCTATATGAGTTTTAGAGAGCTGGAGGGGAAATAGTTGAGTTTTATTCTATATTTGTTAGCAGATATTGCTGTTAAACTGTTTTCTTCTTAGTTCTGGTTTTTTAATGGAAAAATCAATTCTTGTACTATGTTGTATACACTATGCCTCTGTGAGTTTGACTATTATATACCTTATAGGAAAGGAATCATGCAGTATTTGTCCTTCTGTGACTGGATTATTTCACTTAGTATAATGTCCTAAAGGTTCATTCAAGTTGTCTCATATTACAGGATTTCTTCCTTTTCAAAGGGTGAATAATACTCCACTGTATGTATAAACCACATTTTCTTCATCTATTCATCTATCAATGGATATTAAGGTTATTTCCACATTTTGGCTATTGTGCATAGTGCTGCAATAAACATAGGAGTGCTACTATCTCTTCAAGATCCTTATTTCAATACTTTTCAATAAATACCGAGAAATAAGATTGCTAGATCATGTGGTAATTCTATTTTTAATTTTTAGGAAACTTCATACTATTTTCCGCAGTGCGTGGACCATTTTGCATTCCAACCAGCAGAGTGAAGGGTTCCAATTTCTCCACTCCTTACCAACACCTATTATCTTTTGTTTTTTTTAATAATAGCCATCCTAACAGGTGTGAGAGGATATCTCATTGTAGTTTTGGGTTGCATTTCCCTGATGATCAATAACATTGAGCAATCATTCCTACATTATTTTCCCTTCCAGTAGTACTGAGCATAATTTTCCATCAATGTGGCTATAGAAATGTGGTATTGGCTTTTTTTCTGGGAGTGGAGTGGAGTGGAGAAAAGAGATGAGAAGAGGATTAGATTTTTTTCTTTTCTACTTGTTATTGTTTCCAATAAAATTGTAATATAAAATGATATATTATACAACTTTCTGTTTGTTCACTAATGTCTTCAATTTTTGCATGCCCAAGACTTCAAATGATATTGTCATATAGATAATAGATAATTAATGCAGTTTCTAAATTATCTTTATTTATTGTAATTAAAATGAAATTGTGAATAATTTCTGTGTTCTTTGTGCTAGATTTTACGTATTTGAACATTGTTAATATTCATTTGGGCTAGGATGTGGGTTTAGTTGGCTTAAGTTGAATGAATTTTCCTGTTTACTGATACTGACACTGGCCTGAGAGACAGTTAGATGGAGTTCATATTCTGCACTACCGTTAACTGTATGATGTCAGAAAAGCTTTGTCACATCATGTTTCACTTTCCTAATGTGTTATAAAACACTAAAACTAGAGCACCTACAAAAATCTTGCTTGCTTTATAACAAGTCTATAAAATAGTTGTGATGTACTTTTACAAAACATTTGATTCACGTAATCCTCTTTCAATGACCTTTTTATTATTGACCATTAATTCTGCAAAATATGTGGTAATCTATTTTTTATACTTTACAATTTTTTATGATTGGAGCTAAATCTATTCTAGATCTGTGAGTGTAGAAGTCACTGATTGTAAATACTTTCAATGTACTCAGACCTAGAAAAGCAGTATGGGTAAGCTCAGACAGTTCAACTGTAGTCTTTGGTATTTCTTAGATACTTTTCTATTCAAAATGTTGTAAGAATTTTTTAATATGTAAATTAATTGCATTTGAGAATTTATATATGCAGGCCATACTTTGATGATTTTAATTGCTTATTCTTCACAAAAATTGTGAGTGAAAGAAGAAACACGGAAAGTGAACTGCTCAAGATCACATCCCAAATTAATGACAGTTTCAAACAGAGAATTGAACTTCTCCAATTCTGAGCTATTTGAAAATATATTCCAGCTGTATAACACTTCTCTAGAGAACTCTTGTCATAGTCTGCTCAAGGATGGAAATGGAGTATATTATCATAGCATAGACTTTTGCTTCACAGTCTGTTTTGTTTATATTGGGCTTGTGTTTACTCAATATAAAATATTCAACAGCTGGAAGCAAAAAAGTAGAAAGCTACTGCAAATCTATATATATATGTTTAATAACTACTGAAATTTGGAAGAATATGCATTTATAAAATTTACGTCAAAAACTCTAATGAATTTGTGGCCAGTCTGGTGGCCCAGTGGTTAAGTTTACACATTCCGCTTTAGTGGCCCGGGGTTCACCCTTTCCAATCCTGTGTGTGGACCTATGCACTACTTGGCAAGCCATGCTGTGGCAGGCATCTTACATATAAAGTAGAGGAAGATGGGCATGGATGTTAGCTCAGGGCTAATCTTCCTCAAAAAGAAAAAAAAACTCTAATGAGTTTAATTCTATTATCTTTGTACTATGAAAGGAAGAAATTGTGACATATCAAATATCTTTAAAATGTATATTTTAATAGAGTAAAATTTTGGTATTTTAGATTGAAAGCAACTTTGAGTTTAAATGTCATTAGCACCAGGTATTTTGTCTATTAGGCATGTAAATTTAAACCAAATTTAGATTCAAATCGCAGATTGGATGTTTCATGCCAGAGTTAACTACCTGGGAGCAATTGTAGCAGTGCCCAGAGAAGATAGCCCAGGTAGAGTGATACCACAGGAGCCCTGGGGAGCCAAGGCCAGACGGAAGAACCTGAATAACTGCCACTAAGGGTAGTGAGAAAACGTGAGGGATGCAAAAAAGAAAAATTAGATAATGCAGTTCCTAGGCTTGAAAATTTTAGTATATATGGAAGGAAAAATTATAGATAAGGAAAATAATTAAAAACAATATGGAAATTTCAGAATTCTAACATATTTATTAAATTTCTCATAGAAACCTGTAGCTCAAAACGTATTTTCATAAATTGTAAACAATTGTTTTGTTTTTCATTCTGTCATAGTCATAGTATTCTCTACATCATAGAGTGGAAATTAACTAAAACAGTGATCTAGCAAGTCTAGTCTCCCTTGAGGAAGCCAAGGATGGTTGCTTGCTAAAAGGTCACAACGGTTGGTAAATATTCAAGCTAAATGTGAATATAATTTGATTATGGAGAAAAGAAAGTATCAGCAGTCAACTACCAGCAGCACATTGGTTCATAAAACAAATTTCTGATAGATAAAATATTTATCTTTCTGAAAATAGTGCATATGCTCTTTATTGAAAGATTTGATTTTTTAATGCTAAGTATCAGACAGACACGCATGCACGCACGCACATACACACACACACAGACAGCTGTATTTGAAAGCGTTATTAGAATTATTGGGTAAAAAAACAATTATAGGCGGCCAGCCCCATGGCGTAGTGGTTAAGTTTGGTGTGTTCCACTTCAGGAGCAAGTTCGCTGGTTCAGATCCCGGGCGCGGACATACACCACTCATCAATCATGCTGAGGCCCACGTGCAAAATAGAGGAAGACTGGCACAGATGTTAGCTCAGGGTTAACCTCAAGCAGAAAGAAAAAGAGGAAGATTGGCAACAGATGTTAGCTCAGTGCAAGTCTTCCTCACCGAAAAATCAAAAAACAAAAACAATCATTTTATGTAGTCTTTTTAGCAATTCAGACTCCTTTACAGTAAAATGACATTCAGATTATCTTCATTACAGTTTATCCCTGGAGACAGTGTCCTAGTTAATGGAAATTTTTCTTATGCCCTATTCAAGTTCTGAGGTCATTTTAAACTTATAACTTATTCAGGTGGCTCAGAGAATCTTAGGATTCCCTACAACTGTCTAAGGATACCCATCGAGTGGGAACTGGAGAATGAGGAGAAGGAGAGCAGGTAGATGGAACCTGCTTCAGTGAAAATAGCTCCATTTTTATATGTTTTGTATACTGAAGCCCTATTTTAAGTTTTGTTTGAACTGTGCGTTCCAAGAGTAAAAATAATAGCAGTAATAATCACAGTGACAAAAACGGCGGTATTATTATGAGATTAGGTCTTCAACAAGATACTTTTCAGTCTTAAAATTTTATACTTTAGATGAGTTTCCTCAGGAAAATATATCTAGATTTTGAATGTCTTACCGTGATTGAGGGTGTCTCCTTTGTCCTGTAAATAAGCAGGACACTATTCCAATACTATTTTTTTCCTTTACCAAAGATTCCCTCCCTCCATTCTTTGCTCCTTTTCCTTTTTTCCTTTCTTCCATCCTTCTTTCTTTCCTTCCTTTCATATTAATGCATAAATAGGTTAAAATTGTAAAATATAAAAAATAATAAAATCTGTCTATCTATGTATTGCCCTTATTTTAACACTGCCTAACTTGCAACTGAATGAGTAATTAGTATAACTGATGTGGACAAGGTATTGGACCCCTGAAACTCACTTGCAGGGTTTGTTCGCTGTTTGGAAAGCCAGGGCAGAGGCTCAGTTCAGCTGAGCTGCTGCTAGTTTATAAAGGATTCTTGCGAGCAGATATCCAAACTTAGGAAATTAATCTATAGTCATGGTTAATAATATGAGTGGATAAAAGGTGTAAAACAATAACTTACAAATAATTTCTTATATGCATATATATTGTTGGTTAAATTTGTTTGTTTTGTCTTGTTTTTCACCCCAGCCGCATCAGATTCTCATTTCATAGCACTCCAGCCTCGCTGATTCATGTAAGGTCCCCTCCTCAGTGTGTGTGTGGTTTTTTTGTTTGGTTGGTTGTTTATTCATTCATTTATTAATATCATTCATTTTCTTTTATCTCATTTTCTTTTCCTATTTCCTTCTTCCCTCTAAGAGCAACTATTATAATTTAGGTGATATCTGTTATTTATATAATACGTAATGTCAATTTCTAAGACTATCACTGTAATGTACAGGAATGTCATTGCACTGTAGAGCAGATCCTGTTTCTCACTTGTGTTTACTTGGCAAATGATTTTAAGATGGATCCACCTTTGGTGTTAACACCTGATCTGGTCTATTTCCTGCAACCTCTGCTGAATGTATTCACATGAGCATTTACTACACACTCGTTGTCCGTTTGTCCTGATACCACCACCTCCTCACACGTAGATACTCAAGAAGAAGATTTCTGAGTCATAGAGTGTACATGCGCTTAATGTAATGATGTTCTGCTGCATTGCCCTCCAGAGTGGTCGCACCTATCTGCATTCTCACCAAAATAATTACATGTTTATAAATTGTAAACAAGCAGTTGTTTTATTTTTCATCCTGACATAGTCGTAATAGTCTCACATCATAGAGTGGGGATAAAGTTAACAACTATCTAACAAGTATAACCTCATCTGAAGTCAAGATCCCCTAATCCCACATCTTGGTCAACACATAGTATTTTCTGACTTTCCAACTTTTTGCAATATGATGAGAGTTAAGTAAAATGTCATTATTGCTTTAATTTGCACTTTCTAATCACTAATGAGTCTGAGCTTTTCTTCATGTACTTATAACACTTTTGAATTTCCTTCTCCATTGTCTTCATTTTGCTCATTGCCAAGATTTTATTCCTAGCAGAGTATCATTTTTGTTAATTTTTGTAACAGCATAAAATATTAGACACAAAGATGGTGATCAGCACAAAGGTGATGAATTGTGTAGTGCCTGCCACATTCTAGGTGCTGAAAAAATATTTGTGGAATAAATAAATAGAATTCATGAGCTTCTGTGTGATATACGTTTGGATATACAGTAACCTATAAGATTTCAACTGTTAACTTAATAATTTTAATCCAGAAGATGTTTTTTAATTAATGGTAAATACTAAATATAGACAAAGAAAGGACATACATGAAATTGTGTATTATAAAAGGAAGAATAACTTTTGCTGGTTTGAGGAGCATACAAAATTAAGTAATCCCAGAAGTTATAAAAACACATATTGACGATGTTTTATGTTTGTTCATTTTTTAAAATTCAAAAATTTTTTTAAATTCAAATTTTTTAATTTTCAAAATTTTTTAAAATTCAAAAATTACCTGATTATTGTCTTTTTTGTTTTGTAATAACCTGTTACGTATGAGATTTTGAGTAGCAAATCCTGTCATCACTGTTGCACATTCAGCAAAAATTCAGATTATCTTAGTTTTCCTATTAGAAGCTATTAGAACAGGCACTTTCTAGGGATATATTGAAGTATCATCTATACAGTCTCAAACTTGAACAATTATTGTGCATGTTGATATAATTTAAATATAAAGAAAATGTAAATGTTTTCTAATAATGCTAAATAATAAGTATAACCATTAATGTGTACACCATCTTCCAGGAATTATTTCTAAAACAAAATCAGAGTAAAAAGTTATCTTAACTGAATAGACCTATATTCAAATCTTAAATGATAAAATACTACTTCAGTGAACTTTCATGCAGTATGATCATTTTCAACAAATTTTTGTGTGAATTTTAAAATAGTTTATAGGACTTTATAATTAAATATGTTTCAAAAGTATCATATTTGAAATCACGTCATACTTAATTCTCACAACTACTAAAACCATCTTATGAATTAATAAGGAGTGGTTTGTATATTCACTTGGTTATTTTAGTATGGTTCTTGTTGGGTCTGTAGGAAGTTGGAGAGGCAATGGAAAGGGGAGGTGTTATTACATGACTATTTTAAGTAGTCACATTCCCTGTAATGTCTGATAGTCACTGTTGAAACCAAGTCCAGATAAAAGAACTAGCAAAAAATTTTGAACAGCAATACTGCACCAACTCTGGTGGGAAACTGAGGGAGTGGAAAAGAAATTCAGCTGGTATATTATGGGACAGAGCAGATCATGTATTTCATGGTCTCAGGTCTCTATCCAGGCAAGACCCTAGCTATCTGTAAATTTTTTTCAGCAATTTTATTAATTATTCTAAATGATTTTCACTTTTTTATGACTAGAAGCATTTTTCATTTCACTGGATAATTATGTTTTGTAAATTTGCCCCTTTATTTTGAGATGTAAAAAATGAGCAGGTAAATTCAAAAGAAAAAGCATGAAGATTATGCAGCTATTTCTTTTCATAAAATATGCTTCTGCAGAAAAGTGACAATGCAATTTCTGAACTATAACACCATTAATTTGTTTCAATTCAAAATCATCCGTTCATAAATGTACTCTTTCTCCTGACTAAAGAAAAGTGTGTTTTTCAGTGTGCTTTTCCTCCTTCAGTGTGATAAATTTTCCTTTAGTGGTATTATCACTGTCTTTTATGTAATTTTCTCATTTTATGTGTACAACAGCCTGGGATTGTTGAAATAAACCTAAGGCCCATCTGAAGATAAAGTTTTCTTGGAGTAAGTTATAGAAAAGTCATTGTGTGTTTGTGTTATTGTGGGCATTTTTATGGACTTCTTTTTGCCATTTCACTGTAATAAAAGCATTTCCCTTACTTGTTTGCAACTGGAAATATGCTTTCCAATGTGTATTAAAAATCATTAAAACTTTTAAAGACTCAGTCATGCCATTTTAGAATTTCCCACAGGGCCAATGGTGAGCAATAGGGAATTTCACATGGGGATCTGTGAAGCTCATTGAACATCTAATTGTTCAACAGACATTTCTTTTTATTTAAATTATAGCTTTAGTTATGGCATACAGATTTTTTTTTTCGGGTAAAGCTGGTAGCATTCACAAATATTTGGGCACTATAACTTTGGATAGTTGTATCCAATTTATATTCAGCTCACATAGCCACATATTAGAACTATGTGATTCCTGCCAAATATGCACCCCTAAATTATTTTGACAGCTCATATAAAATGGACAAAAGAAACTAAATGTAAAATGTGGAAATATTAATTATAACTGCTTTTTTTGTATGAAAATTATCTTTCTAGATGGAGAAGAAGCATGAAATGCCCTGTAACCAATCCAGCAATACAATTTACAGGACCCAGTGCAAAATGAAAATGTAGGGCTCTTTGTTCAAATATTATTTTGAATTTTAAGATAACAGCAAAGCATTAAACCAAGCATGGGGACCTTCTGAGCTACTGCAGGCCACCTGCCCATGAAGCTGCCCTCCCTGTGACATTCCTGCTTCTTCCATTCAGGAATGTCTTCCATGCAGTGAAGAAAAAGAAACAAAGTAGAAATCTGTTTTATCTGAGCAAAGTTCAAGCTCTAACAATTTCTTAAGGGGAGCTTCACAGCAAAATCCTAATGACTTTTTTCTACTACTCCCATTCCTCAATAGAACATGGAAGTTTGCACTCTTCTAGTTGCTTGTCCCCATGGAAAAATTATGTTGGTGGTTGTAATTATTATTTTTTTCTACACAAAATTGGTCTAAGGAATATATATTCAATAATGTTTTCTTTATAGCAGTATGAACAGAATACATGTGTTTGATAATGTTTAATAGATTTTCAAAAGCAACAATTTGCATGTTGTATTAGATATATTTTGTGTGTTCAGGTAAGTTGATGCGATCAAGTTACGTATAGTTTTGGTATGAATGCTCCAGAGAACTTTGAACTGGTGTTCTTTGACACGGTGCGCTGAGTTGGTTTTTAAATGCAAAGCAATGTCTTCTATGCCCTGTGGACCCAGACTAGAAATAGCACACATGTTTTATTTTATAATTGAATTTGTCTTTTCAGGGATGCAAGTATTGGAATGGAATGGAATTCCTTTAACTTCTAAAACATATGAAGAAGTGCAGAGTATCATTAGTCAGCAAAGTGGGGAAGCAGAGATATGTGTAAGACTGTGAGTTTTTCCCCATCTTTTTGTTTCCATTTTTTGGCTATTCATGGCTCTTTTAATTTAAAAGTGTTAAGGTGGAACCTTTGCCAGTCAGCAAAATTTTCTGTAATTAGACAATAAAGTGAATACAAGTTTTATAGATTTCTTGTTCAGAATCTAAGTTTAAAGCATAGAAAGAATTCAGCTAATTTTGTTTCTGATTGTGTCAATAGCTCTCCCCTTTCATGTTTTATTGAAACATGCTTCATTTAGATGAAAGCCTAAACCCGTTTAGATTTCATGGATGTGTATAGTGTTTCAAATGAATTTACATTTAATCCATAAAGATTTCACCTTAAATGATCATTTTTATCAGCTGACTTTTAACAGCACTGCAAATATATATTTGGTTAGAAGGGTGAGCATGCTTTGAAATTGCTTTCTATCATTAACCACTTATCATTTTCCTACTGAAAAAAAAAATTCAGGGTAGTTGGAAAAAACGGGCCTTTTGTCTCAGGCTTCCTCAATTTCTTTCTCAATTTTTTTGTTTTAATTTTTAGGGACCTCAATATGCTATCAGATTCTGAAAATCCCCAGCACCTGGAACTTCATGAAGCACCAAAAGCCGGTAGGTGAAAGCAATCTGCTTTCAACTGCAGGTAAAGAAGTACAGGTGGTTGTAGAGGCAGATGGAGCCGCAGATGAAGATAGACATAAACAACAATACAGGCAAAAATAAAGTCATAGATACATAGATGTTCACATATTTATGTATTTGAAAACAACGTCAAAAGCATTGTAGGGCCCAACCCCTTGGTCTAGTGGTTAAGTTTGGCACACTTCACTTTGGCGACCCAGGTTTGCAGGTGCAGATCCCGGGCGCAGACCTACACCACTCCTCAGCCATGCTATGGCAGCGACCCACATGTAAAGTGGAGGAAGACTGACACAGATGTTAGCTCAGGACTAATCTTCTTCAGCTAAAAAAAGCACTGTTGCTACATTTTTAGAATTCTAGGGAAACATATTTGCATGATAGACCCATTAAAGAAATTCATATGAAGTTCATTCTGTGTCAGTTCACATTTTTAATTCTTTAAAATTAAATTCATTCCATCACAGTAATCCAGGAGCCATTTGTTTTTGGTTTATATAGTTCTTAGATAATACTTGATTCTTTTTATCATAACTGGGTTTGAAACACTTATTCCTGAACCTTTTGATTGCCTTTTTATAATAAATAAAAATCAACATGTAATTTCATAATATACGATGAAACATATTTAACTCTTTGTTAGATAACAAATATAGTCTACAAATTTAGATCAATTATAAGATTAAAAATATCACTCATTCCTTTGTTTAACACATATTTATTTAGCACTTCCTATGTTACAGGCCAGCACTGAGTCTGGGTTACTACACCAAACAGAACAGACCAAGGCCTGTAGAATTTTCATACAACTATAAATGTAAACGTTCTCTTTGAAGTTTCCCCCTTAGAGAAAGGGACATGTAAGATTTAGAGAGGGAAAAATAGCCAATCATACAAGTTAAGTCCCTGTGAATAAAATAGAATATTTTATCATTCATACATACAGTTCTGTATATAAAACATTAAAAACATTTTTCCTAAGATGCAATGGGAACCTCAATTTCCCTCTGTAATTCAGCAGTCTTTCACTCTTCTCTGAGCCTTCTAGACTTTAGATAAAGATACATAAAGGTACAATTGTGTTTGTTTATTTTAAAAAATTTAGCCTGTTTTATAAGTAATATTTTGACTTTGTCATCTAGATCTCAAATAAGTCCCATTGTATTAAGTACCTATTAAGCTGGGAAATATGTAAAGCCATTTCATTTTGTTATAGTGGATAAAGCGAAATCCCCAGGGGTTGATCCTAAGCAGTTGGCAGCAGAGCTCCAGAAGGTTTCACTACAACAGTCACCACTGGTTCTGTCTTCCGTCGTTGAAAAAGGATCTCACGCTCATTCAGGTCCTACATCAGCAGGATCCAGTTCCGTTCCCAGCCCTGGGCAACCAGGGTCACCTTCAGTGAGCAAAAAGAAACATGGCAGCAGCAAGGTGAGAAGCGTTCAATGTGACCTCTAGTTACTTATTTTCTAGCTCCTTATTCAGTCTAGGAGATAGGAAATACAGTATCATTTTCTAAGTGTTTATTTTTGTGGTTTCTCATTTCCTAATGATCTATTGAAACAAAAACATTTTTCCATTTCCAAGTATGTAACGGGTCAAGATGTACCATGATGATGTGTTTCTACATTTCTTAAAATATTTTAGTAGTTATTATTATGAAGAACTTGAAAAATTGTTTGATGCTTCATATCTCCTGCTTCTTTTTCTTTGCTGCTGTTGCATAAATCTGAGCCTCTTTTGTGTATTGAATATTAGTTTTGCATCTTTTTGGAAACATGAGATATATATTAAATTAGATTTTCCAACTTAAATAAAAAGTAAAAGAGACACAAAGATAAGGAGAATTTAGGACAATAAGAAACAAAGAAAAACAATAACATTCTTGCCATTTTGAATTTTATCCCTAATTCCATACTAATAAATTTTTCTTGAAGCAAATCTTCATTTGAAACCAGTGTTTCCAAAAGTATTATTTCAAAGTTGCTGAGGAATCAAAAGAGAACATAGAATTAATTTTTAACCTAATAAGAGCAGATGAAAATAGAGACAATGTGTAATATTTCTCTCATAGATTTGATTCTTAATAGAGAAACTCTCCTCATGGTTGATAAATACATTGGAAAAAGTATTCTTTTGTTTAATGTGAATAAAGGTTTTTCTTTATATGTTGAGACATACAGGAGGGATAGGCTATCCATGAGTAAAGTGGACTTCAGAAAACAAAATGTGTTTTCCTTAGTATAAAAACATAGCAGATGTCACCAAAAATCCCTTTTATTCAGAAGCAAACAACAAAGGTAGGATGATTTTGATCACTGCATCATAAAATGACTTGTTCCAAAATAAATATAGCAAAGCTTCACTAAGAATAATTTCGAGGATAGTTACACTAAATTTCACAATAAATTTTTACACAGCTATATTTTACCACATGCAAGTATGTGTTAATTTTGAAGAATTATCTCATGGACACTCTGTTTTAATAATTATTTTTAAATAATTTGTATATTAGTCAACTAAAATACAACATAATTAATACTGTTTTCTGTTTTTTAGATGTTTTCATGTTATATAAATATAATTTGAAAGCATTTGAAGATAATTTCATCTTAAATTTGGCAATTACTATCTCCCGTAATATTGTTTATTTTTTTCATGTTCTTACATTTTTCCTATATTCACTAGTTGTTTAACCACTGCTTGTTAGGTACTATGATAAAGGGTGGGGCACGAAATAAATCCAAGAGTCCTTAACCTGAAATACAAACCTAAAAGATTTTGGATTTTAGAGATGTTTCTCATATTAGCTATAAAATGCAGGTTCTGAGTTTCCTTTTATTTCATTCTTAATCTCTCTTTTTAGTTAATCTCAGCCACTATGTGCCTTCAAACATCATTAGTATGCTTACTATTTCCAATTTTATTTTTGGCTGAGACCTATCTCTTGAATTACGAACTAATATTTCTAGTTCCTTTCTCAACATCTCCACCTAGGAGACCTAAATACGTGACAGGTCTGCTAGCAAAGTTTCCAAACCAAGCACATTATAGTTCTACAAATCTATCATCCTGATATTTATTATTTGAGCAATTGACATCACCATCCTCCCAAGAAATTAAGCATAAACTTAGGAGAGAATACCATTGCCTCTTCTTTCCTCTTCACTCACATTGCCTAATCAGTCACTGAATCTTAATCCTGCGAGTTCTAATTTTCTAATAATTCTCTGGTAATTTTCTGTTTTCTCCGAACTTGCCATTTCCTTTAGCAAAGCATTATTTTTTTGCCAACGTTATTGTACCCACTACTGGTAACTCCACTCACCAATCTCTCCTTTTTCTTCTTAAACTGCCCTCCAACTATCTAATCTGTGGCACAATGATCTGATTGGGTCATTATCCTGTTTATAAGATATTCCTGCTACTTGGAATGTCTGCTGCACCACCTCTGCCTATGACCTTATCCTGCTCATTCTAAAAGGGCCTGATCAAAGGTTTTCCTTGAGAGATTATCACAGTAAGCATAATGTTGTCAGATCTTTACAAGTAGCCTTGCTAGTAAGTACTCTACTTATTAGGGTTTCCAACTCATTCCTACTTTCCCAGACATTTTTGGATGCCACCTTAATGTCAAGGGTCATACTTGGTACCCAAGATGCAAAGATGGATAAAATTTCTTCCCTGCATACCAGGTAGACCAGTGATTCTAAAGCATGCTTCCAGTCCAACAGCATGAGCATCATCTGGGAACTGGTTAAAAATGCAAATTATTGACCCCACTCTTGGCCTTCTGAACCAGAAACACCAGGATGGGGCCAGCAATTTGGGTTTTAATAAGTTCTCTGATTGTGTACGATGCCTCTTGAAGTTTGACTAGTGCTGACCTAATTAAAGATGAAGAATGGTATGTAAACAAATTCAATGAAGGTATAATGTTGGAAGTCATTAAGACATAGAGTGAGGGCACCCAAAAGAGTAGGGTTAGGAAACTGGTGTTTAGCTCACAAACTGATTTTGGTAGAGGCAAAAAAGGGACCAACATTCCAAGCAGAGAGTGCAGCATGAAAAAAATTTCAGAAACAAAAATTTCCATGCCTAGAACATAGGTATACAAAATATATAAGCATAGGAAATAAAGGAGAAGCCTGGATAGTTGTAAATTGGAGGACATTATATGCCATGCCTGGCTTTTACACTACCATCTGCAGAAAATGAAGAGCCAGTGAAAATCCTTAAGAAAAGATGAAATAAGAATAACAGGAAGCCTTCTTCCCTGAAGTCTTTCCATATTCTAATCCTTCCCTAAAGTCAAAACTTATCCTTCCTTCATCCCTTCCTCCAAAGTGCCAGCTGCTTTGTGTCTCTTAAGACGGTTGATGTCTTGATTGTAGTTACCAGTTTGCTTGTTTTATTCTCCCAACTGGGCTTCAAGCTCCTTAAGAACCAAGAGCCATTTCTTATTTTCTCTATTGCCCCCTAAGTACATAGTAGAGTGGCTTGCACAGAACAGTAACAACAAATAAATACTGTGAACTAAAACATCAGTGGGTACTTGTGAGTCTGTGTAATATTGTCATATACAAATTTGATTTTTTTTATCATGTGTTAACTTTTTTGGCAATGATTAGAAGAAGAAACAGGTATTATGGTACATATATCAAGTAAATGATATTGACAGGTTTTATGATACGTAATAATTCTTTTCTATGCCAAGAATGTGGCTTATGTAGTTTTCACAGCATTTTTGCTGTAATAAAAAGTTATAAAGTTGCACTTGAAATGTGGCAGTCTTAATTGAGATATGATGTATGTGTGAATTACCTGTGAAATTTGAAGACCTAGTATGAAAAAAGAATGTAAAATATCTCATTACAATTTTTATATTGATTTCATGGTGAAATGATAATATTTGAACAAATTGGGTTAAATAAAATATATCATTAAAAATTAATTTCACGAGGGGCCAGCCCCGTAGCCCAGTGGTTACGTTCACATGCTGTGCTTCGGTGGCCCAGGGTTTCGCTGGTTCAGATCCTGGGTGCAGACCTAACACGACTCATCAAGCCATGCTGAGGCAGCGTCCCACATGCCACACCTAGAAGAACACAAACTAAAATATACAGCTATGTACTGGGGGGCTTTGGGGAGAAGAAGGAAAAATAAAAATAAATAAATAAATAAATAAATAAATAAAAATCTTTAAATAAAAAATTAATTTCACCAGATAATTTTTTTTTTCAAAGATTTTATTATTTCCTTTTTCTCCCCAACACCCCTGCTACATAGTTGTATATACTTCGTTGTGGATTCTTCTAGTTGTGGTAGGTGGGACGCTGCCTCAGCGTGGTTTGATGAGCAGTGCCATGTCCGCGCCCAGGATTCGAACCAGCGAAACACTGGGCCACCTGCAGCGGAGCGCACGAACTTAACCACTCGGCCACGGGGCCAGCCCCTCACCAGATAATTTTTACCTTTTTTGGTGGGGTAAGCAATATTAGCCCTGAGCTAACATCCACTGCCAATCCTCCTCTTTTTGCTGAGGAAGATTGGCCCTAAGCTAACATCCATGCTCATCTTCCTCTACTTTGTATCTGGGACACCTGACACAGTATGGCTTGATGAGTGGTGCTTAGGTCCACGCCCAGGATCCAAACTGGCGAATCCCAGGCCACTGAAGCAGAGCATGAAAACTTAACTGCTTAACCAGGCCAGCCCCTAATTTTTACATTTTTAATGTGACTACTAGAATATTTAAAATTACCTGTCTGGCTCACATATTCTACTGGACAGTGATGGTATAGAGATTACTTAATTCTTATTAGTAGTAATAACAATAACGGAATCTGATTATTTTTCAGATGTACATGTGTATAATATCGTATGTACATTACTAATTGAAATGTATAGTCACTAAATGCTAACACTCTTGAAGAAAGGGACCACTACCTATTCATCGTTTGAGGGTTTTATCTTCAACATTCAGTTAGCACAGAGTTTCTCGAAATATTTTTGCTGAATGAATGACTGAATAAATAGATTTAATATATTTCTTGACTCATCAACATGTAGTATGCATAAAAGGCAATACTTTCTTTTATTTGTTCTCCAAATCCTACAATGTTAAAAAATTTATATTGAGAGATTATAGAAACATCAAGTGATGGTCTGAAGCTTATATATCACTGAGTCAGGTAATATAATATGTCCAAATATATCATATATTCTTTGGATAATTTAGAGAATTATGGTTTTAACTACTTTGTGTTTTCCTTAAGTGTGAGACTAATTAAATATTAAATTACAAAACATTAATGTAACAATGTATTAAAACTAAAATATTTAAATCATAGTTAGCATAATTATTCATTTAGATATTTAGAACACCATCTATTAAACATTATAAATTGTTATTCATAAGTAATTATTAATCTATTAATAATACTCTAAATGATTGCTTCTGAGTAAATACTGGTAAAATATGAATCTAAATTATTTAAATACATTTTTAAATTGTATAAGACTATTTTGAATTATTTTGCTTAAACTAATCCAATATGAATTTTTGTCTTCCAAATTTTTAGTTTACTCCTTCAAGTTGTTTTGTCTCTGAAATTCTAGCCAAACTTTCTTCATTTTTATCTTTGAGGTCTAAATAATTTCTTCCAAGTCTTGGTGTAAATAAATAATTTAACTAAAGTGCTTATTAGTTTTAAATGTTCTTATGAAATCGGTCCTTGGTTTCCCAAACTTTGCTGGTCATGGCACCCTTAATGTCTCAGTAATTTTTTCATGGCACACTTATGCTCAAAGAAATACCTGAAGAGTTTTATTTGTTAAGTAGTTAGGTACAAACAATTTAATTACTATTTATGTCCGAACATCTTAGTAACCACTGGAAAAAATAGTACACATAAAATGTATTTGCTTCATTGTCAGCAACTAAAATTACGTGTCAATGGGATATGTGTACCTGCTAGGTGTTGCACAACTCCTCAAGGCATGCAATCAGATTGGGCACTAACACTCTTGTTTCCCGTTCCACGCTGATCTTACTGATTTTCTTGCAGTACATTTTTTATCACTGCAGTCATCAAAAACCAGCCTCACAAAGATATGACATCATTGAAAGGAAAGTAGTTGGCTCTAATCTTGAAATGTAACTACCTAGAGCTGGTAGTTTGCCTGGGGTCCAACAGATATTGCTCCTTTTCCTTCTATAATTGAAAATATCCCTCTGTGCTCTTATGAGTTCACTGCCACACTCCAGAACAATTAAAAATGATCCATAATCAAAGATCTAAAGATTAGGCCTGAAGCAATCAGTCTTCTAGAAGAGAATATCCGGAGGACACTCTTTGACATCAGCTTCAAAAGAATCTTTTCGGACAACATAAACCCTCACATGAGGGAAACAATAGATAGTATAAACAAATGGGACTTCATCAGACTAAAGAGCTTCTTCAAGGCAAGGGAAAACAGGATTGAAATAAAAAAACAGCCCAGTAATTGGGAAAAAATATTTACAAGTTATTTATCCGACAAAGCGTTAATCTCCATAAGATACAAAGAACTCACACAACCCAACAATAAAAAATCAAACAACCCAATTACAAAATGGGCAGGGGACATGAACAGACATTTCTCCAAAGAAGATATACGGATAGCCAATAGACACATGAAAAGATGCTCATCATCACTAATCATCAGGGAAATGCAAATCAAAACTATACTAAGATATCACCTTACACCTGTTAGAATGGCAAAAATATCCAAAACCAAGAGTGACAAATGTTGGAGAGGCTGTGGAGAAAAGGGAACCCTCATACACTGTTGGTGGGAATGCAAACTGGTGCAGCCACTATGGAAAACAGTATGGAGATTCCTCAAAAAGTCAAGAATAGAAATACCTTATGACCCAGCCATCCCACTACTGGGTATCTATCCTAAGAACCTGAAATCAGCAATTCCAAAAGTCCCATGCACCCCTATGTTCATCGCAGCATTATTCACAATAGCCAAGTCACGGAACCAACCTAAGTGCCCAGCAACTGATGATTGGATAAAGAAGATGTGGTATATATATACAATGGAATACTACTCAGACATAAAAAAGGACAAAGCCGTCCCATTCACAACAACATGGATAGACCTTGTGGGTATTATGTTGAGTGAAATAAGCCAGACAGAGAAAGTCGTACTCTGTATGACTCCACTCATAGGTGGTAGTTAACATATGGAGAAAGAGAACTGATCAGTGGTTACCAGGGGAAAGGGGGGTAGGGCGAGGGCACTAGGGGTGAAGTGGTGTACCTACAACATGACTAATAATGATGTACAACTGTAATTTCACAAGGTTGTTAACTATCATAACCTTAATAAAAAAAAAATGATCCATAAGTTTGTTCTCTTTGTTAAATCTAGTTATGTTTGCATGATCATATGTCAAATGAGCTACAACTGTCAAAAATAAATGAAAACAAAATGTTTCCAATATTCACTCTGCTTTTCTTTCTGTCTTCTTTTTGACTTTTTATCTCAATTATTCTTTATCTTTCCTCATTGAGATGCAAGGATATCTGGTTTCAGGAACTTCTTTTTCTAAATTCAGTTTGCTTTTCTTGAAATTTAAATAGTAAAATAATTATTAAGTAAATATAATTGTTCAATACCCAATAGTTTGTCCTTTGCAAACAGAGCACATTTTAAGTATTAATAAATGGCCATTCTTATAAATGAGCTGAACAAATAAAGGATATATAGCTTAAAAAATTTAACTCCTATCTCATAACTTTACCAATGATTACATTATTTTTATTCCTAAGTTATTTCACAGAACAAGATCTGGAATATAGCTGTCTTCCTTTGATAGCTCTCATTTCTGGGATAAAAATATAAAGGAACAGGTAGCAGAGCAAGGATATCCATCTAAATATTATGGATCTTTTCTTTCCAGTTATTAAAACAAGGCCAATATTATGTACATGTAGGGAGACAGGGCCTTATTTGTAGGGGAGCAAGCTGTCCTCCATTTTAGGAAATATCTCCCTATATTAATGCCACTTTGCCTGAAATTCTGTTATAGCTCTGGGGTCAGGGACATCATCTCTCTTTTGTACAAATAATACATTGAAATGTAACAGGTCAACAGTCAGTCATTTATTCAGCAATATGAATCAGTCTACCAGATCACGTTCCTAACTCTTTTTAAGGCTTTACTGACAAAAGGGACTTATGAAGGAAATGAGAACTTATATAGAATGGGATAGAATTCTAACTAAGGAGTGTGAAATATTAGAAAGCGATTGCTTAGGTGCTTCACTCTCGAAGGGAGCAGGGAGAGGCTGAGCACCTACAAAGTAGTACAAGGGGAGACTTTTATCGGCGCTCCTAGGCGGTCGTTATCTAAAACAATGTCTGTTTCAATCCTCTATAGATCTTTAAAACCTGCAAATGCTTAAACTGAGTACTTTATACCAACCATGCTAGTTTTCTTAAGTAATTGAAAATACATTCCTGCAGGGATAAAAGTATAGCTTCAGAACAGGCTTAACAAAATCAAAAATAGATTTATGTATCTATAAAATTAAACATGTATTGAGAAGTGTAAGTAGACACCATATTCTAAAGCAGACAAATGGATGAAATATATTTTCCAGGCAATGTATTCCAACCAATTAGAATTTAGTTTCAGAAGGAGGTGGAAGTGGTAAATTCTATAAAGGGTTTATCCATTAATGTAATATATGTTTTTACTTTTGCAGCCTACTGATGCAACAAAGGTTGTCTCTCATCCAATTACAGGGGAAATTCAGGTATGAAAATGTTTTAAAAATCATCATTATACCATCCTTTTTGGCTGTCTTTTTCACTGGTCCATTGAAATTGTAAACACTCTTAGAAATTTTCCTGTTGTATAACACATACAGACCTGTAACAAAAGAAACAATTTTATAGAATAGTGATTGAATACAAATATATGTTTTGAAATCTAATTATATCTATGGAATTCTATACTTTGAAGTCTGCCTGATACCTTAGCAGTATCAATACATTTTATCCCTCAGTTACTTTATACTGTTGAAAATGTTTCAAACATGACAGATTCTCCTGGAAATTTAAGGATTCCTCTTTAAGAGTTTCATAAGTCTAATGCTATCCTTTTTTCTTCCTCCTATCAACAATTGTTAAATAATTGCTGAACAATTCTTCTAGAGCACCATTTTTCATACTGAGGCTCATAACCAATTTTTAATTTATAAAGTCACTTTAGAGGATTTTGACTAGGACAACAGAAGAAAAATGGCATAAATCACTATCTTTTTTAGTTCTATGTGTGCATGTGTTTCTGTATTTATGTATTGTATCATAACATATATTTCTTACTATGGGTCATAGTCAAAAATATTAGAAAAACAGTGCTTTAGATGATACCAAAAAGTAATTTAGGGTAGATAAGAAATGTCATTTAGAAAGAATCGATGCAATATAAAATAATAAAGATAGTAAATTTCAGATAAAGGAAAGAGAACAGTAGGTCTTAGCTGTGTCTCCAACAAGTTCTAGAGGAAATTTTCATGACTTGTCTCTACAGGAAGATTTCACTGCAGCCAGCTGAGCTCCTAATGTCGTTAGTCTCCGGCAGCAGAACATTTCCTTGCACCATTTCTTCTTCCAGGAACACACTCCTCCTTTCTCTCTGCTTATCCTCAAGTTAGTTCAAACCTCTGTTGTCCTTTGGGAAGTCTCCAACATGTTCTAGAGGAAATTTTCATGAAAGACTTCTGGCTGCAGTGAAATGTTCCTGTAGAGATAAGTTGAGACTGAATTAAAAAGAACCTTGAACACAGTCCAAGGGGTGTTAGCCGCTACATAATAGGGTGATCAGTAAATATTTTGGAGAAAGGCAGAGCCTAACTGAAAGGAATATGTAATAAAAATTCATACAGCAGTGGCCTACAAAAAATACCATAAAGGGGAAGACACAAAGACAAAGAAATCGGTTAAGTGGTTATCTAGGCACACGCTAATTAAAGCAAGAGTGGAATATGAGAGTGGAAATAGAGAAAAAGTGCATAATATGGGCACCTTACTAAGAAGGATCCAGAAGGATGGAGCCCGATTACCTATGTATTCTAGACCTTCCTGTCTCACTGCTATTTCCCACTTCTTGAAAGCCAGACCTCATCTTCCTTCATTTCACAAGCAGCAAAGAAAATGCTGGATTTTTCTGATTCATAGTATCTCTTTCTCTCTCTCTCCCATTTTTTTTTAAACTTCTTTGCTGTGTTTCTTTTTGGTTTGTTTTTGTTTTTTTTATTCTTATTTTATTTTCCTTTCCTTTGAGTAGTAATATTTAATCCTGTAGTGAAAATTTACTCTAACAATATTCCTTCTTGAGTCTTAGGATTTTTGGGAGAAGGGAGGGGATATTTTCTTATGACAATGATTTCCATGTTATTTTTCTTTTAGCAAAACCTTATTCTAAGTGAAAATGTATGTAGACACCCAGACAATAAATCTGTCACTACTGGAGTAGCTCTGGTTGAGAATGCTGGGGGCATCTCATTCTCTCTCAGAAGTAACCTCTGAGCAACTCTAAGTATTCTCTAAGGCCCTGCAGAGTACATTTTGAAAAATATTCTCTTAGGGTAGCCTGCAAATTTTCTTTTCAATAAGAAATGATTTCGGTGCCTCATCAGTTAAAAGTGGACTTTTAGACTGGCAGAGAAAGGAGAAAATAGGGAAAAATTTCTCCTTAAATATTTGGAAGCTGTTCTAAGTCTCAGTGAAATTAACTGCAGAATAATTCTACATTTTAATACCCCATTGTAGCCCACAGTTACTGCAGTTCTAAACTTCCCGTCCCTCCTCTTCTTTCGCGACGCTTTGTTTTATGTTTCACATTGCTTTCATGATGGTCAGAGAGACTCTGGGCTTTTCTGTATGGAGAAAAGGGATTGAAGATTCCTCTTCTGCCAGAAAACATAAGCAGATCAAAATTATGCTAAAGTTAGGAATTATTGTAATTATCAAATTTTTATGAAATTTGACTCATCTGAATTATGCCATTTTCAACATAAATATAGCATATCTGTTTTGTATAATTATAAAAAATTTGCTAGTATTTTTATTTATGAATTTTCCCCTTTGAAATATAGATCCTTTCCTTTCTGTTATTTGATAAACAAAAACAGCATCAAGCAGAATTAAGGCTTATTCTAATAATACAAAAAGAATCTTTCAATTTTGCAGGAGAAAAATTAGTTAACTCAATTATGCAGGCTTCTCAAATATTTATTTGAACTGTAAATATTTTCCTATTCAATGACAATTGTGCAATGGCCGTTAAATATCTATGAGGCAATGCCTCTTCTTTCCTCTTCAGCTTCTAAGATTAAAGAGCGGGATTTCATTATCCTAATCTCTCTCTCTTAGAAAACCAGGCACAGAAAGAAAAGCTATGATTTTAACATCAGATAATATAATATAGGAAGAGATAAAATCTACACATTCTTAAATATTCTTTTATTTCAGTACTGACAACTTTATCTTTAAATAATGATTTCACCCACTGTTAATTATTTGATGAAGTGCAAATGACATTTTCTAATAAATTTATCAATTAGTTCATTTATTTTCAAAATCCTGGTAATCATATTCATGAACATTAACAACATTTACTATTTTCCTAAGAGTGGAAATTTAGTTTAAAAATGCAACTAGCATGCACTGTATGATTTTCCTTATAAATGAATTTTAGACAGGCCAGGACTTTCACCATGGAAAGAATGAACAGCGCATTTGCTGGTGATTAACATGTGCCTGGGAGCTTCCAATTAAATTAGACAATAACTGGTCTGTTCAGTTTCAAATAAAATGAAAATGAAGGTTAATGCTTCTTGTGAGAATTTAAAAAAAATAATAGTAAAATATTGAATGATAACGTATTACACGTTTTCTAAAACAAAAACATAATGTTCATGGAATATTTTGCTGTTCCTTTAAGCTTCAAATCAACTATGATCTTGGAAATCTCATAATACATATTCTCCAAGCAAGAAACCTTGTCCCTCGAGACAACAATGGTTATTCTGACCCCTTTGTTAAAGTGTACCTTCTTCCAGGGCGAGGGTAAGTAAAGAAGCAATGTCTTCCAAGAATTGCATTTCATGGTTTAAAAAATAGTGATAGTGTCTTCTAGTGTCTAATTTCAGAGTTTAATATCTTTTCCTTAGTTTTATCCGCATGTCATATTTATTTACTTAAAACTAGTGAATAAGGTGGAATTAAAAATTTATTATTAAGCCTTAAAGCATTCTAGGAGAGCCCTGATTATAGTAAAACCTGCCTCAATGAGAACACATCAGTGTTTCGATTCAGGAAACCACTCCTGCTATGACCAATCAGATTGCCTGTGAAATCACTTAAGGAATTATTTGTGGCAGATTTAAAGAATTAGCTTACATTCCTAAATTTATTTGCAAAGCCAACGTTCAAGGACTCGTAAGTTACTGTTTTATTTTATATTACCCAATATGTTAAATGTTCATTAAGTGACTGTTGATGTATCCTTATTTATATGCATATTTTCAAATCAACGTTTTAAAATTATAAAATAAGAAAAACAAGAGTAATATTTGAAATGGTGACTTTGGTAAATAAATGAAAAATACCTTTTGAATCTCTTGTGTGATATGTAAACTGTTCATATAAAGCAAGTATTCCTTGGAGATGTTTAATTTTCACATAATAAATGCAAATTGAAATGTTCTGGTATATAAATCAGTACTCAAGGATGGTTTCAAAACAGCGATAACAGTATGCCTTATCTGAAAATTTATATTAGCCAAATTAGCATGATGGAACCATAAGTAATCAACAATTGGAGGTATAATGAAATGAATTGGGGTAATTTGAAGACTACTTTTATTTTTGTTCATTTTTCACTTAAGGACTGACATTTGAATATTACTTTTTACTTGGAAACTTTCAATTATCGTACATAAGCAGAAGGAATAGTTTAATGTCCCACCATGTACCCATTACTCAGCTTCAATAAATATCACTTCCTAGCCACTCATGTTTCATTTTTACCTTCATACACTCCCTCCATACAGATTATTTTAAAGTAGATCTCAACTATTGTAACTTTTTTCTGCAAATATTTACTATATATTTCTAAAAGATAGCTCATTTTAAAAATAATCATGAAACCACATATAATTATAATAATTTAAAATTTTTTAAATAATTCCTAATTTCTCCAATTGCCTCATAATATTTTCCTAGTGCTTTAATGACCTAACTGTTACTTATAGAAGATTCTACCCATCAATAGCAGAACACGTATTCTTTTCAAGTGCACATGGAACATTCACCAAGATAAACTATGTTCTGGGCTATAAAACAAACCTAAGCAAATTTAAAAGCATTGAAATCATACAAAACATGTTCTATGACTGTAGTTGCTTGGTTTGAATGGGATCCAAATTAGAGTTACACATTGCCTTTGAATCTGCTGTTTACTAATTATATCACCACAGGCAGATCACCAATTCTGTGAGATTCAGGTTCCTTGTCAGCATTGAGAGAGCCAAGGTAGGCAGAGCCATAATTTTTAGTTTGTCAGGAGAATAAAATTAGGTCATACTCAGAAAATAATTTGAAAATTCCCAGGTGCTATATCAAATTCAGTATACAGCCTTTAATTTCATCTTACCCCATAATTTTATTTAGAAACTTAGAATTGCTGATATTGTTGCTCTAGTCATGATCCATTGAATTTAATTTATAGAGATTACCAACTAGCCATATAGCACAGGCAAGGGGAGTTTTTATTTTATATTAATTAAGCTGTATCTTTATGTAGTAGTTATAACTGTAATTTGGCTACATTTTTTAAATGAGTATAACAACAACAAACTGATCACTTCATTCTGCCTTTGATTTGAGTCCTGAGACCTTCAGTGTTCTTTGATGACAGTAGTATGGGATGAGAGGAAATCACTGGCAAGGGTATATCTCTAATTAACATCTGCTAATGAATGAAAGTAAAGCACTGTTTTTTATTTTCTATCTTCTCTGATAATGTCCTGGAGTATCACCTTTTATACTATATGAGGTGCCTATCTTTTATCTACTACAGGATCTAGTTCAATTAGACTGTTGCAGCTTGAACAACCAGAAAGGGCAGGCAGATAACATGAATATCTTAGTCCATTCCGGGAAACCATAGAGAAGGGTGGGAACCATAGTGAAATAAAGGGTGAGTTTCCCACCTAAAGCCATCCTCATACAATTTGTCAGACAGAACATTCCTGCTCTGTGGGATTTGGCCCAAAGGCAGCTAATATGCTGCTCCTATTCAATTCCTAGCCCTTTCATTAAATTACTCCTAATCAGCACAGTGACCAAGGCCTTGGGATTTCTTACACTTCTGAGGTATTATTTTCACTTTGGTTCTAAGATTATTTTCTGTCTCATGTCATGTCATGGTATAGCTCCTCTAATTATTATTCTCATATTTTCTTCCCTTTTTCTGTTCCTAACTTTTTTCTTCCTGTCTTTCCTGTTTTCCTGTTGTATCCTTCACTCTTGCTCTTGGAATCAATGCAGTCAAGTCATGGTTGTCCAGAATGCAAGGTAGAGTTGGTTCTCTTTCAGTGTCAAGCTATGCTGTAATGTCTAGCATTATAAGTTTTGCCTTTTGTGTACATACACCTGCAGTTCAACTTGGGCTATAATTTTTATTTTTCTACATGTTGGTATCTATTGAATGAGGCTAAGAGCAAATGGTTATGACCACAACATTACTAAATAGGTTTATCAGATATGTTCAATAGAACATAGAAAAGTAGAAAATATTAAAAACATAGAAAAATATGAATAAGGAAATATCACCCTGAAATTAGATATAACTAAAGTTTTCATTTATAATTTGTCCACTAAAATTCATTTAGCTTCTCATATGGTATTCATGGCTTGAGTTCTCCTGAGTCTCCTATTACAAATTTAAAAATCTAGACTCCCTTTTCAAAAGAATTAACCGATCTTCTGGATGTCAGTACTGGGTGTGTATCTCATCCTAAAGACAATAGTTGCCTGGTCTTTTTTCCTCACTTACACGACATATTGAAACATTTCCATGCCTTTATACAATCTGTCCCATAAAATTATTGCTATGCAATATAGGATGCCATAATCTGCCTGCTCTATTGTATTGGCAACAACATAAGAGCAAACTCCTCTGTTTGCCAGTTGTAGGAAACTGTTTTCTGATATAGACTATATTGTTGTTGCATCATTACCCTGTCAGCTAAGACTATCAATATATAGTCAAAAGCATTCTTTTGCACATCTCATTGCATTATAAATTAAATGTATGATTTAGTTGGGGAGGTGAATTGTGTACCATCTGTAGCAATGAGGGGATGAGAATTTTAATCCATCCCAGAATATTAATGGGGTAGGATTTGTTTTTGTCTGTGACATTAAAATTTGACAACTTTACTAATCCTGACAAGCCATTGCCCAAAAGAGGCTGTTTCTGATTTTTAGAGGCATAAAATTTAAATATTTCAAAGAATAGGATTTAGTCACCACAGTTTTTCTAGTGCTTAGAAACTTTTTGTTTCCTTGCCGCCACATAATTATGGCAAACAGTGAAATTTGACACTGCAAAAGGTTACTTGTTATGACTGGTTCTGTCCCCTCAGGATACCATCTGGGTCTCTCAGACTGATATGTGAAATTGGTTCTGTTTCAAAGAGACAGTGTCATTTTTAGAACAGACATTATCAATCACTTTATTCAGAACCTTCTATCTTCCATCCAGAGAAACAGGAGGAAAATTGTCAGAATGACAATGAGTGTCTATATTCAACTTAGAAGAGAGCATGTTTTGTAAATGTAAATAATGATTCAAATAGTCTGGGATGTGTTGGATTATAATTTAGAAGATCTAGAATACCTTTCTCATCATATCTTTCATCTGTAAGTCACTTTTATCATCTCTTTGAGGACTGTCAATGTGGAAGGAATTGTAATGACAAGGTACTGACATTGTAAGTTAGGCTGAGGAGGCCAATGAATGACATCCTTAAGAACTTGGGTTTGAATTTCAGCCCTGCCACTTAGAAGTTGTGAGGTTTTTCTAAAACAATGTCCTCTTCTGCTAAACTGAAATAATAATAGTCCCCCTACCTCTGGCTTTTTGTGAAACATATGGAGTAATGTATCAAAAGTAATAAGCACAATGTGTGGCATATAATAAGCTCTCAATAGATGACAGTTGCTATTATTTCTGTAATATGTGTAATAAACTTCATGTAGCCAATGGTCAGTTATCTCTGCAAACAAGAGATACAGAATGCATGGGCTACTCAATTATACCAAATTATTTAACAACAGCATATAGAAAACCAAACAGCTTTTCTTCAATAATAAAATGTAATGCATCTGTCATTCTTAAAATAAAAAAAATTTTTTTTAAATGTCCTGTTAAGGAGTATGAATTTCACTGGTCCAGTTTTCTTGTCTCCTTTCATTTCCTCTTCCCGCACTTTGATCAATATACTGATGAGCTTTGAAAGGCCTGTGTCAGCCAAAATGAGGTGAAAGAAAGATAAGGAAAGAGCCTGAAGAGTCCCTGAACTCAATACTTGCCCCTGGATGATTAAGAAATGGAAATGAGCATATCTCAAGGATCTTATTCTGGTTTTCTCTCATTACACTATTGGACAAAATGCAAATTTTTTCACAATGAGATTTTGCTATGATTGAAACTAATTTTAGCTCTCATGACACCTGGAAGCCCAATGCTTGGCTGGACTTTCTCTAAACACCCGTGTTCGCATGTCAAACTATTTCCTCCTGGACCTATGTAAAGCAGGGACAGGTGTTGTATGTATTTACAATTTGAAGGCCAAAACTTATTTTATTTCAATAGATTTTAGAGGAAAAAAGGAGTACAAGCATGTTTTAAGGATCCACCCAATAAACATTTCTTTAGCACAGTGCTAGGTGTAGGGGTTAGAGTTGACAACACAGGCATAGTCTGTGATCTTGGGAGCACAGAGGACAATAAAGTGACAGGCCATAAACACATTATTGCACAGAAAAACAGAGCTTATAAAATGGGATATGCTCTGCACAAATTAAGGGAAACACCTTCAAAGGAGTAATTTTGAAAAAAATTATATGCACATATATATTTCTTTATTGGACTCATTGTGTATATTTCCAATAAAGGAAAACAAAATAAAATAAAAGAAATGAAGACCTTCAGTGTTTTAGATAATTCTATGAAAGTTAAATACAAAGAAGCCATCATATTCCGTTCATCTTTCTCAATTTTTCTTTTGAAATTAAAAAGAGAAACTCTGAGAACTGTTTTTTCCTTCTCGTTTAGGGTAGAATAATTGAATTTTAAGTATCTTTTTTTCTGCCTGGCTTAAAATCATAGCTATTTATGCAAAAATGACTGGCCAATAATAAAAAATGAAAGAAAAAACTTCAAGGGGATGAAGTCTTAGATTTTTTTTGTAAGCGCCATTTCGCATCTTGATTAATTGACTTTTTATTTTCTCTTACTAAAAAACTTCTCTGATTATTAGAGATAGCCTAATTGCCCTAATATAATATCGTTATTGCAGTCTTTCCATGAAGGAATATAGTACGTTTCCTAGACAAGGAAGGAAAAAGAAAATGAGCTCCACTATTTTCTCAACCTGAATTTATGCTCACATTCAAGAATTCTGCTTCTTACCTGGCCATCTTCAACTTGTAATCCACAGATTTGTCATGGCTATGAGAATTGTGGAGAGTTTTCAATTGTGTAAAGTGGCAACACAGCCCATTGGGATCGTGCTCAAGATGGCCAGTATGTGGTAGTTATAAAAGAAGTGTTATTGAAGGAATGACTTTGTGCAGCCATCTCTGCGTGTCAGGAAATTCAAGTGTGAAAAGACTGCAAAGGATTTCATTGGCATTTACATGGGTCAATTAGGGCTGGTGGAGGCAGGCTCAGTAGTGAGGTGTGTTTACCTTCATTAATCCTGAGGACATGGATACCTTGAGTCTGGACAGAATTAGAAAATCAAACTCATTAATAAGATTAAGATACTCTGTTAAAATGAACATCTAAATTTTTCTCAATTAATTTACGTTATTTCTGCGTGTATCTGGGCAAAAATAAATATATGTAATAATGATCCCTAGCTGTTCCACAACACTATCTTGGGATATACCTTTCAGTATTTCCCTAAGCAACTCTAAAACTGGCTTAATATTTTGATGATAGGCATATATATACACACACATAATATATAACTTATATATATTAAACATATATACATTTAAATTGAAGTTCAGAACTTTATAAGATAAAGAAGACAAACTAGATATTTCAGCTAATGAAGCCTGCAATTAAGAAAATTGATGCATTAATCACATTTTATGACGGGCCTAATCAATTCAGTTCACATAGCATATGTTTAAGAGCAAGGAATCAGTGTCTCTGTGTTTGAATCTTGGTCCTATGAGTTAGTAACTATGCATAACTAATATAAGGCCAACATACCTTAATTCTTCTGTGCTTGTTTTTTCCATCCATAAAATAGAATAATAATACCCATCTCGTAGGGTTGCTATGAAAGTTAAATGTGTCAACACATGAAAAGCACTTAGAACTCTGCCTGAGAAAAAGTAAGCCTTTAATAAATGTTAGCTGTTATTATTTTAATGTGCTTACATTATAAAGTGCTTTTCATGCGTAAATCAAATATATAATGGTATGTCAAAACAATTAAATAAGAGTTTTGCAGCTGTACGTTTTGATAAAGCATAGTTCCTGGTACAAAGTTGGTATTCAATAATTTTGCTAGATGTGTTAATTAAAAAAATGACTAAAATATACATGTGAAAAATTATAACAATTATTTGTAATTATAGATTAAGAAAAGATGGTGACTAATAAATCCTTTCAAAGACACTTTAATAGTGCAGACTATTTTAATACATATTGACGTATGTAGAATTTTAGTAAAAGTGCATGAGTTTGCATTTGACACTAATTTCCGTCTTCAATCTTGTTTAGAAAACTTTATGCATTCAATTTTACAGAATTTGAAAAAAATGACAATTTTACTACTGTCCATTATATTATGAATCTTTATCCTTTTCCCATGATCTTACCACCTTGATAACTAGGTCCAAAACAAATAGAAACTTTAAAACTCATACTACAATATGTTTTTCTTCTAAGTATACCTGCCTAGAGTAATAGCCATGAATTCTAAAGTAGCAACCAAAGTTTTCTATTAACTTCAAACTAGTCACATTCATTCTTCCTATGTCATTTAAAAAAGTCAAAAGCATAAAATATAAATGGATATACTTTACCAAAATAATTTTGAATTTTTGTTACAAAATATTTCAAACTTACTGGAAATTATAGAAAATACTCTAACAAATACTTGTGTTCTTGCCATCCAGTTTATCAAATCTTAACATTTTGCTATACTGGCTTCAGACTTTTTTTTTCCCCCGGGGAAGATTATCCCTGAGGTAACATCTGCCAATCATCCTCTTTTTTCTGAGGAAGACTGGCCCTGAGCTAACATCCGTGCCAATCTTCCTCTACTTTATGTGTGGGACGCCTACCACAGCATGGCCTGACAAGCGGTGCCATGTCCGCACCCGGGATCCAAACCAGCGAACCCTAGGCTGCCAAAACGGAACGTGCGTACTTAACCGCTGTGCCACTGGGCCGGCCCCCAGACTTTTTAAAATAATAAACATTTTACAGGTACCACTGAAGCCCTCTGAAACCATTCCCCTGTCCAAATGAGATAACTACTAAACAGAATTTTATCTATAATTTCCAAGCTGTTTTATGATATTAATACATGTTTGTTGTACATATATACATTATGCATAAATAATTTACAGTATTATTTCACATGATTTTAACTTTATATCATAACTTACTATAGTTATCTTTCTACAAATTTTTTGCTCACGATTTCTTTTAAGATTTATCTATCTTGATATATGGAGGTATATTTCATTCATTTTAACTGCTGCTTAAATTTCATTGAATGAACATATCATATGTATTTATTTATTATCTTATTAATATGCTACTAGAAACAAATAAATGAATGTTCTTGAACAAATTTCTTATGTACAGGTGGGAGAATTTCTCTATAGTCGAAGTGGAATTTTTTGGGTGTTTGGGTACATAAACTTGAACTTCAGTATAAATAGACAAATTTATCTAAAACTCTCCATACAAATTTATACTTTCTGTCCACAGTCTATGAGAGTTCCTATTTCTTTAAATGATTGCATATACATTTCCCCAGAATTATTTGCAGTTTATCTTAAATGATGGAATTGAGAAATCTTGCTCTTAATTTTGTACATTCAAATAGGTTGGTTAGAAGGGAGAAGAGTGCAGCTTTATTTCCTAAACTGGATTCAGTTCACAATGGCTGAAATGTGAGGTGTTAGAAGATGTACTCAGTGGTTCTCAATCTTGGCTATGTATTAGATTTACCTGGGAGATTTAAAAAATTCTGATGTCCAAGCCTCACCCCAGACCTATTAAATCAGACTCTCCTTGGAGGTGAAGGGCGAGGATATGTGGGTACCATGCTGGCTGCCCCACCTCTCACCCTTGGAACTCAGATCCAAGGTGATCCTAACATACAGTCAATGTTGGGAGTTACTGCCCTTGCATATGGCTGGTAAGAAAAGGAATACAGCTAGAGAGAGAAGAAAGATACTTGGCTATAGATTCACCTCTAAAAGTGAGGTGAACTGGAGCTGGATTCTCAATATCTTTGTCTAGAATGGATAAGTAAATTAGTGCCAGGGGAACAATAGTAGGCATTCCAGGGTATGGCAATACATGAGACCAGGACTGTAGCAAGAATTAGTTTGCCCATAGTTGGGAATAAAACTACAGATCCAGAGTCAGGATCCAGTCCCTTTAGGGAAAGGCAGCTTGTGAAGTCAAGGCACATGAAAGGACTCCAGACAAGTAGGTTGGTTTTCAGGACTCTGGTCTAGGCAGGAAATTCAGAAAAAGGCAGTGAGGGTTAGAGAAAGGCCTTGTTTGTTTGGGCACCATTGGCTAATATCAGATAGCGTAATTCCAATCCCATCAGCTGGTTGATGCCAGCTATAGATGTCCTGTCAGACTTAATTAGAATAGATTTTGGAAATAAATTGTGTTTAAATATGTAGGAAATAAGCTTCTAAATGTTGCTCAGAGTGAGTGGAAAAGTCAAGGATAAACTCAAATGCCCCAAGTTATAATGAATGAGGAAAAGTTTTGATTTGGTTTATCATTTGTAACATAAGCTATTGACATAAACCAATAATTTATATTTAAGTTAAATTGTTTTATAACTAGATTAAATATTCTACTTTACTAAGAGTGTCAGAATATACTTTAGTATAAAGTAACAAATGTTAATGGAATGTCAGCTATAGCAACAGAAGTTTTTCATCCTTTCCTCAGTCAAAGAATTATTATAGTTTTTTATGGGAAAAAATGAACTGAAAGACCATTTGGCTTTGCTGACATGATTAGTTGCAAAACTATTGGAAAGTTAAATACCAAATTATTATTTATTGGAAAAGAAGATATTGCTGTTACCATATAGTTCATGTAATTATCTCCTGCATTCAGGAGAGAGTAAGATTTCTAAAATTACAGTATAGTTAGAACACCTAAAAGCTTTTCCTTAAAAAACTAACTTCAAGCAAATAAAACTAAAGGCATCCAACGTATTTTTAAATTGTTATTGTGCATTCAACTTAAAATAAGGTTTAAGACATGAGGATGATGAGATGATTACATAGTAATTCAAAACAAAATATCTGTAAAAGTCTGTGTGCCCTTCAGGTTGACTATGAAGTCATCAGTTAAAGTGAATAATCAAGATAACTCTTTCTTTTCTTCCAATTCAGTGCTGAGTCTAAAAGAAGGACTAAATATGTTCAGAAAAGTCTTAATCCTGAGTGGAATCAAACAGTAATTTATAAAAGTATCTCCATGGAACAGGTATGCAACAATTATTCTCTATGTGACTGATTTAGGCTAATATAATGGTGATGACAAAATTATTGAAAGATTGTGATTCATGTCAAAATTTTGCCGTACAAACAAAAAGAATTGAGTAAAATACACATAAGAAATGTAGACAGTGAAAGGAAATGGGTGCAGTTCAAAGATACAGTGAAATGTGTGCATTTTGACAAAACCGCCAAAAAATAAACAAATAAATAAATAAGACTAGTGGCACATTTTCCATTGATCATTTCAAAATTAAATATTTCAATAGACTGGGCCATATTATCATATTTTGAGGGAAAATATTTTCCAACCTGTTATATTTTGCTTTTCATAAAAAACACAAAGGAAAAAAAGATTCAATGCACAGAAATGTGTTACCCTACCAGGCAACATTGTCAGGCATCACCTCTTCTCTGAATTGAGGCCTCCTAAGAATCTGGCATTGTGGGACTAAATTGTACAGAAGAAAGCATAAAGATGACTAGTGTAGAGGACTATCACCACAAATAAATGACTCTAGGCAAAGTTATATCAAAGTGTTTCTGAAAATCTTCATGTCATAACTTTTCACAAATAACAGAAAATAATCTTTTATAAGGCTGAATTCAGAGAGAAAACAATACAAATAGAATAGGAAGAAGACATCCATATGAAATAATTTACAAATGAGTTGTCTTTCAAAATGAGACATAATTTGTCCTCTGGAAGATTTCTAATTTGTCTATGAAATTGAAGCTGTAATCTAGGTTGTTGAATTTAAGTTACATTCACCTGCAGAAATAAGACAATGCTACAATGCTATTTTGCAACTTGCTGAAACAAAAACTATAATCAAAATACTTTATCTAAATAACCTAGACAGTTTTGCAACCTATTAATTCTTTGTACTTAAAGAGTATGTATGTATTCTGCTTTCTGTGTTTAGAAATGGGCAGGGCTAGAATAACAGGTAATAAGTAAAAGTCATCATTTATTTACAAAATAATGAAGTATCATAATCAAACACTGGGTTGAACTGCAAAATGGCATTTTCCATAATATTTATTATAAATCCACATGGTTTCACATAAAATTTAAAGTATTTTTACATAAATGGAAAGAGTTCAAGTAAATGAAAATATGTGAGTCTCTTATATGAATGTAATGAAAATTTTTGATGAAAAATGGGGTTAATGACATTTTTATTTGAACTGTAGCTCAAGAAGAAAACACTGGAGGTGACAGTCTGGGATTATGATAGATTTTCTTCCAATGACTTTCTTGGTGAGGTGAGCCTCTGATTTCCTTTTCTTTATTTACTTTCATTGTAAACCACCAATTAAAGCTTGATGCAAAACATATTTCTTAAGTTTATAAGGTAACCATTCCTGGATAAAATCCTTTGGTGGATATAACTTATTTTCTGATTTACTTTTTGAATAGATGAATAGCAACTCAAGAAATAGTTTTTATTTTACCACTTGATCTACTCTATAATTACTTTGTGAGATGAAATACTAATTGTTTTCACAGAAATTTATATAATTGTGCTGTGAGTCCAAATTTTTTTTTTTTTTTTGAGGAAGACTAGCCCTGAACTAACATCTGCCAGTCCTCCTCTTTTTGCTGAGGAAGACTGGCCCTGAGCTAACATTCTGCCCATCTTCCTCTACTTTATATGTGGGACGCCTACGACAGCATGGTGTGCTAAGCGGTGCCATGTCCGCACCCAGGATTCGAACCGGTGAACCCTGGGTCACCGAAGCGAAACATGCGCACTTAACCACTGCGCCACCGGGCCAGCCCCGAGTCCAAATAATCATGTTAAAGATTTGAGATAAGTTTATTATATTACAAAATGAGCTGGATTTTTTTAAATGCATTTGTAGGTTATTTAATTGCTATTCCTCACTGCATATGACTTGACGTGATATTTGACATTCTTATTTCTTTTAAGTATCCCTTGAAAAATCTCTCAAAATATATTAGGAAGCAAAACTAGAAGTAGGAGAAAACGATTTTACATAAATTCAAAGGAAATCTAACCTAATCATGAAATCTGGTAGAGTGGTCAGATCCTGTGACTTTTTTCATCTATCATATTCCAAAAATATATATATATTTGTTAGCAATCTTTGCTTAGAGCAGAGGGTATGAATTAATGTTATAACATAAGTCATCCTCCCCCAAATCTAACCCCTAGAAAATATGATATCCTTTTAGTAGAGACAGTAGAAAAAGTAGTGTAGTCTAGGTGACATGAGGCCTTGTTTGGTTCTGAGACTCTTTACTTTCCCATTAAAACTAAGCCATTTGACTTTCACCAGCAGGCTCCATCCTGATACAACCACTTGGACGGCTTAGGCAGGACTACTTTAGAATGTAGTGTTATATCTGATTTGATGTCCCATTTCAAAAAACTGACTTATTGAAGTCCTCTTAATTTATTGTCTTCCTATGTTTGCATGAACCTAGAGCATATATCCATTGTGCTTGCTTTTCATATTTTTACATCTCATCAAATCTAAGACTCCAGCAACTGTAAAGTGCACCGTCATTTATGAACTACAAAGAAAGAAAAATCCTGCCAATGAAACCATGACACAGTGCTTTCTTATCATCAACTGTTAGACATATCCCTATTTCAAATGTGAACTAAAGTATATTTTAAAATACAGGAGGTAACTTAGTAATTGCAAATTACCATTTTTTTTGTTTGTCCTTCTTGTAACTAAAATCAAACAATATTCAAAAATGCTAGTCGTTTAGGACTAGAGTATGTCCATTTAACAAAAGAAAGCCTTATTTTATAAAGAGATTGACTTGTAATGCTACCTTTTTATATCATCTCAATATTATTTAATTAATAGTCAAAGATTTTATACAGTTCAATTTAAGCAAACCTTTTTTTTTTTTTTTTTGGCTTTTTGATGAGGAAGATTGACCTGAGCTAAATCTGTTGTCAATCTTGTTCTTTTTTTTTTTCTCCCCAAAGCCCCAGTACATAGTTGTATATCCTAGTTGTAGGTCATTCTAGTTCTTCTATGTGGGATGCCACCACAGCATGGCTTGATGAGCTGTGTGTAGGTCTGTGCCCAGGATCCAAACTGGCAAACCCTGGGCTGCCAAAGCTGAGCACACAAACTTAGCCACTCAGCCACAGGGCCGGCCTGTAACCAAACATTTTTTAAGCATCCAGTTTGCACAAGACATTGTACCCAATATCATGAGTAAAGAAAAATGAGGATGATGGCCTCATCAACCTCAAAGGTTATGCTATATCCTTTGGCATATATTCTTGAATAAATTTCAGATCATAGAAAAAAGAAGTGAATGAATTATAGCTTAATCCACAAATTTCATGGGATTATTGCCCTTTTTTTCAGGTATTGATTGATTTATCGAGCACATCTCACCTTGATAACACTCCTAGGTGGTATCCTCTCAAAGAACAGACTGAAAGTATTGATCATGGCAAGTCCCATTCCAGTCCAAGCAGCCAGCAGTCCCCAAAGCCATCTGTCATCAAAAGCAGAAGCCATGGCATCTTCCCTGACCCATCCAAGGGTAGGAGATGCTTCAAGTAGAAAAAGCTTTTGTCTGTTTGTTCACTTGGTGTTTTCTTGAATATGAATGCCTTTATGTTTAATATATTTTGAAGGGTTACATTCTGGTGGAAAATACTTAATATAGTATCATGCAAAGAATAATGGATATGGAATCAGGAGAAATGGGCTTTAGTGTCAGATCACCCCATAATTAACTTTATGACTTTGTGATCTTCATCTTTCTGACTCTCCATTTTCAACCTGTAAAATGGAGAAGGTTGGACTGTATGAGCTATTGGGTCTTTTCCAGCTCTCAAAATCCATGATGATATGATTTTATAATATGAATTGGGGTATTTCATAAATAACATATAAAAATCCTCACCAGTTCATTGACTAGACATAATCACCTTTACTATTTATGCATATTTCTTCTAAAATACCCTATTTTTCATAGGTATATTCTTACTGATATATATGTAATAATATGTAATATATATGTAATGAACATATATAATTTTGCATCTTTCTTTTTACTTAGCATATCGAAAACATTTTCCCCATGTCATCAAAACAATTGGTATACTGAAATCCTTCCTAAATCTTGGAGTCAAGCCAATTCTATGGATTTTTTTTAAATAGCAGTGTCATACATTGGGTTTGCCAATATGTGCAGCATTCCCATTTGAATGAGCTTTTCCTTTGGCAGGTTCATTACCAATTATCCTACAACACAACATTAGTCTTCATTATAAACTCGGTTACTGCCTGTTAAGAGATAACCACATAGTATCTTACCTAGATATACTGAACTATTTATAATTATTACATACAAATTTTTATATTGAACCTGAATATTGCTTCCTTCTCTCCTCTTCTCAGAAAGTACATCAAATTAAAAAGTGGTTCTTTGCACATTAGAAAGGGAAGCCATCGTAACCACAAGTGTTCTAGGAGGTAGAAAACTGAGGTCATGTCCAGTAGGCCACTGAGTCGATATGATAAACCACTGACTATAATGAGCGCTACAGAGTACTTATGAATGAGTTTTATAGATCATTTATGGGTTCAACTTAGCCAGATCAACTCTGCTCTGATTAACATTCTGGAATATTGTTAGTATAAAGACCTCTCTCTCTGCGACTACTATAGTAAATGTGTGATCTGTATCTACATTCTCTAAAATCGCCTCAGACAGAGATTCTACAATCTCCACTTTTAATATGTCCTAGAGACTCAGACCCTTTCATCCAGGAATTCACTCCATTTTTACTTAAAATCTCTCCTGCAGCAGTGTAAGCCTGCTGTCTCTTACCTGGTCCCTACTGTAATTAGCATAGTTGCTTGGTGAGACTATAAGTTAATATATGCATTTACTTGAGGGTAGTTAGAATGTATTCCTCTTCTCAAACTTATCTCTTCTCAAGATTATCATCCTTTTGCCTTTCCTCCAAAAATTGTTCCCCGAATGTTTAATCACATTACTGTGCAGTGAGCAGTTGCACAAATGAGTCAAAAAAGAAACAGAATTAACATAAATCTTAGGCAGTTTCCAATTATGTGAGACCAAGCTTGATGAGAAGACTGCTGGGGCAACTTTGACTCATGTTTTATCCTTTTGTAACCAGACATGCAGGTTCCCACCATTGAGAAATCCCATAGTAGTCCTGGTAGCTCGAAATCCTCCTCTGAAGGCCATCTCCGCTCTCATGGACCATCTCGCAGTCAAAGCAAAACCAGTGTCACCCAGACCCACCTGGAAGATGCAGGAGCTGCCATAGCCGCTGCTGAAGCCGCCGTGCAACAACTCCGCCTTCAACCAAGTAAAAGACGCAAATAAATTCCTCAGCATGGCAGCTTAATGTTCATCTGTTGCCTTTCTTTCCTGCTGTCCTTCCCTGTTTGCTTTCTGTTTTTGGCATACCCTGCTCACTCTGTCCCTCTGTCTGTGTAAGAACAATCTCAATACATAAACATGCTCTTTCTTATTTAGATTTTTTTTTTTTAAGTTACATAGATTGCAATAAAACTGGCTGTTTCTCCTTTGTCTCCACCATCCATCCAACCTGACTCATAGTATTTGGTAGCTATGTCTGTGATGTTTGCAGGCAAAGCAATGTTGTGTGTCCTTTTTGTATGTGCTTAAATGTCCTTTAGAGTACAGGAATTATAATCACAAGTGGCTGCCAATTTTCCAGGCATTACACCAAAAACACACACACACAAGCACTTAAAGCAGCTTAGCAATGAGAGTCTCACATCTGAAAACACTCAAAAATTTTAGGCAAGAGAGTAATGCGACCAACAGTCAAGTTCCAGAACCTAGGGGGAAAAACTATTTCAAGCCAACGCTTTAAAACACTAATAAATTATGCATGTGGAATGTTCTAGCTTTCCATGTGGGAAACTTTCTAGTCTTTTGAAAAAAATCTGTGAAGAAAATCATGTTTGTTATATTCTCAAAAAGTACATAATATTAATATATATAAGCATGTGCGATGAGGCAATGCAACCTCAGTAAGTCTGGATTACACTCTGTTGGATTACTCTTTGTATATGATAACAGAGAATTTATAGGGTTCTTTTCTAACCATAGGGAATCTTTTGAAAGTCAAGAAGTACAATATCTAGTAGCTGTAAATTAATTAAAACATAATTTACCCATCATAACTGCTGTATTTACATTTAATTTGTAAAAATTTAGTCAAATAATAAAATTATATGAAAGTGCAGAGATTTCACAAATATAGGTGCACTGTTACTTCCAAGAGGCATTAGCCAGACAATGGCGATAGATTAATGTTCTCCTTATCTCCCAAGATCATCGTTTCCAAAGAAACAGCCAGTTTTACCCCCTTTCAGTGCTGTGCATGTGGTGTGATTTTGGCATTCGAAAACACAACTTATTTAAATAGAGCAAAAGAACACTTCTGTTTGCATGCATAACATTTAAGCTGGTTCCATCTGAGGATACACACTCTGGGTTTCCATCTCACCCACACTGCCACAGCAGCACATAAAAGCGGTCAGTCTAATCATGCCAGGAAGCAGCACAGACACAGCATAGCAGGAGTCCTCCCCATTCAAAGAACTCAGTCTGATAATCTGCCTCCACCAGCCACTGGCAACCAAGACCAAAGCCAGCTAGCCCTCAGGAAAGTGATGTCTGATGGACCAGTCAAGCCAGAAGGAGGTGAGCAGAAAGGCACTATTCAAAGCACACAGCAAGAACATCCCCCAAATTTAAAGCCCTCATCTTTTAATTTTTAGAGATTGTCTGATAAAATGTGTTTATCCACTTCTTAATGTGCTTTTGTGGGCATGGCATTTTCAGGACTTCATCATCACCATGTAAGTCCCAAGATCAGTCCCAAAATATATTGACTACAGTGATTTGTATTTTTCTATGGACTGGGCATCTTTTAACTTTTGTTGGGAAATAGATTAACAATATTCATATTGCAGAATGGAATGCATGCTACTAACCTAATCTGTTTAAGCATGACTATAAATCTGTTGCATTGTGATAAAAGTTTGCTCACAATTCGACTTAGCATACCAGTTGGAATGTAGATCAGTTTTTGTTGCATATTATTTCAAGTGTAACTTTTTAAAAATTCAGTGGATTTTGGAAATTTAGAGGAAAGTAAAGGAAAAATTGTTATTGCACTCATTCACCTTTACATGGTGCAAGTTCTCTCTTGATCCTACAAACAGACATTTTCCACCCATGTTTCCGTAGTTGTTAAGTGTATCAGACGTGTTGGGCATGTGAATATCCAAGTGCCTGTGTAATAAATAAAGTATCTTTATTTCATTCATAAACTACTGGGTTCTGAGCCATTGTTATATAATGCAGCTTAAAATGAGTGTGTCAGTTTTTGCTTTCTCATTTGATTCCTTGCAATAGAGTATTTATAGTTACAGCTCCATTGCTAGCGAGAGCTGTAATCATAGAACATTTGGGAGCAGAACAAAATTCCATGTCAGAAACATTATAAGGTAGATGGAAAATTATTACCACATAAAAGCACCAGAGCTTGTCTAAACATATAAATAAATAATGGGGTTGGGCTACTCTAGGCAATGCTTCCACTATTTCTTTCTTCCACATCTGATCTACTTCACAATCTTCTCAGGTTCCTGGATACAGAAAGACAAATCCTATGAGCCCTTGCTCTGGAGGTGCTTCTAAACTTGATTCCATAGCTATGTTCAGAAAGGAAAGCGAATTTATATCTGTCCCTAATTTGACCCCAATATTTGTGGAGTTTTCCCCAAGGAAGAGTGCCACTACCAGTGACAAGAATCAAACCAGGGTGATTATAAAATTATCTTCAATTTAATTCAAAAACGTATATAAAATAAAGGTTTTTTTTTAAATGGAATAGTAGTGTTTGCCCCCTTAAGTACCTTCCAGCCCTAAAATACTTGCTTTTATGATTCTAGACTTGCCACAGAATTAAACTCAAGCCTTGCACTTTCCTATTGCATTTCTCTTTATTCTCAGAAAATTAAAAAATTTAATATGCCCTTGTCCTAACTAATCAGATATTTAGGGACAGTGGAAGGTGTATTTGGCAGCACAGAGGGCAAACCACTGTGATGTTTCTTGAATTAGCCAGGTAATTAAGGGAACTATTAGCTTAAATGTTAGGGTAATTCTGAATATGCATTTACGCAGCCCTGTTTACAGATTAGCACCAAAGCATGATTTCCTTTTCTAGTTAGCCTTACTTGTTGTACTTTCCAAAAGTACTTAAAATTCCACCTCTCACTTTTCTCCCATCAAATAAGTTCAGTTGATTTCTTAATGTTATTCATTTTCTGACTTCAAATATTCCATTATTATAAATGTCACAGTAATCAAATGCTTCCCTTATTTAACACTCTATCTTTAATTATCATGAGTTAAGTACTAAATAATATTTGCCTGATTTTTTTAAGATATGGTTCTTAAAATTTGTAGCAAAATGTTTTTAATCCCCTTTCTTTGAATAATGCTCTACTGGGTATTCTCACACGTTTAAAGTGCTATGATTGAATCTTGAAGTCATTATTGAAATTATAATCAAAAGGAAATAAAGATAACATAGCATACTTTCTTGTTTAATTTTGTTTAATAGATGATAAATAACATGCCTCGTTTTCTAAAATATAAATATATTATTTCCCTGCTACTATAAATGTACCATGAATATAAGCCAACCATGCATTTTGCCAAGATGCTATAGGATCAAATTTATATACAACGCCATATAATTAGTTTGAAGCTTATAGAGAAAAACTGGTAAGAGATATAAACATATAAAAAGCCAGCAAGTTCCTGTTCACTAACTGCAGAAATAAGTATTATTATTAAGTGTTTGGATAAACATCTCCCATTTCAAACCTCACAGTGAAGTTCATATAATCCCATCTGCATTATGAAAATAATGCCCCGTGTTTTGTCATCCATTTTCTCATGTTATCACACCTAGTGGATGAGGTATTCATTGCAGATATTCTTATCATTGTTTTCTGAGTGAGCAATCAGAGAATCAGAGGGCTCAGATGACTGATAGAAGAATTCACAGCTGGGAATGTTCAGGACCAGCAATATCACCCTTGTCTTGTTATTCCTAGGCCTTTGTTTTTTAAACGCATCAGCTCCTTTGAAATCAAACTCTCCTAATTTCAATAAAAACCATTGTCATTTACTTATTTATCATTCAAGTTCTTAGAAGTGACGAGAGGTGGCTAGAAATGATGGCATAATACAATTTAGACTTGCTCCATCTTCAGGATCCTCTTTTCTAAAAGCTGATATTTAAGCTGCCAAAAACCGAGAAAATAAAACCCTCTTAGTGCACAAGCCCATTGTGGCAGGAAGCAGGGTCTGTAGAGGAGGCCGTGTGGACATCTGTAGTCATCTCTATCAAGGGTGAGAAAACTGTCCTCAAGGAGCTTTTCAAATATTTTTTTATGAGTTGCTCAGCATATTTCTGCTTGAAGTAGCATAAAATATGGGTCAAGCAAGAATTATGGAGTGAGCCAGAAGGAACTTTTTCTCTCCCTGCTGGGATTGCTTACATGCTAGGAAAGCTGAAGGGAAAGACTAGACAGATTGTGCTATATCAACCTGATGCCTAAATAACTTTCTCTGAATTTAGAAATTCTTGGAAATGGTTTTTTCCAAGCCAGTTTGTTTGGTTGAATACAGCCCCTGCCATTTCAGAAGGTGACACCAACCAGGGAAGGGAATTTAAAAAATAGTTGTTGTTTTTTTTTAACCATACCAAAACCAAAACAAATTGAAGCATTCTTAAAACTTTGAAGATTAGTTTAATTGACATCTAAAATATTACATTTTAAGTGTGAGTTGAAAACAGCTGAGCTATTTTAGTTTGATACTAAGATTTTAGGTGAGCTTTAGTTTAAGAAACACTAATACAGGATGGGTAGAAATATCCCTTCACCTTGGGCAATAAAATAAGAGCCATTGGGCCAGGTTGGAGAGGTTAGGTAAGAAGATGAATCATTGAATAAGTTGTATCAGGGAATTGTGATTGACAGTTCTTTGGTGGGGCTGAATTGTAGAAGAAAAGCCTGAAGCTACTTGCACAGACCGCTGCTGGAAACTTCACTTTCAATAGGGCTCATTTACGGCACCTGTCAAAGAAGAGTTTCCTATCCGCGGGTTGCTGTGGTGAACTCTTGCTAAGCCATCATTTTGTGGGAGCTGCTCTCTTGGGCACGTGGTGGCCGGGTTGGGAAGCAGGGTGGGCATTGGGAGAGGAGAGAATTGTTGGTTACAAAGACTAATCAGTGTCCCTTTCTCTTCTGACTAAAAGTTGATGGTCACTTTTGGTCAGACAGAACTTAGCATTCTCTGTTTCTGGAAAGGAAAGGGTACAAAGGGGAAGTAAAGGAGAACTCATAAGAGAAATTAGAATGAGTTCATTTGGAGGTGAAGTATTCTGTAAAGTATGTAAGAGGTTAATAAAAACAGATTCTACATTCTTTATTTCAATGTGTGCCCAAAAAACTGAAAACCTTGGAAAAAAAAAACCTGGGTAGTTTAAAATAAAAAGAAAATGGAAACTGTAATGATGTGAACACAGCAAACATCCAACAAAATCTGAGAGATCAAATTGGATAATTTAAGCTTTCAAAGTTGTATCCCTGTTTCTCTGGGGATGAGTGTTTTCTTTCTTTGTTGTCTGTGAAAATCAAAATGTTCTAAAGTTTTGTTTTTTAAGAGTTTCCATATTTTCTTAGAATGATTGATTATGCATTTTCAAATCTTTTTGTAGTCACGTAACATTAATAGCCAGAAACATCTCTGCTATACATGCAGAGTCACAGACAATAAATGTATAGCTCTGACCAAATGACACTGTCTCTTGTTTTTGGAACTTCATTCACAAAGGTGAATCCGCTGACCACAAGCAACGGATACTTTTGTTCTTTTCCAGTAGTAACCACGGGTCTGCACCAAGCCATCCACATAAATTATGTCTGGTTCACACTGGAGACTTACATGTTCATTTCATCTGACACGAATAGCAACACCAACTGGCCTATTTAAGTATCAAACTTGGCTTCAATATTGCTGTGCCTTAGTCAAATGACTTAGCTATAGGTCTACATAATTGGATGGGACTATTAATACACGATCTAAGAAGAAAATGGCCTAATTTTTAACATGCCCAAAGTCCCTTAAGTACTATTTATGACATGTCTCTACAAAGTTAAACTTAATTTTTAAAATGCAAATTATTTTACTTTGAGCAAATTATTTTCAAAAAGTTAATATATCAAAATACCACTAGGGAGCAGTACCCTGAGGAAATGAGACAGGCAAGTAAATGCTGATGGAGGAAAGAAATGAGAAGCTTGGAACATGAGAAGGCCATTGGGATGCAGGGTGGGACCCTGGACCGAGGAGAGTACAATATGAGCATGGGGCTGGGAATGTCATCACCTGTGTAGGAGGGCTCATGGAACAGGGGAAATGCCACCTAAGGAGAGGGGCTATCTAGCTGCTCAACAGTATTGCCTAAATCCAGATCTCTAGCTATCCATGAATTACTTGATTTTTTTCCCACTTTTCATCTGCATGTATTACATTATGTAAAACCGTGATATTTCACCCATTCTCCACTGTGCAAAATAATTGGAGGGGGGAGGGCGGTGAGGGAGGATATATGGGTATGGAATAGGGTGAAAGGAATCTTCTTGTCTTCTGAACTAGACTGTGAAAACTATCCTTTTTCCTTTTTATTTTATTACTGTGTTGAATGTGTAAATATATAATTAATCATTGAGGAGCCAAAAAAAAGCTTATGGATGTTAAATGAAAACATCAGAAATAAAAAAGTTTGATTGAGGTATTGAGTTTTTTAGATGTATAAATAGGAATAATGTAGATATAATCATAGTTTTATAGCTCAAGATGTTTTAAGATATTGAAAGATAAAAACTAATTAACTGATAATTTGAATAGAAACTAATCAAAATAATATTAAAAATTGAACAAGGACAGATAAATTTTTAAGAAAGAAATCCTTGATAAAAGGAGATCCCTGTTTTTTAAACATATTATGAAAGTGGAATAAAATCTCTGCTGTACTTGTTCTTAAAAGAACACAGAAGCAAAATCTACTTTTCCTAATTAAGAAATTTCAAACTCAAAACCACGTTAAGTTCTTTGGGTCACATTATATTTTTATCTGACTGTATAAAATGAACTTGAAATCTATATAGAGAGATATAGAAAATGGATTTTTTTATACTACATAATTCAAGTTTCTATATGAACCTATTACATACTTTTAGTTTTAGTTTGCTGTAAAGCGTTCTCATTGCTAATGACATTTCATAAAATAACTATTGAATCACTATTTTGATTCCATCCAACTATTAATGTGCATGAAAATTTTTAAAACTTTATTCAGAGAAAACCCCTTTTAGGAAGAATTTGCATTATTTTATGCCTGCCAAATATTATTTATTCCAGGTTTCTGTGTACCATAAAGTAGGGTTTTTTAAGCAAAAATAGAACAGACAAGCCAGCCTGGTGATCTAGTGGTTAAGATTTGGTACTCTCACCTCTGCAGCCTGGGTTTGCTTCCTGGTGTTGGAGCCACACTACCTGTCTGTCAGTGTGGCAGCCACTCACATAGAGAGCTAAAAAAAATTAACAACTAGGATACACAACCACGCACTGATGCTTAAAAAAAAAAAATTCAAAAACAAAATTTGAAGAGACAAGCAAATTTTTATGATAGATATAATTTTGAATTCAGGCATTATAGAGTTGTGAAGTTCTGGGTGGAACAAGTTCTGAAGAAGCTTAAAGAGGTTACAAAGGATAATATCAATAATAACAAATCCTTTCAAATAAGGCTAAGAACTTGATTTTTGCTTAGTATAAAAACTAAGAGGGACCATAGAATGATTGTTACGCATCTACTGGTTTAAGATGATTGTCAAAAAAAGTTGGTGCTAATTGGTTTCTTCTCAGTTTCACAGTTAATACCTCATTTCTATTGCTATAACTCTAGAGTAGTAATTCTCAAAGTGTGTATTGACCCCTGGAGGTCCCAGAACTCTTTCAGGGTCTACAAGGTCAGAAAATTTTTAAAAATATTAAGATATTATTTGCTTTTTTAAAATTCTCATTCTTTCTCAAGTGTATGGTGGAGCTTTCTTGTGTTTACATGAGGTGTCATGACATGATTGCTCTGATGGCTAATGGAATATGTGCTTGTCGATTGTTTATTTTAAATTTTTCTTAATTTTTAACATGATAAATATTGATAGATTAACTCACATGAAACAAAGTTCTTTGAGGAATTCAACAATTTTTAAGAATGTAAAAGGGGTCTAGAGACCAAAATGTTTAAAAGCCACTGATCTAGACCTACGCACAATCATAATTTTTCCAATGGTTGAAGACATTGGATAATTAGAGATTTCTTCCAAAATATAATTATCATGTTTGCCTCTAGATTTTCTATGCCTACATCTCTTATATTGCATTTCAGAACCCCTTCTTTCCTGTCTCACTTAATGTTAATTTGTAATTATTAAGATTGATAAATGACAATTTTTCAATTTATATTCTTATTTAAAATATTTTATTGGGCGTGATTTAGATTAAATTATGATTATATGTCCATATTCATTACTTATTACTTTCAAAATCTGACTGATAGGATGCCTACCAGCTTTAATCAAGACGTTCCCAGCCTAAGGTAGAGTGAGAGGGAGTATTATAAAGGTAGAATAAATTTGATTTCTGTCCTTCTCTTGAAGATAAAATTTATTGGAAAAATAATTGCTTATAAATTATTTGTTCCTTTTATCTTCCATTGTATTATATATATTACTAGTCCTTTAAACTGCAAAGTAATTGTGTTGGCATAAATAACTGGTAGAAAAACTGAAGATCATCAGTTTGATTCAAATTCAAGGAAAGATTAAATTTCTTGCCTCTTAACCTAACACTTGATCCTTAATTTTCGAGTATATGATTTAGCCCATTTTACATTAAAGCTAAAAAGGGAATTCTGAAAATATGTATTTATCATTTATAAAAAATATCATCTGGATTACCTGTATAAGTTTCTCATCATTTATTCACATCCATACATATATTTATATTTGGAATGAATATTATGTTCCACACCTCTTCAAAGTGTTAGTGATACTGCAGTGAACAAAATAGATGAGAATCAATGTCCCTATGAATCTCCCATCCTGGTGATACTTATTGAATAACCAATTAAAGATATATGGGAAGAATTATGAAGAATGAGAAAATCGTGAGTTTTGTCTACCTGCAAATGAAATTGACAAAGAAAAAATGCAATTAGTCATTGACTTAAGTTTATATGCAACCAAGCATCGTCATGTTTAGAAATATCTAGAAATAGAATTGATTTTTTTTTTTATTTGTTCTGGCTCTGGTTCTCTCTCATAACCTTCACTGTCCACTCGGATATAATGAACCACAGGAGGAGAGAAAGTATTTGAAAATGATCTATTTGGAGAGGGTAGAAATGTTAATGAAATTAACTAGAGAGGTTAGGTCCCATGGGACTGGACATGCATTTATCCAATAATTGTTCAAACTCCTCTTTACTTGGTGGCCATTGACTACATTTAAATGATATGAAAATAACACTCAGTGTTTGTTGTATCATTAGCCATATAGATCAGTATGCTATTATTAACTTGTATTTATTTACAATGGAAATGTGTTTCCTTTGGGCAGGATTTCAAACTATTTGGATTCTATTTAAGGACAACATCTTTATTATCTAAGTATTTATGATTTAGGTTATCGGCTTCAGGATTATGTAAGAACATTTTTTAAAACTATTTTTATAATTACCTTCTACTTAAACAATCTTGCATGTTTTGCAAGCAAACTTCAAGAGAGAGAATAATTCTGTTTCAAAGGAGAATGAAATGAATATTGAAAACTTGTTACCCTTGAAAAATTGATGTAGATCTTGAATGCTTTTTCTTTCAAACATAATTCTCCTGACTATTAATCTTTTAAAGATAAAGATTTTTATTGTGTTATAATAATTGTTAGCATTTTTTAGCACAAAACCAAAACTTGATGTTTGGTGAATTCTTTGTTCATCCTATTTATTCGGACATAGCTAGAATTATAACCTAAATTTATTAAAGATAAAGTGAATTTACTTTATTAACATTAATTTATGATAATGTCTTAATAAAACTTTTTTCCATTATTTACTAAGAAATGTTTGTCCCCACTTAAACTCAATTTAAGTGGTTTCTTCCAAAACCGGTTCTGAACCAAAAACAGCTTTACAAAGGAAGACGCACATAGAAGGCAACATTAGAGTGCAAATGCAAGGACTATAGTATACTGAGCTATCAGATATTATATTAATGTAAGAAAAAATCCTCTCTACCATGTTGTTAAGCTAACTTTACTCTTATTTCCAAATACCAGTTATATTGAAGTCATATACTATTACTGCTATTCCTGGAAGTGATCGTTGATCCTATAATCTATAAAGCTAGAGAGTGAATGATTAATAAGTATGGAAAACACCTACAAATTACTGATAGCATTAGATTAAAAAAGATTGAATTGCTTATTAAAATGTCTTGAAAAATTCAGTCATAGGCCAATGTGTATGGAGAGGGAAGTGTGTGACCATGATTTACTTCCTTTCCTGGGAGATAGCAAATAGAAGCATCACATCTCCATCTTCCTCTCTGAAAGAACCACACTGTGAATACAGAATATCTTAAGCGACATATTTTGATTTTTATAGGAAAAAAGATACTACAATATTCCATTTCTCATGGTATGTTATTCTTTGAGATATATATCTATATACATCTATATCTATATGTACAGAGAGAGAGAGAGATGTATGTGTGTATATGTGCTCTTTTTCCTTGATTGGCCAAGCCCAGTGTTTATTTCATCCTCAACCACCCTGGGAGGGAGGTAGTATAATCACCAATAATTTGTCATTTAAAAAATATTTAAATGACATCCTTCCTTCCACTGCCCCACACAAGGGTTTACAAATGACTGATATAGAAATCAGAGTTGTCTATTTTCAATACTTTTATTTACGAAAACTTGTAATTTAGGGATATGTGAACACTGCTATGAGTAAATGTATTGAAGCTATCTATGCCATTTTTCTAGTGTCCTGTTTCTTTTAAATTTTTCCAACTTGAATAATGAATATACTGACTTGAATTCAGAAAAAAATATTAAATTTCTAAAGTTCTTGTAAGATGCAACATATCTTCTTTAATTAATACCCCTGGACTGCAATAGGAAACATATAAAAATGTGATAGGACGTGATTTAAGGGAAAACCTACCAGATAATGCTGGTAACAATGGAACTTAAAACCTATGTTTTCAGATCCACATTCAAATCAGATCAACAAATAAGATAAAACTGCAACATCTCTTTAGTAAAAATAACAATAACAAAAACAATAGCAATTGTAACAGATAGATAATGGAAAGTGTGAAAGATAAGCAGAAAAGACTAAGTAGAAAAGATTACTACAGTAAATATCAGCTAAATTAAAGTTAAATCCAGCTAAAGAAAAAGAAAATATATACTATAAACACATAACTTCTAAAACAGCCAGGTAGTTATTTCATTTCCATCATTAACCTATTGGAATAAACAAAAGAACTATTGATTTCTCTTAATTTCAAACATTGATCTTAAAATCCAATAGATCGTATCTATGAAGATAATGTTAATACTGTATCAAGCAAGTAATTTGGGAAATTACAGGCTACCTGCATAATCAATTACTCCTGAAATCTATGGAAATAGCTTTGAGCTGGAGCAAGGATCTAAAACCAATGATATAACATCACAGGCAGCAAAGCTGTATACGTTACAAGCACTGAATTCTAAGGTAGGCAGAGACCTCACAACCTTAATTTGATACAATTGGATGTGGTAGAAAGTGAATTAGCACTTTTCAGTTTTGATTCTTTCTCTCATTACTCAGTGTGTGACCTGGAATAAGTCACTTAATCTTTCCAGAGCTTAGTTTTTCTATAGGCAAAATGATGTTTCTGGAACAGGTTATCTTTAGAGTCCTTGCCAGCTTTCAATTTCCAGGATTCCACAATTACAAAGTCAAGTTTACAATTCTGATCTGAGACTTTGAGCACAGAGCTGCCATAGCATGGCAGTACAGTGATAGTTCCACATTTTTAAGTATAGTAGAAGGGAGCAAACTAACTGAAGGCAGATCTGCAGTCAAAGAGACACTGCCAGGTTTAATTAAGGTCAGCCACGGTGGAATAATAAAACAAAATGATGTCTAACCATCCAGCAGCTGAAGAAAATGAAGAGGTCAAAGAATAATTTAAAACAGACTGAATTGCCTCACAGAAGATAGAATTTGTTTACTTGAAATATCCCCTCAATAAATGATTCAACATGCTAGGATTTATTCCTCTAAGATACAAAGACCCTCCCTATAGGAGTGGGCTTATTCCATTATATATTTATATGATACATTCTTTCTTCTAGTCGGTACTTCATAGTACAAATAGGAATTCAAAAAAAAAAGTAGACACACCTAAAAATCCGACTCATTAAAAAATGGCTCCAAAAATGTGGAGAAATATTATTTCCTTCAAGAACATAGAAAGACAGAAAGAAATTACACTTAAATATAAACCATAGTTCACCAGCTGTCTATACTAAGAGGCGGAATCAGCACAAGTACTAGTGTCTGTAATAACACCCTCCAGTGGCTCCCATGGGATATCGCTACTATACATATTATTTTGTCACTCCAATTTAAAAAATACATGTATCATATTCATGGTCTGTAACAAACTTTTTTTTTTTTAAATTCACAAAGGTATGCTTTCCCATGTTTAGTGTATTGTCATTAAATATTTCTTTCAATCAAATTGGGGGGATTGGAATAACACAACATCTAGTTAAGCGATTGCATTTTTCTATACAGTATGACAGATTAAAGTTGAGTCTCTGATTTTAAAAGCTACCAAAAAAAAAAATGGACTACCCAAAGTTTCTTTGACAAAAACACGGGAAAAAAACCTCACATCAAATGGTGTTTTTGATAAGAGATTTATGATTTGTGTAAAACACACAGCTGGATAAAAAGTGAAATATCTACTAACTCACTCAGATATTTTAGTTGTTTCATTAAGGGAAACATTATGAATATATTATCATTATTATTATTAATTCATTAAATATAGCTTCAGCACAGTCCCTGGATAAGCTTTTAAGAAGGCTATTATGGAGGAAACACAGGCTTTGCTTCCAACAATGACATGCATGTAACAACTACAATCAAAGGTAGAAAGTGATAATTGCCATAAAAGACATACAGATCATGTGTCATGAGAGTCCAGACAGAGGAGAGTTTGCTTCTGATTGGGAAGATGAGGAAAAGGTATGAAGCAGGTGCTATCTGATCTGGGCCTTTACTGATAAGTATAATTTAGATATGAGAAAGGGACGGGGCAGAGGAAGACTTCACAAAGTTGGAAAGAACGGGCTCAGTTAAAGCTCAGGAGAAAGAAAGTGAAACCAAAGGGAGCCAGAGTGGGTGGTGTTAGCGGGCTTCAATGGAAAGCATTGGAAGGAGAATGATAGAAGATACATTTGGAAGGGAGCGGATGATAAATGACTTAGAGAGGCAAATTAAAGAATTTGACTGAAATCATGAGATGACTTGAAATTATAAAAGCTCCAAACTCCAATATTAAGTCCTGAAAGCAATTCATTCATTTAAAAGTTTGCAATAATACAGATTTAGCTCAATTTAATAGAACTGATGCTTTCTTTTTTGGAGGCTGCTTCAAGTCAAAGAAATTAATAAATACACATATTTCAAGTATCTGAAAAAGAACTATTAAAATATTTGAATTCTTAGTACCAGCTTATGAAAACCTCTGCATTTCTGTATTTTTAAACACATTTTATGTTATATAGATATAGCCCTGTAAAAAGGGAAAGATTATGAACATTTTAATTGAATTCATTTTCAGAAACTAAACAAATGTCAGGCTGTCTATCTCTATCCTACACTTACGTGCCAGGTTAAGAATAAAACTTCAGTCGAGCACCAGATGTTTTATTAACATAAACATATTATTTATTAACATAAAGCTAAATATCTAGATTCATTTGAATTATTCACCCAGTGTCTAACTACTCAAAATTTCTTTAGAATCAACCTTACATGTAATTTTGTTTTGCAAAGATGTTAGGTAAACTTAGATTTATTCCAATATATGTATATGTTCCCTAGGTTTGGTTTTCTTTCTTTTGATATTTCTTATAAAATATTATTTGTTTGCATTTAAAGTATTGACAACACTTGTGCAGGCTTTCCAAATGAGATTTCTATTCACCTAGACAAGATGAAAAAACTGTCTTTCCTTAAATTCATTTCCAGCCTTGTTCCTTTCTTATTACATTGTTTCACATTCTGTACACATTTCTCAAATTTCCCAGAAGAACAGAACTAGAAACTACATCAAGTAAAATCAAAATTCACAAAAGAAAAGATTGAATATTTTGAAAAGTAAATAAGACATCATCACTATAATGTAGCTATTTTGATACATTGTGAGATTGCTTTTGTATGAAAAGTTTTAATTTAGTAAGGATAAATTGATTTAAAAATTGTCTGTTAGTTAAGGTCTGTCTTTGAAAACAGTACATTGAAATCTTCCAGTTGATGAAATTAAGGTTTTCCATTCAATATCATATTTAAAAATATTAGTCTAGTTGGTTGGATTGTATAATGTCAATCAAAAAGTATGACAGCTTTCCTTTGTCTACAATCAATTGACTAATCTGACTCATTATGTGATTGATTATAAAGTTTAATCTACTTTATAAATGTTCATAATTTTATATCATAGTCATATTACCTTTACATATTTTAACTCATTCTTTTAAAAAGTCTTTTCTTTAACACTAAATATACCATCTGAGTTTCTTCCACATAAATCAAAGAAAATATTAGACAAATATTATGACTATCATTCTGTTGCTGTAAATCTAGTCCTTTGGGTTACTAGTAATTCATTGGTGACTGGTTATTTAAGAGGATTCAGGCTTTTTTCTAAATAACTATTCCCAATTTATAGACACTTGATATATAATTGGCTACTTACTAAACATTTCTTTCCTTATTTCCCTGTTCTGGGAAAGGGATCGTACTGTCACTGGAATGGATATTATGAAAATTCCTAGTGGCTTTAGAGAATCTGCTAGTCCTGAAATGGAAGAAGTGGGGAAAAGCTAAAACTTTTGCAAGATTTGATCGTGGCTAATCTGATGGTGAATTTCCTACCCTCAAATTGTTTCCCTCACAATGTTTGTATTTTTCACTTCATTTGATTATATTGGTTAAAATTCCACCAGATTTAGAGTCATTGTGTTTTTGTATATTTCCTTAAGAAAAATGTCGATACTTTAGGATCACTAAATGATTTATCAACTATTCACCCAATAGGGTGAATCTACCCAACTGCTTAAGAAATTCCTGATTGAACAGAGATATATTTACGGAAGAGAGAGACTTCAAGCAGTTTTGCAACATAGAACACATCTAGAATTAGAAGAGAATTGAGGCAAATTCATTGTCAGGGACTAGATACTCTCAAAGCCACTAGGGAACAGCCATGGACAGGCAAGCCCTGAAGAAGAGGTTAGGAGTATGGCAAATAAAGTCACTAGATGAAGCAGAGTGAGGTACTGGGCTCCTGCTTTATCTCACACCTTATAACCACCATCTTAGGAGGTAGGCGTTATCAACCCCCTTATTTTCAAACGAGGAAACTCAGACTGCTTAGAGTTACTTCAGCATCAGCTGGGATTCAAAACCAGATTAGTATGATCAAAGATCATTTTTTTAAACTCTGACCATGTGGCAGAGGACAAATAACAAATTCAAAAATTTGCATGGAGAAATTTTCCCCCACAAAATAAGAGGAAACACTTGCCTCCTCTTCATTCTTCTTGCATTAAAATTTCCTCCCAAATCTTCTCTAATCTAGAACTCTAACAATATGAGTACTATACACTTACTGCATAATTTATAGCACAAATTTATAACTTTTCTTTGGGAATATGGATTCTTAGTTTCAAAAAATCAAACTCATGGGATATTTGAAACAAGTTCCAGTTATACAGTTTATGGAAATGCCTGAGGGGATAAAAATATCTTCAAATTTTAAAAAACCTGCTAGAGATAGTTGGTAGAGCGACATACAAACAAGCATAACATTTTCAATCTCTGCTTGAAAGTATCTATCTATTTTGCATCTTTACTTCTCAGGAGAAAACCAAATTATTGGTAATTAACATGGAAAATAATTTAGGAATTTTCCCTTATCCTGCTATTTCTATCTATGCAAGTCTTTCTAAACTCCTTTTTCCAAAATTCTTATATGTCTGCCATATCATGATTGCAATAATGTAGAAATAAACCACAAATAATAATAATAATAGAATAGTTACCTACTATTTAACTCAGTTTAAAAATCAGCTGGTTTATCCCTGGAAGTGATTGTTTTTTACTTTATGTCCAATAAAAACAATCAAGTAGGAAAAAACAATCAAGTACTTTAGTGTTGCCACTGCGCAATATTGGTTAAGGAAAAGAAAATGAAAGGCAGGTTAAGAAATGTGGAGTTCTTGCTGGAGCTGTTTCTTTATACATGTAAACGAAGAAAACTTATAATTATGCATTTGGAGATCGACGGGAGACTGACTGATTGACTGTGGTGTTGACTCTTCCCACACCATGCAGCAAAGCCTACCAATCAGCGGCCTGCAGAAAGCTCCGTGTCCACCGGCTCCTCGGGCAGCAGCTTTGGCAGCGGGTATAGCGTGGACAGCGAAGGAAGCAGCAGCGCTGCAGGGGAGGCTAATCTATTTCCTATTCCAAGGATGTAAGTGGTTCTTTTTTTTTTCTTCACTACAAAGTTAACAGTATCATGAGTACGCTTTTCTTGACATTTAACAAGAGATAACCAGATAATTATCCAATTCTGAGTCATTGTCCCTGAAGCACTTCAACTGTTCATGCCTACATAAAAAATTGACAGGAGAGATGGGATTAATAGAGCTAATTCTAAGGATGAATGCTAGTCACTACCGGAACTACTTAATCAGTGCAATCTGTATTTAATAGAAAAACAGCTAAAATAATAACTTAGCCATGCATGCCTGAATCAAGTTCAGCAGCAGGAGTAAATTCATGATTTCATCACATAACGATCAAACAAAAACATTGGTATTTGAGATAAGTATAGATTAATTTGCCTTGAATCACGAGAGATTTAAAGATATTTAAAGAACTTATATATCATATTTGAAATAGATAACACATTGGGCTATTCATGTAGCCTTTTCAACTATAAATCACAGTACAATTAAAATTGAAGATTTTGGGGCCGTGGCCGAGTGGTTGAGTTCGAGTGCTCTGCTTTGGCCGCCCAGGATTTCCCGGCTCTGATCCTGGGCGCCAACGCAGCTTCCCTCATCAAGTCATGTTGAGGCGGCTCCCACAAGCCACGACTAGAAGGACCTACAGCTAAGATATACAACTATGCACTGGGGGGATTTGGGGAGAAAAAGCAATTAAAAAAAAAGAAGATTGGCAACAGTTGTTAGCTCAGGTGCCAATCTTTAAAGTTGAAGATTTTGAAGTGTTTCCATATTTTCTAGAACATATATTAAGTAGTACATAGGTCCCTGAGTGGATACTTTTGGAATAAAGTCATTTGCAATATGTTAAGCCTCGAGAAAATCATACTGCAAAGAAAATACAAAACTAAAGCGGATTGTGTTTAGAATGTGTTAGAATGGGTTTAGTCATACTAGGGGCAAAATTTAGCAGCATCCAAGATAAATATGAGGTTATGTCTGCTCCAATATCAAAATCTAAACTTCCCCATCTTCCCTTCTCTCCAGAACTAGTTTTCTGGGTTTTCAAACCATCATTGGGCCACCCAGCTCCAGGATGCAGCCTGCTGTCTGGTTTTTCAAGGTCTGGATGCTAAAAATGGCTTCTGCATTTTTAAGTGTTCAAAAAGAAAAAACAAGAATGGCATTTTGTGATAAGTGAAAATTATATGAAATTGAAATTTCAGGGCTCATAAATTAAGTTCTGTTGGAACACAGCCACACCCATTCGCTTATGTGTTGCCTAATGCTGCTTCTGCCCTGTAGGGGCAGACTTGAGGAGTTGCAGCATAGACCACTCAAATCATGTACTATCCGGTCCTTTACAGGAAGACTTTGCAGACCCCTGATCTGGGCCCTTGTTAAAGGGTCTTTTTCATTTTCTCCATTATTGAGTGAAGCCTTTTCTGGGACTGGAGCTATTTCTCGTTTTGATGTCAGGTTTTTATAACTCTTTCCTTTTGATCCCCAGAATAGTTCTTATATTTAGATAATGGCTTAGTTTACAAAAGCAAAATAATGAGGAAAATGGATTTGTACAGTGAAAAATATGTTTATTTTGTGATTTTTCAATTGACATTTTTCCTGCTTAAATTGATTAATTATTGGATCACTTGTCCATCTATTTTTCTTTTTTTTTTTTTTTTGAGACTTAGGCTATGGATTCAATGGAGTTATCTGTATTCAGTCGGTTTTTTCTAATTGGAAATTATTTGTAAAAGGAGTCTGATCTCCTTATTCCTTAGCCTCTGATGATCCAGTTTGACTGAAAGGAATTTCAGCAAATTCATTGTATTCCTATCTCTAAACTGTAAATATCACATGAATTTGTAAAAGCTTGGCACCACACATCGCTTAATACCCTTCCAATTTATCTATACCTTTCAAAACACATCATTTAATAGTGATGAAAAAGTTATAACTTAATATAATGTATTTGAATGTCTGAAGTAGAAGTAGATTATGTGTTTTTTTACATACACACAACGTTCCAATTTTGTTTTTTCCTATTTTCCTGCTTCTCTTGTAAATCAAAGCCTTTCAAGACTGCCTAGGAGGCTATTGTTTTGCCATATGAGCACAGAGAAAATTCCCTTTTCTAGTATTACAGGATATGTGTAAGAAGCAGTATTTGGTAGTTCTGTTACATGACCCATGGTGTCTAACACAATTATTGCTTGGGCTAGCATAAGTGTTCAATAACTATTTGGTGATTGATTAACAAATATAGATTATAAAGTGTATAGTCAGAATGTTTTTGAGCTAACAATTATTTATTTATTAGGAATCCTGAAAAACTGCATCCTTCGCACGACCCACAGTTACGTTTCCTTTGTACTTCATTTAGATTCACTATGCTGCAAATTTTTCTGTATAATCTTTGAAATGCATCTAATATACATTTTGGCTAAGTACCGAAGGTTAAAGTCAGTTTTCATAGAAGCAAAGGCTGCAGCTGAATATCACCATTAAAATTCAAAATCTGGGACTCAAGATCAAATGAAAATTATTGAAAATTTATTTTCGTTACAATTACTGAAAATAATGACTTTGTTAAAGTTTCTCATAGTATAGGATAGTAATTTTTCAGCACTTTCATTTGCTAGGTTAGCACTACTAAGATGATCCTCATTGTCAATTGAGTTTCTCAGTAACATATCAAGACATATCAAGACATATCAAGGCATATCAAGACAGCTACTTGTCTTGACTCTCACTGAAGCAGTTTTACAAATTGAAGTTTTGTGCATTGCTTAATAAAGACTTTTTTTGTATATATTCAGACACAGACTATGTGGACGTATATGTGTATTTGTGTGTATATATATATTTCTAACATTTTTGCATATACTTGTTCCTTCACATAGCCACTTAATAAAAATTTGTGTTTAAACCTTTGACCTAGAATTGTCATAATGGAACAATGTGACGGCTTTCAAGATAAAATAATTTCTGAATTTACATCTGTTCCTCTTTCATTAAATGCAGAACCATTTCAATAGAATGGTAAGAGGATCTTTAAAGCAGTTTTCAAGTAAGATAATTGAATTCTTAAGAAATAAGTATAGTTACATTTTCAGTGGGTTCAGCAAACCAAATATTTTTGTGAAAGTAAGAAATAATTATTAGTAAGTCCTGCTATGTTAAAATTATTGCCTAGAAAGTATAATATCAAAACGTTCTTTTGTTCATGCACCCTCTTTAACACTTAAGGGCTTTTATTCCATCTTTTTAGAACATCTTGGATAAATATATATAATAGCAATGCTGAAATCTTTTGTGTGCCACGTAGCTTTTCCTCTCACTGAAGAAATAAAAAGTGGCCTATAGTCTTTTGGCTGTTATGTTCTCAGTATTCTGAACGCATAGTGCTCAAAGTATCATGAATTCTTCATCTATTTGGCCTTTCAGAAAGTTTGAGGCTGAAATTAAAAGCGAGTGGCAGACTTTGTCTGAATTTTAATGCCATTATGTGCATAACTATCTATTAATACTTTATATTTATCGAACCTTAAGATGCTTCAGGCACCGGTAAGCACTTTATATACACTTTCCATGTGATTATTTCACAACCAAAAAGTAGCTAATATTACTATCTTTACAGTACAAAGGAAGAAATAGTCTTCACCACATTAAGTAGATTTGCCTTAGATATAGCACGAAGTAGCAAAGCCAGAAGCAGAGATCAACTAGTCTAACTTCAAAAGCCAATATGATACACACAGCTGAAAACGCAGGAAGGATCAGAAAGAAGGTCACTAAGTGAAATCAAACTCTGTATTATTACAATATTATTTTTATGTTATTTAATTCAAAATTTTCCTCCTCATTAAAGGATCTATAACAACTCATAGTAATGAAATCTGAAGATATAAAAACCCTTCTCACTTCTTGAGCTAAAAATGGAAAAAAACAACCCTCTAATTCTAAAACAAAACCTGAAAATTTCATGATGGTCTGATCTTTGATAAATGAATCAACAGATAAGACACTGAATTTTGAGGTATTATGTTTGGACTAAGTAGCAAAAATAAAGTTCCCATTTTAAAATTAACATGATATACAGAAATTTACTGTGTTTATATTTGGCATTCAAGTAATTTATGGCAGATCTGAATATGTAATGTCATTCTATTTCTGTGAACTCAGCCTCCTCATTTGCATTTAGGAGATCATTATTGAATACATAACCTTTTATTTTGTTTACAACAGAGGGAAAATGGGGCAGAATGGACAAGAGCCTGTGAAACAGCCAGGAGTAGGAGTGGGACTGGCAGACACTGAAGGTAAGTTAAAATTCACAGCACTGGATTTGGTTGAATCTATATGCTACACTCTAAGTGTTTGATTTGTTTTCTTTTAACATGAAATTAATTTCTAAATATCAATGGTAAAAGCACTAGGAAGTAAGTCATCATTATCTATGTTATCTATTAAATTAGAATAACTTTGCGACCTCATTTAACAATTCTCAATTTCCTCATTCATATTTAACATTTAAGTACTTTGGGATGCTAAAAATTTTAAAGAGCAAGAAGAATGAGAAGGATGACAGGAAAGAGACTCGGAAGACTTTCTCAGGGAAAAAAATACCTTCTTGAAATTAAAAAAAAAAAAATTTCATTTAAAATACCATGCATACAGAAATTAAATCATGAAACTTAACTTAACACAATGGAAATTCTTAAATATGTGGAGCTAGGAAGAAGCCAATGGTGTAAAAATCATTTTATAAAAAACATAATGACTGAACTAACTTCTAAGGTGAAAATCTAATTTGAAATTAAATTTTGTATTATTAAACGAATGGTAAATGTATTACAAAAATGCCAAAAATAATCCTTAACTTCAGCAAACACATAATTAGCATCTGTAAGATACACAATGAGTAGCTTCTCTTTCATAATATTGTGATAAGATCTGATAGCACTGTTACGCTTCATGAACTGTACTAACCTGCCAACCATTTTAACTATCCTAATGACTACACTCTTCTAAGTACTGTTCATATATTATCTCATTTAATTCTTTTTTTCCCGTTTTATTGAGAAATAATTGACATATGTCACTGTTTGATTTACATGTACTGTGAAACAATTACCACAATAGGTTCAGCTAACATTCATCTTCTCATATAGATACATACAATAAAAAAAAAGAAAGAAAAAAATGAAAAAAAATTTTCCTTTTCATGAGAACTCTTAGGATTTACTCTCAACTACTTTCCTATATATGATACAGCAGTGTTAGCTATAGTCATCATGTTGTACATTACATCCCTAGTACTTATTTACCTTATAACTGGAAGTTTGTACCTTTTGACCACCTTCCTCCAATTCCCCCTCTCCCCACCCTTTGCCTCTGGTGACCCCAAGTCTGATCTCTTTTTCTAGGAGTTTGGTTTTCGTTGTTGTTGTTGTTGTTGTTGTTTGTAGATTCCACATATAAGGGAGATCATACAGTATTTGTCTTTCTCTGTCTCACTTATTTCACTCAGGATAATGCCTTCAAGGTTTATCCATGTTGTCGCAAATTGTAGGATTCCCTCATTTTTTATGGCTGAATAATACTCTATCATATATATACCACAATTTATTTATCCATTCACTCATTGGTGGACACTTCAGTTGCTTCCATGTCATGGGTATTGTAAATAATGCTGCTGTGAACATGGGGGTGCAGATATCTTTTCAAGTTACTGTTTTTGTTTCCTTTGGATATATTCCCAGAAGTGGAATTGTTGGATCATATGATAGTTCTACCTTTAATTTTTTGAGGATCCTGTATACTATTTTCCATAGTGGCTGTACCAATATACAGTCCCACCAACAGGACACAAGTTCTCCCTTTTCTCCACATCCATGTCCACAATTGTCTTCTCTGGTGTTTTTGATGATAGCCATTCTAACATTCTTCCATTTATTTGTATCTTCTTAGATTTCTTTCATCGCTATCTTGTAGTTGTCAGAATAGAGATCTTTCACCTCCTTAGTTAAATTTATTTCTGAATTATTTATTTGATGCTATTGCAGATGGAATGAATTTCTTTATTTCTTTTTCAGAAAATTTGTTGTTAGTGTATAGAAATTCCACTGATTTTTGAATGTTAATTTTGTATGCTGCAACTTTACTGAATTCATTGATTAGATGTAATGGTTTTTTTGGTTGAGTCTTTAGGATTTTCTGTATAAAAAAATTATGTTATCTGCAAATAGAGACAGTTTTACTTCCTCCTTTCCAATTCTGATACCTTTTATTTCTTTTTCTTGCCTGATTGCTCTAGCCATTCTATTCTATGTTGAATAGGAGGGGTGAGAGTGAACACCCTTGTCTTATTCCTGATCTTAGAGGAAAAGTTTTCAACCTTTCACTATTGAGTGTGGTGTTAGCTGTGGGTCACTTAATTCTTAAAATTGCCTCTAAAGATGAATAATACCATATGCTGGTCTTATATAAAGAGAAACTGAATGCAAGCATCATACAAGATAAGAGCAAGTGACTTGAATCCAGGAAAATGGTGCCAAATTACATGCTATTAACAAGAATGGTTAATGGCATGGCATCACAAGGACGTTATATGGGGAAATAGGAAACCCTGGTTTGGGTTCAAATCTGGTCCTGTTACCTAACTGATGTCCTGATCCCTATCTTCAGAAACCTCATCTGACAATTGCTAGATCTAAGTGGTGCCTAAGTTGCTTCATGGACTTAAGTGGATATCACATTTTTATGGTTCTACTAGTTTTTATTTGGACTTCATTCAAAAACTGTTCTTCCCCTACCTGTTGCCATGTTCCTCCGGGTTAAAAATCCACCTATCTCTTTCTCCACCATCTCTCTGCATACATTCAACTTTGGCTTATATGTTGATTAGTCCCAAATCTACCAGCCAAACTCCCTGGAATTCAGACTCAGATAGTGCATGTTCATCAGGCATTTGTGTCCAACCAAGAAAATAGAAATCACCCTGAGTATTTAAAATAGAGGAAACTTATGGCTGGAAATTATTATATGCTCATGAAAGAGGCTTGGAAACTGAGCAAGAGACAGTGAAGTAGCAGAAGGAAGCCAGTGTCCCTGTAGGTTGGAGGCCATTGAGAGCTCAAACCAGGATGAGCCTGTCTTTTTGGGAGCGAGAGACAAGGACGAAGCACAGCAAATGCCAGAAATGTATCTCAAGATAAACAAGGATGGGGAGAAATATCCCACTTTCTCTCTTACTCCCATTTGCCAGTCTCTGCCATTGCCTGATGAAATCCAGCTGGAAAACAACTGACAAGAGAGACTGGGGAACAGCCTAGGGAGAAGCTACTCTGAGAAGAGGGCTGGAGAAAGACTGAGAATGCATCTGAGGGCACAAAGGCAGAAGGCTGGCACAATATTTTGCCTGGAGATCCCACTGATGCATCAAACTACGTATGCCCTGAACTTAGTACACCCTCTTCTCTATTTTGTCTCCTTCTCCTACATACTTCTACCACTCACAGAATCTGTGCCTATTTATGCCATAATTTGTGTTTTCTTATCATTGTTTTTTGATTTAAATTTACCTACTTCTACACCTGTCTCCTCCATAAGGCTGAACAACTCTCAGACCAGAGCTTTGGTTTATTCATCTTGGTGTCCCTGCACTTAGCAGAAAGCCTTACCCATAGAGTTGCTTCAAGAATGTTTGTTGACTGAATACATAAACAATATAATTATATATAAATGTGATGGACATTGATGTTCATGTGATTCTAGAATTCAAGTGTATAGAGAAGCAATTCACGTGCTGTTTTTTCAAAGTTTCAGCTGTTTAATTTCACTTCTCTTTTAATCTTAAAGTTTATAAATAAATTATTTTAGTATAAATGTTAACAACTATCAATGAGTAGAAATTATTCATACCAGTCCCACTTTCTTCTTTCATATCAGTCCCATATGAAACATGCTTGTTTTCCAAGGAGTTAATCATAGGCTACTTTGTACTTTACTTAAACTTATGAGTCAATATGTTTACATTTTAGTGAAAAGACCCTTATCAACAATCTCAGATTAGTTATTGAGCAGAGGGGTGGGGGTTGAAGATGGGAACAAGATGGAATATGTAATGTAATGTGAGTTGCTTATAGTCAGGTGTCCTTTTAACAGCAATATTTTGGACCAATTTTTTTTGACTGAGTTACTTCTCACATTTTGACTATAAACAAATTTAAAATTGACGTATCTACATAAAGTTGGGCATGAATAGTTCTATAAGAAATTGCTAATAACATGGAAAAGAAAACTGTAATGAATTTTAAACCTTTAGAAACAATTTTAAATTAAGAAGAATAGATAGACAAAGAATGGAAAGAAAATTATTAAATTAGACAGAAGTTTATTTATTCTTAGCAGATAGGAAGAAGACATGAATTTAAAGTTCAAGGTTCTATTTTGCCCACATAGAGATATGGGGTCAACGTTGTGGAGGTGTATGTATGGGATCAACGTTGTGGAGGTGTATGTATGTATGGGGTCAACGTTGTGGAGGTGTGTGTATGGGGTCAACGTTGTGGAGGTGTGTGTATGGGGTCAACGTTGTGGAGGTGTGTGTATGGGGTCAACGTTGTGGAGGTGTGTGTATGGGGTCAACGTTGTGGAGGTGTGTGTATGGGGTCAACGTTGTGGAGGTGTGTGTATGGGGTCAACGTTGTGGAGGTGTGTGTATGGGGTCAACGTTGTGGAGGTGTGTGTATGGGGTCAACGTTGTGGAGGTGTGTGTATGGGGTCAACGTTGTGGAGGTGTGTGTATGGGGTCAACGTTGTGGAGGTGTATGTATGAAGCATGTTTTGTTTGTTTTGAGTGGTCCAGAATGTTGCCTTCACTTCCCTTTGTTGTCAGTCAATATAAACAGCCAATTCATGAGAAAATAAAAAACAAACAAAACAGAGTTAGTTTAAATTTGTTTTTAGACAGAATATATAATTTCCTGATTGGATTGTTCCTTCTTTTAATTCTTCACCAGGGCACTTATCTTTGTAGATAAGTACAATTTTCTTGAAGTTGTCGATTCTTGTAATGTTCTACTTCATCTTGAGGCTTCATATTATTCATTTAAGTACTTTGTTTTGTGAACACCTCAGTCAGCTCTAAGGGAAATTGATCTACAAAGATAGGCTCTAGGAGAGCATACTTTAAATCAAAAGTATATCATAGATTTTAAGTAATCACCTTTAGATAGTTTTTCATAAAATTTTTATTCTTGTTTTGAAATTACAGTGTACAGAATACAAAAAATAATGTTTGTTTTCTTGGGTTGAAATTTTGTGTGAAGCATGTTGTTGAGATTGTTTTTAATGCTAAATAGCCATGTCCTTATTCACTTATTGAGCAGTCTACTTATTCTGGGTTCTAATAAAGAAAAAATCTATTTTCCACTTAGTCATTTTCTCTAATAATGTTTCATCTTCTTTATAGCAGTGACTCATAAATTTCAAGCCCAGCATGAGATTAGTTCAGTGGGTCAGAATATGAGATCAGGGCCCGCCTGGTGGTGCAGCGGTTAAGCACTCCCGTTCCATTTTGGCGGCCCGGGGTTCGTTGGTTCGGATCCCGGGCACAGACATGGCACCACTTGGCATGCCATGCTGTGGTAAGCATCCCACATATAAAGTAGGGGAAGATGGGCGTGGATGTTAGCTCAGGGCCAGTCTTCCTCAGCGAAAAGAGGAGGATTGGCAGTTAGCTCAGGGCTAATCTTACCCCCCCCCCGAAAAAAATAGAATATGAGATCAATCAAAGGTTGTGGGATTCTGACCTAAGTTGTAATGGAAAATAGTAATACTCTTGTAGACTATCCCTACTAATGAATGATTGAACTTTCACAGTTTAAATAAATGCACAATGTAAAGCGAAAGTAAGCGCTATGTTTGGCACATGATTAACATCCTTTAAATTGTAGCTATTATTAAATTAGTAGTGGATATAAGAGAGAGCCATTGGATCTGTCCAAAGGAGTGATATTAGTCAAGATTGATAAAATCTCCTGCACTTGTTGGGACAGCTATACAAGACCACTTTTAAAGATTTAGAGCAAATTAATTAGACTTTCCAATTGTATTGATCAGGTTTTCCCTACTTACGTTAAAACCTCTAATACCCTCAAAAATAGAGATTTGGCCCTTTCTTACATTTTTTAAAATTAGATGTATTTAATAGTGCTATTATTTGCTAGTAGGCATCCATGTATGTTACACATGGTGACTGGCTTGACACATTTATTCTCTTAAACCAGATGTCCACGAGCTTTAGCAGCAGGCATTAAGATCTTCATATGAGGCTTAATTTGCCTGGCTGCATGCACTTAAGGAACATATAACCCTAATAAATCATTTATTTTCTTAAGTATCTTTGGAAGCCTGAATTTAATCACTTAATTTACATTTTCAGTGGGCCAGAGCAAATAAACCTCTACCATTATAGAAATATGCTAAGTTCTACTCACAAATATTTTCAAATAATTGTGTGAAGCACATCACCAATAATGTTAACCTAAGGAGGGGAGGATGGAGAGGGGAGCAGGGCAGAGAAAAAGATTTCATTCAATATCTTACTGGAAGTCTTTTTAAATTTTTTTGAAAAAGCATAATAATTTATGTAGAAAAAATGGAAATCTATACTGACCCAAGCAATCTCATTTTAACTGGCATCTCAAGTCTATCTTATATGCATAGATATTTTATACATAGCTCTGACAGTGATTAGTATGAGTCCTTTTTAGGTGAATGAACATGCTTGCAAAGTCCATGAAACAAGTATGAAACAGAAATGACTTCCTACATTAAACCAATAAAAATCTAGGCCTCAGTATTAGAGTCCTCTGTCTTGTTATCTTGTTTTGATAAACACAAAAAGGTTTTTTTTTAATCATTTTCTCCAGTGTTTTCTCTTTTTTAATAGGAAAAAGGGATGGAGTAAATGATAGATTATTTCTCTAAGGGTTTGTAGATTGGAATATCCAAGTGCTCTATATAAAATACTCGTCTAATTTCCTCTCTTTCCTTGTCCAACTGGATTGTTTAAAAATTACCCTGCAAAGAGAAAAATATAAAAGCACTCTGGAAGACCCTCAATTAGAACATAATAACAGCTGTTATTAGGGCATCTGATAAGTCACTCAGCCAATAGTTAGTGAACACCTGTTGTCAGTGGCACTGGGATAATTCTGGGGATGCGCTGTGGAATGTGACACAGTCCTTGCCCAACAGGAGTTCCTAGTAGAGTTCCCACTACTATATAATAGTTACACTCTCGTTCCAGAAGAAAAGTTCATGTCGACTCCAGACTCTCATTTCTTCAGGCTCTAGTTCCAATTAAACTAAGGAACTTTCAAATTAAACGTGTAACATCTTTTTTGTGTGTCTTCTATATATCACTCCTCATTATTTTGGTATTTTTCTAAGTTTCTTCATTTTATTGAGGTCAAGCGTAATCTTTCAAGGAAATAATTTTTAAATAAAAAATTATCTTTAAGTTCACCTGTATTGAAGCTGACAATGGATAAAATTTATTTACAACATATTAATTTTTATAGATGTGTTATAAAGAAGTGTGATATTTGATTTTTATGTCAATTTTGAGATCAAGATGTTATTAAAAGTAATGCGATTTGTGGATTGTTTGTGCCATTTGATTACTTAGTCCTATATATATCGTACTTAAAAACTGGCCTATGTGCACATTATGTTACAAAACTGTTTTCAGCAGAGTGAATATATTTGTTTGTGAGCTTGTTGCCCTAATTTTACCCCTATACTGTATTTTTTATATTTCCAAAGTTGATTAATACTAAATATGAATATGTCTATTATATGCACGACATTGTGTTAAAAATCTGGACGCTACAGAGATCAATTCAGTACATCTGCTGATCTGAGGAAGCTTACGACCTAGACATCTATAATCAACCAGTGAGCATGCAGGCTCAACCAGTATGTACAGCCACTGAGTATTCACATTGGTTGGAGACTCTGCCACACCTATTGTTAAGTATTTTATCACCTTTAATAACAGTAATGGAAAGAAGAATTATGAGAAAAATTCACATGTAAGAGAGGAAATTATGTGCTTTGGGATTTCGTCATTGTAAAGCATTTCTAAATCTGTATGAGTCAGGACACGGTTTTGGGAAAGAAGTTACACGTGGTAACTGCTTTGACAGATGGACAAGGTCCAAACATGCGGCAATGGGAGAGGCGAATTCCCGACTGGAGGAACAGTATGAGGAAAGATGCAATAGGAGAAAGGGTTAGTCTACATGGGGGAAAAGTAATCTAAAAGTACGAGTAACATACTATGTGAACAAACGGTTGAGTCCAGTGCTTTTAAAATGGCAATTTAAATTCTTGACTTTTACTCCTGAACTTAAATACAAAAATATGGGGGGGGGTTAAACTTATAAATAATTTCATTTATCATTTCTTCTTTAATTATTTGCTTAGATATTTTCTACCCACGTAAGGATGTTAGGTACATGATGATTTCTACTTTCTTCTGGCTCTTTTGTGGTGTGAAAGGCAATATTTAGTTATTTAAATCAATTTCTTTTATTCCATGTGATAAAGTAGTAGTCAACCAATTTTCCTGGAAATGTTTGTTGAATAAAGTTTCCTTTCCTCACTAATATGAAATACCACATTCATCAAACTCAAAATTTTCAAGTATACTTATGTCTGGTAATAGGGTTTACGGAGTATTTCATTAACTTATCTGTCTATTTGTATCTTTCAATGCCACAATTATTCAATTACGCTAATTTTATTTTCAGTTTTCCTAAATTGGACTGTTTTTACTGATGTGTTTTTTAACATATTTTTAAAGGAACTTTACAACTCTCTTTGTTGAGAAGCAAAGGAAATTCCATATCAATATTTGTTGAAATTATATTAAAACTCTAACATAATTTTGAGAGAATTGACATCCTTACATATAATGTTTTCTTATTCATCAACGTGTTATATTTTTATATGCCAATTTGGATGTGCCAATTTTTATATGCATGATATTAGGCAAGTTATTCAAATTCTCTAAGTCTCCGGTTCCTAAACTATAAAAGTAAGAATAACAATAGTACCTACCTTATCAGTGTGTTGCCAGGATTGATGGAAATAATGAGTGTAAGGTGCTTGGTACCATAGCTGGTACATAGTCCATAAATGCTAGCTATTATTGTCCCAATCATTGGCTATGTCATGCAAGTGACTACTCCTGGCCCCATTTTTCCCAAGCCTTTTAAATTTATGTTCTCTAAAATGATTTCTTTTTCTGCCTTTGGCATTCCACCAGAAAAGATGTTTCCAGTTTGTTTTGAAAAGGTGATACATATTTTTTATTACAGTATTTCAGACAGCCTGCTCCTCAACATCATTCTGGTGTGGTTCTTTGTATAGTAATGTCTCCTCTTTGTAGAGGATGGCTTCCCTGGACCTTATCATATTTTCCTAAATTACCTGAGTTTAAAATTCAGTGTTACTGATTTCTAGTCCTGGATTACTTGCTAGGAATTTAAAATTGAAGGAAACTACTGAAAAATAGTCTATTATTGAAATATAAAAAAAATTATGGGTCTTTACTCTGAGCCAGATTCATCTCTGGCACTTATTGATTGACCACTAAAAAGTTAAATGAATTAAATTTCGAAAAGATATCTTGAATATTTCTTAGACTTAGCACACATCAAAGAGTTGGCAATTGCTAAATTTAAAACCCAAAATATTGTAGACTTTCAGAGATTAGTGTCTCTAATGGCAGTTTTTAATATTTTTTAAAAAGTCTTCTTTCTTTGCCTAGAAGTCCCTGAGATGCTTGCTTTGGGAGTTGGTGCTCTGATTTATCTATGAGAGAGAGGTTTTTGAATCAAGATAAGGACATTGAAACATAGCAAAGAGTACTGAATGAATATAAGCCAAGAATAGTCTCTTATCATAGATGTAGAAAATTAACAAAAAAGATGTATAAATATTATAGATATATAATGTTTACTCTGTTCTAAATGCTTTTACATCATCTGGTTCATTTATCACAAAACAGTAGGCAATGTAGATATGGAATAATGATTTCCACTTTAGACTTATGGAAACAGAGACCCAGAACAAAGAAACTATTCACCCAGAGTCACATAGCAACTAATTAAACAGTCAGGGTTAAAATCTAAAGATATATAATCTAATATTACCTGACACTTATCCATTGTACTTTGCAACTTTTTTATTTTGATATTGATGGTCACAGTGCTCTTGCATGAAAAACTATTTTAAATTTATATGATTGTCTGCAATGATTGGAAAGGAAAATATCCAACACTGTTGATGATTATAGCCAATTAACTAATATCATTATCAATTACATTATAGGCATTATGCGGCTTACCTAAAAAATAAGAAATCTTGTTTTATCAGATATTAAAAATTTCCAGGCAGGTCCTGTGGCTGAGTGGTTAAAGTTCTGCACGCTCTGCTTTGGGGGCCCTGGGTTCACACAGACCTACTCCACTTATCAGCCATGCTGTGGAGGCATCCCACATACAAAGTAGAGGAGGATTGGCACAGATGTTAGCTCAGGGCTAATATTCCTCAGAAAAAAATCCATAAATTTACTGTACTCAAAACAGCATTGTATTAACACAAAATAGAAAAATACACAAATGGAATAACATAGACAGTGCATACAGTGCATATATGGTTATAGTATTATAAAATTTCAATGAAATGGACATTTTAATCCAGTAGAAAAAGATAGCTTATTTTGCAAATAGTTGTATGATAATTTTCTTCTTTAAGAAAAACGTGACTCCTAGATCATGCCGTATACCAAATAATTTTAACCTGGATTAAGAAAATAAGATTTAAAAATAAAATAATAAAAATATTTTAAGGAAATTTAGGAGAATATTTGTATAACTTTAGTAGGGTGGGCAGGACAGCTTTATAAGCATTACAAGAAACCCATAAACCAAAAAATGAGAGATGTTTTTGTCTGCAAAAACTAATGATATTTATATGCTAAAAGAAACCAAAAGCAAAGGCAACAAGCAAATGATGATTAGGCTAAAAAAAATATATATATTATATATTAATATATATCTGATCACCAAATGATTACTATCCTAAATAAATATCTCTCGCATTTTGCTCAATCAAGAGGAAAAAACATGGTGGAAGGTCATGAACTGGCTTTTCAGTAAAACTGGCATTCCACTGAACAGAAATTATCAACAAACTTATAATTGTTAAAACAAGAAATTTAAATGATAAAGTCATGAGGTTCAAATTCTAGCTAGTAGTAATTCCACAGAAAGTAGAGAAAATGGAGAGAAACATTATTTAAAAAATAGTACATTTTCTCCCAAAATGAAGAAAATAAACCTTCACATTGGAAAGGCAATGAATGAGATCTACATAATGGGACAACATCCTAATGGTTCAGAAAACAAAAGGTGTAAAGAAGATTCCCAATATTTCTAGAGACAATTAATTAATTAATTCAAATACATTATATACAAGGAGGAAGGATAAGAATCCATACAATTTCCCTACAGCAATAATAAACTCTTAAAAGAAAAGGGGGTAATGAGTAATGCCCTTGAAATTCCAAGTGGAAGCGAATATAAAGTAAAATTCTGTGCACAAACCATCTGTCAAGTGTAAGGGTTGAATAAAAATCATTTTAGGAGGGCTAGGCCTCAAAAATTTTACTTACCATGCTACCTGTCTGGAAGTTATTTGAGGATATGCATCACCAAAGTAGAGAATAAACCACGCTCAAACACACACAAACTCACACACACAGAAACTTGGGACCCAAGAGACAAGAATAGTAGAGAAAACAAGGATGGGGACCTCAATGATGAAATGAGGAGACTCTAAAGACAATAGCCATGCAGCAGGCATAGAGGACACTGGAAAAAGTTGATCAAAATATGGGGAGTTCTAGCTGCAGGTGAGTGTTGACTGAGGTGTTGGTGCAGGAGAGGAGGAGAGGAATTGACAGAAATCATGATGTGTCTGACCAAGTGAAAAGTGGCGTTGTGTGGGGTTTTAATGCTCACTTTGGGAACAATTAGGGATAGGTTTATAGAAAACTAAGCAAATTGTAAAACAAAGTAATTAACAATTTGAGGAAAAAATTTTAAAAAGTTGTTAAAAAAGAACTCCATGTAATACCCAACTGGTTCTCAGAGGTAAACAACATTAAATAGTCAAGTTAATGTAAATGCCAGATATTAGTTTGATCCAGATTGTAATATAAGTATATTGCAAGGAGGAGGAAGGCTAAATCTTCATCTATCAGAATTAAAAAATCAATAAGTTTAAAGGCAATACAAAGTTATTTTGAGGAATATGAATATAAAGAATCAAACAAACAGATAAAAAGAGATGACAGTAGATTTGGCAATTTTTTTAAGGGTAGGGAGAATTGATTTTTGAAAAAGAAGTTGTAAGTGCAAAATAGTTCAACCTTTTAATATATGAGGAAATAAACAAATTAGGGATAGCGATCAAACAGTATTAACAAGGACAAGAAAAAAGTGGCATTATTTTCAGTAAATAAATAGTTCCCTACTATTACTCTAAATAATTTACCCTGAACTCTTTAGTAATAGTCATTGCAACTAAGTATGCTCTAATACACTCATTAAACATATTCTGATAGCACCAATGTTATACAGAAAGAGCTTTTTTTTCACTTGCCTTAAAAGTTAAAATATTTTATATAAGTGCTCAGTTAGAAAAAAGTTTCAGAATTTTGGAAAATGCCAAAATTGCATTGAAGGTAATTCATTTTCCTACCATTTAGATTATTAGTTACTTCCTCTAACTGAAACATGATTTATCTTACCCAGAAAGTCATTTGAAAATTTACATAACTTTCAATAGGAAACTAACTTTTATATTTAGATAAAGAAGTAGAACTGACCAAAAAAAAAACAAGAGAGAGCAGAGATCAGCACATTTCCCAGAAGAAGTCCTTGCTCAGCCAAGTAACACTTTCCCTGAAGAAACTAATTTTATAGGTAAGTAACACAGAGATGTGATAATATACTTTGAGGAAAGTGCACACTGCTTCTTCATTAAGTGTTTGACTGCTAGTCTCTAAAATAATCAATATATTCTATTATTTGTTTTCCACCAATAAAAATTGTAGGAAAAAGAGCCTTCTCCTATTTAAATCTTTTATTTTAAAAAATAGCTGCTATCTACTCAAGTAATCTTTTGCATTTGTGTATTTTCCTGCACAAAGCAGATGCAATTTTAGACTATTATCATCCAAAGCAGATGCTTACTTATTCATGACATAGCAGACGATTGTGATTTCTGTAATTTACATTGGCCTCTGAGGCCCAGACAGCTCTCATTGGTGTTAGAGAATACTAAATAGTAGGAGGAGGTCTTTCCTTTACACATTTTATTATGACATTGTTGCTATTAAATAAAAAAAAATACATATACATATTATATATTCATTCTATTAGACGAATGAATTCTCATTCATCTCATCTTCTCATTCATCACTCATCTCATTCTCATCTTCTCACAAAAATTAGCACATCTTCCTTAACAACAATAACCATTACATCAACATCACAATTGCCATTTATTTGCGAAACACTCTGCTGCGATCTTTAAAAAAAAGAATTGGTGGCCCCCAACTCTCACAACAACCCTCTAAAATGGACATTATAATATTTATGATATTCCCAGTTTCTAGGCTAGAGACTTGCACAAAATACCCACTCGATAAGTATTTTTTGGATCAATATTGAATCAAGAAATCAAGACTCAGAGAGACTAAAGAATAAAGCAAGCCTGGTAACATAGTTGTGAAATTGAAGTGAATGTTTACACAAAAATATTGATAGAGTTTTAGAACTTAAGATTCTTTGTGTAACCTGCCATAACCAAACGTGAAAAGTGATGTTGACATACAGCTTTTTAAAGAATTTACTACACTAAAAGTGAACTCAGAGGGATGATATTGCTTCAGTTAAAAACTATGTAATCTAATTAAAAGTATAGTAACTGCATTTTTATTGATTGCTTATTTACTGATTGATCTTTCTTTCACAAAGCCAAACTGGAGCTAGAGAAAACGATTAATGCTGAGTCTCCACCAGAAAGAACCAGTGTATTGGGGCAGAGAGCTATGTTCATGAACAGTTGGAGTAAGAGTTATGATAGAGGTGAATGCACATTGAATATTAAGACACTCTGCTTTAAGTTGGAAAAGGAAAGCCTTCCTGGCAGGGAATATTTTTTTACATAGTTCTTGAACTAAAAGTAATAAGTAGTCTAGCTGGAGGAAGGCTGGCAAAGTTTCCAATAAAGGAAAGCTTCACGCTCAAAGCCTTAAAACATGAGAGAATATATATTATTGGTGAATCTGTGGGCACTTCTGTGGTTGTAGCAAAGTTCTGTGCTGGAGGAAGACAGGCATTGAGAGATCATCATGGTTCAGATAATTTATGAAATATCAGATGCTGTCAGGAGAAATTTAGACTCTACTCTGCAGACAGGCAATTGGAAGCTATAGATGGATTTTAAGAAGGAAAATTATGTGATAAGATTTGGTGCCATGAAGGATGTATTATAAGGGATCATATCTGTAATCAGGGCACCAGTTAGGAGGCAATTTAATAGTCCAAGTAAGAAACGATAAAAACTAGACCGCAGGCAGAGGCAGCAGTAGGAGCAAAGGAGACAGACAGCTCTGAGAGCTATGTAGGAAGACAAATAGGGATGCCTTTGTTATAATAATAATCTGAAATCAAAATGCAAATAAAACATCTTTGAGCACTAGCGTCATATAGATGAAATGAAGCAATTATGGTCAGTCTGTAAATGCTTATTAGTTAAAGACAAGTATGATTTAGAAAGAAACTAAAAAATTGTTAACAAAGGTCAGTGTAAAAAGTGACAAAATAAAAGGAACTGTGAGAAAATGCTAAAATGCAAACCTATGCTTCATATAATTTTAAGGAAAGAAATAGGCTATGCTTTAAAGGCCACATGGTATGCACTTCAGACTACATTTTAAAGATGAATTAAAAGAGTGAAATGAAATTTGAATGAGGTAGAACACAAATTTTTCTCTTCAGTTTGTCACTATATATTTATATATATTGACATTGATTGTTGTTCCAAATATGGAAAGCTTAATGAATCATATCTTTCCATATACTGATTAGTGTGTGAGTGTGTGTCTGTGCAGGGCACTATGAGTGAAGGAGGAAAATCACTGGCAAACAAACAAGTTCAAATGAGGAATTTGGTTTTTTTGTTTGTTTTCTTTTGTTTTGTTTTGTTGCTGAGGAAGATTCGCCCTAACATCTGTCGACAATCTTCCTCTATTTTGTATGTGGGCTGCCACCACAGCATGGCCGCTGACAAGTGGTATAGGTCTGCGCCTGAGAACCAAACCTGGGCCACCAAAGTGGAGTACACCAAACTTAACCACTAGGTCACCGGGGCCGGCCCGAGGAATTTGTTTTTTCATTAAGAACTTCCAGGCTGTATCCTGAAGACAGTGAGGGAATTAGTTTAATATTCTTTATTTTATACAGCTATGGTATTATACAAAGAGATAGAAAAATTCAGAATGCTACCATAAGGTATTGATGGCAGGTTTAATCAAAAGAAGTTACAATTGTATATTTTAAAAGGCATAAATGTTGATATAGATGCATTTAGAAAGTTCTCTGGATTTCTTTGAACCAGAAGAAATGGAATTTATTAAAATATTCTATGTCCTAAAGTATAAGAGTTAACTGAGTTATTATTTTTCTCTTTTTAAACTTTTTTTCATCCACTAATGTTTCATTAAACCAGAGAAACAGGGTTATTGGCGGAATGGTTTAAATCAATAAGCGGTCTTTACTATTGAAGTATCTGAGTCCATTTCATATTCTATGGTTCTGCGTCAAGTTAGGCAGGGGCATGCTCTGTTTGACTTCTAACTGTTTTAATTGGTGGAAAAGGTAGTTTAAAATCATTTCAGTTACTGCAAGAGGCCAAAAGACTAGGAACCATTTGTTAACAATTTATTTTCAAGACAGAGAGCTTTTTCTTCAAGTCTTTGTTCCTTTTGATAGTCTGATAGTTTGAGGTCATTTTCTTTTAGTTAATGATGAATTAACTGGGTTAAAATTTAGGTCAAGTTGTGCAACTTAGTTTTCTTTTGAGAGTGCTCTGATATTTCTCAGCCGATTACAGTTTGCCTTTTTATAGTTAGCAGTAAGGTTATCTGAGTAAAATTAATATGAGTTGTTCCTCATATTAATTTGTGGATGTTTTAGAGCTCTGGAATATGATCTGTTCTCAGAATGCATTTTTCTTGTGACTTTAGGAATATGGATTAGGAATCTCAGATTGAGAGTTTTCTAGTGTTTGATTTGATGTATTAAACTCTCATATCACAGTTTAATTAACTAATCATTTTTTTGTTCACAAATTGTTTTCCTTAATAAAGTGTTTAGATATATTCAAAATAAGATATTCTACTAAGATGTTCCTGAAAATAATTGTATTACAAATTAAGAGAAATAGAATGAGAGGGAGTGGAATGATTGTTATTTAAAAACCTGCTTTTAAAAGTTTTATCTTTATTAATTAACAAGTGACTCATTATTCTTCTTGCCAAAATAGTATGTAAAATTCAATCTAGGTTAAATTGTTATGGCAGACGTGATAACATAGACATGTTATGTAAATACACATTATGTTATTTAAAGAAATAAAAGTTTTTAATTTATTAAGAATAATACCTTTCTGATTTCAACATAAAACTTTTAGGGAAATTTAAAACTTTAAATGTAAATTTGTTAGCGGGGAAAGATATCAGATTTTAGTTTAGTTTTATGTTGTTTTTTTTTTTGCTAGAGGATAGAAGACTATAGCTCTTAACATGTACACTCCTCCTCCTCCTATATTTTAAACTCAAGTTTGGTTGCATTATTCTTCCAATCACTGTCTCATTTCCACTTGGGCAATTGCCAAATCCTTGAAGATTTTATTTCTTAAATTTTTTTTTTTTTTTTACTGGGAAAGATTTGCTCTGAGCTAACATTTGTTCCCAGTCTTCCTCTCCCTCTGTTTTTGTTTTTCCCTCCCCAATGCCCCAGTGCATACTTGCATATTTTAGTCGTAAGTCCTTCTAGTTCTTCTATGTAAGCTGCCACCAAAGCATGGCTACTGGTAGAGGAGTGGTGTGGTTCCTTACCTGGGAATTGAATCTTGGCTGCCGAAGCAGAGGACACCAAATTTTAACCGCTAGGCCATCAGGTGCTGGCTCTCTTAAATATTTCCTAAAATTTTCCCTCTTTTCCATTCAAACGACAGCCCAATTTTAGGTTTTCATCACATCTCACCCAGAGAACTTCCTAGTCTCCTAATTGTTCTCTTAAACTCCAGCATCATCATCTGCAAAATCATCTTTCATAGCCACTGTCTAATTTGGCTTTGTCACTATCTAGCATAAAACGTTTATATGGACCTCTATCAACTAAATAACTCTAGCCAGCTTTTAATATCACAAACCCCTCTTTCTGCTTCTCCAGTTGATCTCCTCACATGTTCTCTGTCCCACTTTACATCCTGGTTATATCAAATTGCTTGTAGTTTTCTAAACAGGTTGTACAGTTCCTCCTCTCCTTACATTTGCTTATGCTGTTTTCTTTACTCAATGTGATCACCCCTCCCAAATGGCTTTTTACTGGAAAACATCTATTCATCCTTTGAGGCCCACTCTTCAGCTTACCTCTTTCAAGAAGCTGTCCATGAGGCCCATTCCTCCTGGCTCTGTTAGTGAAGTCTTTGTACCCTCAGTGCCTCTGTCATTGCACCAACCACATTGTATTGTAACGATCTTTTTAAGTTCTATCTCCTCTGTCAGACTCTGAGTTGAAATGATTCAGGAATGGAAACATAGAGGGTTAAGGAGAGAGATGGAAGAATTTCTTAGCTTGTATCATCGAAGTCTTTGTTTCTTCAAGGACAATAAAGAATAATTGTTTTCTTAAGCTAAAGGTAAAAATAAAATATAAAATAGTACTGATGAAACAAATTATTTGGTAAGTAAAGACTTATTATTAAAATGATGCTTTCCAGTTTTTTTGTGGTTGTCAAAACTCAGAGGCAATATATGAGTCCATTACTAGAGGAATGGATAAATAAAATACATGCAGGTAAAGGAATACTATGCAGCAGCTGTCAGAAAAAATGACCCAGATCTATATATCATAAAATCAATAGATTTCAAAAGCATAACTTTAAGTGGAAAATAATAAAAAGAAAGAGATTTATAGCATAGCATTATTTCAGTTAAAAATAAATAAATAGAGGCCGGCCAGGTGGCGCAGTGGTTAAGTTTGCACGTTCCACTTCTAGGTGGCCCGGGGTTCGCTGGTTCGGATCCCAGGTGCGGACATGGCACAACTTGACAAATGGCATGCTGTGGTAGGCGTCCCACTATAAAGTAGAGGAAGATGGGCATGGATGTTAGCTCAGGGCCAGTCTTCCTCAGCAAAAAGAGGAGGATTGGCAGTAGTTAGCTCAGGGCTAATCTTCCTCAAAAAAATAAATAAATAAATACAAAACAATACTAGATATTTTTACAGCTATACCATATGTAAACATTAACGTAATAAATATATGGAAGTTGGGTTGAAAGGACTGTTGTAAATACACAAGATTGGATGCCTGTGGTTAGGACGGTGGTGAGATGAAGTTAGTGAGATGAAAGGGAAAATACAGACAAAATTAAATGCCAAACAAATAAGGATCCTTGCAGAGATGATGTTAATTGAGGGCTTGTGTGCTGTGAATTGAGAAGTGTAAGCAACTCAATTCTGAGCTCCTGCAGTTTAAAAAAAAATTGGAAATAGTCTTGTCTGTGAAGGCTTCACTGAGAACTTGTATAAACACTGAAGGTGGAAGAGAGCCATGTGGATACCCGTGGGGAGAATGTTCCTGGCAGACCAAAATGTTTTTAAAATGAAACATGCCCACACATCCAGGGAAAAGGAGGCCAATGTGTCAAGGAAGAGGGTGGACATGATGTGGTCAGAGGAGTAACAGGAGCCTCGTAGAAGACTGCAAGAACTTTGCCTTTTACTGAAAGTGGTGTGGGAGAATATTGGAGAGTTTTGAATCAAGGAATGAAACAGCCTGACCTAAGTTCTGAAAGGTTCACCCTGAGGAAGAAGGAAGAACTGATAGGTATCTGTTGCAGTTATCCAGGGAAAAGGCGATGCTGCAGACCAGGGTTGGGGTCCAATGTAGTGAGAAGTGCTTAGATGATGCACATTGTTTGGGGATTCATATATATGTAGCAATAGTATTAAAATAGCAAGGAAATAATAATTATCAAATTAATAATGATTACTTTGTGGGTGTGGGAGAAGGATGACGTTGGGGAAGGGTTATATATTTGGGTTCATCTGAATTTATGTTTTATTTCTTAAGCTGGCCTATCATTTCACGAGTGTTTATTATATATCTTTATGCTCCATTATGCCTATCTAAACTATGTTAATAAGCTTAAAAACAATATCAAATAATTTTAACATCCATTTTTCCATTGCATTCAGGGTGCAAATTTTTAACGTGATACTTATTCAACTATACCTACTTAAAGCAGTATCTTTCACTGATTAAGAGACAAAAAAAAAACACAAACTAACTTAAAACGAAAGAATGTTTATTGGTTATAATTGAGAAATTATTTTTTTTTGAGAAATTCATGGGTGGAAATGGCCTCAGGAAATACCAGCTTCCTGCCTGTTTTAATTTCTCAACTCTTTTCTCAATTTTCTCTGCAAGTTAGCCTTTTACTCAGGTTGTTCCATGAGGCTGGGGACAGAGCTGCTAGCTGCTCTGGGACCCAGTTTTAAGCTCTTGACTCAAAGGAAAGAGAGAATGCGTCTCATAGCATCCTCAGTGAAGGACTCTGAATTTTTCTGTGTGGGTTAGATGCCCATCTCTGGAACAATCATTGTAGCAAAGAAAACAGAGGATGGTAGTTTCCAACCTAACAGACCCATATGGATTTGGGGGCAGACATTCCCAAGGTAGTGGCGGAAGAAGACAAGGAATACTGGACACATAAAATAATAGATTTGTGTTAGACTGTTTCTGTACACACTCACATATAAGTCACTTTTGAGAATATATTGAAACGTATGAATCTAAATGGAGCAGTCAGGGATACAATAAAACAAAAACACACAAAAACCCTCTGTGGTGCTAGAAAATTCCCTACTATATATGAAAGGAAAGGAAAAATGCAAATGGTACAGGTTTTTTTCATAGACAGAGAATGTAAATAATAAGAATAATAAGAAAAAGTATGAAAACTTCTCATAATATAGAAACTGTAGAAGAGTTTTGCTTAGAGTAAAAACCAGAACAGTGGGCTGTAATAAATTTCTGAAACAAGTTTTGATATTCTATCATATATTAATGTGAAAAAAGCTTTCAAAGTTCATCAAGTATTAATGGATAATTCATTTAGCATATCATTTTCAAATGTGGAGTGGGGACTATTTCCAGTAACTCAACATTCTACTCTCTTTTCTTTTCTATTTCTTCTGGCTAAGCATATAGTACCGTAATAGATTTACAGTGTTGGATGCTCTGCATTATCAGTCCTAAAGCTGACATAGCCAGTCCCTATGGTTAAGCAAAATAAATAAAAATAATAATGAAACAAATTATATTATTGTATAGAAGATGCTTTTTTGCAGGAAAAGGGATGGAATATAATTAGATACGGTCAAAGATATGGCAATTCCTTTATAGAAAGACAAGATTGTAAATCATAATATAACAAACATAATTAATTAAATTTATATTAAGATGTTCAGGAGCATGAGCTTCATCTTACCTGAAAAAGAATATATTTACAAATTAATTTGGATAAATTGCAATTAAAAAAATTCCACCAGGTCATTCATTGCCTTTCTTTCTTTTCAGAAGTACTGTTTATTTCTTTAATTCTTAAAATATTTATTGGTGTTTTGATTATTTAAAAATAGTTTATTCTTCTTTTTCAGAAAACTTACTCATGTTAATCCACTATTAATGAAGTATTTTTATTTGAGCCTGTTTTCAAGGATTATTTTACTATGAACTAATGTTACATACCAATCTTTGCAATAGCTAATAGTATTTTCTCAATATACCTCAGCCAATCTGAATGTTATGATTCATCCATTTCCTATAATTTCAACCTTCTTTACAAAAGAAACCAAAGAAATTCTGATTTACTAATTTTGGGGATAATAATGCCAACTATTTTTGTATCATATACTATCTGTACCATTTGAGGGTAATACCCTCACATATGAGCTTAAAAGACAGATAATATTGTTAACTCCTTATTCAGAGTATCACTATGTAAACTGAATATAGACAGAATATAAGGAGACTTTTATTTTGCTGTTGAAGAACCTGGGGAGGTGATACCTATTTCTGATTAGAAAGGGGCTTAATTTCAGTCAGTGAGGAAGACTGGAATTTGCTAACAGGTTTTCAAAGGAGGTGGAAAGCAGTAGCAATTAGTCCACAGAACAAATGTCCGATTTTTTTTGTTCTTTTAAGATAGGTTGCAAATTCTCTACTTAATAATTTCACCTTTAACAGTAATTGCATTTTTTTTAATCAAGAATATTAATAATCTTGAGTGTTCCATTTACTAGGAAGCCTGAGGTCAGTGCTGCCCATCTATAGACAAGTAGGATGTGCACAGCCCAATTCCAGGAGGCACTGTACATACAAACCAGTTTGTGAATGGTACCCTCAGGACTTACCAATCTGGCATTCTCACCAGAAGGGCATGGTTCATTATATTGCCTGGACTTGGGGTCCAGAATGACTTGGGGTTTACAAAAATTGGATGATAAGGGATAATTTCTGTTATAGTAATTAAAAGCTGTTAATAACTGTTGATACCCTATTGAGAGCTTAAACATGCTGGGCATAGTATCAGCTCATTTAATCTTTGTGAAAGCCCTGTAATGTAAAACCCTTTTGTCTCTGACCCATATTATTGTATCTGGAGGTAGACATGATACCTGGATATGCAGCATGCATCTTGCAATCATTAGGCAAAAAGGATGAAAACAAATACTAAAAATGACAGAGTGAAAATAAAGAAAGAACCCAGGTTCCTAAACTCATTACTGAAATGGCAAGCCTATGCCTATCTCTGGATTTCTTGTTATATTAGAAAAATAAATCTCAATTTGTTTAATCATTCTAAGTAAGTTTTTCTGTTACTTATAGCTGAAAGCATTACTTAAGGATGCAGAAGGAAAATAATAGGAAAGAGTTCAGTTAAAAAAAGAATTAAACAGAAAGTATAATTAATTCCAAGTCATCTCTGACTCTTGTTGATGTATGTAAATCACCTAATAAAAGATAAACTTAATCCAAGTAGATTAAACATACCTAGCTACATGCTGTTTACAGAAAATATACTTAAAGTAAAATCTCACAGAAGAGTTGAAAAAAATAGATGGAAAGACGCATATCATGGTGGTGAAATGGTATCAAAGTCAGACGAAATAGACAGGAAAATCAAGCAAGAAACAATAGCCTTATGTCATCTGTAATGACCACTTCAAAAACATGATAAAAGAGAGAACCTTTTCACAGTAGCAGCATAAAGTCTAGGATTCCAGGATATAGATCTAACAAAATACTCACAACACCTTCATGAGAAAATCGCAAAATACTGTTGAAATTCACAAAAGAAGACATGAATGAATAGGCACATAAAGAATCTTGTAAAGATTATTATGAAGATTGGAATTATTCCCAAGTTAATATGTGAATAGCAAGAAACTTCAATTAAATAACAAAAAGTTTGTTATGGAATTTTGAAAGATGATCCTAAAATTCATATAAAAAACCTAAGATCCGGGGCTGGCCCCATGGCCGAGAGCTGAAGTTCGTGTGCTCCACTGTGGTGGCCCAGGGCTTCGCTGGTTCGGATCCTGGGTGCAGACATGGCACTGCTCATCAGGCCACAGTGAGGTGGCGTCTCACATGGCACAACTAGAAGGACCCAGAACTAAAATATACAACTATGTACCAGGGGGCTTTGGGGAGAAAAAGGAAAAATGAAATCTTTAAAAAAAAAAAAGCTAAGGGCCATGAAAATTTTGAATAAAAATGAAAAAGTAGTGTTACTCCTAGTTATCAAGATTAATTATAAAGTTATAGTACATAAAATACTGTAGTATAGCACCAGTATAATCTAATAAACCAATGAAACATAACAGATGGCTCAGAAAATGTCTTCATGTATATGGAAACTTTATTTATAACAAAAATTGCATTGCAGATAAATAAATATTTGGGGAAAACTGGCTGCCTACATGGAAAAAAATTACTACTACCTCACACTGTAAAAAGCATTAAATAGGTAACTGTGGATAGTTTAAGTATCTAAAATGAAAAGTAACACTTTAAAACTTTCAGAAGGAAATAGGGACTATCTCTCTAATGGCAGAACTATTAAAATACAAAACTAAAACTATAGTGTAAAAGACTAATAAATTTGACTATGTACAATTAAAATAAAACTTTTGTTCAAAAAGTGACACCATAAACAAAACAAAACAATATGAAGACTGAGAGCAGGTACTTGTTATGCACATAAAGGAAATGGATCAGGATCCAGCGTGTGTGTGTGTGTGTCTACGGTTTTTCTAAAAATCATTAAGAAAACACAGAATTTGCAGAAATGTGGCAACATGGAGTTATATAGTGCTTATAGAAGAGCAGTGCAAAAAAATGTTAGTATAAACATTTTGGAGACCAATTTAACAATAACAACTAAATTTGAAAATTTGTATACTCTTTAAACTAATGATTCCAGTATATCCTAAATATTCTACTACATCCTAACTAAACTCTTATCCATGTGTGAAGAATTATATGTTAAATGTTCATTTCAGGTTTGTTTATAATAATGTAGAAATGAAAAACTATATTCATGACAAACTGATAGATAATTTTTACATATTCATTAATGTTATAATAAATGAAACTATATAGGTGAAGAAAAATCATTGATTCATATTAAACAGCTATTTTTGATGACAACGTCTAGCAAATTAGGAAAGGCAGGGCCCTTAATTTTGTGAAGATTATATATATTTTTTTAAAGATTTTATTTTTTTCCTTTTTCTCCCCAAAGCTCCCCAGTACATAGTTGTATATTCTTCGTTGTGGGTCCTTCTAGTTGTGGCATGTGGGATGCTGCCTCAGCGTGGTTTGATGAGCAGTGCCATGTCCGGGCCCAGGATTCGAACCAACGAAACACTAGGCCACCTGCAGCGGAGTGCGCGAACCTAACCACTCAGCCACGGAGCCAGCCCCTGAAGATTGTATTTTTTTAAAAAATCTTTTTACTTGTAGGAGACTGTGGCACATACTTTTTAAGATCGGGCTCAACAAGGATGTCCAGTACCACTATTTCTGTTTAACACAGATTTGGTCTTGGTTAATATGTAGAAAAGAAAGTGAAATAAGAGGTTGGAAGGGAAAAAATAAGACATACCATTTGTGAACAATTTGAATATGTGTGTGTGGAGAAAATCCAACAGAATCAACAGACAAATGTTAAAACTAATAAAAATGACTTTAGATTGTCAATAAGTAACCATAAACACACAACAAAGCAACGACAATAATAATAGTATGATTCACAATATCAAAACTAAAAAGCATCTTAGAGTTAACTTAGAGAATAACGGAGCTATCTACAGAAAAATAAAAGCAACTTTGAGACTCTGTTAAGGGGCATTAAAAAAAATCTGGATAAATGTAGAATCATTCCATGCTTCTTAGTGGAACAACAAAATATAAATCTAATGACATTCCAATTAAAATACCTGGATATCTTTGAAGAACTCAATATACTTATTATAACATTCATATGAAATAATAGAGAACCTCCAACATTCAAGTCAACTTTGAAAGAGAGAAGCAAAGAAAGTTTTGGTGTTCATTAGTGTTACTCACTGATTATTCCCGTTTCTCTGACTCTGAGACTGTTGGATCCCTTAGGGCACAGTGGGCCCTTTGACTAGTTCTAGCCAACAAGTCGTGGGTGGTCATGAAGTGTGCCATTTCTGGAATGAGCATTTAATTGCTGGTCTGTGACTTGCGGAGTTCTCTTTTCCTTCAGGCATGGCTGTCAGCAAAGGGGAAGAGAGTGACTGCCCCATCAGCCTGAGATGTTGTGACTATAAAGAGCAGAGACCCTGCCGACCTTCAGAGGACATGTATAGTGAGAGAGAATTAAATCTTTCAGTTTTAAATCACTGATATTTTGGTAGTGTTTGTTATGGTAGCAGAATCTAATCTATACTGACTGATACAAGGATGAAGTTATTCTGCAAGGTATTAAGACATAATGATTTAAAAAGTTTGGTACTTGTGCAAGATGAAGGCAACAGTGGCATAGAATACAAAGCATAGGGATAGACCCAGGAATATATGGGACCCGAAAGTGGCACCACAAATCAAAAGAGACCATTTCATGGAGGGACGATTTCTTCCTGTAAGGAGAAATTAAAAAACAGAACAAAACTCTGGATTATTGTCTAACTTCATGTGCAATAGTTAATGCCCCATGAAGCCCTAGCAGGAAGCAGTTGACACATTCAAATAGGGTAGTTAAAAGAATTTAATGAAAGGACCATTCACAAAGTGGAGGAGGTTAGGGGGTCTAACAAGGAAAGGTGAACCATAGAAGGACTGGCCACAACAAAAAGCCACTCCCACCCCTGTATCTAATGAAGGATGAGAGGGGAGGCTGTTGCCAAAACGCAAGAGCCACAGCCGTGGTTCAGGAGATCCCAGACAGGAGCTGTAGCCTTTGTAGCCAGGCGCAGCCGCTGCAAAACAAGCCAGCGAAAGAGGATGGGGTCGGAGAAGGCAATAAACAATTTAGCCTCTCTCCTACCTTCACATCTCCTGCTGGCTCTTCACTGCTAAAACTCCACCGGAAATCATAAGGTAAGGAAACCCAGGTGGGGAAGTTCAAGTGTTCTTCTTTTGGGGAGAAGCAATGTAAGACTAATGAAGAGGGGAACTGGAGAGACAAAAAAGGATATCTAGCACAAGTGAGTTAAAAATAAATAGTTGAGATGGCATTCTAGTTTGTGCTTTTGTCTTGCATGGCAGTTAAGGACAAGGGAGATAAAGTGATAGCCGGAAAAAATAGGATTGAGGAAGAGTTTTATAGAATGGAACATATTCCAAACATAGAATATTCCTATACGTTGCATTAGTGGAAAGTGAAAAACAAAGAGTCAGTTAAAGCAGAGGAGGATCAAAATTAATGGATGTCAAGAGTGGTAGAATTAATCTAAGGACAAAGAGAGTGAAATTATATGACTAATTTAGTGGGCCAATGTAAACATTTGATTCCCATAATATAATTAACCCTCATTTAACAACTCGGGTGGTATTTGCAGGTTCACTCAGAGGTTACTTGGCTGCCTGGTCACCATTCACTCCTGTGAGAAGCTGGAGTTTGTTCTATAGTTAATTGGTAGCTTCACTTTTACAAACTATTTTTCCTCACAGGAGCTCCTAGTTTTCATAACATTATACTACTATGTGCTTTTATTTTCTGAATTTGTTACATGGTGGTGCTAATGTTTCTCTGTATTCAGAGAATATATGTAGACCCACCACTACTCCCGGGTTAGTGTCTTTGGATCAAAGATCAAGACAACTTGAATGCTTGTGATCTACAATTTAGATGGTATGTCTAGCCAAAGCCTTGGGAATTCAGGAAGCTAGCCTTGTGTTCTTAAACTTGACTCTTCTGTGGAAAGAATATTTACTATCTCTTGCTCTGTCATATCAGCTCTCCTACCTCCTGTGATTTGTTTTCCTGAGGCTTTTGAGAGTTATTTCAAAACTCCAGACATTTTAAATGTATTGTCCATTTAAGTTTTCAGTTTTTCCTCTCTCATAGCAAAAGTTTTTGTTTTTTGCTTTTCGGGTTTTTTGTTTTGTTTTGTTTTTGTCTCAAGATAATAGGAGGCTTTCAATTAAACTTTTTGAAAAAGAGCTCTGGTTATTTTCAGTCACAGTGAAATGAATGCTAAGAAGCATGTATCAAAAGGACAAAAAATGCCAAAAACATTGAAGAAGATCAATCAGAAAAATCTATTTTTCCCTCCGAAAATTAAGTTCTTTCTGGCTTTGTCTGAGAAAGAAAGGATTTCTTTATATAACAGAGTACAGAGAGAATGTTCAAGGCTTGTCCTACTTCCACAGAACTCTTAAGTCATATTAGGCCAGAATGCTTGCCTTGTATAAAGTATCTCCTTGAATCTGGGTTATTTCAAATAAAGGTCTTAATAAAAGCTTACAGAACTTTTTTCCCTTGGAAAAAAGATTATGATGAAAATGTAACAAAATGCCTCCTCCCTCAGCCCCCATTCAACCCTGAGATGTGAAAATGTGTATATCAATTCATAGCTTTGAATAATAGAGGCTTGGATATATACATAAACAGAGAATGAAATTAATAAACTGACATACAAGCGTTTATTTCGGGTGAAATCATAGGTTTGGGAATAAATCTCAAAATATCTCCATACAATGGCCTCAGTTCAGTTTAGTGGGAAGAGCATGGGCTTTTGGAGTCAGACCTGGTAAGTCACTTTCTTCAGAGCTAGGAAGAAATAAATCCTACCTTGTAGATTTGCTGTAAAGATTAGAGACATTTTACAAATTCATTCATTAAACATCTAGTGTATACTAGATGTCTTTTCTATGGGCTAAAACGACATGGGTAAGTAAGGCACAGTCTTTACACTTTAAAGACTGTAGAGCAATACTTAAAGTGCCTGGAACACAAGAGTTGCTCAATAAATTCAATACATTGTTGATACTATTCAAGTAAATTGTAACTCCCTATATGTAACAAATCAAGAAGTGTGTGTTCATAAAGTAATGCTTTGGAAAGGAAATGGGTAAGAATTTTTTCCCTGCCTTGTTTATACTGGTCTTTCCAGGACAACTTTCCCACAATTTCTGAGGACCCTCCACCCCCAGTCCCAAATTCCTTCCCTACAACATATGCATGCTCACAAGCATACACATGAATGTGGCACATAATCACTATCACATAATAGATTATCAGAATTTTGGCAATAACCTTGGGATATCTTGCTGGAGATATCTAATCCAGCTATACGAATTTTGGCAAATTACTCAACCTAAAATTTATAGTCTCCTTTCTTTAAAGTGAAGTTAGGAATACCTCCGTCATTTCATATGTTTGAGGAAAAATAAGATAATATGACAGAAGTTAACATATATTAATTTAAAAATTAATTGGTTTCATCATTCGTAATGTTATAATACTGTTCACTTGGTTACAGATGAATGTATTCTTAAACTATAATAGAGTAGAAAATTGTCTTTCTAGAAATATATTTGGGATGAAGATTCATTTTTTTCTTGAAAATCAAATCCATTGAATTATACTGGAAAGATATTATTTATATTTGATTACAAATCATTTTGTAAGTCCTTTTGCATAGAGTTCCTGACCAAAGTCTGTGTGTGGAGGCTTCCTCACACCAACAAGCAGTCTTTGGACTCCAGCAGGATGTCAGAATTCAACTCAATTCTGACACTATCTACCTGAAGATGGCATCAGATCCCACAGGTGAAAGACTCAGTCACACAAGACTGCCCTTCACTTCAGATGGCAGTTGCAAGCCCATGTTCTTACCTGTACTTCTGACCCACTGGCTACAAACTGGAGGTTCCAATGAACCCGTCCAACTCAGGATGTCAATCACAAGTCCAGGTTCTTACCTGTACTTCTGACCCACTGGCTATAAATCAGAGATTCCCATGACCCCCTCATGGGGTTCAGTTAATCTGCTAGAATGGCTCACACAACTCAAGAAAACCTGTTTACTCACTAGATTACCAATTTATTACAAAGGATATTAAAGGATATGAATCAACAACCAGATGAAGAGAGACATAGAGCGAGGTCTGAAAAATAGGAGCTTCTGTCCTTATGGAGCTTGGGGCCTGGCACAGTGGCATGTGGAAGCGTTCTGGTTCCCCAGCTTGGAAGCTCTCTGAGAAAAGGGCCTGCAAGCTGTCTGTTTGGTTTTCTATGGAAGCTTCATTATGTAGTCATGATTAACTAAGTCTTTGGCCACTGGCAATTGATTTCAGCCTCAAGTCTCCCCTCCGCTCCCCAGAAATCAGAGGGTGGGACTGAAAGTTCCAATCCTCTGATCACTTGGCTGGTTCTCCTGACAACTAGCCCCCAACCTAGGTAGGGGTCCAGAAGTCACCTTCATTAACATAAACAAGTCAACCATTTCACCTTATGGCCCTGAAGCATTTTCAGGAATTGAGGACCAAATACTATAGCAAAATATGCTCTCATCACTCAGGAAATTCCAAGGGTTTTGGGACCTGTGAGCCAGGAACTGTGGATGAAGACCAAATATATCAGAGAAATATATTTTGGTCATCTGAATGACCAAATATATACATTTCTTATAAATCGCAATATCACACCTGTCTTAGGAATTCAATTTCTAACTCTTTATTAATGGGATGTGTTAGTAAAAAGTGCTGGACCCAAACACAGATCTCACAGTTGTCTGTGAGATACAGAGGTAGAAAAGGAGTCAGTGATCGAGCTAACTGCATGGTGTCATTTTCACTGTGTGAGCAAGCTGATTTACTGAGAGTCAGCTTCATGAGATCTTACAGTGAGGGTACTAGGAATAGAATTTAATACACTATAAAATGAAATTAAATAGTTCTATTTTTGCTTCCCCCTTTCAAACATTAAAAATTACTAGGATAAACCTCCAAAAACTGTAGTTCTTCACTTCTTCTGGTTAGCCTTACATATAAAGTGTTTTATACTGGTAAGAACTGTGTCCAGAAAACATGTTTCTGAGAATTAAATTTAAAACATATCAATGACTTGAATACAGCCTCTGGAAAACAGATATGCCAGGAAATGAAACTCAATATGAATAAGATTACCAGACTTGTTAAAAGATCAAGTAGCTTTCCCTGCTACTCAAGTACATGGTGTCAAGAAAAGGGAAGTGTCAATTATAAACATTATTGAGTACCACAGGCAAATTATTGAGGACCACTTTGAACGTTTGGAAGGGAAAGATATAATTTCAGCATGGAAGGCAAAATTATTATAGACTCTAAGGTAGGGTTAATACACCTGGTTTAAATTATAGAGAAAGACTGGTAAATAGAATTAATTGTAGTGAGCTTACTTCCTCTCTCTAACAGGCTCAGCAAAGTGGAAAAAAGACTCTCTTTTTTTTTTTTTTTAGAAATTTTAATTTTGAAAGTATTACTTACATGGATATTTCAAAACATATTTTGTTTCGTTTTGTTTGTTTACTCTGAACAAACTGAGCAATTGACCTAATAGTATAGATATGCTTGCTAAGTGTAAACTATCAATTACTTCCAGAACTCATCTTCCATTGCATCAAATGTTGAGAAATAAAAAGAATTAATGCTTACTGAATAATTACTACTTCAGGTATTGTGCTAACAACTGATCTTTGTTATGCTAACATTTTTTAAAAACCAGTGCTTAAACTTGAAACTGATAGAAACAATTGAAAGGAAGGAAAGTACAATTATATATGAAGGAACATACATCACTACTTTGGCTATTGACAGGTATTAGAACATTAATAAGACTTTCTGTAATGACTGAGTTTAGAAACCCTGAGTAAACAGACAAAATTATTTAAAACAGAAGATGTTTAGTAGAGAGGCAGGACTAAATAATATTTAGATAATATCAGAAAATGACCAAAACTTTATTATCCTATAAAGCTGAAAGGTATTATAAATAGCCTACAAATAATCTTATTACATGTTTTCATGTTACAATATGAGAAAATACGAAGCAGAGATATTTATTGACTGGCCTGACATCTCAAAGGGCTGGAAGGCAGAATTCCTGGTTTTAAAATCCATCTTAACTTCGTATCAGACTTTGCTTAGATTTGAAATGAGTGTTAAGAGCAAGGTGACATTATGAGGTGATAGACTGTCAGGGCTAAATATGCATCTATTTAATACCAATTCAGACTTCACTAGCTAGCGCTGGTGACCTGCAGCATTGGTATGTAGTATCTATTAATGGAAATTTGCAAATGCAAAGAAATCTAAGTGTTGATGAGAATTTTATTCACACTATGCCGTTTTCCTTACACAGACTTTCCTTTTACTAAGTACAATTCTTTACTTCTTTTCTTTTCCACATTTTATCCACTTCTAGTTAATTAAACATTGCATCTAAAGAGATGTTTGCCTAAAATGGTCTTGCATTGGCAAAAGCTGCTCAGATTGCAATAGAATTAGAATTCTGAGAGAGAGTAAACCTCAATTTACACCATGTCCAGTTAAGTGTTACAGATACCAATAATGCAAATGAAAAGAAATGTCTTCTTCAACAGTCACTTCTTTTATATTACTTTGTATGTTTAAGTCAATTCCATATAGAACCTATATAATGATGAATATTTGAGGAAGTATTTATTGCTGTTTTATTGTTTGATAGAAATAACCTGCATAATTGACCTAATGCATGTATATAGAGAATAACTTCTAGCTATTGTTTAAACAACTAAAAGAATTGCTTGCTATGTCCTCTCTGCTTTCTAAGGGTCTGTAGGTAGCTAAAATAAAATAGCAAAATAGCCCCAGAAAATCCTTTCACTCTGATAATGTCTTTTTATTTATTTATTTATTTATTTTATTGCAGTAACATTGGATTATAACATTATATAGCTTTCAGATGTACATCATAATATATATTGAATTCTGTGTAGATTACATCATGGTCACCACCCAAAAAATAATTATAGTCCATCACCTCACATGTGAGCCTAATCATCCTTCTTGCCCTCACCCCTACCCCTTTCCCCTATGGTAACCACCAATCCAGTTTCCTGTTGCTATGTGTTTGTCGTTTTCATCTTCTACTTCTGAGTGAGATCATACGGTATTTGACTTTCTCCCTCTGACTTATTTCACTTCGCATAATACCCTCAAGGTCTATCCATGTTGTCACAAATGGCTGGATTTCATTATTTCTTATGGCAGAGAAGTATTCCATTCTGTATGTATACTGCATCTTCTTTATCCATTTGTCCCTTGATGGGCATCTAGGTTGCTTCCAAGTCTTGGCTATTATGTATAATGCTGCAGTGAACATAGGGGTGCTGGTATCTTTATGCATTTGTGTTTTAAAGTTCTTTGGATAAATACGAAGCAGTGAGATAGCTGGATCATATGGTAGATCTATTCTTAATTTTCTGAGGATACTCCATACTGCTTTCCATAGTGGCTGCATCAGTTTACACTCCCACTGGCAGTGTACAAGGGTTCCCTTCTCTCCGCATTCTCTCCAACACTTGTTGTTTTCTGTCTTGTATTTATAGCCATTCTGACCGGAGTGAGGTGATACCTCATTGTAGTTTTGATTTGCAATTCGCTGATAGCTAGTGATGCTGAGCATCTTTTCATATGCCTCTTGGCCATCTGTATATCTTCTATGAAAAAATCTCTGTTCAGATCTTTTCCCCATTTTTTAATTGGGTTGTTGATTTTTTTGTTGTCAAGATGTATGAGTTCTTTGTCTATTTTGGATATTAACCCCTTATCAGATATATGGTTTGCAAATATCTTCTCTCAATTGTTGGGTTATCTTTTCGTTTTGTTGATGGTTTCCTTTGCTGTGCAGAAGCTTTTTAGTTTGATGTAGTCCCATTTGTTCATTTTTTCTTTTGTTTCCCTTGCCAGGTCAGACATGGTACTTGAAATATGCTGCTAAGACCAATGTCAAAGAGCGTACTGCCTAAGTTTTCTTCTAGAAGTTTCATGGTTTCGGGTCTTAGATTCAAGTCTTTAATCCATTTTGAGTTGATTTTTGTGCATGGTGTAAGGTAATGGTCTACTTTCATTCTTTTTCATGTGGCTGTCCAGTTTTCCCAACACCATTTATTGAGGAGACTCTCCTTTCTCCATTGTGTGCTCTTGGCTCCCTTCTCAACTATTAGCTGTACATAAAGGTGTGGGTTTATTTCTGGGCTCTCAATTCTGTTCCGTTGATCTGTGCATCTGCTTTTGTGCCAGTACTATGCTGTTTTGGTTACTATGGCTTTGTTGTTAGTGTATAGAAACACAACTGATTTTTGTATGTTGATTTTGTATCCTGTGTCTTGACTGTATTTCTAAAAGTTTTTTAGTGGATTCTTTAGGGTTTTCTATATATAAAATCATGTCATCTGCAAAGAATGACAGTTTCACTTATTTTCCAATATGGATCCATTTTATTTCTTTTTCTTGCCTGATTCCTCTGGCTAGGACTTCCAATACTATATTAAATAAGAGTGGTTCCAGTGGGCATCCTTGTCTGGTTCCTGTTCTTAGAGAGATAGCTTTCAGTTTTTCTCTATTGAGAATGATATTTTCTGTGGGTTTGTCATATATGGCCTTTATTATGTTGAGGTATTTTCCTTCTATACCCATTTTACCCTTGTCTGGTTTTGGTATCAGGATAATGTTGGCTTCTTAGAATGAGTTATGAAGCCTCCCCTCCTTTTCAATTTTTTTGGAAGAGTTTGAGAAGGATAGGTATTAAGTCTTCTTTGAATGTTTGGTAGAACCGCTTTTGCTGTATCCCATAGTTTTTGGCATGTTGTATTTTTATTTTCATTTGTCTCCAGGAATTTTTTAATTTCTCCTTTGATTTCTTCATTGACCCAATCGTTGTTGAGTAGCATTTTGTTTAATCTGCACATTTTTGTGGGTTTTCTGGTTTTCTTCCTGGAGTTGATTCCTAGTTTCATACCTTTGTTGTCAGAAAAGATGCATGGGATTATTTCGATCTTCTTAAATTTATTGAGACTTGTTTTGTGGCCTAATATATGATCAATCCTAGAGAATATTCCATGTGCATTTGAAAAGAATGTGTATTCTGTGGTTTTTGGATGGAATGTTCCATATATATATCCACTAAGTCCATCTGGTCAAACGTGTTTTTTAAGGCCAGTGTTTCCTTATTGATCTTCTGTTTGGATGATCTATCCATTGGTGTAAGTGGAGTGTTAAAGTCCCCTACTATTATTGTATTACTGTCTATGTCTCTCTGTATGTCTGTTAATAATTGCTTTATGTATTTAGGTGCCCCTATGTTGGGTACATAGATATTTGTAAGTGTTATATCTTCTTGTTGGATTCTTCCCTTTATCATTATGTCTTATCATTACCTATATCATTATGTCTTCTTCGTCTCTTGTTACAGTTTTTGTTTTAAAGTCTATTTTGTCTGATGTAAGTATTGCTACACCCACTTTCTTTTCATTACCATTTGCATGGAATATCTTTTTCCATCCTTTCACTTTCAGTTTGTGAGTGTCTTTAGGTCTGAAGTGTGTCTCTTGTATGCAGCATATATATGGCTCTTGTTTTTTTATCCAATTGGCCACCCTCTGCCTTTTGATTGGAGCATTTAATCCACTGACATTTAAAGTTGCTATTGATAAGTATGTATTTATTGCCATTTTGTTACTTTTTTTTCTGGGAATTTTAGTAGTTCTTCTCTGTTCCTTTCTTTTTCTCTTGCCCTTGTGGTTTGATGGCTTTCTTTAGTAATATGTCTGATTTCTTTTGCCTTACTTTTTTACCTACTTATTATAGGTTTCTGATTTGTGATTACCCTGAGGATCCTATATAATATTCTATGCATATAACAGTCTGTATCAAGTTGATAGACTCTTTACCTTGACCTATTTCTAAAAGTTCTACTTTTTCACTCCCCTCCTCCCACATTTTATGTTTTTGAAATCGTATCTGATCTCTTGTTTTGTGTGTGTCTATCCATTACCCTCTTATCATTGAAATAGCTAATTTTAGTACTTTTGTCTTTTAACCTTCATCTTATCTTCACAGGTGGTTGATCTGCTACCTTTACTGTATTTTTACCTTTACCAGTGATTTTGTTGCCTGTTTTTTTTGGGGGGTGGGAGGTTTTGATAATTTTTTTATCCCTAGTTATGTTCATCACTTTCCCAATTAAATAAGTCTCTTCAGCATTTCTTGTAGAACTAGTTTCTTGGTGATAAACTCCTTTAATTTTTGCTTGTCTGGGAAGCTCTTTATCTCTCCTTCCATTCTGAATGAGAACCTTGATGGATAGAGCGTTCTTGGCTGTAGGTTTTTTCCTTTTAGCACTTTAAATATGTCATGCCATTCTCTTCTCGCTTGTAGGGTTTCAGCTGAGAAGTCCACTGATAGCCTTATGGGCTTTCCTTTGTATGTCACTTGTTGTCTTTCTCTTGCTGCTTTTAGAATTCTCTATCTTTAATTTTAGTCATTTTAATTGTAATATGTCTTGGTGTGGGCCTCTTTGGGCTTATGTTTTGAGCTCTCTGTGCTTCCTGTACTTGGATGTCTGTTTGCTTCCTTAGGTTAGGAAAATTTTCAGCTATTATTTCTTCAAATAATGTTTCTGCCCCTTTGTCTCTCTCTTCTCCTTCTGAGACACCTATAATACAAATATTAGTGTGCTTGATATTGTCCCAGAGTTCCCTTAGACTGTTCTTATTCTGTCTAATTCTTTTCCTTTTTCTGCTCAGCTTGGGTGATTTCCTCTAGTCTTTCGTCTAGCTGACTGATCTGTTCTTCTGTATCATCTACTCTGCTATCGAGTCCCTCTAGTGAATTTTTAATTTCCAGTGTTGTGTTCTTCATTTCTGATTGGTTCTTTTTTATATTTTCCTCTGTTGTTGTTTTTATAATTTCCTTTGTTTTTCATATTTTCTCCGTTGATGAGCTCACTGTGTTCATCCAGTCTTCTCCCAATATCTGTGAGCATCCTTATGATATTTTGTTTGAACTCTTTGTCTGGTAGGTTATTTCTGTTTCATTTCGCCCTTTTTGTGTGGTTTTCTCCTGTTCCTTTGCTTGGAATGTATTCCTTTGTCTCCTCATTATGCCTCTTTCTCTGTGCTTATTTCTATGTATTAGGCAAGTTGGCTATGTCTCCTGATCTTGGAGAAGTGGCCTTATGTAAGAGATGCCTTTTGAGGCCCAGCAGTGTGCTTCCCTCTCATCAGCAGTCCAAATGATCCAGGAGTGACCCCTTTGTGGACTAATTGCTCCCTTCTGCTGTGGCAGGGTTTCTCTTAATGCAGATACCCAGGGAGTCTAGTCTTTCCTTCCCTGGCCAGTTGTTTGTAAATCCAGCTTGAGGAACCTTAGCACCATAGGCTACAAGGTCTAACAGTACATTCCTGTTGCAATTTTCCTGTTAATTGGGTAGGTACCCAGTATAGCTGGTTGCTAGGCTCAGGGGCTTACAGTTCCTATAGGCCTCAGGCATACAAGGCTGTTGTCAGTTTTCTTAGGAGTGCAGCTGGCCCTCGGCATTGGAACACTCAATTGTTTCAGGCTTTGGAAGGTGGGGCTGATCCTTTTTATGGCTATTTATGAAGCACAGGTCTCTGCCACTGATAAGCCTCACCCCCCACAGGTACACACACCGTCAACACAGTTCTGGTCTGTGCACACTTCCCAACCCCCTGGAGCATAGCCCAATGCCCCACTGCAGAGGCCCCCACCTCTCCACCAATGCCCCCCACAGTTCACCTGGTCCTCACCAAGTCCCTGCCCCACAGAGGCAGACACACTCTCCTGTCTGTAAAGGATCAAGCACTCAGTCAATGCAGGCTGACAAGTAGCCTGAGGGCTTGCTGTTGGGTCGAGCTGGTCCCTAGGGCAGGCTGCCTGCCCTGGCTGAACTGGATTAAATCTGCTCTCTAGTGGGTGTGGCAGACCCCTGGGCTAACAGGCCAGGGGAAGAACCTCAATGGTTTCTGCCGGGGTCTGTGTCAGCACACCTGGACCATGTCAAAATAATGGCTCCCACCAATGTCACAGTCTCCAGAGAGGTCCCTCCTGTCACAGAGATGCCCCCAGAGCCCAGCAGGTGAGTCTCTTTTCACCAAAGTACTCTCAGCCTTCTCTCTGGTGATTTTAGGTTGCTGAGACAGGTGAGTTTGTGCCTGTGCCCTTTAAGACCCGGTCTTTTCAGCTTTTGTCTGATAGCTTTTCTAGGGGTATTCCCCACTGCAGTTAATAGCCAGCAAAACCAGATGGTAAGACCCTCGTCTCAGCTGTGCTGAGTTTGAAGGATGCTTATAGCAGTATCAGCCCCCTCTCTGGACCTCACTTCTCCAGGGAGGGCTGCGTACCTTAGGGTTGCTTCTGCCTGGCCAGCTGAGAAACTCCGCTTCTCCTGAAGGTGGCTGTTTTTCTCTCCAGATGGAATTTCTGCTTCTGCCTTAGTCAGGACTGTGCCTTGTTGTGGGGGTTCTTTTTATCCAGTTTTAAATTTTCTATCCTGGGAAATTTTCCAAAAATAGTTGTAACCTGGCTGTGTTCATGGGAGGAGATGAGTTCAGAGTTGGCTTACACCGCCATCTTGACCTGATAATGCTTCTTAAAAATATTTTAAAATTAATATTACCATGAATGAGTTAATGTTTTAAAAATCTTATTCATAAAAATATATAAGGTGCTCATGAGAGAATAGGGTTCTGATCTTAAAATCAGAAGATCTAGATTAAAGTTCTGCTTGGACCACTTAACAATTTGTCAAGTGTGTTTTCTCATCTGTAAAATGCGGATTATACCAACCTTATTTCTTGTTATGAAATAATAATTGTATTTTGTTAATTGTAATATTTTTAAAAGTATATTTCTCTAAAAATATGAATTAAATAGATAGATGGAGATATAAATAAAGGTATGCATATCAATGTGTGCATGTAGATATGACATACACGTTTTTCAAAGATAAAATATACTAAGCTTTTTTTCTGAGAAAACAGAAAAAATGGGAAGCACACTGCATATCTTAATGGAGAATGAAGCATCAGAGATCCTGAAAAAAGAAAGCTGTGGAAGACAAAAATAAGCCAACTTTACATTTACACTTAGTTGGAGCACTTTAGCTAGCTACAGATAGAGGAACACACATGATTTTGTTAAAAAGGAATTAAATTATTAATGCTCTTTATCAAAAAATGATTATATTGTTTTTTAATTTAGTGAAGAGGATATATCATAGTAAAACAAAGGAATAGCTTAATTTTAGTAAGTATTTTAGCTATATTTGTTTATAAAAGAGCTCACAAAGTTTAAGAAACAAAATTGAAAATATTAAGAGGTTGTGTAATTATGATTTTAACACTGTATTTCAATGTTAAATTTTATTGATTAGCCCTCTGCTTAAAGGAAATCAGTGCTCTTGCTCTTTCTTCCACTTTCCTCTTCCATTATTTTGTTAGTTGCCTGGATTTCTTCAAATTTCTCCTTCCTTCCTTCCTTTCTTTCTTCCTTCCTGCTTTTCACTCATTACTATGTCCTCCATGTCCTTTGTCAGTCTTTTAAACATTCAGAAAGGCTGTCTGTCTCTTTTATACACGAATATACTCTTTAAGGGGACTTATTTCTTCCCCTGGATCCTTTAAGAATGTTTTCTATATCCTTGAAGTGGCTTAAGTGGGATGTATCAGTGTATTAACTTATCCCTATTTCCAGGAATATAGGATGCTGTTTTGATTCACAGGATTACTCTCCTGTTATATCAGAGAAATACCTTATATTTTAAATAGATGTTGTTCTCTATTCTCTGGACGTACTTTGCTGAGCAGTCGTTATAATTTGGTTCTACATATGTACATACATATCACTGTTTTCTAACTTCTCTATTTTCCTCTCTATATCATCCTAAGTCTTTCTTTCCTATATGGCAATAGTATTAATTTCTATCTTATTTAATTTTGTTCCATGATGTTTCTAATAAATTAATAGTTTTGAAACGGAGTTATTTGTGTTTTGGCTCTGTAATCCCCATTTTCACCTCATCTATTATTTTGTCATCTCATTTTTGAACTATGCCCTCTACATCCCTTCATCTCTTCCTCTTCTTTCTATTCTTAAATTATAGGTATGTGCTATATTATAGGATACATATCTTATCTAAGTAGGATTAATTTTTATTTTTTTAATACAAACAACACATGAAGTTTTAGGATGCCAAGAAACCTGGAGACTGGTCAAAGCATATTTCTACTGCTTATTTACTCTCTGATCCAAATAAAATTACAAAACATCCTCACATGTCCTTTATAAGTGCATTGTCTTTTTTCTTCAAAGGCTATAGCAGATCTTGAACTGCTTCCCACCCCCTAACCACCACCCTATGGAGACAGTGGACACAGGTTTTTGTCACCATCCATGCATCTGTTTCAAATGATAAAGGCACTCTGAATCTATGAAAGGACAGACTTGATGGGTAGTGATGATGCACGTTTAATACAACCATCCTTTGAGACCACCTCAGTAGGCATGTCCTTTTCTTCATTTAGTAGAAACATTAAAGAACAAACTGAAACAATCTTTGAACAGGATAAATTTATCAAGAACTTCACAAGTATCGCACTGTGAAGCATGTGAATTTAACCCTCCAAGAAAAAAGCAGGCAATGTGATAACTTGAGAACTTTAATTAGCAAGTTTTTAACTCCACCTTTCTTCCCAAGTGAGAAAGTGGAAAACAACAAATTTTGTATGCTTGGCATATTGCAGTTTTAAGGCTTATAAAAGAGGAATATGACCTATAAAGGTGAATTTCTCCCAACAAATTTTGTCTTGATATTTTATTTCCTCACGCTCATTAGTGTGATCAATTCTGTTCAAAAATTATATTGGCTCCAAATGGTGGGACTGAATTTTCCTTGACTGCCTCCTTACCATGTTAGAACCCTCTCCTGTCACTCCATCCCAGGTAGGGTTTGAGAGATGGAGCAGTAGTTCTATCTGCTTGTCTATGGCTTTATAGGAAAGAAACAGAGCTGTTTTATAGACAGATTTCCTGCCTTGGTTAACTAGGTTTTTCTCTCTCTTTTGAAATTTAACTAAATGTTTTTGCCAGCATTCACTCCACCAGGCCAAAGTAAGTCTTATTTCAATGAAAAAGCACTCTTGGTTTTGGGTTTTTCTCCTACTTCATCGTCTTGGAGTTCCAGGAAATGGGGAGCCCTGGTGGTTTTTCCTGATTCCACTGAAATCCTCAGATCTTCATAGTGATGAGCCAAAGCTGCCACTCTTAAGGGCTTAGTATGACTTTTCTGGGGCTGCCTCCTCTCATTGTTCATCCACTTCTCTGTGATGAGGATTTAGTGATAATTCTTACAGTTTTATTAACTCATTATTCTTTTCTTGGCAAGGTTTTGTGATATACGGTGTGATCAGGAATGCTGCTAAGCTGTGCCTTCCCAGATCTGCCTTTGCATTCCTAGACATTGCTTTTGGGGTTTTCTGGCAGGAGACTATAGCCTATTCCTTGTTTGGTTGCTACTGGTTAACCCGTTCCTAAATTTTACTTTTTTCCCCTAGTTTCTCTAGGTATTAAAGAAAGGAGATTCTAAGATCTGTCCTATTTTCTCATTTTTATGTTGAAGATTTTTTTATTTTCCTGTGAAAGTCTTTAAATGAAAACAGATTGATTTGAATGGACTTGTGTATACTTGTTTAAAATGGTTAAGTAACCAGAACTGGATGCTCACTCACAAGTTCAAAGGAATATATTAGATCATATTTTCAGTTTCTGTGTATCAAGAATGTGTAAACAGAATGTGAACCAATAGTATTAGGGTGTATTCATGACACTAAAATGCTTATACCAAATCACTGAGAGTAGAGTAGTGTCATAGTTAAGAGGCCGTATGTCATTTCTAAATAATAATATTGGGGCTGGCCCGGTGGCACAGTGGTTAAGTGTGCACATTCTGCTTCAGCGGCCCCAGGGTTCACTGGTTCTGATCCTGGGTGTGGACATGGCACCGCATGGCAAGCCGTGCTTTGGCATGTGTCCCACATATAAAGTAGAGGAAGATAGGCGCAGATGTTAGCTCAGGGCCAGTATTCCTCAGCAAAAAGAGGATTGGCAGCAGATGTTAGCTCAGGGCTAATCTTCCTGAAAAAAAAATTAAATAAATAAATAAGTAAATAATAATATTGAGGCCACATGTCATTGACTAAATTCACTTTTGGTTTTTCTATTTTGTTGACAGTATTCAAAGTACTAGAATTTTGATTCATTAATTTTACCTACCATTTTTCTATTCTTTACCTCATTAATTTTATGTGTATGCTTTATTTTATTTCCTTCTTGTACTTTCTCTTGTTTTACTTTGCTTTCTTTTTCTAGCTTTTGGAGTTTGAAATTTAAATCAATTATATTTTGGGGGCCAGCCCATGGCTGAGTGGTTAAATTCACATACTCTGCTACAGTGGCCTGGGGTTTGCCAGTTCAGATCTTGGGTGCGGACCTACACACCACTCATCAAGCCATGCTATGGTGGCATCCCACATAGAAGAACTAGAATGAGTTACAACTAGGTTATACAACTATGTACTGGGGCTTTGGGGAGAAAAAAATCAATTGCATTTTTTAAATTTTTGTTGATAGAATGTTAATGTGTATGCATTTTCTTCTGATCATTGCTTTAACTCTCATAGATTCTGATACATAGTGTTTTCATTATCATTATTTTCCATAACTTTTGTATTTTCTCATTGTATTTGGCCATTCACTCAAGAATTGTTTAGTTGAAGCCTTTTTTTTTTTTTTTTTTTTTTTTTTGCTGAGGAAGATTCAACCTGAGCTAACATCTTTGCCAATCTTCCTCTATTTTGTAGCTGGGTCACTGCCACAGCATGGCTGATGAATGGTATAGGTCCTTGCTCAGGATCTGAGCCTGTGAACTTGGGCTGCTGAAATGGAGCATGCCAAATTTAACCACTATGCCACAGGGTGGCCTCTTGAAGGGGTTTTTGTGATCAGTGTTTGCAATAGCTTCATTTTATAAAACTTACTGATATCTTCCTTGTAACTCAATACATGATCAATTTTTGTGAATGTTTCCTATTTAATTGAGGAAAAAGTATAGTCTCTATTGTTGGTTTTTAATATGTATCCATGAGATCTGCTTTATTGATTATGGTGTCTCAATATTCCATGTCTTTACTTGTTTTAGTCTACTTGGCCTGTCTTGCACTGCAAATATTGTGTTAAAGTCTTTTATTATTATTCTATTTATTCTGCCTACATCTCTTACATCTTTACATCTTATTTTGCCGTTTCAACTTTATTTAAATGAGGCATAGATATTCATAATCGTTGTAGCTTCGTTATGATTTATGGATTTTTAACTTCAGAAAATGGCCTTTTTTTTGTCTTGTTTACTGCATTTTGACCTGAATTATTTTTTGTCTGATAATAAGATCTCAACTCCTACTCTCTTATTGTTTCCATATTCCTGACAGGCTTAAAATGTATGTATTTTTGACTACTGAAACAAAGCTAAATTTTAGCATAGAGTTAAACTTTGCTTTATCAACCAATCTGGAAATCTTTTTTTAAATAAGCTAGCTCAACTTATTCATGTTTATTGATCTGACAGATATGTTTGATCACAACTCTGTATTTCTTATATAATTTTTGTGTATATTATGTTATACTCATTGTATTTCTTTCTCCATTTGGTGTCCCTGATTTTCTAAAATTTCTTTTGTAATTAAGAAGGCTTTGCACCTTTGTTCCAATAATTCTCTTTTTATTTATACCTTTAATAATGCTTGCTGGTCTTACTTAACCATTTACTATCTGGTTTGTCAATTTTAAATGGTATCCTTTGTCACGCACATTTTACCTACCAAAAAATCAATAACCTCATTCTACTTTCCCCTTTCTCTCCCTTCTCCATCCACTTATTTATAGTTTTATCCTTTATACTCTGTCAGAATACACAATGCTTACATGCTGTTGTCCCACCCCGCTGTGTCCTTACTCTGTTTTAGTCTTGGTTCTACAGTTAAATATATTAAATACCATCAGTCTTTTTGTTGAAGTTTCTCTAATAATCACTTTGGTTTGATGAAATGCATCCTATCATACATTTCTCAGAGAATCAAACTTTGTACAGAATTCCTGAGTTTTTTAATGCTTAAAACTATAGGCTTGATACTAAATATGATGGTTGACTTGAGGAAACATATTTGTGCAATTTTTTTAAGGTGCAAGCTGAACTGGCCTTTTTTTACAAGAAAAACCATTTTTACTTGAAAGACAGCTGGTAGACCAACTCTACTTATTTAGACTTGGATATTTAGCTTCAATTTTCTCAAAAATTAAACTGAACTTTCCACTTTAAGAAAAACAATTGACAATAGTTGTTGTCAATGATAAAATTCAGCTTGTAAGTAAAAATAGAATTTTGGAAAACTTGTATCAACCTCCCTGAAGTTGACAGCTTCTCAATATTCAAAGAACTTTTTGATGGTATTTTTGGTAATATTAATGTGCTTTTAATATCATATGAAATGTGTCAACATTTTGAAATCTGCATACCTCAGTGAAATAGTATTTTCCAAAATGAACACTATATGGTGTTACCAATTCAGGCATAGTTAAAAGGTTCATTCGAGGTGCAAGATAGACTGATGTATTTTAATGTCACAATACAAAAAGTTCATTGATATCGTTTCAGAGTCCACATTTCCACTAATCTTTAAGAAACTACCACTTGTCAAGTTTTAATATAGTATCAAAGATTGTCCACAATTATCTGAAAAGGATAGTAAAATATTCATTCCTTTTCCAACTATATATATCTGTGTAAGGCAGGAATTTCTTCACATATTTCAACTAAAACAACAATTGAACTGGATTTAATGCAGAAACAGGCATGAGAATCCAGCTGTCCTCTACTAAGCCAAGCATTAATTAAATTTGAAAAAATAAAATAGCATTCCTATTTTTGTTGTTGTTTTGGAAAATATATTTTTCATTAAAGTACTTATTCATAGATATATTATTGTCATTTTAACTGAATTAATCAATAAATCTTTTTAAATATCTAATTTTGAATTTTAACTAAAATTTTTAAGTTTTTAATACTGATAGCTGTAATCCACACAAAGTTTCTTTGAGGACCCTCCACTTTTTTTAAAAGTGTAAAGAAGTCCTGAGACCAAAACGTTTGAGAAAAAATGATCTACATCCATATTTAAAGACCTTCAATAAATTCCTATGGTTCTAAAGGTAAAAACCAAATTCTTAACATGGCAGCAATTAAGAATATATTATAATCACATAGACATTTATTTAGTTCCTCAGTACCATGATGTTCTCTTTTATGAACACGCTGTTCCTTCTCTTTAGAATGTTCTTCCTTATCCACTTCATCTGGTTAATTCTTTCTCATCCTTCTGGTTTCAGCTCAAGTAGCACTCCCCTAGGCTTTCTTGTCACCATGGTCTTGTACTTCAGAATGTTTTCTCTTTCTCATTATACATTTATTGATGAAAATATTTCATTGGTGGATTTCTTCCCAATAAACAGAAGAACCATAAAACCAACAATCTTGCATGTTTTTGGCTCACAGTATCCGTTCTTCCTAACAGAGTGCTTATTACAGAGTAGTGTGGGAAATAAAATATTTGTTAGTGAATGAATAAGTAGATGAATATACGAATTGACGGAGCAAAGTGTGACTCAATAAAGAATTTGACCTTGCATGAATAGCTTCTTCAGCAATGTAAAGATCCAAGATAAACACTGGAAAGAAATACATTGAGTTCACTTAAATCACTCATTGTATTTTCCTTTGTGAAATTTTATTACTATATATTTTGTTGGCTATTTCTTTTACAAATGAAATAGAAAAAGAGTAGAAATAAGAGATAATGACAATTTTATACAATTTAGTTGTGTTAGTAAGTGTTCTTGAGTGAGCCTGGTAATGAGCAATTCTTGGTAAATGACTTCTTGTATTTCACATAACTTAGTTTATTTCTTATGTTATATTAGAATTCTATTTTTTTATGTATGTCTGTCTTCCTATAGTCTCATCTATTACCTCTTTTGACCTAAAAATCTATAGTTGAGTGTATAGTTGCAACACTTATCTACTTGCATTTCCTGCAGACCTCACTTGTTACTTGCTTATCTTTGTTGAAAGTGTATGATTTATCAGTCTCCCCATGAACTTTTCATGCCTTAAGGGCTTTGACTGCATTTTATTCATTTATGTATCTGTAGGATGCAATAAGATGTTTAGCACTTGATAAACACTCAATAAATTAATATATGAAAGAATTGTTGTTAATAAATAGCATTACATATTCCTTAACATTTTTATTAAATTCTTCCAGTTAAAACTCAGGTAATGGGAGAAATCAAGATTGCATTGAAGAAGGAAATGAAGACAGATGGTGAACAACTAATAGTTGAAATACTCCAATGCAGAAATATCACCTACAAATTTAAATCTCCTGATCACTTACCAGGTATCTAATTTTATGATAATGAGCAATATAATATATCTAGGAATTCATTAGGAGTATGTCCTAAATATTCTGGAAGGTGGTAACTAAAATTTGGGCTGTACACCAAATATATCTGAAAATGTGAAATAAGAATTAAGTTCTCTTATATAGAACAAGTTATACTTTACTAGTTAAAAACTAGATTTTTTTCAACATGTCAACCTAGAGTGAGGTATTTATTATACAAGAGGAAAAAAATTTAAATTGCTAAAAAATTGGTGTATCTTTTAATCACTCTATGTTGTCTGAAACAAATTGTTCACAGTCTGCTAGCTTTGAATGAAATGTGGGAGAGCTCTCAATATACAATTAAAATTTTTTCAATAAAAATCATAGGAATAATGGACACTTAACAAGCTGAATTCCTATTTTCAGATTTATATGTGAAAATATATGTGATGAACATCTCTACCCAAAAAAAGATGATTAAGAAAAAAACAAGAGTATGTAGACATGATCGAGAGCCTTCATTCAACGAAACTTTTAGATTCAGCCTAAGTCCTGCTGGACATTCTCTTCAGGTAACTCTGTATAATATAGTTACTATTTTAAAATTTTCATTCATACTATGTTTATTTTCCATTCAATTATTCAATATTTATATAGCAATAATATACTATGTGATATTTTACCAGTTAATTAATTCTTAGAGGTATCTTCCCAGCAGCCCTTTAAAATTCCACAGCCCGCCCACCCTATCCAATTAGCTACCAAGTCTTCTCTCTTCTGTCTGCTCAGTTTATTTTATATAAATTTATTTCTGTGTTCACTGCCACTAATCCCCTCTGGGTTCTCATGTTTATCACTCAAATTATTTCAGCAGTATACTTGGCCTACTTGCCATCAATGTCTTACTCTTTTAATTTATTTCATTACACTGCTGGCAGAAGTATCTTTTAAAAACACTGGCTAGGTTTTGTTAAAATCCTTCTGTGACTCACCACTATCCTAATTCATTCAGAGTTCTCTAAGGTGAGTTCTGATTCTCTTGATTTAATCTCATTGTCTTGTGTACTTTTCTACTCAATCTATTCTTCAGTCACACCAGAATCTTTTCAAATCAGGTTAAGCCTCCAATCCTTTGCTCATATTTTTCCTCCCGTTTAGTACTCTCTTCTCCATGTCTCTCCATCTATCACAATACTCCACATCTTTCAATATAAACTCAGTCTTTTACTGATGAATGAAGATATAATTCATCACACTGTATTCACATAACATTTTGCTTATCTTATCACACTATCATCCCAGCCTGTCTTGTACAATAATTTATATACCTACCTGTCACTGCTTCTGCACTATCAGCTTCTCTAGGGCAAGGTTTGATTTTCATTGTTCTTTGTTCTACAGCCAGCACAATGCTTGTACATAGTATGTCTTCAGCAAAGGTAGAGACAAGGAAAGAAAGAGGCAAAAAGAGGAGGGAGGGAAGAGATGAAAAAATATGGGAGGAGCAAGACCATGGTACTGGCACTTAAAACAAAGACCTGGACTGGAGACAAATATAACAGATATTACAAAGCAAACATTGCATTGCGAGGATTAACTGACATTATAATGGAAAGGAATAAAAAAATTAAAGGCAACTTTGAGGTCTGTATGAACAAATATGTGATTCACAGAAATTAAGTAGTTAGAGAGAGGACCGAGAGTTTGTCTGAAACGTGATAAATTTGATAAGAAGGCAGGCTTCCAGTGAATATATACAATACCATTTGAATCCCCAAACTAGAAGCCAGAAGAAACAGTCATAATTGGAAATGTAGATTTTGAAGTCAGAAACATAAAAGTAAAGTTTTAGCCAGGAATAAAGATGAATTCCCTGAAGGAGATTCTGAAGAGAGAGACAGCAAGAGAGAAGAATTGTCAAGAATTTTGGTTAGCTCCCCCTAGTGCTCTCTACCTTTCTTTCAAATCATCTCTAAAAGAAAAAATTCCTGAGTTTGAGATCATATGGAATTTCAACTAATATAAGTTCTGCATATGACAAGAAACCATTTTGGAGTGCCTACTATAGTAAAATCACCAGTAAATGAAATGTTAAATAAAATCAATGTATATATATCTATAATATATATTATATAAATAATAAATCATAAATAAAAAATAATAAAATCAATATATATATATCTGCCTTGTGAGCTCCTATTCATTTACTCAGCACTCAAATAATTTTGTATCTGAGTTAATGTTTCATAAACTAGTAGAAAATGTGCCTAGCAAAGTTCTTTTGTGAAACTTTCTATCAGTTTAAAGATACACCTAGTTAAAATTAACTATTAATACACATCTTATCTAGAATGCTCATATCCTTCAGGTTGTGTCTTCTTTGTATTTCTTTGATGATCAAATGTCCTTAAAAGAGGTTGAAAAATATATACCTGTCTATATAATTTTGGCTATTTTTTCTAGATTTTACTTTTCTCCAACGGAGGGAAATTTATGAAAAAGACCTTGATTGGTGAAGCCTCTATCTGGCTTGACAAAGTGGATCTCAGAAAAAGAATAGTCAACTGGCACAAACTTTTGGTCAGTCCTACTCAAACCCATTGAATAAATGTGTCTGCTCAGGGTATAGAAACTGCTGTAAATAATCTCAAATCAAGACTATAGTTGGATACTATTGTACTAAGCTCTGTTTCCAGGGGTAAACATGAGAGGAGGAACAAATGGCAAAAGCATACTTAAAAGCCTCGTAAATGTATTGTTATGTAACACAGGAAAAAACTCAAATGAAAAAGTTCATATATTGAAGACAAAAAGAGGAGCTCTGAGTCCTTGGATTTCTTGTGGCTGTCAAGATAAACAGTGAGAAATTTTGATTTCTTGATGCAAATATCTCAAAGCAGAGTTAGCTATAGCTAAAGAAAGAGGTTCAGATTAATATTGTTTCTAATGCAAAGATAAAACTTTATGCAAAAGCATCTTGGTTGAAAGGAAAGAACTGATGTAACAAACCTCAATTTTCAAAAGTCCAAAAATCTTTCTTCTTTATCTTATTTTCTCAAACAGCTTACTGTTTTGAGATTCTGACATAGGATACACTTACAGTATATGTCCAAGACTAGAAGTATGGTGGTTGTGTTCACAAGGAAAAGGGAACCGATGGTCTATAAATTATGGCTTTTAGACCATATTGTACAGGTTTTCTCAGTGTCTAAATGTTACAAGAGTGAATAACACCAATTTTGGAATCCACGTTGTAAAAGCACATTTATATAATTTGAAATAATGTAGAGTGAAGATAATAGTAAGTAGAAATGGAATTACATTTTATATAAATAGAGCCATAACTGGCTAACAAAGAATGTTGCCCCACAAAATATTGGAACCTTGATTGAAAACATTGAAATCCCTATAACTTACCCTTAAGCCAAGATATTTTCAGTCTACGTACCAAAGGACCTAGATTAAATTGGTATGTTCTAGGAAGCATGACAACTTGTTCTTTGTGGAATTGCAAATAAATGTATTATCCTGCATATTTCCTTTCTCTTAATTGATGTATTAACAGAGAGAAAATTCTTCCTCTAGCAAACAAATCACATTGAGTGACAACCTTGTGACATTGAGTAATTAAATTGGTGTTATTTCCTACTCTTCCATAATGATTTTTTCCCTTAACACATTAAGTGATTGTATAACGAAAACCCTGAAACCAAACTCAAGTTCTCTCTAGTGCTCCATTTTCCTCCTCTAGTGACAATATCAGTGATTGAGTTTATCAGTGTTGGGAAAATATGTGAAAAGTCAACATTTCAGGTTAAAATATAATTTAAGCTATTTTAATAATATAGAATAAAAGGACCAATGTCTAAGTGATTAGAATGAAGTATCCTCTTCTCTATCAACAGACATCATTAACAAAGGCAGTAACATGGAGTTGTAGGAAACGCACTCAGCTGGGATTAAAAGCCTGGCTTCTGTTCTTGGTTCTGCCACTGACTGATTGTGTCACCTTGCACATGTCACTTAAACTCACTTTTCCCCAGTTTTATTATTTGTGGGATAAAAATAATTATATATTCCTAGCCTTCCTCATGGGATGTTGGGATGATCGTACTATGTAATCTATAAGAGAAGATGAAAGCACATTTCCAAATATAGTTTTATACACATATGTGAGGAATAATTATTCTGCAGCTTTTTAATTCTCACATTTTATATGTGAAAAAGCATCTTCCAAACCAATGGCAAGCATTGACATGGATAAAAGCAGCATATTAGCTCCAAAACTAATTTTTTTCTTTAAAATATAAACTTTTATTTAACTTGAAAAAAAGGTAAGGAAATAAATGAAAATGATTTTCAAATTGGTTTATTATAAATTAAAAGAATTATACTGATCTTATACTATTCCCATATCCTACTACAAAATAAATTAATTAAATTGCTTCTCAGAATATTCTCAGTTTAAAAGCTGCTTCTTTTTTCAAAGTTTTAGTAGGTTTAGAGAATCATCTCCAAATATATTGGTTGGATATTGAATTTTCTCATTTTTAAAGAAAAACAGACTTTAAATTTGAGAGGAATGGATTAAACGTAAAACATTAAAAATAAAAAAATTTCTAATAAATCCTAGGGTGCATATCTATTATATTCATAAAGAAATACAAATTTATTCTTCCTCAAGCTAAGAAAGATAACAGTCACTTTTCTTCCCTCTATTTTGTATCCCCCCCCCTTGATAATGCAATGTCATTTACCATTGATATTGCTTTAAAACGAACATGTGGGGAAGAGATCACTAAAGATTTGATATTGCTAAGATTTTATATTTAGAGACAAGTAGATCTGCTGATGGTTGCCATGAATATTTCCAGCAGAAGTTAGCACTTTAGGAAGCTTATAAAAATCACTCATAATTGGGGAGGAAAGGATTCGGGAAGATCTGACATAAAAAGGCTCTGCTATTTGCCCTTAAAAGGAAACTCTGGCTTACCTTAGGTCCTCTTCTGCAGCTGCTTACATGCATGAGAGGATGTATGGCCAGTTAGTTTACTTCATTCCAGTTGCAATTTCTTTTAGAATAACACAAATGGAGGTGCCACCAAAACAAAGATCATCCCTTGGTAGCTGTTTGATCTGAAAGAGTAGAGTCTTTCCATTATACGTGCCCCTCTGTTCCACAGAACTAGTAATGGGGCCAGGTCAATCAAGAGAGTTAACCACAGGGCTTCTTTTTGTGCACCAGCATCCCCCTTCAGAGAGCATAAGATCCTGCCAAAGTGTGCCAAGTTTGCAGCTGACCAAACTCCTAGGTTGTACTGGAATTATTCTATGCAACACTGATCCTTAAACAAATGCATTTCTTCTGAATGATGTTGATTACCCTTCTTACAACAAAACGATTTCTTTTTTAATTGCAAATAGGGCTCTTGGTATTTTTTACTTTTTTTATATATCACAGCACATGATTTTCCACTTTTTATTTTATTTTATTGGAACCAGCTTTTTTTTTATCCTGCTAGTGACAAAGTTTGTAATCTCTAAATAACATATGATTAGTCCAAATACAGTACTTAAACCTTAAAAAGCATCTTAACTTTTCCCACAATTTCATTGAGTCATCAGAGACTGAAGTTGCTTGTTGGTTTAAAATTTGGTCCTAAAGAAACTTTTAGCTGTAGAAGCAAAAGCACAAAGTGAATTTTTACAAAAGACAGGGATTTATAGATCGGTTGTTATAGACAGAGAGAACACTAATAGCAAGAAGTTGGTGTTTCCCTGTTTTTACCTAAGATTATGGAGGTTTTGGTAACTCTGAACTCATTATTTACCATTTCAGTTTAAAAGAACAGTATCCAAGACTAAGGGGCAGTGATTGTCTTTGCTCCTTACTATTACCCATATTGTAATTAATCACACTAAGAAATGCATATTTTCAGCATATCAGTGGACTTAATTTTGTGGATCACACACATTAAAATAGTCATATTGTGGGAATATTATAGCTGGTAACCAGCTGATATTGATTCTTATTATAGGAATGGTTGTGATGATAGTGGTGATAGCAGTAGCGACACTAGGTTGGTGGTGATGTGAAGTAAAATTATATACTATATTGTGCCCAATTTATTAGAAATTATTCAATCAATGTTTCATTTCATTAAGATATCATAAAGATGTTTATAGTATTTTTTTACTTTATTATTTAAATCATAACTAACAATATTTTTAAAAGGTTATTTTCATTGCTACAATGTCTAAGATTCCAAAAGCAGCCAACTACAGCTATATATGTGTTTATAACTCTATGTGTGACAGAGTGACTTTCCCTCTTTTCAAGCCTGAGATGGAAGTGAAAGAAAGTTCAATGAATAATTATGAGCTGTCTCTTTAATAATTACTTGCCTTTGATGTAATATAAGAATGAATGAGCAAACAGATATTCTCATTGAATATGACACATTGATGTTTTGTATATGGTCCATGTTGTTATTATTAAAGATACCCATTAAATCAAAATCACTTAACCAAATGATTCCTTATCTGATAGGTAGGTTGAGAGCATTTTCTTAATTCGTTACCGTGTACATAACTATACCTTTGGTAAAACAAAGTTGAAATATTAATTTCATCTGGCATTCAGCATGTGAATACGATTATCGTTTGATTGTGTCTGTATAGTTGTTGGTGATGTGCTCAGGTGCTCCCACTACTGATTAACGTATGTTCTGATATCCGAACAAAAACACAACTGATGTTAAAGGAAAAAAATTCTTGTCTGAAAAATAATAACCTAATAAAATTGATTTCAAAATAAAAAAAAAAGTACTTGGATATGTCTTGTTTCTAGCTATATGTTGCATGCCGTGTTGGTGATTTCCTGTGTTCTTTTTTTCTGTTCTACACAAATCTCTCTGGAAAATCTAATGAACAAATAAAAATTCTTGGACAAAAAGGTTGTATAAATTGAACTCAAATACATGAGAATTGTATTAAAAAATGCTTGTAAATCTGTCTTGAGTTTTACTCTATGTAAAAATATGTCTTGGTTTTGTGATTGTATACAAGATGTATCTTGATAACTTATGCAAATTGTGCTCTATAAAGGCTGTTGCCTCAGCCTTACTAATAAATATTGAAAATATCAACTTTGACTTCTTGTGTTTATCAACTTGATAAATTGATACTTAATATAGAAATAGAACTTTTCAGAATATTTTTCTCTGAAAATTATATCATAAATACATTCACTCACCCAGTTTAAAAAATATATTTTAAACTCAGCACAGATACAGAAAACAGAATTAAACAAATATGTAGCTTAATAAATTATTATACAACAGACATTCTTGTAACAACTGCCCAGATCAAGAAAGTGAACTTTGCCACCCATCTCATAAAACCTGTTTAAACCATCTCTATCACAACTCCCTCCCAAAACTCCTAACAACTACGCTGATTTTTATGATAATTATTTCCTTGTTATCACTGACAGCTGCCTAGTAAACACTAGTATACTTTTTCTGTTTTATTTTTAGTGTGTTTTCTAAGCCTCTTTTAATCTACACATTCTCCTCTCCATTCCTTCTTTTTCAGTGAATCTTATTTTTTGAAGAAACCTGGTTTTTCTTCCTGTTGGGTTTCCCGAAATTTGGATTTTGCTGATTGCATGCTCATAGTGTAGTTAACAAGTTCCTCTGCCTCTGTATAGCCTGTAACTTGGTCTTTTGCTCCACAGATTTGACTTGATTCATGTTCAAGCTCTCACAAATGGTGCTGCATTCTTCCATTAGGAGGCACATAATGTCTGGCTCACTCTCATTTTCCTGTTTAAGGCCACTGTTCTCAGTGCCTAGAATAAATCCATTAATTAAGTAGATGTTATAAATGGGGGTATTCTAATTCAATCATCATTTCTTCTTGGAATACTTTTAAGAAGATAAACTTTCCCTCAACCAGTATTTGATTACCCAGTGGTATAGTTTATATAGGAAAGTTAGTAAAAGGCAAAGAAAGTTGGAAAATTTTCCTCTATCTACTTAACATTTTTAAAAATAATAAATGGTTCCCTAGCATCCTCCACAGATGACCAATTAATTTTTGTTTTTATTTTCCTAATATCACTGTGAATCAAGGAATGAAACAAATTTGATGTGTTTTAATTCATTGAAGCTCTTCTTCTTAATGCTCCAATTTATGCTTTTTGGCCAATGGAGACATCTTTGAGTGAGCTTACATGTTTCTTATATTCCTTGGCAAATTTCTTTCTATGGCAAGAAAGTTATATATTATTTCTTCAACCTTAAAACAGTATAGGAGATCTGTTTAACTTGAATTTTTATTATTTTCCCTCTATTTATCTCTATAAAATAATTAAATTTAGGAATGCATTGACACTGAGTGATCAACTTTTTTCTAATACACTATGGCTTCTCAACCTTTTGACTAAGATCAAGTGTAGTGTCAAGTGTAGTATCTAATATGCTTATGGTAAACGTTCAAGAGCCTTCTTAGGTGAAGTATCTCTTGGAACTTTTTTTTAAGATAATGCCAGATCTAAAAGGTTGTAATTAGATGAATGATTAGTAAGTTTGACTTTTTGACTATTTATTATCTAGGCATTTAAGAGCTGAAAATGCCTCACATCTATAAAGATTTTGTAGTAAATTGAGCCAAAATAATTCTTTATTTAAAAGTATGATGGCAAAAAGGTTGAAATTTTTTCTCTCTGTTTAACCCACAACTCCAAATAAATTAAAAATTTATTTTAAAAGTTTAATTTAAAATTTTTTTTTGGTGAAGAAGATTGTCAATGAGCTAACATCTATTGACAATCTTCCTCTTTATGCTTGAGGAAGATTGTCACTGAGCTAACAGCTGTGCCAATCTTTCTCTATTTTTTTTTTTTTTTGTATATATGTAGGATAACACCACAGCATGGCTCATTGAGCAGTATGTAGGTCCATGCTCAGGATCCAAACCTGCAAACCCTGGGCTACTGAAGTGGAGTGCGTGAACCCAACCACAACACCACCAGGCTGGCTCATTTTTTATTTTATTTTGTGTTATATTTTTATTTGATTATTTGTAAAAGTTACAAAACATTTCCATGAATTATTCAGTAAAAAATGACCTTCTTTGAAAAAATCAATAATATTAACAAACCTGTGGCAAATAAAGGATAAAGAAGGCCGAATTACCATTATCAGGTACGAGAAATTAACATCAATGTCAAGCTCCAAAGCCAAACCCAATCTAGCAATGTATAAAAGAAATAAGAAACATGAACAAGTTGAACTACCCACGTTACACAGATTATTTCAATGTTGGAAAATGAATTAAGGAAATCCAGTATATTAATATATTAAAGTATAAAAATCCTAAGATGCTGGGAAATATTTGATAAAATTCAAAATCCATTTATAATAAAAACTTTACAGCACACTTGGGATGGAAGATTGTTTAAAAGTGGCGGATGTTGTCTACCAAAAAACTTACTGGTAAAAGGATTGAAGGCTTTTCTTTTGAGACCAGAAACAATGCAATTACGCCTATTTTTGAATAAAATATATTTATTCATATATTTAATTTATTCATATTTCATGTATTCATATATTTTTTATATTCATATAAATATATTCTATTCAATATATTTACCAGAGTTGCTAGCCATTGTGTCAAGACAAGAAAAAAAAATACAGATAAAGGAGTAAGAAGTGGAGAGGAAATATAATTATCTGTAAATTATATGGCTTTGTGATTTGAAAATCCAAAACAATCAACGATTTGTTTTAAAATATATAAGAGAATTTGGCAAGTTTACTAGATATAAAAATTACACAGAAATAAATTTCTTCTCTGAATGTGAACAAAAAATAGAAAATGAAAGTTTCAAGGCACATTTTTACTAGAATCAAAAGTATCAAACACCTAGGAATAAATTAACAACGAAGTTCAAGACTTCCACAAAGAAAATAATAAAATTTTATTGAGATATTAAATGACCTAAATACAATGTTCATTGATTGAAAAATTGAATATTGTAGTGATATTCAATTCTTCCAAATCACAAATCCATCGATTCAATGCAGTTAAATTTTCTAAATGTGTGTTGAATTTGATAAGCTAATTATAAAATTTGCATTGAAGTACAAAGAGCATAAGAATATTCAAGATGTTTAGATGACGTTTCTACTTACAATGAAGGAAAGTTTCTGTTATGGGGGCCAGATTTATTCTGTTGAGCTGGAGAACTTAATTTTCTGGTCTACCTGTGAAATTCAAGGAATTATTATCATCAATTGATTAGAGACTTTGAATGGTTCAAATATTCCCTTAAAAGGGGCCACTCAACTCTAGTGCTGTAGACATTTAAAAGAAAGTCATATACTAGGAGTTACTTCCTTTTAATAGTAGTTAGGACTTGCAGACTAAATGAATTATAGCTGCCTAGAATATTTAATTCAGTTATGCCTCATTCAGACCCTATCAACTCTTATTTGGATTTCATAGCAGCCTCTTAATGGCCTTGCTGCCTTGTACCCTTCAAATGTATCCTCCACATAGCCACCTGTGACCTTCTGAAACATGTATCTGAGCATAACATTTGCCTGCTTAAAACTTCTCAGGGGTTCCCATTGCCAAAACCATGGCCAGAAACTGGACATCATCCTTGACACCACCTTCTCTTTCACTCAAACTCAAGTTATTAAAAAAACTCCTCCTTTTATTTTTCTAATTCTCTCTCACACTTAGACTATTTCAAATGCTTTCTGTCTAATTCCCCACTTGCAGTGGGGAGTTGTTGTTCCATGGTTATAAAGTTTCAGCCATACAAGATGAGTAACTTAGAGATCTGCCATACAATATAGTGCCTATAGCTAACAATACTGTATGGTACACTTACAAATTTCTTAAGAGGGTAAATCTCATGTTAATTGGTTTGTTTGTTTTCATGTTAAGTGTTTTTCCACTAATGAAAGTGGGGGGAAACATAAGGAAACCTTTGGAAGTGATTAATACCTTGATTATGTTAATAGTTTCACAGGTATCCGTCTATGTCCAAACTCATTGAATCGTATCTATTAAATATGTGTTTTTTGGGTATATCAATTATACCTCGATAAAGCTGTTAAACAATAAAAATTAAAACAAAGTAGACTCTAAGGAAAAAGAGGTCAGGGGCCTAGAGGCGAGAAGAAGCCTTTCTAAAGTTTGGTTAAGGTGGGTGAAATGTAAAGGCCGTTTTGGTCACCTGCTTACTTCCCACTCAACCCGTCTTGAATACACACACAACGCGCACACGCACACATGCCCACACACAGATTTTCCTTTTCTCTGGAAAGGAAAGAGACAAAAAACAGGCAGAATCTAAGTCAGGAGAAATACTAACAGAACAGAGAGGTACATCCCTCTCAGAACTTTATAAGGAGGAGGGCTGGGAGTGAAGTGATGGCTCGTCAGGAAGTGTGGTGTAGAAAGGGAGAAGAGGAAAAAGGACTATGAGACCAGAATGGAATTGGTAGAACAACACACTATCGTGGCTGTCAGTATTCTAAAGGACAGGAGAGGTGAAAAGTCACTTAAATTTTCTTGGCTTTGTGTAAGATTCCCTTCCCGATTCTAGCATTCAGTCAACTATTTGATGAGTGGACCTTATTTCTTACAAATTCTGGCAGAACTTCCTTGTAATTAAATATTTTTTGTCAGTGAATTTAATATAAAGTGATCAATATTATGTACCATAAATTTTACATAGTAAAAAATATTTCACAGTAAAAGACTATTGAATTTGTAAAGCATATAGGGAAGAAGGGGAAAATTATTCTCAGATAAGCTTTTCTCACCTTTTGATCTCAGTATCATCACCTGAGTAATGAAAATACTTGCATTGACGAGGAATCTGAGAAGGAAAAAAAGTTTAAAGAAAATCAGTGTGAAATGCTGATTAGCTTGTGCCCCAGAAATAATCTGAAGTTTAGAATCTGAAATGGAAATAACCCTGAAAGTGAGCTGTTGTTATTTAACTGATCAAAAGCATATTAAAATTTTAAATGAGATCCTAGAGCTGAGGATAAATAAAAAATCTATAACCTCACCTCAAGAAGGTATATAGTAATCAAAGCAAGAGTGTCCAGAGGTGGAATAGGTTAATTAACATTTTCCAAAAGATATTCACTGTCAAATATGTGAGCAAATAGCTAGGACAAATTAGCAATTTGCGAATTTTCAACCTGCTATCATTTTTCACACTTATCAGCGTTACCACCACTTTCTTGAATTGCATCTTTAATTTTTCTTTTGAAAGAAGAAAACGCAAAAGTTATTTGGGGCCATTATTAAGATAAATTATGAGATCAGTAATTTCAAGGAATACAAATTTCACATAAGTAATCATAGCATTTTAAAATAACTTTATTCTATGTACCAAAGACTATATGACTTAGTGGAAAAACACTAGACAGCCAGAATAATTGGATTCTAACCATAGTTTTACCACTAATTAGTGCTATATCTCCCTTCTCAAATCCTGAATTTAATCCACAAGGTTTCCTGCAGATCTAACAAATTGAGAACATTATTGCATTCCTTAAACAAAACCTTTCTGTTTAAGGCCCATTTTATGTAATTTTTCTCCCCCCACCCTCCGCCCCACAAAGTCACTAAAATTAGCCAATTTTTAAAACAATATTTTTATACTCAGTCTGAGTAAACGTCTGAATCTAAATATATGTAATCAATAAAATAAGGCTCACTTTCTGTGGAACTTACTATTTCTACTGTGGTAGAACCCTGTCTTGCTACATAATTCTCGTGTTGATCATTTTCTTCTGAACCTCATGACTTGTTTATGTAATTGTCATAATTCTTGATTTCTAGATTTTAGCACAATAGAATGGTATGGGGACAATTAAAAGATAAAGTGATAAGCATAAACACCATCTAATCTTTGCTCATGATCAAGAAATACTAGTATCTTGACCGTGGCCACTCCATTCATGTGCCCAAAATGCCAATTCTGGAGTGGTCAGTGACAAAGGTGGCTAAATGTCAACTGGCCAAATCATTTTGTCTACTTTATTGTTCAGTGCCTCTTCTTTGATAGATGCTTTCTGTTAGGCATTAACATATGTCTATAGTCACTACCAACTGGCACATGTCCATCCACAAGCTATCCCAAACCTTCTCGTCTCCAATCTTCCAGGCTTTTCCTCCCATGCTCCTGACCAGTCTACTAGACCATTAGTAAATATCCAGAAATCTGTATGTATTCCCTTCTCAGACCCCTTGTCCTTCCACAAAGAGTGCATGACAAGGTTCTCCATTTGCACTTCTACCCATCGGTAAGATTTTCTTTCTCCACTATTATCAAGCAATACTGCTATCTGCCATTATAGTTTCAGTTTGCTCATGTACTGAGCCTACCTATCCATAAATCAAGCTTGGGGTTTTTCCTTTTTCTTTAGCTGGTCAAGTGAATTTACCCACAAAAGGGTACTAGTACAAATCTTGTGAGTGACACGGGGTCTGGGCCACCTGCTCATGTAGCTTGCCTTTGCCTTCTGTTCTCATTTAGAGTTGACCTCAAATATACCATTTCTCCATTGCAGATGGCATAGCCTTCTTCCAGAATCCCAGTAGCATGCATTATGATTTTCCCACTGGGATTTGCCATAAACTTACATTTCATCTTTTTCCATCACTGATACTTCCAGCAACATAGAGCCTGACAGATTATATGGCCCAAGTTGTGGGGCTGCTTGTACCACAGCCTGGACCAGCTGCAGCTCCCTTTTCTACTCTGAGACTCATTCAAATCTGGAAGCCTTCTATATCATTGGACTTAAGGGCCATAACAGTATTTCTATGTGCACAATGTGTTCCAGACAGAACCCAAAAATGTCTACCAGGTGTTGTGCTGTCTTTTCTATGACAGGAATTAGAAGATACATCAATTCGTCTTTTACATTTCAGGGGGTATCTCAAATGCCCCTGACCACTTGGACCCCTAAATAGCAGTTCCCTGAAATGTGTCTTAGCAAGGCCTCCAATTTAGTAAACACTGTTTTTTTTGTACTGCCCGAATTAGCATCAACATAGTAATCAATGTGATAATCTGTGAAATGTCCATACGATCCAGATCTCTTTGGAATATATTATTATAGAGGGGTGGGAGAGTGAATATAGTCCCTGGGGAAAACTGTAAGTGATATTACTGTCATTCCACATAAATGCAACTTTTTCCCGATCTTTTCTGATCAGAATGAAAAAAGTATGAATTTGCAAAACCCATGTCTGTATACCATGTACTTGAAGCCTTATTAGTGAGCTCTAGCAACAACATCACATATGTGATAGCAGCTATAACCAAAGCTGTTACTTGGCTGAGCTTACAGAAGTCTACAGTCATTCTCCATGATCCATTCATTTTCTCCAGGGGTCAGAATGGTGAATTAGAGATATATTAGGGCCATACCCCTGCATCTTTTAGATCTCTAATAGTGGTGCTAATTTCTACTATACCTTCCTGTCTTCCAGGGGCACTTTGATTTACTATGTTGGCTGGGAGGAGGAAGCAGGGAGTAATTTTAGAGTCTTCCACTTGGTCTTTCCAAGTCCAAGGACCCAACATGGGGAATGCTCCAACTGCCAGTGACAATCCCAATTACATATTTAGAGACCGGGAAATGACCACCAGGTGTATCTTGGGACACAGTGGACCTACTCTAAGGCAGACTTTAGCAGGATTCCAATTATAACATGGCTCCTGTAATCTCCACCTTAACTAGGGGGCCATGATGATGCACTGAGTCTCCAGGTATCAATGTCAACTCAGACTCTGTGTCCAACAGTCCTCTGGGTATTTCCCTTTCCCTAGTACATGGCCACATGAGTAAGTGGCTGTAAGTCCCTTTGAGGAAGGACTTGAGGAATCATTACAGTATATACTTGCTGTGGTGTTGCAGACCTGTTCCTGCCAGGCACATGGTCATTTCTTCAGTCAATGGATTCTGGATATAAAGACTGCTTTAGGATTGAAAATTGGACAAAAAATTGCAACTTTTAATTGAAGCAACTGCCCTCAGCTTCCTGCTCCTCCATTCTAGCCTGCTTCTGATTGTAGACATAAAACAGCACACTCCTTGGTTACCTGTCTGTTTTGCCCCTGGTGATGTCATGTTCTATTAACAATCTCTATAACTCCCTGAAGGTCAAGCCCCCCTTGGCTACTGCTCCAATCTTATGGTCCCTTGCTTTTTGCAGTTATACACTACCACCTAGCCTCAATTACTTTAGGCCTTCATCATCCTCATGCATGCTAATCAGACTGGCTCTGTGAGGACCTCTCCTATTGACTGTCCTGTCACTCTGAGATGAGCTGCCACTGAACTTCTTAAGGATGCTGGTGCTCCCTACCAATGCATTCCTGAAGGCCTTGCTGAATGCTGGATTCCATGGGACCTCCCACAAAGCATAATACCCTAATGGGTCTTCAGGCCTCACAAAATATCCAATTCACTCGGCCTACATTCCTGAGTCTTTTTCTTCTTCTTCTACAACCTGCCAGGCAACACAGCCATTTGCACTTGGCTCAGTCTGGCCCATCATTTATTCTTGGCTTCTAAGAGCCCCCATAGCAGTGAATTTATTCCATTTTCTGGGATTCTTACCAGGGTGTAAAATCAAATATTCTAAGAAAATGCTGCCAAGTCAATAAATTGTCCCTATTTAGTTTTTAATTCTGGCCCCTTGATCAAGCACCCTCAAAATGTAATCCCAGGGGTACTCTCTCAGCTACTGCTTGTACATGATAGCTAATTCTTACAGCTCTTTCAGTGTACAATTTTGTTCCTCCCTCATCTGGCTCAGCATGTCTCTAGTTAAATTATGCTAAAATTTAATCATAGCTATCCTGGTAACCAGGATGGGATGGGGGTGGGGGGGGGCACTTTTGAGAGGGGTATTGTTGTCTTGCAGCCTCTTCCTGCATGGGAGAAGTGCTAACTTTTAACTAAGGAGGATCAGCCTCCTCCCTTCTGCAAGTTCTGGGGGCCAGAGGGATCCGAAGAGCTACAATTTTCGGGGATGTTGTTAAAGCAAAAGTTGTACAGGACAATGTTAAATAGACAAGAAAGACTTTATTCAAGGCTATTGGAATAGCCAAGAGAGGCCAGAATCCAGTCGGAGCTCAACTCCATGAAAAAAAAGGGAGGGCAGGAGGGTATTTTGGCTCTGGGGTGAGCTAATGGAAGAGTGCTGGGGGATGTGAGGGGTGCAGGGGTTTATCAATGCGATGTGTCTAGCACACTGTGTTATTCCTGAATTTGCAAACATTTTTCTCTGTTATGAAGCCATCCATGTTTGCTCATTGGTGCTGATGGAAGTTAGGCTCCTACCCTCCGACAGAGACTGGGAGGTGGTCCATTATCTTTCCTGATAATTAGATTTGGAAAGGATGACTTTCATCCTTGAGAAAGGCTTTCCTGTATTGAAAAACAGTCAAGAGGCTTTTAAAAGGATTTACATCTGAAAGAGTCAAAGAAAAATTTACAGTACATGTTTTCTTAAGTAAATGCTCTAAGGAAAACGAGGTCAGGGGCTTGAAGGCAAGAAGTCTGTCTAAAGTTTAATCAAGCTGAGGGGAACACTAAGGCCATCTTGGTCAGCATTCACTCAGGTGTCCCAATTCTATCAGGGTTCCAGTTTTTCCCAACCACTGCCTTGACCTTAGGGTACCAGTACTGTCTTTGCTGAACATTTAAGTGTTTCTGGAACTCTGCTATTCTAACTGTGAAATCTGGGTCAGCTTCTCTACTGCCTCTGCTTTTCCAACGCGTGAAACAAGGGCTTCCATGTAAATGGCCATAGAGGCCCTCCATTGTCACACGTAACTTTACTTATTTTGTTAACTGCCCTCAATTTCTCATTGCCCTTTTATAAGGCTTCAATTCAATATAGTAGAAAACAGTCAACTGTGCTGTCCTTATAGGCATTTTCACCCTATATCTTTCAAATGCCTTCATCATCACACCGGCAAGGACATTTCTCTCTATGGGGACATTTTTCTAAGTAGCCACTCATGAAATCATCAGAAATCGGGCTGCCACTTCACTCAGGAACTATCTATGCCTCACATTTCACTCCAGATGAGGTCTCACTTGCCATCTAGACAGTGAGCGACTCAGTCCTCAAGGACCTGGTCCACCTTGCCACCTGTTTCCTTGGGCCACCCTATGTACTATTTGTGTCAGTTGGGGTCTTCCAAGAAATAGACATCGGGGCAGGATTGGATGTGCAAGGGATTTGGGATATTGCCTGTGAAAGATAAAGCAGGGGGAAGAGAAGCAGGCAGAGAGAGCCTTCAGACTGAGATGGAAGGATGACAACTGTGAAGAGTGAGAGGAAAAGGAAGGATTGGAAAGGAGGGGATCCTCAGACCACAGAACAGTTCTGAGAAAATCTTGAACAAGCTGAGGGGAGGCTTCAAGGAAAATTTGTTCTTAGAGAAATGTCACTACAGGCAGGCATGGGCTGGCTCTTGTACCTCTGCCTGCTCAGCCATTGGCTGGGAGCAGATTCGGAGATGCCTGGCTTCAGTGTTTATGAGGGTAGCAATTAAAAGTTTTCGGGCTTCTGTGCTCTCACAGAAGGTTTTCATGGAGGAGTGAGCACTTCCACAGCCATCAGAAGTCATTAGCAAGAATCCACAGTAAAATATACAAATTTAGGCTAGAGAAGTTTAATGGCAATTAAAACTTAAGACTATGGAAAAATTGAGGTTAGGTTTAGAATTAGAAACCAGTGTATCTTATATTCCATCCCATTTTGGAGAAAACTGAATACAGTTTTTGGGGTTTTTTTAAAGTATCATTTAGGTTTTTAATTCAAATAAATATGGTTTCCTCAAATAGGCTATTTCATATACAAATATGATATTATACAGGTAAAGTTTGCCCTTTAAAAAAAGATTATACAAAGAGAGCACTAAAATGCTAAGATAAAAGGAATAACATTGGCTCAGTGCCTTACTTGTTGATGAGTAAACAAGCAGGACCTAGATATATTCAGATATGTAATTGAGATGGAAATTATTTGTTTCACTAAAGTCTAGGGCCTCAGTTGAAACATATCTAGCCTATTGTCCTTTCAACTAATATTTGTTTTCTATATTCTCTCTTGTTCTTTTTTCTTTTTACATAATGTTCTTCATCTCCATCACTCTCACCAAAATTATCAAAAGTCACTATTAAAAGTATCACTCTATCTTTAATGTGTTAAATATTACCCAATTTGAGCTAATTTTTTTTTTTTTGCAGTCTCCTATGTACAACAGGACAGATTCTGGGCTGAGGGCCAAATACAATTTAAAGCTGGAAAGGCAAACCCATAGTTCTCAGAAACATGAAGAACAAATGTTGGGATATTGAGCTGGAAGGTGAGAGAGCTTATGGGAACTTTTTTCTTCCAATCATCATGAACTTTAGCCTGAACTGGACGCGGAGAGCCCTGACCCCACCCCAGCGCAGTATTTCTGTGGATCTCTTCTGAGGTCAGGAGATCCCGAGAAGGCTGAGGAATCCTGATGACGGTGATTGGTTCCTTGGCATCTCCATCAGTTTCCTCATATTCCCTGAATATTTTTGACACGAGGAATATATTTTTTAAGTACAACATATATATTTTCAGACGCTCGCCTAAGAAGCAAAGCTAATTATTATTCAGTGAGGTCTTTTAATTTTTAGTGCTGTTTAGAGTTCGTTATTAAGAACCCTTATCAAGCTGTGGGTACTTTCTCGCAATAGTCACTTTTCCTCCCTAAGATATGCTGTTAACCTAGCATTAAAATTTTTTTTCCCTCCTCTAGATTCTAGACTCAATAAGGCAACCCAGATCCATAAAGGAAGAGACATATCCAAGCATTTTAAAGAAAAAAATTTAATTTACAAATAAAAATCCTTTTTCAGTAAATATTTTAAAATATTTTGTTCAATAATTACTCTCTCTCCAGAAAATAAGCTTCTTGTTTCTCACTGCTTTTTTTTTTTTAGGGTAAAAAGTGTGAATTATGTTACATTAGCTTGAATTATTAGTTACCTGAATTGAGCCTACTGCAAAAGGAAAGGGATCTGAGGATGAAACAGGCTGGGAATTCCAGATCCATCTCTCTCTCTCTTTATATACACATTGCTAAAGCTTCCCCTGCTCAGGATTTGTGAATCACGCCCTCTGCTGGAGCCCCACGGGTTTGGTTTAAGATTGTGGAATCAGTACCGCATGATTATGCCGAGAGCACCAATAAGAACTCTTTAATCAATGATGACCCTGCTACTGGAGAAGATGCACAAAAATGTGTGCTCCGCAGTCCCTCAGAGACAGAGCCTTTCTACTGTGATCTATTTACGGTTATTTCTCAAATGACTAATGAAGCTTAGTCAGATTTTTCTGACAGTCTGTGTCCTCGGCTTTCTGCTTATATCATTTCCTGTCCATAACAGCAAAATCTATGTTTAAAGTGTTTTAGTTTTTCTCATCACCTATATACAGATATATAGGTAGAAGATGTTCACGTCCCATACAAGTATTAGGAAACACTTACTTCTACCTCCCAGTATTCTGTGAGACCTTTGTCTTCCACAAAAGCTCTCTTCGTGCCAACAGGGTAGTTGTAGGGGTGAGGGGAGTCTCATATTTAAAGAAAATTGCATTTACTATAAATCCAAATCAATACTTTGCGCCCTTTAACACCACTGATATCCCACTCAGGCTGTCCTAAAGGATCCCCAAAGCAGTTCCTGTGAAGAACAGAAAATAGGCTCTTTGCAGTTTGCTAAAAACATCCCAATGGTGTTCCATTGTATTTTATGTCAAAAAACAAAAAGCACAATCTCCATCAATTTAAGAGACGTCATGCTTTAGAAAATTTGGATGTATTTGTTGTCCTTTCCCAGGTAATCTAAATTGATAGCAATAGGAATCATTTATTGAGTCCCTACTATGTTATATAAATTATTTATAATCTTTACAACATACTCATAATGTATGTATTATAATTCCCATTTTTAAAATGAGGAAATTGAAACTCAGAAACAGTCTGATCAGAGTTACACAGCTGTTGAGTGGCAGAGCTAGTATTTAAACCTGTCTAGACATATTCCAAAGTCTATGTCTGTGTTAAAATAGTAAGACTATAAATTTCTGATATTCACTACACCTAAAAAAACAAAATTTAGAGAAGGTAATAATTTCCCCCCATCAGAACATTAATATGATTTTAAAAAGAAGCATTATGAGCAGAACCAGGCAATTAAGTACAAGTACTTATTCAAGTATACAAATCATTGTAACAGCTGAAGAACATGTTGGGGGGGGGGGCGAGGGAGGAATAATATTTATAGTGGTGGGATAAAGTTTCTGTATCTTTAAAATATTTTAAAAGGAAAAGAAGTGTAATTTCATAGTGAAAAAACTAAAGGAACAGTGAGGTTTGTTTCCTTCCTTAAACTTGTCAAAAAGCTGCTACTAATAATAAAAATCCTCACTATTGAACAGACTGGCTAGGCCAACATGTTTGTGCATTATTTGTTTATTTATGCATATATTTAATTTTTAAAATAGATCTTTTATTATAATTATGATATACCTTAGTTGCTACAAATTCAAGCCATAGAGAAAGGCATAGCATCTTCTCTTTTTATTACATTCTTCCAGATTATTTTATCTTTCACTTCCTTTTCATTTCACCCCGTTTGGTTTTTATTTAATTACGGAAATACTGGCACAGCGCTTAAAGTATCAAATGGGTCTATTAGGCTCTCTGCCATTCCACTTCCTACTTCCAAGTGGTAACTACTTTGAATTTTTCAATTTGATATATTGGTATTCACCTCTGCATCTCCATAAAATATGCTTATACATGTTTCTGCTTCCTGTATTTTCTCCTTGAAATTATCTATTCCCTTTCTGGAAGATGAGAAATTTTATCTTTCCACAACCCCCTCTCTACCCCAGTTATACACATACACACATCCTCTCAATTTAGTAAGAGTCAAATTTCGGATTATGGTTTTGGTCTTTAGGACTGAATCCAGTATACTATGATTACTTTTTTTTTTTTTTGGTACAACATTTTGTTTTACTTTGGGTTAATATTTATCTCTTTTAAATTTGATGAATTTTATATGTATTCTTTACTAATTCAATCTCAAAGTCTCCTTCTGTTATATAATAAACCTCTTATTATATTCAAGCATGTTAGGCCTTCTCCCAATTTTCTCTTCTTAGAAAAAATTAACTTTCCTGGAAACCTCTGACCTGCTACAATCTGGACTGGTTCCTCTCCATGCACACCTCTGGTCCTGGACTCTGTCTTCACTATCATTTTAAGATTCCCTTCATCTATCTATTTTGCAGGATCTCCTACTTCCTGGATCCCATATCCTCCTGTGTTGGGGTTTTTGCCTTTGTTAGTTTGTCTGTTTGTTTAGTTCCTTGTTTGGGTGGAGTACATCTTCTGGCAGGTTCCTAATTGCATACAAAATTTTTTTTCTGAGAATTTGCATATGTGAATATTCCTTTATTCTATTGTCTTTCCACGTAATAGTTTAGTAAAGTATTGAGTACTAGATTGGGAACTGGTGTCTCTCAAAATTTTGAACATATTTCTCCACTGTCTTCTAGTCCCAAGTGTTACTGAAATCATTCAAATTCTTGATCTTTTGTTTGAAGTCTGGTTCTCTCCCCCCGCTCTCTGCAGTTCTCCTTTCTCATTTCACAAGATATCTACCTTGATGGGCCCTATTTCCTTCCATTATGTTAGGCACGCTGTGTGCGTCCTTTTGGAGTGCGAATTCATATTCTCAAAGTCTAGTAATCTTTTGCAAATTATTTTATTTGTGACTTTATCCTCTCTGTGTACTTTTTTTCTGTTTTGGAAATTACTATCAGATCTCCTGGACTGTTTCCTTTCTTTTTTTTCACTAGATTCTATTTAATTGGTTTTTTGCTCTACTTCACGGGAGAACCACTAACTTTATATTCCAAAACTTGTTTTGAGTTTTTCATTTCTGCTATCATATTTTCAATTTACAAAGTACCTCTATTAGTTCTTTCAATGTTACTTTTTCAAAGCATCCATTTTAGTTTATGAATGCAATATTTTCTTATCACTCCAAGAATATGTGTGGTATTTCTATGATGTTTTTCTTCTCTCTGCTTAATTCGTGTTTTCTCTGCTTTTTCCTGCTTGTTTTGTTGTTGTGTATTTGCTTATACTTAAGAGTGGTGGATTAAAACCCAAATGGATGCTCTGAGGGCAGATGAGCCTCTTCAACTGTGGTCTTCACAGTAGAGTGATCTGGCTGGGACATTTCCTTGTGGAAGTCCTGACGATAGCATCTTTAGAGCTTTCTTCTCGGGCTGCTCAAATTCCCCAGAGAAGACTTCCTGTGTCCTACTTGGAAGGAATTCTTCTGGCTGCTACTTTGGGAATTTTTTTTTTCAGCTTGTGAACACACATCTAGTTTTGTGACTTATTAAAATTACTATCTCTCAGAAACAATTTATATAAAAAGAACTAAGATTACTAGTAGGAGGCAGAGATGTCAGGTACTTAAACATTATTTCAATGGAATTTTTCTTTATAATGGCATCCTTAATAATTCACTGTTTATGAACACCTGTAACAACATTGTAGCAAACTCTTAGAGTTAACAAAACTATATGCAAGGTATGGGATTGTGAAGTCAAGGGTAGCTGATAGAGAAAATTGCACCAGGTAGCATTAATGTCACAATTCAGGGTTGGTTTTTCCTATAAACTATAGGGCCCAAAACTTGATTAACTAAATCAAGTTATCCCTCCTCACAGAGTTCACAATCGCTAAAGCAATGTTGAAAAGCTGTTTCAGTGAGTGAGATATTGTAATTTATAATAAGAAATATATATTTGATCTTTGACCCCATTCCTGGCACAGAGCTCCTAAAATCCTTGGAATTTCCTCAGGTTAGAAAACTAGAAAGGTGTCTTTTCTGATGTTAATGAGGTGACTTTGAAACTACAGTACGTAAGGATGGGGGCTAGTTGCCAGTGGAGTCAACTTTATGACTAGAGGATCAGAACTTTCAGTCCCACTTCCTGATCTCCGGGGAGGGGAGAGGGACTGAGATTGAGTTCAGTGACCAACAGCCAATGATTTAATCAATCATGCCTCTATAACGAGACCTCCATAAAAAGCCAAAAGGACGAGTTCATAGAGCTTCTATGTTGGTGAATAAGTGAAGATTTGGGGAGAGTGGCACAACTGGAGAGGGGATGGAAGCTCCATGCCCTTTCCCCATACCTTGCCTATGCATCTCTTCCATCTGGCTGTTCCTGAGTCATACCCTTTTAGAATAAATCAGTGATGTAGTGAATAAACAGGTTTCCTGAGTTCTGTGAGCTGCTTTAGCAAATTAATTGAACCTGAAAAGGGGGTTGTTGGAACCTCTGATCTATAGCAGATTGGTCAGAAGCACAGGTGACAACCTGAGCTTGTGATTGGCAACTGAAATATCCGTGTATGTTGGGGGCAGTCTTGTAGAACTGAGCCCTTTAACCTACGGGAGCCGACGTTATCTCCAGATAGGTAGTGTCAGAATTGAGCTGAACTGTAGGACACCCAGCTGGTGTATGGAGACTTTCTTGGTGGTAGAAACCATCTCCCCTCCACATATTGGAACTGGGGTGTTCAGAACACCAAATAGTGGGTTTCCAAGTGCTAGAAATCTGTTAAAAAGTGACAATGAGATGCACGTGCATGTGTGTGCACACACAAATCCTTCTCTGTGTTCATGCAATTCACTTTAACAGAGCAAGAAGATTAGCAGTGGGTGCAGTGAAGGAAAAACGAGAGTATAAGCCTCATTAAATAGAAGTAAATAAACTCATATTAAACATCTTGCCTTTTTAGAAACAGACAAAAACCTGTGTTTTCAGATATTGAATAAAAAGGCAGTATGCATGCTGGTGTATTTAAGAGGCTTGCTGCAAATTACTCACAATTGTGAAAGTACCTAATTTTATTTCCAAGTCAAAATTTATAATTTATAATTTTATGTTACCAACTAATTCATAGCTTCTCTGGAGAGATTCTCAACTATTATGATAGCTTCTTATAACTGAAATACTATTTTTATATATTTGTTCAAATTCCTAAGAAAGTGGATCAGTGTGTCCTAGCTAATCTTATTGAGCTTGAAAACCCAGTTTATTGATCACCTGCCACCTTTGGATCTGCTGCCTCATTATCACATGCCCATACCAGATCAACGAACCCTGGAAGGAGCACTAGAGATGAGCTACAAGTCATAGTCACGAGGCAAGAAGTAGCTGTCGGAAAGAAAACTTTCACTTGGAAAGGAAATCTCATCATTTCAACCCCAGCTTTAAGTTCCAGTGGCTTTCCATTGCTTTTAGGGTAGATCCTACAAAGGCTGATGTGATTGGGCTCCCACCCCACCTCCTCTTTCATGACTCTCCCATCTTTCTTGCTGTTGCAGCTACACTGACTTGGCAGTATCTCAAAACGTCCCTATTTCCTTGTTGCCCCAGGGCATTTGTTCAGGCCTTTCTCTTGGCCCAGTTAATAATCACCCTTTAGAAGTCATTTCAAATGTCACATGTTTAGCGTCTTTGAAGAAGTCTATGGAATAATTTACTTTTGGAACTTACAGCCACCAAGTAAATGCCATTTTATTATGAAACTAATTGTGGTCCCCTAAATAGTAGGCTATTGGTCTTAAATATTGACAGGGTTCAGGAAAAAAACGTGAGAAAATATGACAGTGTGGCCTATTGAATATTTTAAGCTGAAGGAGTTGAGAAACAGTATACTTAGGAAGGACTCTCTGACCCGCCCCTGAAGCAGGTCCTAAAAGTCTTATGCGAGGGGTGTCCTCTATATACCCAGAGGAAAGGTACATCCTTATCGCCAAGACACCCAGAGGAAACAGAAAGAACAGGGCTTGCTGGCTGCCCACCTCCACTTTTACCACACAGCACACACCCTTTTTGTCCTACCACATTTTCCCGTGGCCTTCCACTCTTCATCAAGTCTAGGATGAAACACTCAGGTCGAGCCACTTCCTCGGATCTTCAATTCCTTAAGAAGGCTCCCGTGTCATGTGGAACTTAGAGGAAAGAAATGGGTATTCTTCTCTCTTGTTAGGCTGTTTTTTGTTACAGGGGCCACAGCAGAGAACTTAGAAGGGTAGAGGAAAAAGCTATTTTCCCCCCTACTTCAGTAACCAGGTAACAAGTTGTCAACGGTAGCCAAGAAAGAGGAAGTTTCTAGAAGGTGAGAATAGTCACATTGTGTCAAATATTAATTGTTGGGGAGAGAAAGAGTTAGTAGTACTTACTTTCAGAAGTAACCTCTCTCATCTCCGAAGTCTCCTAGCTGTTGCTATTATATATTAGAACTGTTCCCATAGTATTTTTCTCTTCTCCTTTTTGGAGAAGCTCATTGAAGACCACGTTTCCAAGGTACGACTTGATTAATATATGTGGATGGTTTGATGCATTATATCTAGAAACTTTTGAATAATCATTGAGTAATAAATAAGCTTTGTTGAAACCCTGTATCATTGTCACCGGTGCATTCGCTAAGCAGCTCAAAGAAAGTTTAAAGGTGCTTAACACTCCCTCAAGGTTGTTTTTCAGAGCTGTGTCAGGAAGAGAGACCAGCGTCGACTGGCCTGAGCAAGATTGAACCCCACTGCAAGGGCAGTGCCTGTGCAGTGACCTGAAAATGCCCTTCTCCTCATCTTAACACTATAATTTCCACCCTAAGAGGAACCTAGGTCTTATTAGCCTAACATGCAATGTATGTGAGAGTGCGTTTTCAGACTGCACCTGCGCCAGCTAACGCCCACCTCTACATGTGATGACGAAACTTCTGTTCTAAATATTGATTCCCCATCCAAAATTAAAGGACCTGCTTCCCTTTATTCTGGAGAGCCATGACTTTGGAAATGATTCCCCATGGTGTCCTATTTGCTGCAAATATACTTTGCCTTTGTGACAACTACTTCTGGTGAAAAGTCTGATTTTAATTCACTGGGGAGAAAACTCATTTTGGTTCAGTAACATCATCACATTACCAAATACAACAGCTAAGAGTCTTTCATATTCTTCTTAGCTTTAATCTTTCTACATTCAATTTTTAGAGATGCATTTTTTTAAAAAAACAGGAAAATTTTTCAAATGGTTAGTCTATGGACTATCATGGTTCTCTAATTCAGAGAACCATATACTGTGTATGTATTAGGAGATGTTCCCCTCCCATCCCCACATTCATGGGTAATCTGCTGCTAATTATTAGCCTGGTAAAGTAGGTTAAGACAGCCATGATTGGCGTTTATTTTAATAAAGTGATAATTGGATACTGATGGGTGAGAATTAAATAGGAAATGTCAAGGTAGGTTCAGAGAAGTTTCATTAAAGAAAAAATAGGAAAATGCTGAGACGATTACAAGCATTTACTTAATTATTTCATACCAAGTGACTTTTTAAAATTAATTTCTTCTGGTCAGAAAAAAAGTCTATAAGCAGTAAAATCTACATTTGCACTGATTAAAGTTGACAAAAAAGAAATAAATATCAATGTATTTCACATTAGTGGTAAATTTAAATAAATGATTTTTGTATATTCATTTTGAACAATGACATTGAAATAATATAAAATTTTCATGAAGGTTGTGCTGACATTCTAAATCAAATATCCTTTCATTTTGAAAATTGTCAGGATGGCAAGGGGAGGTAGAAAGATGGAATTCCATGTAAAATTCATCTTAAATATTTCTCTAGGAGGATTTTAAAAACACATTTACAAAATGATCTTAGGAATATAATTCTATGTGTAATGTATATATCTACAAATATGTTATGGTAGGCATAAATTCACTTGTAAACTTGTCCAATGTCCTACTTAAGGTAAGTTGTCTGAGATGTGGTAAGAGTTGCCTCTCGCCTGGATACTTAATGCCTGGACTGCGCTGACTTTTCAAGCTTGCATTGCAGCTATTCACTTGGCTGTCTGTGGCCCAGGGGCAACTTGTGCACCTGGCAAGACAGTAACTTGGCAGCTTCCTGCTCTGAAAAATTTGCAATTCTCAAGTTTGAATTGTACTTCTAAATTTTACTTCTCTATTTAGGGTTATTTGTTTACTCATTCATTTATTCATTTACATTTATTGACCAATATTTGTAGAATTGCATTTTTTCTCACTTCTATAAATAATTATTCCGTAATAACTAAGGAACAGGCTGGTAAATTGTTCTTTGTTCTATCGTCATTTTGCCACAAGGTGGTGGTATAACTCTTTGTACAAAACACTTCCAAAAGGTATTTTATTTCAAGATTTATAAAAACAAATGTAAAACATAGGTACAGCTTATTTTTGTTTCACGGTTTAATTTCTATATGGCTTTAATAACTGCAGAAATTTTCTAGTGTAAGTTTTTCTTAAGTGACTAGATAAATTCCAAGAACTGAAATCAATCTTGTAGTAATGATGATGATGATAAACAACGATCACAGCTGATGTTATCTAAGCTCTTATTTTGTGCCAGACACTGCACTCGGTGTTTTGCATCCAGTGACTCAATGCCCCCTGTTCTATCGTTACTGAAGTAGCATCAGTGTCGTCCTCTTTCAGAATAGAAAACCAAAGCTCAAAGCAGCAGGGATTCTTACTTATCTGACCTTTGAATATTCAGTTCTATGTTAGGTTTTAGAGTTAAGAATGAGAGGTACGTTTTATGAGTTAACATGACAATAATCTCCAGGGGGTACACTTTAGAAACACAAATTTTTCAGATTCCTTACCTAAAGATTCTAATTCAGCAGGTCTGGAATGGGGACCTAGTAAACTATATTTTGAACAAATGTATCCTATGATTCTTATCATCAAACAAGTTTAAAAACTACTGATTGATTGTTGTCTTTGGGATTAACTGCTCCTCTTATAATGTTGTTTAAAATCACCCATTTCCAAAACTGTACCTTTTACCTCAAGATTCAAAAATCAAGATTATAAAATTAAAATAATGCTCATTTGGGCTCTTTAATACTACTTTTCTGAGGATTTGGGCAAGCGATGTATTGTAGAAAAGATTTTTTGTATTTTATTTTATAGTCAAAAAAGTGATACGTATAAAAGATATTTTGTACTCGGTTACAAAAATATCCCAGTGAAATTCACACTATGCAATGTAGTAAAAACAGATATAAAAAGCTTTCTCGATTTAAAAGTGCTGAAAATATCGAATATGTATTTTAGTGATACATGTAAACTATTAACAATTCAAACATCATATAGCAATAGTGAGTTAATAAAATCTCTTATAAAATAAGAGATTTTTAAAAAGCATGTAATAATTTGCCTCGCTGACTTTACACCCCTAAAATTAAAAAGTGAACAGAGTACTAAAATCCAGGGACAACAACTAGCAGAACACTTTCCTTTAGGTCTAAAATATTTATAGGGCCATGTGTATTTAGATATCTATCCTCTTAAATAATGTCAGTATTTCGTTTTATTATGAACAATTAAAAATTCCCTTCTATCTTAGCTTCCTGTCTCCGTGATAATCTTCTTTAATCTTCTAACCGAACTAAAATTTCCTAGAGAAAAATATTCCATTGTTTTTGTAACTTCCAAGATTCAAGTGCATGATTGAATAGAAAATATTATTAATAATATCTCGTAATAATAATGTTCTTATTACAAAGCAGTGGTATAATACAGTATTGTAATAACATTAAGAGCGATAAATTTCTTGTCTCATTTTTAAGTTGAGACAATTGAAACCCGCACTCACATTGACCTAAATTCGTAGGGATAGTGACAGAGCTGGATCAGAAACTGGGCCTCGTGGTTTCCAGAGCAATGCTCTTTTGGGAATACCTTAACCCACCCAAAGAACTGGTGGAGCTGACCCTCCATAAAGGATAAATTATTCAGTCAATCAACCAATGAACAAGTAAAGACATCTGAAAATAAACCTCAGACTCACTTTAACAGATACAATTAAAAAGTGAACTTTCAATGGAACAATGACACCAAAAACTGTGTCAACAATAATGGAGAGTTTAGTGAGGTGAATAATCAACCAAGATTTTGAGCTGAAAAGATTTAAACTAGGCTATGGAATGAATTAGGTTAATTTTTAGTTTGATTGGACTAAATGTTCTTGAAACATTTCACTCTTACCCTTAAGTGAGTGGTAACACCATCTGGTCCCACATTGCAATGATTGCTGCTTGTAATTTCTGTGTGGTTTGTGAAGCGTCTTAAATTATTTGACTCTGATAAACTCTAATAAAAAGACAAAGACCTGTTTCTGAAAATCTTCTGTCCAATGTCCGTTGGGACCAGTTGGGCTGTGAGTGCAGAGGCTGTCAGTCCCTCATTGACAAAGTTTGGTGGTTTGCCTCGTCACTATTTTAACAGGCTTTAAATGGTTTAATTAGTATTTCAGTGTTGCTGATGCACCTGCAATTTCTGTTCCTTTTCTACCAATTTAACAAGTGATATTTTCTTAAAATGATAAAACAAGGAAAATTATGTTTTAAAACTCTTGTTTGCTATACCAAGAAATGCCACTAGGTGCCACTAATCACTAGAAAAACACGCAAATCTAGACACAGCCAATGCTAAGGGAGATTCCGTAATGTGATAAATATAGCAGGATTGGGTCTTATATGTGTTTTTCACTGCCTTGAACTTTACTTTTAGAACTTGGTAGTTGATCTATTAAATGTTTATTCTTTCAAAGTTGAATTTTTTTAATTATTTTTTTCACTTTTTTATATTGGTAGCAGCTTTATTCATAATTGCACCAAACTGAGACATTTGTGTTAGTTACCGTGGTAGACATTTGAGGGTATCTTGCAAACGTGGCCCGCAGACAGCCTCCAGCTATCAGCTCCTTCTGCTGCAGCTGCAGAGAACCACCTATGCGGCAGTTAGGTCCTTCCCAGGGCAGCCCACTTCTATTGACTGAGCAAAGTAGGAGTATAAAGACCTCGCCATTTTGTCTCTATGCAGGATATATTTTTTTTTTAATTGAGATACAAATGACATATAACATTGTATTAGTTTTAGGTGTACAACATAATGATTTGGTATATGTATATATTGTGAAATGATTACCATGAGTTTAGTTAATATCCATTATCACACATAGTGATAAATTTTTTTCCTTGTGATGAGAACTTTTAAGATCTATTCTCTTAGCAACTTTCAAATATACAATACAGTATTCTTAACTATAGTCACTATGCTGTACATTACATCCTTACTTATCTTACACTTACTTATCTTATAACTGAAAGTTTGTACTTTCTGCCCATCTTCACTCATTTTGTCACTCCCACCCCCACCTCTAGAAACCACCAATCTATTCTCTGTATCTATGAGTTTGTTTGTTTGTTGTAAGATTCCACATATAAGCGATATCATACAGTATTTTCTTTCCCTGTCCAACTTATTTCACTTAGCAATGCCCACCAGATCCATTCATATTGTTGCAAATGGTAGGATTTCCTTCTTTTGCTTGGCCAAATAATATTCCATTGTGAATATATACTACATTTTCTTTATCCATTCATCCATTGATAGACACTTAGACTGCTTTCATTTCTCGGCTATTGTAAATAATGCTACAATGAACATGAGAGTGCAGATATGTTTTCAAGATGGTGGTTTCATTTCCTTTGGCTAAATACCCAGAAATGGCATTGCTGGGTCATATAGTTCTATTTTTCATTTTTTGAGGAATTTCCATACTGTTTTTCATAATGGCTGCACCAGTGTACGTTCCCACCAAGTGTTTCCTTTTCTCCACATCCTTGTCAACACATTATTTCTTGTTTTTTGATGATAACCATTCTAAGACGTGTGAGGTGATATCTCATTGTAGTTTTGATTTGTTATTTCCTTATTAATTGGTGATGTTGAGCTCCTTTTCATGTACCTGTTGGCCACCTGTGTGTCTTTTTTGGAAAAATGTCCATCCAATCCTCTGCCCAATTTTTAATCAGATTCTTTGCGGGTTTTTTTTCTATTCATAGTTGTATGGGTTTTTAATATATTTTAGATATTGACCTCTTATCAGATTTATGATTTGCAAATATTCTCTCCCAACGTGTAGGTTGCCTTTTCATTTTGTTGATGGTTTCCTTTGCTGTGCAGAAACATTTTAGTGATGTAGTCCTACATTTCATTTTTGCTTTTGTTTTCTTTGTTTTTAGCATCAAATCAAAAAGATCATTGCCAAGACCGGTGTCAAGGAGCTTACTCCCTATGTTTTTTCTAGGAGTCTTCAGGTCTTACATTCAAGTCTCTAATCTATTTTGAGTTGATTTTTGAGTATAGTATAAGATAAGGGTTCAGTTTCATTCTTTTGCGTGTGGCTGCCCAGTTTTTCCAACACCATTTATTACTGAAGAGACTGTCCTTTCCTCATTGTATATTCTTGGCTCCTTTGTCATAAATTTATTGACTATATATGCGTGGGTTTATTTCTGGACTCAGTTCTGTTCCATTGACGTGTGTGTCTGTTTTTATGCCAAGACCATACTGTTTTGATTATCATAGCTTTGTAGCATAGTTTTAAATAGGAAAAGCCTTCAGCTTTGTTCTTCCTTCTTAAGATTGCTTTGGCTATTTGAGGTCTTCTGTAGTTCTACACAAATTTTAAGATTGTTTGTTCTATGGGACTTTTGCCATTGGAATCTTGATAGGGATTGCATTGAACCTGTAGATTGCTTTGGGTACTATGGACATTTTAAAAATGTTAATTCTTCCAATATATGAGCATGGAATATCTTTTCATTTATTTATGTCTTCTTTAATTTCTTTTATCAATATCTTATAGTTTTCAGTGTACACGTCTTTTATCCTTACTGGTTAAATTTATTCCTAGGTATTTTATTCTTTTTGATGCAATCATAAATGGGATTGTTTTCTTAATTTCTCTTTCTGATAGTTCATTATTAGTATAGAGAAATGCAACTGATTTTTGTATATTGATTTTGTATCCTGCAATTTTCCTGAATTCATTTGTTAGTTCTTATAGTTTTTTGGTTGAGTCTTTAGGGTTTTCTACGTATAATATCATGTCATCTGCAAATGGAGATAGTTTTGCTCCTTCCTTTTTGATTGGGATGCCTTTCACTTCTTTTTTCTTGCCTAATTGTTTTGGCTAGGACTTCTAGTACTATGTTGAATAAAAGTGGCAAGAGTGAGTGTCCTTGTCTTGTTCCTGATCTTAAAGGAAAAGCTTTGAGATTTTTGCTATTGAGTATGATATTAGCTTTGGGCTTGTCATATATGGCCTTTATTATGTTGAAATACATTGCCTGTGTACCCAGTTTGTTGAGAGTTTTGATCATGAATGGATGTTGAATTTTCTCAAAGGCTTTTTCTGCATCTATTCAGATGACCTTATGATTTTTATCCTTCATTTTGTTAATGTGATGTATCACATTGATTTGCTGATATTAAACCATTCTTGCATCCCTGGAATAAATCCTACTTGATCATGGTGTATGATTCTTTCTAACATGTTTTTGAATTTGGTTTGCTAATATTTTCTTGAGGATTTTTGCATCTATGTTCATCAGGGATATCTGCCTGTAATTGTCTTTTCTCATAGTGTCCTTGTCTGGTATTGGTATCAGGATAATTCTGGCCTCGTAAAATGAGTTTGGAAGTGCTCCCTCCTCTTCTATTTTTTGGAAGAGTTTGAGAAGAATTGGTATTAATTTTTCTTTTAATGTGTGGTAGAATTCACCAGTGAAGACATCTGGTCATGGACTTCTGTTTGTTGGTAAGTTTTTGTTTATTGATTCAATCTCTTTACTAGTAATTGGTCTGTTCAGATTTTCTATTAATTCATGATTCAGTCTTGGTAAGGTATATGTTTCTAGGAATTTGGCCATTTCTTCTAGACTGTCCAAATTGTTGGCATATAATTATTCATAGTATTCTCTTACAGTCCTTTGTATTTCTGTGATATCAGTTGTAGCAGCCCCTCTTTCATTTCTGATTTTATTTATCTTTGTTTGCTCTCTTCTTTTCTTGGTGAGTCTGGCTAAAGGTTTGTCTATTTTGTTTATCTTTTCAAAGAACCAGTCTTAGTTTCATTGATCTTTTTATTATCTTCTTAGTGTCTATTTCATTTATTTCCACTCTGATTGTTGTTATTTCCTTCCTTCTACTAACTTTGAGCTTGGTTTCTCATTCTTTTTCTAGTTCCTTGAGGTGTAAAGTTAGGATGTTTATTTGAGATTTCCTTTTTTGTTAATGTAGGCATTTATTGCCATGAACTTACCCCTTTTGCTGCATTAAATAATTTTTGTATGTTGTATTTTCATTTCATTTGTCTCAAGATATTTTTTGGGTTCTCTTTTGATTTCTTTTTTGACCCATTGGTTGATCAGTAGCATGTTGTTTGATCTCCACATATTTGTGAATTTTCTAGTCTTCTTCTTCTAATTGATTCCTAGTTTCACACCATTGTGGTTGGAAAAGATGCTTGATATGATTTCAATCTTCTTAAATTTATCGACTTGCTTTGTTATCGGACATGATGTGTCCTGGGTAATGTTCCATGTGTACATGAGAAGTATGTGTACTCTGTTGCATTTTGGTGGAATGTTCTGTAAATGTATATTAAGTCCAACTGGTCTAACACATCATTTAAGTCCAATATTTCCTTATTGATTTTCTGTCTGGATGATTTATCTATTCACAGACATGGGATATTAAAGTCCCACACTATTATTGTGTTGCTGTCTATTTCCCCCTTTAGATCTGTTAATATTTGCTTTATATGTTTAGGCGCTCCTATGTTGAGTGCATAAATATTTACAAATGTTATATCCTCTTGTTGGATTAACACCTTTATCATATAATGACTTTCTTTTTCTCATATTACAGTCTTTGACTTGAAGTCTATTTTTTCCTATGTAAGTATACTATCTCAGCTTTCTTTTGGTTTCCATTTGCGTGGAATATCTTTTCCATCCCTTCACTTTCAGTTTGTGTGTGTCCTTAAAGCTGAAGTGAGTCTCTTGTAGGCAGCATAGTTGAGTCTTGTCCATCTATCTTTTATAACTTCAAATGAGATCCATTTATCAGGGAATAAAATATTTAATAAAATATAAATGCCATTTACCATTAGCATTAGTCTGGGGAATAATAAATGTCAAAATATTTCCTATATTCGTTTGGCTATTGCTATTCATGGAAGTGATTTTTGAAAAAGATAAATTTGATCGAATAAGTCATGGTTAACTCTGAAATGAAACAAGTGAAGAAATCACTTCTCTAACTCCATTGTTGTTTTCTTCTTTGCTCACTCTGCTCCAGCCACACTGGCTTTCTTGCAAGTTTTCTAACATGCTGAGGACATATCCTTGAACCTTTGTTCTGGCTGTTTATCCTAACTGAAAAACTCTCCTTTGAGATATGGTTTGGCAAACTCTACCTTCTCGTAGAAGCCTGACTGTTCTAATGTAGTAACATCTTCCCCACTGTTCCCTCCCACCATCTCATTCCTCTCACCTTTCTCTATGTTTTCTTTTTCATGTAGTGACAAAGACTCTCTCCTTGACCAAATTCTAGACAGGTTCCTCTGAGCCCCTTTTTGACTAGGCCCTCTGTCCTTCGGTCTTTTCCTTAAGAACCCAATTTTAGCAAGTATCCTGCTAAGACACTTTAACCAGAATCCTTCACCCTCAATAACTGGTCACCCTTGATGTCTGATCAAACCTCATCCCCCCACCATTCTCCATGTGATATCTGATCTCCCTGGTCTGCTTTCAGCAAGAATTCTGTCAAGTTGGTCTAGCCATAAATCTCTTTTTACCCCTGATGCTTCCTCTTAGTAATTTTCCATCCACTAACCCTCCACTCCATAGCTTGGCTATACATTCCCACTTTTCTTCTTGTATTTGGAATTGAGCCCAGTTCTATACTGAGGTCTTTTTTCCTATTGCAATAGTTCTTGAATAAAATCTGTTTTTACCAGTTTAACTACTTTCAGGCAATGGTTTTCCTTGATAATAGTACTTATCACCTTCTAACAAACCACATAGTTTAATTATTATGTGTATTATTTATTTTCTGGCTCCACCAATTAGAATGTAAACTCCACAAGGCAGGGATCTTTTTCCTCACTGATATGTCACAAGTACCTATCAAAGTGACTGGCATGTAATAAGCACTCAGCCATGTCTATTTAACTTATTTGTCTTGAAATCAATCAACAACGATCTATTGTGAACCTATTATGATGTACCAGCTCTTACATAGAGCAGGGGAAAAAGAGGTTATTTTCTCTGAGTGAATTAAAGCAGAGTTAATTGCCTCAAATTTGTTACTTGTGTTGTACATATCTGTTCCTGGCATTTCATGTGCCTTAATCGATGGTTAATATAAATTTCCAGTTATTATGATACTTTGCTTTGTCCCCATAATGTATATATGTAGTTCATACTTTATATACTTGTACTTACTTTCCTGATAAGACTAGTAAGGGAAGAAACTGCCTTTCTATGTGTGGCCAGCAGGTGGAAAGGAGATGCAATTAGGCACTTGGTGGGACTGAAAGCTGCAAGAGCAGAAAGATGATCTCCTGCTTTAAATTAAAGCCACACTGATTTACTATTAATAAGACATAACTTTGACACAAGGCAATGCAGTTTAGAAGATTTTTATTCTTGTTTAGGATTGTGGGAAAGGAGATTTTATTAGGTAGGAAAGGGCTAGTCTATTATTGGAAATAGTCATATTTCTAATATTCTAATAATATTCTAATATTAAATAACATTAGAAAAATTTTAAGTATAACTGTAGGATACAGGGTGTGAGGCTGTTAAATAGCAGAACTCTAAAACGCTGCCCTAAGGAAGGATTTTTTTTTTTTAAAGATTTTATTTTTTTTCCTTTTTCTCCCCAAAGCCCCCCAGTACATAGTTGTATATTCTTCGTTGTGGGTCCTTCTAGTTGTGGCATGTGGGACGCTGCCTCAGCGTGGTTTGATGAGCAGTGCCATGTCCGCGCCCAGGATTCGAACCAACGAAACACTGGGCCGCCTGCAGCGGAGCGCGCGAGCTTAACCACTCGGCCACGGGGCCAGCCCCCTTAAGGAAGGATTTTTAATAGTGTTACTCCAAAGAAGCAGGACCTGCATGCTTTGCCCAGGGAAGAGTGTACTCATGACTCAGGCCTGAGACTAAGATTTGGCTAAAAAAGAACAAGCTAAGAACTTTTCTTTTGTGAATCCTCCTGCTACATTGTCATAGAACCCTACGATAAAAATAGAGAATGAGAGAAGCTCAAAGAGATATAAATAGAAATTAAATATGGGGTATCTAGCTAACGGTAGTCCTCCTTAGCAACAGAACAGATAGAATCTACATTTAAAGTGCACTTTTAACTATGCTATTAAGCAGAACATTATGTACAACTTGCAACAAGGGCTATGATACAATGATATCAAAATTGAAACCCATCTATTTCCCTGCTCCTGTGTTAAACAATACTGAGTCAAAACATACGTTTATGTCCCTTTGTTAAACAATATTGAGTGCAACTAAACACAATTTAGCTATTTGATCCAGGAAATATTTGCTCCTAAAATATAACAAGGAATAAATTAAAATAGCTGAATGATCAAAATGAAAGCGTTTGTTCATTAAGGCTCATTTCAAGATCGTCGCCTTGTTGTACCCACTAATCAAAAATAATTTTGCCATAAACTTGGCTCATTTCTCTATGTTTCAATATCTACTTTAAAATCACTTAGCCAAGGTCCTAAAACCTTATAAATATACTCCCCTAAGTTCTTCATTTTAAGATGTTACTAAGACTCTTGTCAAGCTCAGGCTCTGCAGTAGGTCTAATAACCTTAGATTTACTTGATCAATGAGTATCTCTGTTGGCCTTTTGGGAGGTCAATGGTCAACAGATATAACTAGCTCAGTATTAAAAGATGAAGAACAAGTGTCAACGCCCAATAGCCTAATATCACCACAAATACACCTATACACAAATATAACTAAATACAGTAGAACAAAGTGCTGGGGGAGGGAAGGGAAGTAATCATTGCAACAAGGAAAAATGCACACCATGGGGAATCATGGGCTTGTCTCAATAGAAGCATGTTAGGAAAGCATCATAAAATTTCAGCTTTTATTAGATGATTTGGAGACAGCTTGAAAGAAGTGGAGCTTTGCTGTAGATTGAATGTTGTCAGGAATTTGAGGCAATTCTACCATTGGCTATTATGCTGGCTATCTATTGCTGCATAACAAGTTACTACAAACTTAGCGGTTTAAAACAGAACACATTTATCTCGCTGTTCTGTGGGTCAGGACTCTAGACATAGCTTAGGTGGATCCTCTGCTTTAGAGTTTTTCACAAGACTGCAATCAAGGTGTCACTTGGGACTGCGGTCTCATCTTAAGGCTCAATAGGGGAAGGATCCTTTTCCATGTTCCTGTGGATGTTGGCAGGATTCAGTTCTTCATGAGTTGTCATACTGGGGGCCTCAGTTCCTTGCTGGCTGTCATCTGTAGGCTACCCTCAGTCTCTTGCCTCATGGGCTTCTCCATACGTCAATTTACTTTGTCAAAGTCAGAAAAGGACAACTAGTCAGTCAATAAAGAGAGCCTGCTGACAAGAAGGATGTTGCAACATTAGATAGAGTAATCAAGAAAGTAAAAATCTCATCATCTTTCCCATATTCTACTGGTTAAAAGCAAGTCAGGGATCCTGCCTACGTACAAAGAAGGGATTACACATAGGTGTGACAACTAGTAGGTGGGATAGTTGGATCATTTTGGAGTCAGTTTGCTATAGGTATCGTAATGAATCTTATCTAGATTAAAGAAGAAGAGAGTGTGCACCTAAAGCTCTGATAGTAAAGAAGCAGCACTTGCTCATATTAGCCACAATAAGGGGATATTTGGTCATTTTTGTGCTTTTGATGATGTTTGTGTTTTTATCTGTTTAGACATGATTATGGAGTCGTCTTATTTTCGTGTTCATCCATTACAGTCACAAATGTTGGAGGCATCTGTGGCATTGTCTGATGTTGGTGTCCTAAAAAATTGTTTATGTTCAACAGGAAAACACCAAGACACAAGGTTAGCAGCTAAGAAGATCAAGGTCTAACTGATGGTTCAAGAGCAGTTCCTAGCTATGAGAGGTTGCTTTTCTCTTTCTCACAAGAAATAAGTTAGGGCACATAATAGAAGAGCAAATCTTGGAAAACAAAGAAGGAAAAAACATGCACAGATCAATTATAGATAATTTTCTAGGTAAGCAAGACTAATTATTGAAGTCACTTCTTCAGTCAAAATGGATTTGAAAGTGGTCTCTCAGGACTCTGGTGTATAAAATTTACAGATTATTATGCACAATTTTACATGTTATTATTATAAATAACTTTTATTCAGTAACGTGAATATATACGTTAAAATTTTTATTTGGATTTCTAAAGCCCTGGGTTAAAAGATAGCGAGAGATATTTTAAACAGAAGAACTTTACATTATTAATTCAGGTTTCTGTTGCCCAAAATTGGCATAATGGGAATTTCAACAGGCTTTTTTTTTTCCATCTCAGAAAAAAGACAAAAATTATAAATTTTAAATAGAAAGCATGGTGATTTATTCAGATAAATCAAATAAAAATTTAATGAGAGTCCAGAGTTTATGATTGAAGAGAAAAAGTGTAAAATGGGGCTAAGCATTCCCCTTGCTTGTATCATAGAGTCAGATGATGAAATTTTGTTGGTCTGTCACTGAGCACAGTTAGAGACATGAAAAAGTGTCCCTGTCGAATCTAGAAACATGACATCAAATTATAATAGCTGTGTCTCTAGGGAAACCATGACAAGAGAACGTAACAATAAATAGTTAATAATAAAGTAAAAAAACAGTACTGTTATTTTACAAAAACTGCAGGTAATCCATGGTCAAGATACCAAAAATTGTTCCCCAGTCAGTTGTCTTTCCCAAGATAGTTGAAGCATTTCTGATGATACCAAGACTGTGTCCTTTGTGTGTGTCCTAATTTGCTCCAGACTTTCTGAGCCAGATTAATCTTCTACAAAAAGTCTACACCCTACCCTTGAATATAATCAGATTATTTTCTTTTCTATGTTTCTTGTATCATATGCTATAAACAACAGACACTGAGGTGTCAAAGGCAGAGTTCTTAACATTCTGTTTATCTTCCTAAAAGAGCCTTTACTGCCTGGTTATCTGTTTCTCAGGTCTCAGGAAAAATGTTCTAAGCATTTCTGCATCTTCCTTGAAAACACCTCTGCTCTTGTTGCACAATCCCCATTAGGTGCTGTTTTGCTGTAACTTGATAGTAACTCGCCACTGCCTATATCAAAACACTTATCATCCTTTAATCATTGAGTTACTGACCTCTCTTTCTCTCTGCTGAGAAAAATACCTAAAAATTGTGAATAAACTAAAGGGATTGCTGTGTTTTCTTTCACTACTTTTGCTGAGCATTGTCAGACCCAGCCAGGGATTATCTGATTCCTAGGAGTATATGCCTTTGTTTCACTTGCTATTTTACTATTGGTTTAGATAATTTACAACTCTATTAGGACAGTCATTAACTAGTAGACTCAAGTGATACTTGTCCTATAGCAATGCAGTTTTAGTGCCCTATAGGACATTAACTAGATTTATATCTAACTTAGTAATTTATTCAAGCATTCATTCTTTCAGCCACTCTAAATACTTCCTTCAATTCTCTTTGAACCATCCTTACCATCTTACAGATTCTATCCTTAATTAGTGAATTAAAATTTGACATGTGCTCACTTTATGTTCATATGAAAGTTACATATTTGACTTTTTGAAAAAAAATTATACCTAACGTCACTAATCTCTTAGAATTTGTGCCTTTTAACCCAATAGTCATGGTGTTTGGAGTCTAGCAGGGGCCCAGGTAATGTTTGAGTGTTTGAAGTGAATATTGCAGAAAAAGAAACTGGACTTAGGATAAGAACTTGCTTAAATTCAAATGGCTTCTGGTATAATGGTAAAATTAGATTGAAAACCTCAGCTTTTAAATTTCTAGTCCAAGGACATTTCTAATGGAACATGATAGCTTGAACACCATATATACCACTAGATATTCAAATATTATGGTTACCAGATGCTTGGAATAAAATGTTCTGTTACCTGAAATAAAACTGAAAAATGTTATAATTGTTTTAAACTTTATTATAATATTCAATCACCTTTATGGCTTTCAAAATTATGTATAACTATAATGTAAAGTAGGAAATTAACATAACAATATCAACCATTACATATTTAGTGAACAGTGTTATTACTATAATACCCAAATATTAAAATTTCAATGAGAAAATTTAATAAATGAGTTATTTTTAGAAAAAGGAGCACAGCAGGTCAGAATAATGCCATATTTTTTCAATTTTTATGAATCCTAGTATTTATATTACAGTTTCAAAATAAGCATTTGTAGAACAAGAGAGAACATCACACAATCTGACATAAACTTACACTTTCTTTCAGAAGATAAATTCAAAAATTCTGGCCAAAATAATGCCCTCATTTGATTATGTAAAAAGAGAGAGAGAAGAAATCTAATAGTTGTCATGAAAAAGTCTCAAGAAGGTAAATTTGGAGTGATACAAGTTAGAATTTAAAATGGGAGCCAGCCTGGTTACACAGTGGTTCAGTTTGTGTGCCCTGCTTTGGTGGCCCAGGGTTCGAGGGTTTGGATCCTGGGCACAGACCTACACACCACTCATCAAGCCATGCTGTGGTGGCACCCCATGGAGAAGAACTAGAAGGACTTACAACTAGGATGTACAACTATGTACTGGGACTTTGGGGAGGCAAAGAAAAAGAGGAAGATTGGCAACAGATGTTAGCTCAGGGCCAACCTCCCTCACCAAAAAGCATACACAACTAGAATTTAAAATAAGTAGATACGCATGCCATCATAACCACAAAAAATATTTTATTGACCATGTTTGTCTATGACAAAATAAGTTACAAAGGAACAACCCTTTCTCTTTCTATGTTCTGAATATACATGAATGTCATAGTAAGTAATCTTTATGAAAATCTCCTCTCATAAATAAAAATTTGAATGGTGATATTTACTTTATGGCTTTTTTTCTCTAGATATCCTCATCTGAGGAAATGATCATTCATAAAACATTAATGTTTGAGTCACTGGTTCTTTATGGAAAGGATTGAATTGGGTAGGTCATATCCTTCTAATTCAACGTAAGTGCTTGACAATTTCCTCCACCTAAGTTCTTTACAAGGCACTTAGAGGAGGGGTATGACATTAAAGATAGCATTGCCTCTGCCCTCAAGAAGTTTTCATTTTCATGAGAAAAAAATATGCAAAGAAAAAACCACCATGAAAAGCAGGGTAATATAAAGGCCCCCAAAAGGGAGATAGTCCTCTCCCATGGAGGTAATTACTGTGAAAAAGGCAATATTTGAACTTATCCTGAAACAATGATTATTGACTTGACATTGATTTAAGAAAATTTTAGCGAGCTTCTACAGCTTGCCTTTCGGGTAAAATGTGACATGCTAGTGATATGGAGGTGAAGGATGTTGCTCTTGACTTCAAGAAGTGTATGATCTAATGGCAGAGACAAGAAATAGCAAATTGAAGTGTCCTAAGTGTTGTGGCAAAACTGTGCAGGAGTCCCTGGGCGCACAAGGAGGCAGTCAGTTTAACTCAGGTTAGAGGGCTGACCTGGGAAGGGAAGGATTTAAAAGCACAGTAACGGAGGGAAGTTCAAGAATTGAAAATGACTAAAAAATATTGACGTGAGAAAATGGTCATGATATTATAAATGAAAAGAGAGAGTATGCAAAACTATGAGCTTCATGTCAATAATTTTAGACCCACACCTGTTTACAAAGAGGAACGAGAGAAACCATCATGGAAAATAAGCCAAAATTTGAACAGCTGTGCTATGTGGGTAATAGGATTATGGATGATTTTCATTATTTTGCTTATATTTTTATGTTCAAATCTGTTACAACATATCTGTAATGAGGAGAAAAATAATACAGATTATTTAAAAAGTAGTCATAGGCCTCTGGAGTGCCATTTCCTATAGTCTATGACAGTAAAGGCTAGATTAAAAGACCTGTGGTCGAGTGTGGTAATGCTTAGATTGACCTGAAACAGACCTTAATTTCCTAGATTAGAAATTGTCTGTTTACCTCTGAGCTCCCAAGTGCTCACTGTCTGCTTTCTGTGTGGCTGCTAGATATTCATTAGAAGTGCTTGGAGCTTTTAGTGGAATTTTAATGAGTCTTAATATTAAAAAATGATGAGGGAATTTGATTTCTGGAAAAAGCTATTCGAAGGTAACAGAGGTGACAATTCAGTCCTCTGAAAATTACTAGCAAATTAAGGAATATATGGAAAAAAGTATCTGAATATAAAGGCCTTATCCATAAAACCCTGAAACATATCTCATTCTTTTTCAAGTTTATGGGCTTGCAAACAAGCCTAAAACTATGAGAGAACTTCAAGTCCTAGCTTTGTTAAAGGTAAGAGATCAGCAAACTAATATAATCCAAATTTTAAGCAATGCTTGGAATTATTTTATTTGTGACAAATTAATTTTTAATTATTTGGAAAACTCACTTAAATGGCATGGGTCATTTCATGACAATTAGAAAAATAAAATTATTGTATATCCAATAATAATATAAAACAATAGCATTCCTTGTGTTAATTCTAGTGTTTTTGTTCATCACATTTTTGATTTGTTGTTTTCACTTGGGACTAGAAAGCGGTTTTAAAAATAGACATAAATAATAGACATGAAAGAGGGTTTTTTTAATTGAAGTAACATTGGTTTATAAAATTATAAATTACAGGTGTACGTCATTATATTTAGATTTCTATCTGGACTACATCATGTTCACCACCCAAAGACTAATTACCAGCCATCACCATATATATGTGCCCAGTCACCCTTTTTGCCCTCCTCCCTCCCCACTTCCCCTCTGGTAACCACCAGTCTAATCTCTGTATCTATGTGTGTGGTGGTGGTGGTTGTTTTTTATCTTCTATTTATGAGTGAGATCATACAGTATTTGACTTTCTCTTTCTGACATTTCACTTATAAGAATACCCTCAAGGTCCATCCATGTGGTCACAAATGGCAAGATTTCACTTTTTTCATGGCTGAGTAGAATTCCATTGTGTACATACACCACATCTTCTTTATCCATTCGTCCCTTGATGGGAACCTAGGTTGCCTCCAAATCTTGGCTTTTGTGAATAATGCTGCAATGAAACATAGGGGTGCTTGTATCTTTAAGAATTCCTGTTTTCATGTAGTTTGTATAAATACCCAGCAATGGAATAGCTGGATCAAATGTTAGTTCTATTCTTAAAATTTGAGGAATCCCCTACCATTTTCTATAGTGGCTGCAACAGTTTGAACTCCCAGCAGCAGTGTATGAGAGTTCCCTTTCTCCACTTCCTCTCCAACACTTATTATTCCTTGTCTTGTTAGTTATAGCCATTCTGATGGGTGTGAGGTGATATCTCATTGTAGTTTTGATTTGTGTTTCCCTCATAATTAGTAATGTTGAACATCTTTTCATGTGCCTATGGGCCACCTGTATATATTCTTTGGAAAAATGTCTGTTCAGATCTTTTGCTGGGTTTTTATTTGAGTTGTTTCTTTATTCATTGTTGAGATGGATGAGTTCTTTATGTATTTTGGATATTAACTCCTTATCAGATATATGGTTTGCAAAAAGCTTCTCCCAGTTGTTAGGTTGTCTTTTCATTTTGTTGATGGTTTCTTTTGCTGTGCGAAGCTTTTTAGTTTGATGTGGTCCCATTTGTTTATTTTTTCGCTTGTTTCCCATGCCTGGTCAAACATGGTATATGAAAATATGCTGCTAAGACCGATGTTGAACAGCATACTGCTTACATTTTCTTCTAGAATTTTTATGATTTTAGGTCTTACATTCAAGTCATTAATCCATTTTGAGTTAATTTTTGTGTATGGTGTAAGATAATGGTCTACTTTCATTCTTTTGCATGTGGCTGTTCAGTTTTCCCAGCACAATTTACTAAAGTGACTTTCCATTCTGCATTGTATGTTCTTGGCTCTGTTGTCAAAAATTAGCTGTCCACAGAGGTGTGGGTTATTTCTGGGCTTTCCATTCTGTTCCATTGATCTGTGTGTTTGTTTTTCTGCCAGTACCATGCTGTTTTGGTTACCATAGTTTTGTAGTGTATTTTGAAATCGGGGAGTGTGATAACTCCAGCTTTCTTCTTTTTCCACAGGATTGCTTTGGCTATTTGGGGTCTTTTGTTTTTCCATAAAAAATTTAGGATTCTTTGTTCTATTTCTGTGAAAAATGTCATTGGAACTTTGATAGAGATTGCATTGAATCTGTAGACTGCTTTAGAAAGTATGGACATTTTAACTATGCTAATGCTCCCAATCCAAGAGCACAGAATATCTTTCCATTTCTTTGTGTCTTCCTTAATTTCTTTCAACAATGTTTTATAGTTTTCAGTGTACAGGTCTTTCACTTCTTTGGTTAAGTTTATTCCCAGGTATTTTATTGTGTTTGTTGCAATTGTAAATGGGATTGTCTTCTTAATTTCACTTCCTGCTACTTCGTTGTTAGTGTATAGAAACACAACTGATTTTTGTATGTTGATTTTATATCCTGCAACTTTACCATATTGATTTGTTGTTTCTAAAACATTTTAGGTGGATTTGTTACAGTTTTCTCTATATAAAATCATGTCATCTACAAATAGTGACAGTTACACTTCATTTCCAGTTAGGTTCTCTTTTATTTCTTTTTCTTGCCTGATTGCTCTGGCTAGGACTTCCAATACTGTGTTAAATAAGAGTGACAAAAGTGGGCATCGTTGTCTGGTTCCTGTTCTTAGAGGGAGAGCTTTCAGCTTTTCTCCATTGAGTATGATAGTAGCTGTGTGTTTGTCATATATGGCCTTTATTATGTTGAGGTACTTTCCTTCTGTAAAGATTTAATTCAAAATTTTTATCATAAATGGATGCCATATCTTGTCAAATGCTTTCTCTTCATCTATTAAGATGATCATGTGATTTTTATTCTTCATTTTGTTAATGTGGTGTATCACATCGAATGATCTGTGGATGGTGAACCATCCCTGAATCCCTAGAATAAATACCACTTGATCATGGTGTATGATCTTTTTAATGTATTGTTGTATTTGATTTACTAGTATTTTGTTGAGGATTTTTATATTGATGTTCATCAATGATATTGGCCTATAATGTTCTTTTTTGTGTTGTCCTTGTCTGTTTTTGGTATCAAGGTAATGTTGGCCTGGTAGAATGAGTTAGGAAGCTTCCCCTCCTCTTCAATTTTTTGGAAGAGTTTGAGAAGGATAGGTATTAAGTCTTCTTTGAATGTTTGGTAGAATTCTCCAGGGAAGCTGTTGGTCCTGGACTTTTATTTTTTGGGAGGTTTTTGATTACTATTTTGATTTCCTTACTGGGCATTGGTCTATTCAAATTGTCTATTTATTCTTGATTCAGTTTTGGAAGATTGTAAGATTCTAAGAATTTATCCGGAGGCTGGCCCCATGGCCGAGTTGTTAAGTCCACACACTCTACTTTGGCGGCCCTGGGTTCGGATCCTGGGCATGGACGTGGCACCGCTCATTAGTCCATGTTGAGGCGGTGTCCCACATGCCACAACTAGAAGGACCTACAACTAAAATAAAAAACTATGCACTGGGGGGATTTGGGGAGAAAAAAGCAGGGAAAAAAAGAAGATTGGCAACATTTGTTAGCTCAGGTGCCAATCTTTAAAAAAAGAATTTATCCATTTCTTCTAAATTATCCAAGTTTTGGTGTGTAGCTTTTTATAGTATTCTCTTATAATCCTTTGCATTTACAAGGTATCTGTTGTAATTTCTCCTCTTTCATTTCTGATTTTATTTATTTGAGCCTTCTCTCTTTTTATCTTGGTGAGTCTAGCTAAAGGGATGTCAATTTTGTTTATCTTTTCAGAGAACCAGTTCTTCATTTCATTTTTCTTTTTATATTTTAGTGTCTATTTCATTTATTTCTGTTCTGATTTTTATCATTGCCTTCTTTCTACTGATTTTGGGCTTTGATCTTCTTTTTCCAGTTCCTTTAGGTGCACTATTGGGTTGTTTATTTGAGATTTTTCTAGCTCATTGAGGTGGGCCTGTATTGCTATGAATGTTCCTCTTAGAACTGCTTTTGTAGTATCCCATAAAATTTGGCAGTCATATTTTCATTTTCATTTGTCTCCAGGTGTTTTTTTCTTTGTCTTTTGATTTCTCCATTGACCCAATCATTGTTCAATAGCATTTTGCTTAATCTCCACCTATTTGTGGCTTTTTAAATTTTATTCCTGTAGTTGGTTTCCAGTTTCATACTGTTGTGGTCAGAGAAGATGTTTGGTGTTACTTCAAACTTCTTAAATTTATTGAGACTTGTTTGGTGACCTAATATGTCATCTATCCTGGAAAATGTTCCATGTGCATTTGAAAAGAATGTGTATTCTGTGGTTTATGGATGAAATGTTCTGTGTATATCTACTGATTCCATCTGGTCTAATGTGCCATTTAAGACCAGTGTTTCCTTATTGATCTTCTGTTAGGATGATCTATCTATTGGTGTAAGTGGAGTGTTAAAGTCCCCCACTATTATTGTGTTACTGTCTATTTCTCCTTTTATGTCTGTTAATAATCTCTTTAGATATTTAGGTGCTCCTTTGTTGGAAGCATAGATATTTACAAGTGTTTTATCCGCTTGTTGGATTGTTCTCTTTATCATCATGTTCTGCCCTTCTTTGTCTCTTGTTACGATTTTTGTTTTAAAGTCTATTTTGTCTGACATAAGTATTGCCACCTCAGCTTTCTTTTCATTGCCATTTGCATGGAGTATCCTCTTTTTCCATCCCTTCACTTTTAGTTTGTGAGTGTCTTTGGGTCAGAAGTGTGTCCCTTGTATGCAGCATATATATGGGTCTTGGTTTTTCATCCATTCGACCACCATATGTCTTTCAACTGGAGCATTTAATACATTGACATTTAAAGTAGCTATTGATAAGTATGTACTTATTGCCATTTTGTTACTTTTTTTCTGGGTGTTTTAGTAGTTCTTCTCTGTTCCTTTCTCCTTCTCTTGCTCTCTTCCTCTGTGGTTTGATGACTTTCTTTAGTATTACATTTGGATTCCTTTCTCTTAATTGTTTGCATATTTATTATAAGTTTCTGGGTTGTGATTACCATGAGGTTCATATATAATAACCTATATAAATAGCAGTGTATAGTAAGTTGATAGTCTTTTAAGTTTGACCTCTTGCTATGAGCTCTACTGTTTTGATCCCTTCGTCCCACATTTTATGTTTTTGATATCATATTTAATTATTTAATCTCTTTTTTTGTGTATGTGTATCCATTATCCTCTTATCATGGAAATAGATAATTTTGTACTTTTGTCTTTTGACCTTCAGGTTAGCTTCATAGGTGATTGATCTGCTACATTTACTGTTCATTTGCCTTTACCAGTGATTTTATTGGTTATTTTTGACAATTTTTTTCCCTATTTCTAGTCTTTTCTTTTCCACTTAAATAAATCCCTTTAGCATTTCTTGTAAGGCTGCTTTCTTGGTGATAAATTCCTTTAGTTTTTGCTTGTCTGGAAAACTCTTTGTCTCTCCTTCTATTCTGAATAATAACATTGCTGGGTAGAGTATTCTTTGCTGTAGGTTTTTTCCTTTCTACTCTAAATATATTGTGCTACTCCCTTCTAGCCTGTAAGGTTTCTGCTGAGAAGTCAGTTGATAGTCTTGTGGGGTTTTCTGTGTATGTAACTTATTGCCTTTCTCTTATGGCATTTAGGATTCTCTCTTTATCTTTACTTTTTGATATTTTAATTATAATGTGTCTTTGTGTGGGCTTCTCTGGGTTTATCTTGTTTGGTGCTCTCTGAGCTCCCTGTTCCTAGGTATCTGTTTCCTTCCTTAGGTTAGGAAAGTTTTCATTTTTATTTCTTCAAATATATTCTCTGCCTCTTTGTTTTTCTCTTCTCTTTCTGGGAAACCTATAGTATGGATTTTAGTGTACTTGCTGTTGTCCCTTAGACTTTCCTCATTCTTTTTCATTCATCTTTCTTTTATCTATTCAGCTTAGGTGATTTCCTTTAGTCTTTCATTCAGCTTGCTGATCCAATCTTCTATACCATCTACTCTGCAATTGATTCCCTCTAGTGAATTTTTTATTTCCATTACTGTATTCTTCAGTTCTGATTGCTTCTTTTTTATATTTTCCAATTCTTTGCTGAAAATCTCACTGAATTCATCCATTCTTCTTCCAAGATCAGTGAACGTCCTTATGACTATTACTTTCTACTCTTTATCAGGTAGATTGTTTATCTCTCTTTCATTTAGTTATTTTTCTCAGGATTTACTCTCTTCCCTTATTTGGAACATATTCCTTTGTCTCCTCATTTTGCCTCTTTCTTTGTGTTTATATCTATGTATTACATAGATCAGCTATGTCTCCCAATTTTGGAGAGGTGGCCTTATGTAAGAGATGCCTTATGAGGCCCAGCAGTGTGCTTCCCTCTTTTGACCAATTCCAAATGTTTCAGGAGTGTCTCCTGTGTGGGCTGTGTGTGCCCTTCTGTTGTGGCAGGGTCCCTCTAGGTGCAGTTGGACAGGAGACTAGGCTGTCCCCCTGGCTGGTTGGTTTTAATGCTCAGCTGCATGTGGTGATGCGGTCTCTTCAGGCACTTTATCAGGCATGGGGAGCCCCAGCATAGTTGACTGCAAGGTCTAATAACACATTCCTGCTGCAGGTTTTCTATTAAGTGAGTAGACCCCCAGCATGGCTAGTTGCTAGGCTAAGGGCTTACAATTGCTGTAGGCCACCAGCCTCCAAGGCTGTTGTCAGCTCTTCCAGGAGTGCAGCTGGGTGGGTCAGCCCCAGGTGTGGAAGCACACAATTGTTCCAGGTCTTGGAAAGTAGGCCCAATCCGCTGCATAGCTTTTTGAGAAGCATAAGTCTACTGCAGCTAAATCCCACTGCCCACAGATGCTCACACCCCATCAATGCAGTCCTGCCCCTCGCACATGCCCTGACCCTTTGAGGCAGACCCACTTGCCCCACTGTAGATGCCCTACACACTCCACCAATGCAGGCCTATCCATCACACATGCCCTGCCCTGCAGAGGCTGACACACTTGGCCTCCTGCAGAGGTCCCACACTCCCCATCTATGTGACCCCACAAGTTGCCCGAGGGCTTGCTATTGGGTAGGGCCAGTCCCTAGGACAGGCTGCCTGCCCTGGCTGAGCTGGTTAAATCTGTGCTCTATTGAGTGTGGCAGACTCCTATGATAACAGGTTAAAGGAAGAATTCTAATGGCATCTGCCAGTGTCTGTGTCAGCATACCTGTACTAGTTCACAACAATCGATGCTGTGAATTTCTGAGTCCCTGGGGCAGTGATCCAAGCTGCCTCCTGACTTGCAGCGATGCACCCAGAGCCTATCAAGTGAGTCTGTTTTCACCAAATGACTATGCCCTTTTCTTTCTGGTGATTTTAGGTTGTTTTCCAAAATGGGTGAATTTGTGCATGGGACCTTTAAGAGCAAACTTTCCTTCTCTTATGTTTGACAGCTTTTCTGTTGGTATTTCCCCTGTTGTTAATAACCAGCAAAGCCATATATTATGACACTTTTCCCTGTTGTGCTGAGTTCAAAAGATGCTTACTGTGGCAAAGTTCTCCTGCTCAGATACCCCACACCTCCAGGAAATCTATGTACGTTAAGATTGCTTCTGGCCATGAAATGCTGTGGCTTCTTCCCCTCCAGAAAGGAATTTCTGCCTCTTCCACCTCAGTCAGCACTGTCCCTTGTTGTGGGGGTTCTTTTTATTCAATTTCTGGTCCTCTCTCAAGGGTAATTGTTCCAAGAGTAGTTGTTAATTTGTTGTGTCTGTGGGAGGAGGTGAGTTCAGAATTCTCCTATGATGCCATCTTCTGAGCAATGACAAGATGTTTTGAAGTTGAAGTAATTTGAGATACTCTGCATTGAACTGTTTTAAGCCTCAGTCATGCCTTCCTTTAAAATTTTCATTATAGGTGTGTTGGAAGCTAATTCTGGTGTTTCTGCAGCTCTCTGAGCAAAAGGCCTTGACAGTTTTGTTCAAGGATGTTTGTAAAACTGCTCTGAAACAGGGATCAGACTGGCTTATATCTCAGGGTAATAAAGCTGAAGTCTTTCTCCTTAGAAACATTCAAGGGTATTAAAGATAATGTCTCTTTCTAGAAGGTAGGAGGGGCAGGTCTACCAGAAACCCCTACAAAACATCAAGGTCCCCTTAGTCTCAAGATTATTCAGCTGTGACACAGATTTACTATGTGTGCAGCATTCTTCTCAGCCCACCTCTGCATTGCCCCTATGGGACTTGGGGCCAACAGGAACCAATGGGAACATGAACTTTATGCTGCCTATTTTGCCATGAGTAATAAACTTTCTAAAGCCATTTGGGCTTGTTTTCTCCTTGCCAACCAAATATATGGAAGTGTGGCAAGCTGAGCAGTCACTGCTCCTTAGGAACCACTTGACTACTTGACTGATTACAATTTGAGATTATGAGAAAATAGGGATTTGGGGGCATAATTTATGCTGCATACACATAAATTAGTAAGTCTATATTTATTTTGACAAACTCCAGAGGTTTTCTATTTCAATAAATATTATCCTTAATTTGTCAAACACATTTTAATATTATGATTTCCTAAAATATTTTTGGAGTACTTCTTTTGGAATTATCTTCAACATCTGTTTTTAAAATGTACTTGTTATAGTCATATTTCATTCCCACTAAAAATACAGCATCGTTCACCTTGATTTTATGTTTTATTAACCAGATTTGTCTTTGAGTGGCTTCAGCTTCTTATATTTTCATAAAGGGGTTTTTTTTTTTTTTTTGAGGAAGATTAGCCCTGAGCTAACATCTACCGCCAATCCTCCTCTTTTTGCTGAGGAAGACTGGGGCTGAGCTAACATCTGTGCCCATGTTCCTCTATATGTAGGATGCCTACAACAGCATGGCTTGACAAGCAGTGCATAGGTCCACACTCAGGATCCGAACCAGCAAAGCCTGGGCTGCCAAAGCGGAATGTGCGAACTTAACTGCCTTAACTGCTGCTCCACTGGACCAGCCTCTTAAAAGGGTTTTTTTTTTTTTTAGCTAAGAAGAATGCATTTCAAACTCTAAAGTGAATTCTAAACAAGGTCTTCGAATAGTATTATATAGTTTTTGATCTATATGTAGATAGATAAAGGAGGAGGAGAAGGAAGCAAAGCCCCCAAAACAATCCAATTTCCTATATGGTTTCTGCAAGTTTCAGGTATCTTTTGGATAGTTTCCCAAGTTTTGTGTTAGTTTTCATTCACTAATTCAGTTTAACAAATATTAAAAAAAAAACTAAGCATTCTCAACCTAGTTCATTACTGTTAAATGAGATCTTACAGTAAAGACAAACATTATAAAAATAAACCAAAAAAAACCCATATGAAATGTTAAGCAGCAATTTCCTTTCATCTTAATCTCCTCACTGAAATTTAGTGTCATGAATCTGAGGAAGGAGGAGTGAAGTTGTCTCAAGACCTTACTAGGGAAAAAACAAATTGGATCACTGACCTTCATTTAAGAGGATCTCAAGACTAATCCTGTCAAAATGCAGGGATATCAACCCCCCTGATGACAACCAAGTATAGACAAGAATTCCAACCCAACTTCTGGTTCTTTATCTGTCCCTATCATCTACCCTCCCAAATTTCCCTTCACCCTCATCCTCTTTTATGAAGTTCTTCTTGATCTTCTTCAGCTTAAATTAAATCCCTGAGGATACCACTTTTCTTCTAGCTCTCTTAAAAGAAGACTGAATTGTTTGCTTACTTTTCTCTGACATTTAATCAAGATGAAGTGAGGAGATGGAGTTTTTATATGCTTTATTCTCACATAACCATTTCAAAAAAGTTTGCTTCCTTTCTCCATCAGAAACCTCTTCTCCTTTGAAGTTTGTGTCATTCAAATACATCATCCTTACTCCTTAATTTTGCCATCTTCCAACCTGCCAGTCATTCACCCTCATTAATTAAAGACTCCTAATATGCTATCTTTCACTTTAATCCATTTCTGTCATACTATTCCATGACCTCAGCATTCACGTGAATAAGAATGCCAACACTCCACCCTCTCCGTTCTTTTTTATATTTGTCCTCTCTGCCCAAAACGCTTCCTGCCATCTTACTTATATCATCCATTCCCATGGTCACACCTTGCACCTTGATGATACCAGTGGCAAGGAAAGATTTAAGCGGCTAGGCCTGTTCCATTTCTCTCCCTTTACTGGAGGTAGGGGGGAATCATTTTCAGAAACGAAAGATCCCATTTGATTTTATCTAATCTCAAAGTAAATATGTTAATAACTCACTCTCTAATGATCAGATCTCTAGTATATTGTAGGAGGAAAATCTTTATCTATAGGAAGGCTTTTAGTAGGACAAGCCTAAGTCTATGACTTTATGAGGTATAGCTTCCTGGAGAATGTTATAAAATCTGCTCTTACAAAATGGATATGTTTCATAACTTAAAATGCTCCCAATTGTGTGAGGTAACAAGCACAACTTGCTCAATTGTTCATCTGTGACTCTGGGCCAGAGGCATGTCTGATGCATGAAGGAAGAAGCTGAGGAGCCATACTCTGGATCCCAGTGCTCTTCCTGCTCTTCCTATGCTTCTTGATTATTTATTTGAAGCTTAATGGTAAGATCTTTAATTTTAGTGAATCTTATTTGACAAACCAATATTTTCTCGTAGTTCAACTAGCAACTATACCATCTCTTAATTTCATACATTTTGTTTTCTGACCAACACCTCTTAACCTCCCAGCTAAATTCTGGAAGCAGTTGAGATTACATTAGTATAGTATTCTAATATAGTGTTGCATGATATTATAACACATTGTATTGTATCATTAATGAAAATATATTTGTTATTCTCTCTCTAGGCAAATCTTTCTAGTCCTATGGCTTTAAATATCATCCATATGTTAATGAATTGCAAATTTAAATATTTAACTCAGACTCATTCCCACAACTCCATACATCTCACTTGACATCTCTATTTGAATACTTAGTGGACATCACAAACTTAGTAAGTACTAATAAAATTCTTGATTTTTCCCATCTTTTCTCCTAAACTTATTTTATATCTTAAGAAATAGAGCCATCAATCAATCAAATCAATCAAGCCACAAATACGGAAACCATTCTTGTTTTCTCTCTTTTCCTCAACCTCCCTTCTCTACAGATAATTCATGTTAACTCCACAGCCAAAATATACCTGGAATCCATTTGGTTGATTCCATCTTTACTGACACTGTCCTAGTCTAAACTATCATTTGTTTACCAGACCAACTTAAAATGATTCCAGACTGATCTCTTGCTTCTACTCTTACCTCCTTACAGTTCATTCTCCATATAGCACCCAGGGTAAACTCTTAAATTCTGATCATGACACCTCTCCTACTTAGAAACTTTCAGCGGCTTCTGAATGCTCTAGAATAAAACTCAATTTCCTTATTATGATTTACAACAATGTATATGAGTTGGCTCCTGCCTTCCCTTCAGATCTTATCTTATAAAACAATCCTTCTTTCACAATATTTGAGTCAAGCTGGCCTGCTTTTGGTTCCTCAAGCTAGCTTCATACTTTTTGGTCTTCACTCAAGCTTTTTATGTAGTCTAATTTTCATTCCTTTCACTTCTGGTCAAATGGCATCTCCTTAGGAAAGCTTTCAGTTCTCACCCTGTCTAAAGCACTTCTACCAGATACCTTCTATAACATCACTCAGATAATTTATTTAAATCTTTATTTATTGTTTTACCTGGTTATTTTCTCTCTACTGCCTTCTGGGTATAAACTCCTTGAGTTGAACTACTTTGACTGTTTTATTCAGCACTCTATCTCTAGGGCCTGACACATATTAAACATTCAATAAAAGTTAGCCATTATCATTGCTATTTCAAAACAAATATTTATAATGTATGTAAATGTCAAATCAATATTTTGTACAGCTAAAACTAATATAATATTGTATGTCAACTACACCTCAATAAAAAGTTAATTAGAAAAAAAGAAATAAAACATATATTTATTAATTGCCTAGAATATTCTGGGTGCTTTAGATATATTATCTCATTCACTTTTCACAATAAACCGGAGATACAAATGTTTTGTGTGTGTATATATATGTTTATATATATCCATATATATTCATATATCCATATCTCCATGTATCTATACATCTAAGCATATATCTATGTAGCTATACAGATACAGATATGATTTTTTTGATGCGGGAGCTGAATTTTTTCCAGGATTATATTCACTAATAATTAATGATGCAATGGAACCAGGATTCAAACCACAAGAGTCTGTGGCCAAGAACCATCAGTCTACCTTCAGTTGTCTTCTGTAAGATTCTTCATTCTATAATGGTCAGTATTATGTTAATTTAAGGTAAGAGGTTAAAATAAAACAATACTGTACTTGATAGACTTTGGTAACCAAGAAATTATTAATACTAGATAAATTATATTCTGAGATATAAAAATACTATTAAAAATTCTAACATTTAGATTTATTCATAGTATTTACACCAGGAGTAAAAGTTGGAACCAAGGGAAACAGAAAATATTCAGCAAGTCTGTGCTGAATGCATATTCTCTTATTAGATTTCTACTCAAGGGGTTTTACAAAGACATGAAACTTTTACTCAAGCTAGAAAAGTGCTCAGGAATTATTTTTTGAGAGGAAAAACTTGTATCATGAAAGATTTAGAAAATTATCATTCATATTAATGTACTATTTGGTGAATTATTATTGCATTTAGAACATTAGGTAATGCTTACTGTTCTCATGTATTATTTAGGAAAATTTAGATTTGAATTATAACAATGATATTTAGCAATGAAATGCTTTTGAATATTCTCATAGTATTTTCATCTTCCTGTCAATGTCTTGAATAATATTCTGTGATAATGTTTGCTCACAGATCTGTGAGAAAACAAAAAAAAAAGTACCAATAAAAGTATGATATATTTGATGAATATGTATTGAACTCAAACTCATCTCCAAGGTTCATGGTAGATATTTATTTCATAAACAAAAGGTCAATAGAAAATTATGTTTAGAATATGAGCAAGATAAATCACAAAGAAGCTGACAAAATTTGAATGTCCATTAATTCAGCTACAGTGTCAAAGAATATTTAACTTCAATGAATAAATAAATACTTTCCAGTGGTCAAAGAACAAATATATATAGCATGGCTTCTGAGAACTTTTTCACTTAAGCTTACTTTAATACTTCAAAGTTCACGTTGAGTGGTTTCAAAAATAGCAATCTTTACAAAAGTGATTCACTCAGTTTCTATCTCCATTACACTCCTACAACAATATTTCTTTATACCTTTTTTACTTACTGTCTGAGCCACTCACTTCTGGCAATCCTCTAAGCACCTACTTATTGGTGTATTCTCTTTCCACGTAACAGACATTATCTTTCAACTTGATTACTGTCCACTGGCATTCATCTTAACATGCAGAAAATGGTTACCAACATCCCTTGGGCTGCTCCACATTTTCTACTACTAGCTATGACCTAACCTCTATGAGCCTAGGTGACACGTGTAAAACTGGGCTAATCCCAGTAAAGAAGATTTGGGCTAATAACTAAATTGAGGTAATGTTTGTAAATGTGCTTTGTAAAATATAACATGTCATGAGAATGTATTATTACTGACCTGATTTCACCAAATTCTCTATCCATTCCATTTATTGAGCAACTTGAATTAGAAGCAAAAGATATTAAATGATTTTTCCAGACTTTAATTTTGCCTCTATTGCTTGGGCAATTATGCCTTACTTTGTCAGCAGTGCCTCAGGTGCAGAAAAGTATATTTAAAACAAAGAGCATTACCTTAAGATCAAATGAGTAAGCGTCTAAGATGTTCTGGGAGGGGCAACATTTCAAGCCAGAAATCTGAAAGTAACTTCATTCTGATCCTATTCTCTTATCTAAAGTTTAACAATGAAATTAGTTTGTTAAAGAAAAAGGTCATGAGAAAAACAGGTAAATGGTTTGGCCTGCATGAAAATCAAAAACAAACAAAAGATGATAAAGACAACACTACAGTGTTCTTGCTGACTCTTCTGGGAGGAGTCCTAAAGTATAAATTTTATCATGACAAACCCCTGTAGTTGGCAAACAATTTAAGGGGGAACAATGAATCAAGATACCCTAGTTGAATACAATTATCCATTAAAATATCAAAATAAAGCCCTAGTCTAGACCCAGTACTCACCAAACAAAAATCAATGTGAAAATAATTGTATTACCCACTCAAAGAGTGTGATGTTCCCCTTAACAGTTACATTGTAAATAATACATCAAATACACGTGCAGACACACACACACACACACACACTTCTGTGAGAGTTTGGTTACAATGAGTCGACCTCCAAGTCTAACCACTGGCAGAACTTAAGTTTAGAAATCAACACAAACTGAGGACCAGTCCTGAGCCTAGTGACAAACAAGGCTTCCCTAAGAGACATAATAAATTATGTCACACATAGAATATGTATAATAATATAACATAGATACCCCAAAATAATATAGAGCACTACAGTCATCGTCGCTCCAATTTTAGGTAAAGATCTTTCTAAAAACTACTTTAACTATGCTCCAAACTTTGACCTTGAGCATTTTAATATGAGTATACTAAGTATAGTAATTTAATTCAAGAAATATTTATTACATACCCCAAAGTACTGGCACTGACCCAAATGCTAGAAATACAATAGTAAATAAAACACTGAAATAATAACTCCATTCAGCCCTGAAATTGATACTCAATTACTGAGGTGCTACTCTGTGCAGAGTATCAAACTTATCATTTTACAAACTATAGGAAGACTCCAGGGAATTTTGAAAAATTCTAAATGGGTTTATAAGCTGAATGTTCAGCAAAAATCTGAATAGCACAATAATAAAAAAATACGTTATTGTTGGAAAAAAATTGGTTACTGACCTTTTAAATGATTTTTTACTTTCAGGGATGTTGAATTTGTAACAACTCAATTTAGTCCCTGATTAGAGCTACCTCATACCTCAAAAAGGTTCTTCTTCCTCAGCAACTCAAGGCTAGTTAAGGGCAGTAAGAACCTAGCGTTCCCTTACGACGTAATGATCACCACTACTGCTTTTGTTGGACCCACTTATGTACCATTATTCCAGTGATTAATTACCTTTTACCTCCTTTTGATTTAGTTAGGAAATGTTTGCCCAGCTGTTCAAATATTTTATAAACTGTAACTAGAACAAGAGTTCATAAGTTACTTAGTCTCTTTCTTTTTCAAACTAAACTAGTGATTATATCAATAAGCTAATTCAAATATTCCAATGTGCTTGACTATTGCTACTTCATAAAAGAGTAGATGAAATAACGCCTAAGAAACGATGTTTGAGCTTTTCCACAGCCTTTGAGCTTCTCCACAGCTTTATAGTAAAGATGAACCTGTAAAGAAATGTGATAAACATGGGCAAGACAATGTTATAGAGCAGCTCTATGTCCATACAAGCAGTCAGAGATCAGTGAGTAAATGTGGCAGAGAATACAACCTGCGATCTTGGGTAGATATTTAGTTGCACATGTAAACTAGAGATCTCAGATTCAACCAGTCTGTGAAATCACATATGAATCTAATGTTTATCTAGAAAGTCCCAGTGATTTTTATTGCAGGCAGCATGAATGACATTTTACTAGGTTCCACTCCCTAAGGATTGGTGGAAACTGCTGAAATATTGAATATATTCCAAAATGCATCCTGATTGCCATTTGCCACTTCAGCCAGCCTCCTGCCCCTGGTCATTTGATCCACTCTGCTGCGAAAATCTCTCAAATCTTCTGTAGTCCGTGGAGCTGCTTTTCCCAAGCTATAGCTGCTGTCTAATACATCACTTTCCCATAATTTTCATTTAATATCACCCATTACTGCTTACAATCCTATTATGTATTTTTCTAGTCTTCCACTATTTGACTCATATTTCATTGATGGAAACTCTCTCATCTCCTCCATGAATTTATAAACATGTCTTCAACTACAACCATTTTATTCCTTTTTGTAACAACAGAGTACATGTTTTTTTCCATTCAAAGATCAATTGCTCCATATATGTTCAGGATTTCATTTATCTTCAAACGTAAATTACTTCCTTTTTTCTCTTAGTCTAACTGAAACTTCTTTTAAAGTAATCTGTCACTTTTAGTCTGCTTTACGAATTTTCTATTTTTCCCCTCAAGTTTCTTTGTGATGTGTCTAGGTGTAGAATTCCTTTATTTATCTAGATTTGGATTTTTTTGGCTGCTTGAATTTATGAATTAAAGTCTATTATCAGTTCTTGAAAATTCTCAGCAAGTATCATTTTAAATATCACCTCATTCCATTCTCTCTCTCCTTCTGGGATCCTGACTGAACCTGTGTTACACTTTCTCAATATATCCTCTATGTCACTTCTCTGCTCTTCTGTATTTTCATTTTCTGTCTCTCTGTACTATACTCTGAATATTTTCTTCTGACATAAATTCTAGTTCACTAATTTTCTCTTTAGCTATGTGTAATCTGCTATTAAGTTGATGTGTTGATTTTTTTTTTAATTTTTGGCTGTTGTCACATATTTTTATTTTTGTAAGGTTTCAAGTTCCTTTTTAATAATTCTGTGTCACTTTACTTTTCTCTTTCCAGCAGGTTCCTTCAAGCCTGTCTGTTGCTTCTTTAAGTATACTTGACATAATTGTTTTATAGTTTGATATAATAATTGCAATATCTTAAGCATTTGAGCTGTTTCTGCTGCTGCTGCTCTTATTAGTGTTTTTGCTGTTTTTCACTCCTGAGATCTACTTATATTTAGTGGCTAGTTTTCTTTGGATCTTTTGGTATTGTACTTGAAAAATTATTTAAAGAAATAATTTGAAGCCTACAATATAGTAAATAAGACACTTCTGCCTTAGGAGGGCACAATCAATTTACAACTAACAAACTAAGATAAAAGACATAAATTTTTCTAGAAATCCTAGGAAATTTTAACAGATTATGATTTTGTATCATCTGTTCTACACCTGGCTCATTCTCACCTTTAGAGTACGATATTTCTAAGATGTTCTCTTCTTAGACCTGCACTATATGATATGGTTGTCACGAGGTCCTTGTGGTTTACTTAGATATGGATTGAAGTGGCCCACTTAATATTACAATACTTACTTTATATTATTAGGTCATATAAAGCACTTAATTCTTTTAAAACTAAAGATGAAATTATTTTCATCTAATTCAAATAATACTTAGTTCCATTAAAAAAGAAAGGAATTCTAATGTAATACTTAAAAATTTAAACAACAAATAAACTATTATCCTAAATCCTACTGACAATGCACATCCAGATAAATATACTTTATGTTTTTAAATCCATTTATTAAATCTAAGTAGTCATCTGTATGCATTTTTTTTTTTTTGAAAAAGAGTAGAAGAGGAGCATATCATAAAGACTTTGGAACTGGAAATATTGCCTCCTGTTCTAAGGCAAATACTTCCAGGGAGTGTGCTGTTTAAATTATAAGTTTAAAAATCAGAGAGGAAAGTAAGTACTAATACTAAAATATGTTGTTCTTTGAAACAATTTATATCCTTGACACAATTTAACAACCAGTGAAAAATAACAAAGTGTTTTATCTATCTTTCAGCTTTAAGCAATGGTTCTAAAATAAGCTCTTGAGGAGTGGATAGATGGGAAAAAGGAAAGGATACTGTCTTTAGAAGGATGAGAAGCTAACCAGTGAAGATGTCTTATCCATGAGGACACACTAGGAATCATTGTTAAATTTGTCTGTTCCCCTTTGTGTCCTGATCCCATTATACTTTTGTAAAGAAAGTGAATATTTCAAGACAAGATTTGACCAGGACTAAGAAAAGTAACTTGACTAACTTCATCCTCTTAAAGGTCTGGTCTGTCATACTAACGCAGAAGAATGTCCTAGCATCTTGTTATTCAAAGTGTGGTCCCCGATTGATAGAACTTGCCAGAAATGTACTCTTGGGCTCTACTCTGGATCTGCTAATTCAGAATTTGCACTTTAACAAAAATTCCCAGTTGAATAATAGCCAAAATAAAGTTTTAGAAGCATTTGTTTAAGGAAATTCAAAATTACCCAGTGAGGCATTTATCATAGATGTTATATTAATAAAGATTATTGTAGTTTAAATAGCATAAAGCATTTAAATTAGCTTAATTCAAGTGATTTTATGAAATGTTACCAAAAGTACAAATAGATTAGATGTATACATGCTTATGAAAACCAAAGAAATTGTGATTGGTGGGTCTTTTAACCTCATAAAGTAAAAAGATATGGGAGATGTTTATAAGGCAGGCATCTTGGCAAAAGGAAAGAGAGGGAAGAAATAATAAATAACTCTTAACAAAGTCTTGCCTTTGAAAGTATATTGTACTTTTTAAAAGCAATATAAGAATCTTTCGATCTGTTAATTCTGTTCCCTGGGAATTTTTCATAATAAAATGATCCAAAGGCAGAAATATGTTATATTAATAAAAATAGACATCACAGAATCTTTTTACAGTATCAAACAACAGGAGACAAATACTCTGAGAAGTAAAAAAAGCATCAAATTATAAGATGTTTATGGTATGGAATACAAAATGAGAGATGTAGAAACAGAAAATGTTTATGACCTGCTATCAAGAAAAAAATAACTAGACTGCAAATCTTGATATTATTACTTATATAAATCCATTCATCTGAAAGAGGACTAGAAGAGCATTTAGAAAAGCATAAACTGATTTGTTAGTGTCGTGAGATGGTAGCATTTTTCTACTTGTAATAATAAAATTTGCAAGTTGGAGGGCTAACTTCTGGAAGGGCAAGGTAAGGACTTCCAAAAATCTAGTATTCCATACAAGCAATGAGAATACTGCCAAAAGCTGTCAAATAAACATTTTCAGAATTTTGGAAATTAAAGTGTGTAACAAGTTGAGGAGCATTTATTCAAGAAAAAGAGTTGAATCTTCATATGAACAGTGAGGTTTCTGGCATTTAATGTGCCATAATGCTATCCTTTCTCCCCTGCTCTGTAGTAGCCCTGAGAACCCAAAGACTTGCAGCTGTAATCATTGTGAAAACAGCAGCCCAGCAGACCCTGGAAGAAGCACACTGGTTTGGAGTGTCTCAAAAACCCTATCCCCAAAGAATTGTCACTGTTTGACATATCTGGAAGTTTGCTAAGACGCTCTGTTCTCAGGGCTTGTTTTTATCTGACCCAACTCAGAGATCCCTCTGCTGAGCAGCACTAACCCCAGGACATTAGTAGAAAACAACCAGTGGCAATAGGTTAACATCGGAACTGCCTGAGGTAGTACTAAGTTGGAGCTAATAAGATGCTGATCCAAATCCTTAAAAAAAAAACTGAGGACTTGGAAATCCACAGGGGGCTTTGAAATACCCTGGCATTTTCCTGGGAATTTCAAAGTCCACATGCACATTTAGGACTGTGTGTATGACCACAAAGCACCTAACAAGTTTCTAATCTCTCTCTTCTGGCTGACCTTGAAGCTCTGCACAAGCTGAAAATGAAGGCTAAGGAGGAGTTGTAAATTGCCTGCTGGAGCATCAAAAACATACTTACACAGATACATGCACACACACACACACATGCACACACACAATGGCAAAAGTTGGGGGATTTATCCATTCAAAGCACTTAAGAGAATCTCTATTTAGTAATTACCTGAATGTTAAATTAAAAGAGCAAAGATTTCAGTGGCCACACACAACAAAGAATATAGACTTTAAAGAATTAGTTCAGAAAATTCACTAAGTAAACAGGAACAACAATAACAACAACAAGAAACAGCTCAATAACAAACCCAAGTATGGCAGGGGGATCTAATTTCCAGAGTTGGCATATTATGCTATTAAATATCTAAAATGGTAAAAAATAAGATAACAAAAAATAAAATTGAAACATGTAAAGAATCAGGAAAGTATGGCCCACACTCAAGAAAAAAAGTAGCCAATAGAAACTGTCCCTGAGGAAACCCAGATGTTGGACTTTCTAGACAAAGACTAGAACCTATCAGCTGCACAGAACACAGGGCAAATCATAGAAAATGCATTTTAATATACCTTTTGTGTGCAAAAATTACATTAACTAGCAAAGCATCAGCATTTCAGAAAACTTTTAATTTAAAAATATGTAACATGCTAGACATGGTAAATGGAAGAGGGTATTAGAAAACAATATTTTTGTTTCAGATAATTAAAGTATATTCTTTTTTAATGGGCATTATTATTGTATTTTAGTAAATATTTTTAGAACACTGTTTCACCATAAAGTGTTAAATTTATCAGTGACATATTCTCAAGTAAATGAGGAGTTTTGGAAATATAGTCCTTTGGGTCATTGGAGAAGGAATCTGTACAGAACAATGGCAGTTTAGAATGACAAGAGACAAAAACAGATAGAGGCATTCAGAAAAGGGTTAGTAGAATATGATGGCTCCAGAAGAAAAACCCAGACTAAACCATAACCAAAGCAATTCTCTCATCCACACCCAGTTAAAGGGTCTCACTAATTCCTCAGTGAGAAAGAATTGGAAATTGATATCAGAAACCCATTCTGTATGATGCATATATTTTTGCTGTTTATAACTAAATTTGAGTTAACCATGTAGTAAATTCCATATGTTCAATAATTTTTAATTATTTCCATAAATTATTTTCATCAAAACTTGTATTAAAAAATCCCCAGCTGGTATTGATATAAATATATCTATATAGCAGCTAGAATTTACCTACAAGTGCTAGTCAGTATTTTGCAAAAGAAACTAGGGAAAACCAAGTAATTAACATTGTTAGAGAATGGTTTATTTCTAGACTAAGAGGTTCATGAAGGTTGGGACATTTTTATGTACTACTGAATCCTGAATACCATGTCTAGAAACTCTCTTGAATATGTGACTATATTTGTTATAAAAGAGCATGCAAGTGCCAGCTCCATGGCATAGTGGTTAAGTTCAGCACACTCTGCTTCAGTCGCCCAGGTTCTCAGGTTTAGATCCCAGGCACCAACCTACACCACTCATCAAGCCATGTTGTGGCAGCAGCCCACATACAAAGTAGAGGAAGATTGGCACAGATGTTAGCTCAGGGTGAATCTTCCTCACCAAAAAAAAAAAAAAAAAAGTGCATGCAAACATGAATGAATGAGTGATAGATCACATTGTCATAATCAGATGTACTCCATAAAAACTTAAGATCCTATTGGAATTATTCAAAAACAGCTAAATATGAACCAAAAAACCATGAAACAGAATGCCGTATTAAGCAGATAATTCTGTTATTGGTGGTAGTCAAGCAGAATATAGATGACCACTTGTCAGGGTTGCTTTAGAAATGATTCTTGTTATGCGAAAGAATACTAACTTCCTTTTCAGGGTAATTTGTTGGAGATTCCATTACATCTATACAGAAGGTCATTTTCCCTAAGTTCCAAGATTTATCCCATTTTGATGCAAATAAGAAGGTGCATTTTGCCCAGATATTAATATATAGTGGTATTTCTAAGCCTATTTTGGAAGGTTTGAAAAAAAATAGAAGTACAACAGTTAGGCAAACATAATTAATGGGAAAATTAAATAGGAACTGAAAAAGTAAATTTGTATAATTTTTCATTAAATTAAATATGAGTGGACCTACAAGAGAGGCTAAAATTTTTAAAAGTGACAATGACAAATGTTGACAAGGTTGTGAAACAACACAAACTATCACACAATTGTTGGCTGGGAGAGTTAAATGGCATCCCTACTTTAAATGATCTGACTATTTTTTATAAAATTAACCTAGACTTAAGACTTAGAAACAAAAACATATATTCACAAAAAGACTTACACAAGAACGGTCATAGCAGCTTTAGTCATAATAACAAAAAATTAGATATATTCCAGGTCTCCATTGTTAGGAGAATGATGGACTATGCCACATTCATACAGTAGAATATTACACAACAATGAATGACTAATATCAAGATGAAAGAATTTCAAAAGCATTATACTCAGTAATTTTTTAAAATATCCTTACACAAAGGGCACTGAAGTAATTATGTTTATATGAAGAACATGTGAATGATTCCATTTATGTGAAGTTCTAGAGCAGGCAAAACTAGGCTATGGGAAAAAAATCAGAATGTCCTTTAACTCTGGAAGGGGAGGGAAATGCTTGGAAAGGGACATCAGAGAACTTCAGTGATGTTATACTTAAGATTGTATATTTCATTGTATGTAAATTTTACCAGAAAAAGAAACTGTGAACCAATATTGAATTCTATCTAATGATATGCATAGGAATATGCTAAAAGCTAATAAAATATTAATTATAAAATCTAGTTGGTAAGTATTTGGGTGCTCAATGCACAATTTTGGCCATTTTTCTTTTGAGGATTTTCACATTAGAAAAATATGGATGGAGTGAGAATTTCAATCTAATTGAAAAGTTAAAATGAGAACAAAGAATGCAAATGCATAAGTATGGAAAAAGATTTTAAAATTAAATTCAAAATATAAATGTATGGTTTTTCTTCTTCTAACTCTCTTCTTTTCAAGAAATATAATAAAAATGAATGTGAAAATTTAACTAAAAACAAGTGAGTGTCCGGTGGTAACCTGACAGATTTTTAAAACATTAAGTTTATATAGTATTTTTAATGAAATTTATTGTGACAAAGATGAAAAACAGAGGATGCAGTATAAAAGCAAGATCCCAAGACTTGTAATGAAGTTGGTCAAATGGTAGACCTTTTTGTTATTGAAATATATTTGATACATAACAGTGTGTAAATCTAAGAGGTACAACATATGGATTTGATACATTTATATATTGTCATATGATTGCCATTGTAGGAAGAGTTAGCACCTCTACCGTGTCACAAATTATTGGCTTTTTGGGTGGGGTGGGAATAATTAAGATCTAGTATCTCAACAAGTTTGATGATTATGATGCAATATTGTGTAGCTCTTTTAAATATGCTTGCCCACTCCAAGTGGCAGCTTAGCTTTCCTTCTCTTTACCTTTCTCCATCCCCAGGCTGGGCCCAGCTCTACCCTGGGAACTCAGCCCATGGGCCTTTCCAGTAGATGTTAGAAGTTCCTCAGTCTTCTGTCAGTGCGGCACATCTCACTTTGCCTCTTCCTCATCTCAAGTGTTCTCTTCAAGGAAGCCTTCTGTAGGCCTTCAGACAGATTTCATAAACAGCTTTTCTTTCATTAAACCCCTTATCTTACTTGTCAAATAAAAAACAAAGCTGGATTAAGTAAGGAGAGACTTTATTTGAAAGGATTATTATAAGGAGTGGAGGTAGACACCTAGGGAGGGTGGGGCCACTGCAATAAGCAGAGCTCTGACCAGAAGATCTGCATATTCTCAAGGGTTAGGCAAAAAGGGTCTTTCTTTTACTGAGAGGAAGATACAAGCCTAGAAAGAAGTAGTGTGGGCAAGTGGGGTGAAAGGGTAACTTGGTTGCATAGCTGATCAAAGAATATTTTACCCTGAGGCCAATGTTTGTTGTTGTTAGTGATATCAAGTGGATTCTGACTCCTAGCCACCCTGTGTACAGCAAAGCAGAACCCTGCACGGTCTTTTTGTGCCATCCTCTCACCTTCTGGCACTGTATCAGACAATGCTCTGCTGCTATTCACAGAGTTTTCACGGCCAATTCTTTTGGAAGTGGGTGGCCAGGGCCTTTTTCCTAGTCTGTCTTAGTCTGAAAGCTCTGCTGAAACCTTTCCACCATGAGTGACCCTGCTGGTATTTGAAATACCAGTGGCACAGCTTTCAACATCACAGCAACACACAGCCACCACAGTAGGACAACAGACAGACAAAGCCAAAGTACAGTATACTCAAGACAGGCTATATGCCAGCTCAGGCTGAGGGTAGGTCAAAGGTAGGGAGCCTAGAAGAAGGAGAGAAGCTTAAACAAAGTTTAACTAACAATCATTTTGTTCCTATTCATCAGTAGGGGCAAGCAGTTCAGCTAATCATTTCTGAGGCAAAGAATGGGAATTTGGGGGGGGTCTGTGTCTGGCCTTGATGTAGATCAAAAACAGGGGGCATCCATGAGTCTTATCTTAATCATATGGGAAAGCAGGGTTCTTTGCAGTAGCCATTTCCTAGACAGAATGTGCAGGGGATTACTTTGATCCTGTTTTCTGGTATCAGGGCTCTGGTAAAGTTCAATGTTGTCACACTTTATAATTATACATTCATCAGTATGACTTATGTGTATCTCACCATTAAATTATATCACAGGAAAACATGGGCCAAGTCTATTTTTGCTGTACATGATCATAACCTCAGAGCTGGGCATTCTTAGTACTAGCTAGTAGTCATAGTATGTAAAGGAAAGAATGAACAAATGGATTCAGAATATTCAATAGAAACTTTATATCTCAGTTTTCACAACCATTAAATGAAGAATTTAGATAGCTATCTTCCTATTCTGAAATATTTTAGTTTTATAAAACAAGCTATTTACACAAACATACAGCATGGGGATGGAAATGACAGCATAGCTTTTAGCTGTTGAGGGCAAGATGGCATTTCACTGGGTATTTTATGTTGTGCATTTGAACTTTTGTTAGAGTATAACTCATATAGTGAATAATTCCAAAAGTAGAGATTTTAATTTTTGAAAAGCGTAACATTTTAGTTTAATTGCCTTTCTCCTCCATCTCCCTGAGAAACAGAATAACCACTATCATCAATTTCGTGACTGCACCCACACAATGTCTGAGGACTCCCATGACACTTTTTCTTCACTTAGAATCTCATCTCACTTACATCCACTTTTAAGAAATCAGCCAATCAAAGACATGCTTATCTTCTGAGAGCCTGCTCTAAGAACTCCAGAGCGCAATACATAAGCAATAAAAACCTGCTCTCACTTCCCCTCATGAGCTGCCATTTGCAATTGTCAGTGTGATGGGTTCTTCCTTGAGGCAGTAAGTCATTAAAACTGTTATTTATATAATAACAAGTTACTTTATGCAAGAGGGCTTTTCCACACTTTATTCTGATGAAACTGGAAGAAACTTGGCCTCTTTTAAGGAAAGGAAGCATTTGAAGAAACTCATTATGTAAGTAACCACTCCTTCCAAAACATACATCTTTTGGGGGTAGGGCCAGGTGGGGAATTCTCTTTTAGTAAAATAAGGTCTAAGTTATAAACAAAAAGGAAATCTTATATCTCATGTAGACTAACTGAGGGTTTCAGCAGGAAAATAATTCTCAAAGTCTGAGATACGTCTACTATTTTTGGTACTTAAGAGGAAAATTAGTGGTAACTCGAGTCCAAGAAACCCAGGGTCATTTCTCCCACTTCCAAGGTGCCTTAATATCATCCCTCCTATTACCCAGCAGAAGAAACTTAACTGACTGAAACTTAGAATGAGAACTTTAAAACAAAAGAGGGACCCTGGAACTCAGTAATTTTACTGGAGAGTGAAGTGGTGCTTAGGTAGTAGTTGTGACTTAAAAGAGAAAGGGTACGAGGACATTTAAGGAAGGTGATGATCCTACCTGTGAGACATTAAAGAGCTTAAAGTAATACTTCTCAGTTTAATGTGCAGAGAAATCAGCCAGAGATCTTGTTAAAATGGAGATTCTTAACCACTAGATCTTGAGTAGGCCTCAGGTTTTGCATTTTGCATTTCTAACAAGCTTCCAAGTGATGTCCCTACTATTTGTCTTTGGTCTACACTTTGATCCAGCAAAAGCCCTGTGGGAAGTCTGCTGGGGACACCTTGAAGACAGTGCTGTTCAGCAGCAACAAGGAAGTCATACCAGGAAGTGCAGCCCCTGACCATCAACCAAATGACTAGCCTCCAGCTGGATTTATAAAAAGGAAGTCTTTTGTGAGGATAGATGCAAATTTTCTTCAGTGAGACCAAGATTTCTAGTACCATCATGTATCAAACAGGCAGTTTTAAGGGTTTCTTCCATATGCAGACTAAAATTTAAATTTCTTTTTTATCCTTTAACCTTCAAAATGGTTTTTATATGAGAATATGATCCTGGTTACAAATTTAAATTTGGTGAGAAAAAAATATCCCTGTTTATTAAGTCAGGACTTCGTCAATCTTTAATTTAGCATTGTCAGTCTTTTCCTGTGTCTGCTCCTTAGTCCCCCACAGAGGCTAGAGGCTAAAGTTGTGACTAAGCACTTAACACTGAATGATGAAGAAGTGAAAGACATCTTGTTCCCCTGAAGCAGAATGTAAATTCATTCCTAATGGAAATCATGGCTTTCAATTTCAAAGTGCCTTAGTGAATTCATAAATCATCTCTAGCACGTCAATATTTGAACCAGTTTAGGAAGTATTTCTCACAACAATATGTTTATCAGAAATATTTAACTTTTTCCATGGAAATTTTAATGTTTAAACATTTTTTTGGTTTTTATAGTACATTTTTATGTTTTATAAAAAGCTGTTTCTAAATAGTGCATGTATTTAACCGTATACTAATTTTCGATGGAGGTTGTTTAGCAAGCACAGTTGAAATCAAGACTAGGCACAATAAACAAAAATATGTGCACCAGTTCAGCAATCCTTAAACCCCAAGCTGAAGCATACAATTTTCATAAACGACACAAGAATGATCTTTTGAATTAAACCTCCATCTCCCTGTGCTGGAGCAGAGGGATCACTTCGTATTCAGTTGAGTCACAGATTGTGACTATTTTCCCCAAATTTGCATTTCATACCTAGTATTCCTGTAGAACTCATGTTGCTCAGTATTTAGCTTACTTGATAGGAAAATTTACCGGAAAGCATGTAAAAAACTAACTCATTGTTTAAATAATTTTTAAAAATATTATTACTTGCTTTCTGGTTAATGGTTCTGGAGGAGAATGTATAGTGAAGTGACACAATTGTTACGAAGTATTTGATCTTATGAATTTTAATCATTCTCTCTATGGAGTTGGATATCTTAAATTTTTTCATTTATAGTTAAAATGTATTTCTCTATTATTAACTGTTACTTTAAAAACACCTGATAGTGTTAGCATAATGTGTCATATGGATGTTTTATATTTAGGTTGGACATTTATGTTCTTTCTTTCTTTCTCTCTCTCTCTTTCTTCTTTCTTTCTTTCAAGGAAGACTGGCCCTGAGCTAACATCCGTTGCCAATCTTCCTTTTGCATGAGGAAGATTGTTGCTAAGCTAACATCTGTGCCAATCTTCCTCTATTTTGTATGCAGGATGCTGCCACAGCATGGCTTGATGAGCAGTATGTAGGTCCATGTCTGGGATCTGAACCCATGAACCCCGGGCTGCCAAAGTGGAGCACATGAACTTAACTGCTATACCACTGGGCCAGCCTAACTTTCTTTAATCTTAGCAATAAATTTTTTCTGCTTGACCCTATGGTTTCTTCAGAGACATTATGTGTGTTTTGTTTCTTTATCCTTCTACTATATTGCTAAATTAGTTGTCCTAAAAACATTATTGCACTTACTTGAGTATCCACTGAAATTTCCTATTTTTAACATTTTGTCCTGGAATTATCGTGTCTTTTAAAGCAATCTAGAGACTTCCTTCTTATTCTGTCCATGTATTTTAGAAAGGAGAAAAGCTAACTTTATTACTGTGCCCTTTTCTGGTTTCAAGGACAGACTACATCTGATGTATTTCAAAAGATATATGGAACTTTCCATTTTTATTCTAATTACCTTTTTAACAATGCTTACCATTGTCACATACAGTGAGGCCATAAAACTCTACTCCGCACTGAGGATGCAGATGTTGCTGACTGCTTCAGAAGAACGTAGTTTAGGGAATGTGCAGTACCACAGGCGGGAATATTTTTTCCTATCTCTGCAGGGATTTTCAATGCACCAGTACTCAGAGGAACTGCACTTATGATTTTGCTGAGTTTACCTCAAAGACATTTTCTGTTTTATCCTTTCTTTATTTTCCAGACAGCCTTCAAGCGACAAATTTACATGAGAAAACCATAGTGTACTGACTTTTAATTAAAACTTCACACCCAAAATGCACTGGGATTTAATTTAAATATTTAACTGAAACACAACTTTAAATGAAAATAAGAAGGGAGGGTTATGAGACTGTTATTACATGAGTAAGAGATACTCATTTAACCATGACAAGTACACGATGGGTCGCTGTCCAGTGGGCTCTCCCGGCCTCTGAATTTTCCTTGCTAATGAATAGCCCCTCTTATGTATTTTGCAGGTACTAAAACTCAAGTCAACCAATATTGACATCATCATTCCCTCATTCTCCTGTATTTTCTATTGTGATGAATGACACTGACATCTGTCTAGTTGCCAAAGCTTAAAGTCCTGATTTCTCCTACTCCCTCTCTCTCCTTAATAATCAGTGTCCTTTTTCAAGATGCCTTCACACAAAGTTCTGCTTACACAGGGACAATGCTAATTGGCTGGGTTAATCTGAGTTTCTTTCTCTACAATTTGAGCAAGGAATTTAGAAGAACACAAACAGTAGTGGAGTCTAATCAATTCCAGAACACAATAGTAGAGATCAATGAACTCTTGCTGTAAGGGAGCATCAAGATTATGTGAGAGCCAGAGTTGCATTGAATTCAGAATGGTGTTGCAGTATCTTATGAAGTATAGGCTGTAGCAATTCTTTTTTCTTCTTTGAAAGTTGGATGTGTGGCTTTTTCTAGGTTATAAAGAGATTTGGCTGCAAAATACTATTCCTGTTTTTATTATTCCCAAATTACTTGAGGAAACATGAGTAAGCCTCTCCTGCTAACAGTGAATGCGTAGTTGATCCTAAACTAAATGTTAAAAGGATATTATTCAGGCACTGCATCAAACGGACATTAATTGTTAAAAGTATGACTTTGGATTGAGTCCTTGCTCTGCTACTTACCAGCTGTATGACCTTAGACAGATCACTTAACCTTTCTGTACTATTAAATATTAAAATGTATTGTGATTAATAATTTTTATATGCATTGTATATCTTTTGGTAGATATATTTTGTGCACTAGCTTCCTTTTACTCCAGGCTTTGTCTATAGATAAGAACTATTCTGATTACTTGACACACTATTACAATATTAATCCAAGAAATTGGAGGAAGACTGTTTCCATTCACTTCCTAATTTCCAAGATTTATTTTCCTAAATGTAAATTTCAAAGTAAATAGGTGCTTGCAGGAAGATCACACCCCAAACAATCCACTATATGAAAAAGAGATATTTTACGTCATTTTTCGAAAGATTATATATTTTTTCTTTTATATTAAAGGAATAATACAGTAACGTCAGTTTGGTGCAATAAGGGCTAAAGCTTAATTTCCATTTTAGCTTGAAAGATGAACTGTAATTCTCCTTTTATCAGGTTATTAATGAACTTGAAACTGATTGCTAAAAATAAATCTCAGTATTCCATTCACTGGTCTGCTGAAGTCAGCTTATAATAGCTATCACAAAAATCAGCATTGAAGTTTTAGAAATTTGTAAGCCAGTTGACATCACGTTGGTGGCTTGAAATTGGAAATAGTGGGAGTATTTACACCAAGGAAATTAGTAAATGCTACAAATCAGCATTAGGTGTTTTTTTCTTTTTCAGAAAGATGGCTTTTAAACATTTACCAGAACACTACTGATATCATTCTTCCATCATCCCATGTTTTTCCCATTTTTGACTCCTTCAAAACCAAAATTAATCGACTCAAACATTTGGCTGTGATATTCATTCCACGGAAAAGTAAATAGATTTATAAGAGCAGCCTGGCATCTTCTATTTTTTGTAGAAAACAAGGACATAAATCCTTCCAGAATATAGGCAGAGTAAAGAAACTTGCCCTGTCTTCCTTATTCCATCTGTCATCATAGGTAAAATTTCAACTAAACCTTTTGAGAAATCAGAATAGAACATTATAAAGCCTTATATTACAGCTTATACTCAGCAATTTCAGTCTGAGAAAAGGTAGATTTTCATCCAAGAAAACGCAAGGATGATGTCTAAAGGAATATGCATAGAAATAACAGAGAACTTTTTAAATCATCTTGGCAAATATGAATTCAAAAAAAACAGTTTCTAATCTCATTCAAACTGCCTCTAGGAGAATTATTAGGTCAACTTATTCTGGCAGTAATATTTGGATGTTCATAGAACAACGTAGACTTGTTTCCCTTTATTTTACATTTGATAGGGAGAATTATCATTAATAAAAACAAACATAATGGGTAGAGATACATGCAATTCATACAGCTTTTCATGATTCCCCTGATATCTGTATAACCCTCAAAAACAGCCTTCCTGAATACAGAGCAAGAGCTAGACATGTGATTTTCTTGTAGAATTTCCAGAATATCTGAGATGGTAGTATTTAGAACAATATCAACAAAAAAAGCAGAAATTCTGGCTAACTGATAGCCAGATAAAAAGTTTTATCCATATAACATAAGACAGAACCTCTGAGTTATGATTTGAAAGAGAGAAGTTCTATTAGTCTAATTTATGTATATTTGTTTAGTAATCACTATATATAATGCATTTTACTGAGTGTTGTTGGATGTAGTAAGACATAACCACAGACATCAACAATCAAAGTTTATAATTAATTTTCATGCTGAAATGATATGGAGCTAAGCAAGTACATCTAGGCAATTAACCCAAAGGAATAACTTTATTGTGCTCCCATTTTTCTTTTCCTATTTTTTCCTTTATTCACATGCAATAAAATGAACCCATTTAAAGTGTACAGATTGATGAGTTTTTGGCAAATGTGTACTCTTATGTAACCACTATCACAATCAAAATATAGACTACTCCCATTGCCACAAAAAGTTCCTTGTACCATTTAGAAGTCATTTCCTCAATTTCTAGCCCAAATGATCACTTATTTACTTTCTGACATGTTGATTAGTTGGCCTTTTCTAAACTCTCAAATAAATGTCATTGTACAGTGTATATACTTTTGTCTCTGGCTTCTTTCACTTAGCATAATGATTTTGAGATTCACTCATGTTGTTACATATATCAGATATTCATTGCATTCACCTATTGATGAACATTTAGTTGTTTTCAGTTTGGGGCTAATATGAATACAAGTGACAAGTCTTTGGCTGGACAGGTGCTTTCATTTCTCTTAGGTAAATAGGAACTGAATTGCTCAGTTATACGTTGTTTGTTTAGCTTTATAAGGAACTGCAGAACTATTTTTCAGAATGGCTATTCAATTTTGCATACCCACAAGCAATAAATGGATTTCCAGTCATTCTATATCCTTACCAACACGGGTGTTATCTAATTTTTTAACTTTTGATATTCTAGTGGGTCTTTGTAATTTTAATTTGCATTTCCTTGATAACAAAGGACATTGACCATCTTTTCTTGTACTTGTTGTTTTGCCCTTAAATTTTCTTCTATGTGTCTATATCATTTGTTAGTAGTTAAGCCTCTTTCAAATGCAAGCAAATGAAACTCACTGGATAGTTTTGACAAAAAAGGCACTTTACTCAAAAAGTACCAAAGAAACTAAAGAAAAGTTGTACAATCAAGCTTTGGGCAAAGAAGAAACCAGAGCAGCTCCAGGTATCCTTTAGTACAAATGTACAAATAGATCGTTTTCTTACAGAGCTGATATTTAGTTCCAGTTCCAAAGCCTTAATATATCACAATTCAAAATTTTGAATTTCTGGAATAATCTTATTGCTTTTATTTGAGTCAGGATCTTCTTTACAAAGTTTTACTTCCTAAATTCTTTCCCCTTAAATTATGGTGTGTAGGGGGCAGTAAGTCACATTTGACACAATTTCCTCTCCTATGTTATAGTTGCTTATCATTAGTCTGCTCTTTCCTTAAAGAATAGCTTATCCTCATATTCAGCTTTATGTGATCATGATAAAGATTCTAAATGCACAGGGCAGAAAAGAGGAAGAAAATCTGTCTCACATCTATCTCCTTGATGATTCTTGTGGAGAAAAGAAGCAGGCAATCAAGGGGAATGTGCCCAAGTGTTACAGGTGGATGCAGAAGGCAAAGTGGTTGGTGGACCACAGAGGAGAGTGTTAGGCAGAGAACATGCTCATGCCAGGGAAAGTGGACCCTGGACACCTGGGGCAGAGAGCAATGCTTTGTTTATGGAGGCAAGTGTGGCTGTGGATGCATGAGAATTTGTAGGTAGGTAATTGGGAGTTGAGAAATCTCTTGGCTAATAATCTTATTTTCTTGGTCAAGAATTCTGATGGTGAGAGGAGAGGTGGTGGAACTTGAAGAAATAAGGGAAGAAAATAGCCTCAGTGAGGAGTGGCTTTAAGAACCCACGAAAATCTAAATTCACCAGGCAGTGGTGGATAGAGGCTCCAGGAGAGGCTGTAGCCCACAAGTTTGTAACGATATCCACCTGCATACTTTTGTGATATTTCCTATTAAAGCCCAGCAATCCCAAGTAGAGAAAGAACAACAAGAAAATCAATTATTACCAAGAGTGCAAATATTTTAGGACGTTGCTGTAGAAGAAAGGGCAGATGTAAGTAAGAAGAGAAGGACTAATCTGATCCATCATTCCATTTATTCTAGAAAGAGAAAAAGTGGAGCCTAGAGTGTGAAGCTTAATTGACCTCATTGTTTCTCATATTTGTTTTCATTTGTGTGATGAAGTCTTCACTGTAAGAAAGGAAGAGGCTAGATATTCACGTCACTTGTTAATATTTTATTATATTCAACACTGGTGTTGGTATTTTTCTGACTGTAAAAACCCATTTTATTATTTATTTTGTGATGAAATGTATTATTAATCTTATTGATAAGGTCATCGATATCATTAATTTTGGGCACAGTCTCTGAAATCCCATATCTTCTTTTGTAAAACATCAAGATATTCATGAAAATAGCACAAAAATAAAGAAGTCAATCATAAAAATATAACCACTTATTTAGAATTATAAATAATTCTAGAAAATAACTAGTTTTGCCAAAATTAAAGCCATAAAATAAGTGTAATTTAAGTGAACTAACCATTACTTTGCTATATCCTTACACATAATAATGACCATCTTCAAACATATAAACATTTCTAACTAGGCCACCAAGCTTACATTGAGAAAACCACCTGCAGAGATAGTAAGACTTTGTGAGAATCATCATACTAGAGGGGTGAGCATGGCTCAGAATCCAGCCCTGCTATTTCTTATCTATATGATCTTGGAAAAGTCATTTAATGTCGTTGTGTTTATTTTTCTTATCTGTAAAAATGGAATGATAATAATAGTACCAACCTCATAGAAGTGTGAGGACTAAAAGTTAACACAAGTAAAGAGATTGGTGCATAACAAACTCTATATAAAAGTTTGCAATTTTGTTTTGTGGGAAAATTAATTTGATCTACAAATGAACCATGGTGGCTTTCAAGATAAGCCAGGCTCTCATCTTCCTACAATTCACTGAGTCAAAACTACTTTCCATTTCCTACTCATGCTGAACATGTTCTTGAGAGAAAAAAAATGTTCCTGTCACATAGTTGGGGCTGTTTTCTCCTTCACTATGGATTTCTTTCTTTCCTCCATCTTGAAAAACCTCTGCTTTTCCTGCAAGACTCACTTACCTTAAAATATCACCTCTGTATATGTCCCTTTGACCCTTCCAGGTCTATATATATTCCTTAACATTTTATAAAAATTCTCTATCAACATAAGTCAAATTGTTTGGCAGCTTTTAGTACGCATATGTAGGGGAGGAAGACATTTCCTCTACCCACTCTAAATCCTTCTGCTGGCTGGGCTACAAATTAAATACAAATGAAACAGAAGAACAGGAGAAAGTTAAACAAAGCTTTATACCATGTATACATGGGAGAGACCCAGAAAAACTGAGTAACTCACCAAAATGGCAGAGGTTCTCACCTTAAATATCATCCTCAGCTAAAGGCAAAGGAGGATGTTGGGGATGGGGGGAGTCAGTTATGGGAGATTACCACACAAGTACAGTAAACAAGAGTAAGGTTATTATGTAGATTTAAGTCCTTGCCTTCTGCATTGATAAGAGTTTCTAGAGATAAGGTCATCCCCCTTTTCCTGATACAGAGAAGGAGACACCTTTACAGATGGAGATTTTCCTTACAAATGTAAATGTCTCTTAACAAAGGGTAAGTTCTTCTTTCCAGAGTTTCTCTCCTGTCTGCAGTTTTTAAAAGTAACAAGCCCAAAATAATGCTCATGCCAAAGAGACATACCTTTGGATGGCAATTCTAATCCCCCACACATTCATTTCTATTTCCTCTGTTAGTAATTGAGCACTTCCAGGATAGAAGCTACATCTTCTCTCATTGTTGCTCTAACACATTGTACTTAAAATATTTGTTCAGTAGATGAAAAATTTGGAGAATCAAGAAATGAAGTAGTCCATCAGCCAATCAAGCTCCATTTTTTAGGGAAATGCTAGATAGCAATAGTGGCTAACACTGATTGAATTCTTATGATGTAATATTCCCTGTCTCAAGTGCTTTTCTCAGTACATCTTCCTAACAACACTACCATATGGAGAAACTGAGGGTTTGGTCAAGTAACATACTCAAGTACACAGCTAAGAAGCAGCAAATCTGACATTAGGCCAAGATGTCTCACTACTAAGCCTGGGTAATTAACCTGATGTCATTTCATTATATTGGTGATAAATATAAAAGTCCTTCATGGATACATAGCACCCATTTACATAAAATCACATGTATATCTAATATACAAAACATTGTGAATTATTTCCTCTTTTGCATTTTCTATTTACCCTGAGCATTATTTCCCTTAGGAATGGACTTGCTTTGATATATTAATGAAAACCTTCCTAGTCTAAGTGTAACAGTTAATTAAATTTTACTATTTTGCAGTGATTGATTGCATTCTATATTAAATTAACTTTTTTCTTTAAATATTCACTTTTTCCAATGGCTTTGTAGAGTCTCAGACACCAAGATCCATACTTTTAAAAAATAATGGTGAGGCCTTCCTCCACATTCACTTTCTTACCCTATATGCTATTCATTCACTCAAATATTTTTTCAATTATTTAATAAAACCAACTAAATACTACTTAGGTTTCTAATTGGTGATCTAACAAAAAAAAAAACCCTCAGAAATCATTGGCCAAAGTCCATTTGTTTTTGCTAAAATATGTAGTTAGCTACACATGTAGTTAAAAATAAATGTTTATTCCTGGAAACTTAATGCAAATATATTGCATGGAAACCATATTGTGGTGATGAACTCTTCTCCTCTTAAAGGATTCTAACCTAGACTTGACACCCAGTAACCAGTGAGCTGAAACTGACTCACACAGTTTTAGTTTAGTTTTAGCTTTAAGTAAATTGGATATATTTGGCAATATTTAATATTTAGCAGTGGTGGGTACTGCCTATGACCTCAGGCTTCAGGAAACAAAGCAGTGCCAGCAACTCAGCCTCCTCCCCATCCCTAGGTAGCAGCAACTCTGAAACCAGTCATTCTAGCAGCAAGAGCCACATCCAAAATGTTGATACCCCAGCAGAAGCAGTTGTATCCTGACCTGAGGTTACAAAAGTGCACCAGAGCCAGAGACCAGAGGCTCTGGGAGTGGCAGCAGCACCCATGGCTCAGCCCCTACAGTGGTAGGTGGCAACTGTGGTGGCTTCACCAACCACAGCAGAACCCGTGACCCAGCCTACATGGCAGTACCCCTGACACCAGCCTTACTAGCAGCAGAGGCTGCATGTGAGTCTCCAGGTTGCTGGCAATGGCAGCAACATCTGTGAATCCAGTGCTTCTGGCAGCAGTGCTATCCGCACTCCCAGATAACCTGGGAACAGCAGCACAGATAGTGCATGAGTCTGCAAAACCTGAGGAGAGCCACTGGGCAAAAATGAGACCTAGGCGACCCCAGAAACAGCAGAGGTGTTCAGAGTCTGGTGATGCTGGTGGCAACACTTGTGACTGCAGCATCATTATAAGAAGCAAGGCATCAGCAACCTCAGAGTCACAAGCAGCACAAGGAGGGCACTGATGACATCTCTACAGAGGCAGTGGAGGGTGAAAAGTGCAGGATCTCAAATACAACCAGAAGCAGCTCCGAACCAAAGTAACTAAAGCCTTATCCAAATAAGAAAGGTATTTACTATCACAAATATGCTGGCAGAGGATCAACCCATCAAACAGCATGAAGAACTACAATAACATAGTAGAAATAAAATGACAACTCTCCAGAAACCAAACTTAAAGTCACAGAATATTGTGATCTAACTGAAAGAGAATTCAAAATATCTGTTATGAAAAAATTCAACAAGTTACAAGAAAACTCAGAAAGAAAGTTCAATGAGCTCAGGAATAAAATTACTGAACAGAAGGAGTGCTTCATCAAAAAGAGTGAAACTCTTAAAAAAAAACTCCAAAAATTTGGAGGTGAAGAATACAATTAATGTGATGAAAAATAAACTAGAAAACATTGGAAATAGAGGAGACTATATAGAAGAGAGAATTAGTAAATTTGAAGATAGAAATCTAGAAATGATTCAGGTGGAAGAGGTGAGAGAACTAAGTTTTTTAAAAGATGAAGAAATTCTATGAGAAATATCCAACTCAATTAGGAAAAGGAACATAAGGATAATAGGTATCCCAGAAGGAGAAGAGAAGGAGAAAGGAGTAGAGAGCTTATCCAAAGAAATAATAGCTGAGAATTTCCCAAACCTAGGGAAGAAACTGGGCATTCAAGTACCTGAAGCCAATAAAACTCCTAATTATCTCAATGCAAAAAGACCTCCTCCAAAGCACATTTTATTAAAACTATCAAGAGTCAATGACAAGTAAAAAATATCAAGAGCAGCAAGAGAGGATAAAATAACTTACAAGACCCCCCCAGGCTATCAGTGGATTTCTCAGCAGAAATTCGACAGGCTAAGTAAGAGTGGAATGATACATTCAAAATACTGAAAGACAAAAACTATGATCTAAGAATACTCTACCCAGAAAAGTTATCCTTCAGATATGAAGGAGAACTAAAGTCTTTTCCACATAAACAAAAGCTAAGGGAGTTCATTGCCACTACACCAGCCTTACAGGAAATATTGAAAGGAATTCTCCTACCTGAAACAAAAAGGCAAAGGATTACAAAGGCTTGAGCAAGGTGATAAATAGACAGAATCAGGAAATTGCAACTTTATATCAGAATAGATTAATAAACAATTATAGCATAAAGGATAAAGGTAAAGAAAGCATAAAAATAACTATAACTGTGTCAATTCAGTCAAAAATTCACAACACAAAAAAGGATAATTTTTGACAGCAAAATTATAGAAGTGGAAGAGGAAAAGGACAGAACCTGCATAGGCTACTGGAGGTAAAATGCTATCAACAGAAAAAGGCATTTCTCATCTATGAGATCTTTTATACAAATCTCATGGTAGCAACAAAATAAAAAATCAGAGCAGAGTCACAAAACATAAATAAAGAGAAAAACATCACAGAAAACAACCAAACTGAAATGGCAGATAGTAGAAACAATGGAAATATAGAGCATCCAGAAAACAACAGAAAAATGACAGTATTAAGTCTTTATCAATAATCACTCTAAATGTAAATGGATTTTACATTGTAAATTCCATTGTAGATTATAAATTCACCAATCAAAAGACATAGAGTGACTGGATGGATTAAAAAACAAGAACCAACAACATGCTGCCTCCAGGAGACCCATCTCAGCTCTAACAACAAACATGCTCAGAGTGAAGGGGTGGAAGATTATCATCCAAGCAAATGCCAACCAAAAGAAAGCAGTTATAAGTAACTATATAAAATATAGTTATAAGTAACTATACTTATACCTGAAACAACAGACTTCAACAGATATCAAGAGACAAAGATGAACATTATATAATGATAAAAGGGACATATTATCAAGAAGACATAACACTTCTTAATATATATGCCATTAACATAGGAGCACCAAAGTATATAAGGTAACTATTAACAGACCTACAGGGAGAAATTGACAACAACAGAATCATAGGAGACTTTAACACCCCACTTACAGATCATCCAGACAGAAAGTCAACAAGGACACAGTGGCCTTAAATAAAACAGTAAACCAGGTGGACTTAATAGATATAGAGAGAATATTCCATTCAAACACAGCAGAATACACAACTTTCTCAAGTGCACATGGAACATTCTCAAAGATGGACCATATGTTGAGAAACAAAACAAGCCTCAATAAATTTAAGAAGGTTGAAATCATATCAAGCACCTTTCCCAAACACAATGCTAGGAAACTAGAAATCAACTACAAGAAGAAAACTGGAAACGTCACAAATGTGTGGAGACTAAACAACATGCTATTGAATAACTATTAGATCAATGAAGAAATCAAAAGATAAATTAAAAAATACCTGGAGACAAATGAAATGAAAACACAACATACCAAAAATTGTGGGATGCAGCAAAAGCAATACTAAGAGGGAAGTTTATAGAAATACAGGACTATCTTAAGAAACAGGAAAAATCTCAAATAAACAATCTAACACTATCCTTAAAAAAATTAGAAAAAGAAGAACAAACAAAGCTTAAAGTTAGTAGAAGGAAATAAATAATAAAAATCGCAGGAGAAATAAATGAAATAGAGACTAAAAAGACAATCAAAAGGATCAATGAAACTGAGAGCTGATTCTTTGAAAAGATAAACAAAATTGACAAACCCTTAGCCAGAATCACTAAGAAAAAGAGAGAAACCTTTAAATCAATAAAATAAGAAATGAAACAGAAGTAATTACAATTAATACTACAGAAAACAAAGAATTATGAGAGAATACTATGAAAAGCTATACTCCAACAAATTGGATAACCTAGAAGAAACGGATAAATTCTTAGACTCATACAATCTCCCAAAACTGAATCAAGAAGAAATAGAGAAATCTGAATAGACCAAACACAAGCAAAGAGATTGCAACAGTAATCAAAAATATCTCAAAAAACAAAAGTCCAGGACCAGATGGTTTCTCTGGAGAATTCTACTAAACATTCAAAGAAGAATTAATATCTATCCTTCTCAAACTATTCCAAAAAAATTAAAAAAGATGGAATGCTTCCTAACTCATTCTATGAGGCCAACATCACCCTGATACCAAAATCAAAGTTATAATAATCAAACAGCATGGTTCTGGCGGAAAAGTAGATACATAGATCAATGGAACACAATTGAGAGTGCAGAAGTAAAACCACAGATCTATGGACAGCTAATCCTCAACAAAAGAGCCAAGAACATACATTGAAGAAAGGAAAGTCTTTTCAACAAATGGTGTTGGGAAAACTGGACAGCCACATGCAAAAGAATGAAAGTAGACCATTATCTTACACCATACTCAAAAATTAACTCAAAATTAGATTAAAGACTTGAATGCAAGGCCTGAAACAATAAAACTCCTAGAATAAAACATAGGCAGTCCCCTCTTTGACATTGGTCTTAAGAGTATATTTTGAATACCAAATCTGCTCAGGCAAGGGAAAACAAAAAATTAAAAAATGGGACCATCTCAAACTGAAAACCTTCTGCACAGCAAAGGAAACCATCAACAAAACACAAAGACAACCCATCAACGAGGATAAAATATTTGCAAATCATATAGCCAACAAGGGGTTAATTTCCAAAATATATAAAGAACTTACACAACTCAATAACAAAAAAATGAACAGCCTGATCAAAAGATGGGCAAACAATATGAACAGACGCTTTTCCCAAAGAAGATAGGCAGATGGCCATTAGGCACATGAAAAGATCTTCAACATCACTAACTATTAGAGAAATGCAAATCAAAACTACAATGAGACATCACCTCACACCCATCAGAATGGCTATCATCAAAAAGACAAGAAATAGCAAGTGTTGGAGATGTCGACGAAAATAATCCATAACCAATCTATAAATGAAAATTTGGGTGAGTTTATTCTGAGCTTAAATTTTAGGATTATAACCCGAGAGAGTCCTTCCACAAAGGAACAGAGCACTCCAAAGATGTGGGGGTACACAGGGTGGTTATATACCCTCAAAGAGGGTGTTTCACATGTGATTGAAATGTCCCTCCCACAATAGTCACAAGATTGCCCTGTCGGCACAGGACTTGATGGACACAGCAGGTAGTGGGTCTGTTATCTTGGTGGGCGTAGCAGGAGGCAAGTCTATTGTCTCAAGCTGGGAGGTCACAGGTGAGTGCAGCAGTTTCTAGCCTGAGAAAAAATACTTAATTCTGAAGGAGACGCCAATGTTGGGAGGGGGAGGGAAGTTGCACCTTTACCTCAAGGGCCTGTTGCTCTTGCCATAGGGAATCTCTAAAGCAGATATACAATGCATGCTCAGCGGCCTCAGTCAGGCCCTTTTGGAAAGACAAGGTCAGGCCGAATTAGGTTTACACAAAATGGCTTCCTCCTATACTCCAATATATCCTATTACTTGCCAATTTTATTTGTCAGAGAGGTGGGAATGTAAATTGTGCAGCCACCATGGAAAACAATATGGAGATTTTTCAAAAAATTAAGAATAGAACTATCATACAATCCAGCTATTCCACTTCTGGGTATTTATCCAAAGAACATGAAAACTCTAATTCAAAAAGATATATGCGCCCCTATGTTCATTCCTGCATTATTCATAATAGCCAAGACTTGGAAGCAAAACCTAAGTGCCCATCAATGAATGGACAGATAAATAAGATGTGGTGTATGTATACAATGGAATGCTACTGAACCATAAAAAAAGATGAAATATTGCCATTTGGGACAATATGGATGGACCTTGAGGCTATTACACTAAGTGGAATAAATCAGAAGGATAAAGACAATTACCATATGACTTCACTCATGTGGAAGATAAATATACAAACAAATACATAGATATGGAAAACAGATCGGTGGTTGCCAGAGGGGAAGAGGGTAAGGAGAGGGTGAAAAGGGTAAAGGGGCACATATGTATGGTGACAGATGAAAACTAGACTTTCGATCGTTAACACAATGCGATCTATACAGAATATAAAATATGATGTACACCTGAAATTTATATAATGTTATAAACCAGTGTGACATCAATATAATTAACTAAATTGAGGAGAATTCATACAAACTCTAGATTCCTATTTTCTCTTTTAAAAATCAGATCTGTGGGCCAACCTGGTGGCACAGTGGTTAACTTCACAAGCCCTACTTTGGCTGCTTGGGGTTCATGGGTTCGGATCCCAGGCACAGATCTACACACTGCTCATCAAATCATGCAGTGGTAGTGTCCCACATACAAAATACAAGAAGATAGGCACAGACGTTAGCTTAGGGACAATCTTCCACAAGCAAAATGAGGAAGATTGGGGGGCCAGCCCAGTAGCATAGTGGTTAAGTTTTAGCACTCTGCTTTGGCAGCCTGGAGTTCACTGGTTCAGATCCTGGGTGTGTACCTATGCACTGTTCATCAAGCCATCCTGTGGTGGCATCTAACATAGGAGAACTAGAAGGACTTAGAAGTAGGTTATACAACCATATACTGGGGCTTTGAGGAGGAAAAAAAGAGGAATATTGGCAACAGATGTTAGGTCAGGGCCAATCTTCCTCAACAACAACAAAAATGAGATGTGGCCACACTTGGCCTACCTTTCTTCAAGGCAATAATTTGCTCCTCCTGAGCAGTGATAACCTCTTTAGACCACAAATATGATTTTATATCCCTTAGTCCTCTTCAATCATTAAGTTCAATCTAGCCAAATTCACTTGGTTACAGAACTTGACAAATTCACTTAGTTACATAACTTGCCCTATCCCCACAATCATTAAACTTTGTACCCTTTATGCCCAGCTAACTTTATTTCATATAAGCACTATTAAATATCATTTATAACTTGTTAGCATTCATTATTATTAACTGTAATTATGTCATTTTTCACTAAGCGCTTTGAGCCCAGAATTAAACCCTGGCATATATTGTCAACTAACATTTGACAAGCGAGCCAAGAATACCCAATGGGGAAAGTATAGTCTGTCCTACAAATGGTGCTGGGAAAAATAGAGGGACATTTATGGAACAATGCAATTGGCTCTTTATCTCCCATCACTCATCAAAATTAACTCAAAATTGATCAACGACTTAAATATAAGACCTGATCCCATGAAACTCCTAGTAAAAAACATAAGTAAGAAGCTCATTAACGTTAGTCTTGAAAATAATTTTTAGGGCAGGATGCTGAAACCAAAAACAACAAAAGAAAATATCAACATATGGACTACATCAAACTCAAAAGCTTCTGCATAGCAAAAGAAGCAATTAACAAAACAAGAAGACAACCTGTAGAATAGAACGAAATTTTTGCAAACCATATATTGGATAAGGAGTTAATATTAAAAATATCAGAGTTTTTAGGAAGATGATAGCGTAGATGGACTCTGAACTTACCTTCTCCTACAAACACAACAGATTTACAACTACTCTTAGAACAAGAGAGAGAACTCTCTCTGAGAAAGAACTGAAAACTGTTAAAAATATCCCCAACAACAAGGAACAGTGCTGATTGAGGTGGAAGAGGCAGAAATTCCTTTCTGGAGCAGAAAATCCACATTTTGATCATGGCACTTCAGCTGGGAGCAATTGTAAGATATGAAGCTTTTTCTAGAGGAGTGGGTGATCTGAGTAGGAGAGCTTTGCCACAATAAGCAGCTTTTGGACTCAGCACAACCAAGATGAGTGTCATAATATCTGGCTTTGCTGGCTATTAACAACAATGGGGAATACCCCCAGAAAAGCTAACAGATATAAGAGGAAGGAAAAGCCTGCTCTTAAAGGGCCCATGCTCAAATTCACTCATTTCTGAAAGCAACCTAATATTACCAGAAAGAAAGGTACACAGTCCTTTGGTGAAAAACTACTCATGTGGTAGGCTCTAGACACATCTCTGCAAGAGGCAAAATGTCCCCAGGCTGGGACCACATCCCCAGGGACTGAGACATTGGCAGTAGCCATTATTGTGACCTCATACAGGCCTGGTGACACAGACTCTGGCAGGTGTCATTGGAATACTTCCCCTGGCCTGTTACCACAGGTGTCAGCCCCACCCACTGGAACACAGATTTAATCCAGCTCAGCCAGGACAGGCAGCCCACCCTAGGGACTGGCCCTACCCAACAGCAAGCCCTTGGGCAACTTGTGGGCCTGCACAGGAGAGGTGTGTGGAAACCTCTGCCTCGGTGTGAGTGAGTCTGCCTCTGCAGCAAAGGGTGTGCATGAGTGGTGGGCTTGCATGGGCAAAGTGTGGGGCCTCTGTAGCAGGGTGAGTAGGTCCACTTCAGTGGATTGGGGCATGCACAAGAGGCAGGACTGTTGACAGGGTATGTGAACAGTGAGACTTGTCAGCTGCAGCACACTTATGCTTGTCAAACAATCACATTGGGGATTGGCCCCACCTACCAACACCTGAAACAATTGTGTGCTGCCATGCCTGGGGCTGACCCACTAAGCTGCAGTCATGAAAGAGATGAAAATAGCTTTGCAGGGCAGAGGCCTACAGCAATTGTAGGTCCCTGAGCCTAGTAACCAGCCACGCTAGAGGTCTACACACTTAACAGAAAAACTGCAACAGGAATGCTATTAGACCTTGTATACAATTGTGCTTTGGCTCCCCATGCCTGATAAAGTGACTGAACGGACAATAGCAGCCACACCCAGCTGACCATTACAATCAGCCAGCCAAGTGGACAGCCTACCCTACCTGTGCACCTGCAGTAAGAGCAAACCTGCCACAACAGAAGGACACATGTAGCCCCCACAGGGGACACTCCTGGAACATTTGGAATGGCTGACAAGAGGGAAGCTCACTCTGGGCCTCATAAGGCATCTCTCACATAAGGCCATATCTCCAAAATTGGAACAAATAGCTGCTCTACTTTACACATAGATATAAGCACAGAGAAAGAGGGAAAATAAGGAGGCAAAAGAAAATGTTCCAAATAAGAGATCAGGATAAATCCTCAGAAAAACAACTAAATGAAACAGAGATAAGCAATCTACCTGTTAAAGAGTACAAACTAATAGTCACAAGGATGCTCACTGATCTTGGAAGAAGAAGAGATGAATTCAGTGAGATCTTCAATAAGGAATTGGAAAATATAAGAAAGAACCAATCAGAAATGAAGAATACAATATTGGAAATAAAAATTTGCTAGAAGGCTTCAATAGCAGAGTAGGTGACATGGAATACAGCAGTGAGCTGGAGGAAAGACTAGAGGAAATACCCAAGGTGAACAGGTAAAAGAAAAAGAATAGGGGCCAGCCCCATGGCTGAGTGGTTAAGTTCACACAGTTGACTTCGGTGGCCCAGGCTTTCACTGGTTTGGATCCTGCGTATGGACATGGCACCACTCATCAGGTGATGCTGAGGTGGTGTCCCACATAGTACAACCAGAAGGACCTACAACTAGAATATACAACTATGTACTGGGGGTCTTTGGGGAGAAAGAAAAGGAAAAAAACAAGAAAAAGAATAAACAAGAATGAAGAGAGTCTATGGGACCTCTGGGAAAAATCAAGGGCACTAACATCTATATGATAGGAGTCCCAGAAGGAGAAGACAGAGACAAAGGGGTAGCGAATATATTCGAAGAAATAATAAGTAAAAATTTTCCTAACCTAAGGAAGAAAATAGACATTCAGGTACAGGAAGCACAGAGAGCTTCAATCAAGATGAACCCAAAGAGGCTCACACAAAGACACCTTATAATTAAACTGTCAAGATTTAAAGATAATGAGAGACTCCTAAAAGCTGCAAGAGAAAAGCAACAAGTTACATACAAAGGAAACCCCATAAGGCTGTCAGCTGACTTCTCAGCAGAAACCTTACAGGTTATAAACAAGTGGCATGATATATATAAAGAGCTGAAAGGAAAAAAGCTACAGCCAAGAATACTCTACCCAGCAATGTTATCATTCAGAATAGAAGGAGAGAGAAATGAGTTTTCCAGAAAAGCAAAAACTAAAGGAGTTTATCCCCAAGAAAGCAGCCTTACAAGGAATGCTAAAAGGACTTATTTAAGTTGAAAAGAAAAGACCACAAATAGGAATAAGGAAATTATTAAAAAAAAAAAAAACAGTAAAATCACTGGCAAAGGCAAATGAACAGTAAATGTAGCAGATCAACCATCTATGAAGCTAATACAAAGGTCAAAGGACAAAAGTACTAAAATTATCTATTTCCATGATAAGAGGATAACAGAAGCACATGAATAAAAAGAGTAAAATATCATATCAAAAACATAAAATGTCAGAGGAAGGGAATAAAAGAGTTAAGCTTTTACCAAGAAGTCAAACTTAAGAGACCATCAATCTAGTATAGACTGTCATTTACATAGTTTATTATATACGAGCCTCATAGTAATCACAAATCAGAAACCTATAATAAATACACAAATAATTAAGAGAAAAGAACCCAAACATAATACTAAAGAAAGTCATCAAACCATAAGGGAAGAGAGCAAGAGAATAAGACAGGAAGAGAAGAACTATTAAAACATACAGAAAAAAGTAACAAAGTTGCAATAAATACATACTTATCAATAGCTACTCTGTCGACAGACTTAATGCACCAATCAAGACATAGGGTGGCTGATTGGATAGTAAAACAAGACCTATATATATGTTGCATACAAGAGACCCACTTGAGACCTAAAGACACTCACAAAGTGAAAGTGAAGGGATGAGAGAAAATATTCCATGTAAATGGCAATGAAAAGAAAGCTGGGGCAGCAATACTTAGAGAAAATAGACATTAACAGAAACTGTAACAAGAGACAAAGAAGGGCACTACATGATGATAAAGGGAACAAACCAACAAGAGGATACAACACTTGTAAATATCTATGCACCCAACATAGGAGCACCTAAATATTTAAACCAATTATTAACAGATATAAAAGGAGAAATAGACAGTAACACAATAATAGTAGGGGAGTTTACTGCTTCACTTACACCAATGGATAGATCATATAAACCGAAGATCAACAAGGAAATATTGGCCTTAAATGACACATTAGACCAGATGGACTTAGTAGATACATACAGAACATTCATCCAAATACTGCAGAATACACATTCTTTTCAAATGCACATGGAACATTCTCCAGGATAGATCACATATTAGACCACAAAACAAGTCTCAATAAATTTAAGCAGATTGAAAGAATACCAAGCGTCTTTTCTGACCACAACAGTGTGAAACTAGAAATCAACCACAGGAATAAAATTTAAAAAGCCACAAATATGTGGAGAGTAGACAAAATGCTACTGAACAATGATAGGTCAAAGGAGAAATAAAAAAATATCCGGACAAAAATAAACATGAAAATATGACATGTCAAAATCTATGGGATACTGCAAAAGTGTTTCTAAGAAGGAAGCTTATATCAACAGGCATACCTCAAAAAACAAGAAAAATCTCAAACAATCTAGCAGTGCATCTACATATACTGGAAAAAGAAGAACAAATAAAGCCCAAAATCAATAGAAGGAAGGAAATAATAAAAATCAGAGCAGAAATAAATGAAATAAACACTAAAAAATAGAAAAAATCAATGAAACAAAGAGCTAGTTCTTTGAAAAGATAAACAAAAGTGATAAATCTTTAGCTAGACTCACCAAGAAAAGAAAAGAGAAGGCTGAAATAAATAAAATCAGAAATGAAAGAGGAGAAATTACAATGGACACCTCAGAAATACAAAACATTATAAGAGAATACTATGAAAAGCTATACACCAACAAATTGGATAATCTAGAAGATGTGGATAAATTCTTAGAATCATACAAACCTCCAAAACTGAGTCAAGAATTTGAATAGACCACTCACCAATAAGGAGATGGAAACGGTAATCAAAAACCTCCGAAAATAATAAAGTCCAGGACCAGTTGACTTCCTGGTGAATTCTACCAAACATTCAAAGAAAACTTAATTTCTATCCTTCTCAAAGTCTTCCAAAAAAATTGAATAAGAGAGGAAGCTTCCTAAGTCATTCTATGAGGCCAGCATTACCGTGATACCAAAACCAGGTAAGGACCATGCAAAAAAAGAAAATTACAGGCCAATATCACTGATGAACACTGATGCAAAAATCCTCCAAAATACTAGCATATCAAATGCAACAACATATTAAAAAGATCATATACCATGGTCAAGCGGCATTTATTCCAGGATGCAGGGATGGTTCACTATCTGCAAATCAATCAACATGATACACAACATTAACAAAATGAAGAATAAAAACCACATGATCATCTCAATAGATGCAGAGAAAGCATTTGACAAGATATAGCACCCATTTATGATGAAAAACTCTGAATTAGATGGTTACTGAAGGAAAATACCACAACATAGGAAAGGTCATATATGACAAATTCATAGCTAATATCATTGTCAATGGAGAAAAACTGAAAGCTATCCCTCTAAGAACATTTACCAGACAGGATGCCCACTTTCGTTGTTTTTATTTAACATAGTATTGGAAGTCCTTGGAAGATCAATCTTCTAAGAAAAAGAAATAAAGGGATCCAAATTGGAAAGGATGTAGTGAAACTGTTACTGGTTGCAAACATGATTCTATATAGAGAAAACCCTAAAGAATCCACCAAAAATGTTTTAATAGTAATAAATGAATGCAGTGAAGTTGCGGGATACAAAATCAACATATAAAGCTCAGTTGTGTTTCTATACACCAACAACAAAGTAGCAGAAAGAGAAATTAAGAATACAATCCCATTTACAGTTGCAACAAAGCAAATAAAATACCTAGGAATAAATTTAACCGAAGAGTTGAAAGACCTGTACACTGAAAACTATAAAGCACTGTTGAAAGAAATTGAAGAAGACACAAAGAAATGGAAAGATATTCCATGCTCCTGCATTGAAGAATTAACATAGTTAAAATGTCCATGCTTCCTAAAGAAATCTACAAATTCAGTGCAATCCCTAATAAAGTCCCAACGACATTTTCACAGATATAGAAAAATGACTCTTAAAATTTATATGGAACAACAAAAGACACTGAGTAGCCAATGCAATCTTGAGAAAAAAAGAACAAAGCTAGAGGTATCACACTCCCTGATTTCAAAATATACTACAAAGCTATAATAATCAAATCAGCATGGTACTGGTACAAAAACAGACACACGGATCAATGGAACAGAATCTAGAGCCCAGAAGTAAACCCACCCCTCTACGGACAGCTAATTTTTGGCAAGGGAGCCAGAACATACAACGCAGAAAGGAAAGTCTCTTCAATAAATGGTGTTGGGAAAACTGGACAGCCACGTCCAAACGGATGAAAGTAGACCATTACCTTACACCATGCACAAAAATAATCCCAAAATGGATTAAAGACTTGAATGGAAGACCTGAAACCATGAAACTTCTAGAAGAAAACATAGAGCCGTATGCTCTTTGACATTGGTCTTAGTAGCATATTTTCAAGTACTATGTCTGACCAGGCAAGGGAAACAATAGAAAAAGTAAACAAGTGGGATGACATCAAACCAAAAACCTGCTGCACAGGAAAGGAAACCATCAACAAAATGAAAAGACAACCCAACAATTGGGAGAAGATATTTGCAAATCATATATCTGATAAGGGTTAATATCCAAAAAGACAAAGAACTCATACATTTCATCAAGAAAAAAACAAACAGCCCAATTAAAAAATGGGCAAAATATCTAAAGAGACATTTTTCTAAAGAAGATATACAGATGGCCAACAGGCACATGAAAAGATGTTAACATCACTAATTATTAGGGAAATGCAAATCAAAACTACAATGAAATATCACCTCACTCCCATCAAAACAGCTATGATTAACAAGACAAGAAATAACATGTGTTGGAGAGTATGTGGAGAAAGGGAACTCTCATACACTGCTCCTGGGAGTTCAAACTGTTGCAGCCACTATGGAAAACAGCATGGAGAGTCCTCAGAAAATTAGGAATAGAACTGATCCAACTATTCTACTGCTGGGTATTTATCCAAAGAAAATGAAAATTTGAATACATAAAGACATATGCACCCCTATGTTCATTGTGGCATTATTCACAGTATCATAGTATTGGAAGCAATCTAGGTGCCCAACAAGGGAGGAATGGATAAACCAGGTGTGGTATGTATACACAATGGAATACTACTCAGCCATAAAAACATGAAATCTTGCCATTTGTGACAACATGGATGGACCTTGATGGTATTGTGCTAAGCGAAATAAGTCAGAGGGAGAAAGTCAAATACTGTATGATCTTACTCATAAATAGAAGATAAAAACAACAACAAACAAATGAATAGAGACCCAGATTGGATTGGTGGTTACCAGAAAGGAAGCAGGGAGGGAGAAGGGTGAAAGGGATGATTCACACATGAGTATGGTGATAATGGTAATTAGTCTTTGGGTGGTGGACATGATGTAATCTACATAGAAATTGAAATATAATGATGTACACCTGATGTTTACTTAATGTTATAAACCAATGTTATCACAATAAAAAAAACACACACACAAAGAAAACATATATAAGAAACTCAGTCAACTCAATAAGAAGAAAACAAAAAAAATGAGGTAAAAATGGGTAGAAGAACTAAACAGACATTTCTCCAAAGAGATATCAAAATGGCCAACAAACACATGAAAAGATGCTCAACATCACTGATCATTAGGGAAATGCAAATCCAAACCACAATGAGCTGTCACCTCACAGCTGTTAGAATGACTACCATCAAGAAGACAAGAGACAACAGGTGCTGGTGAGGATGTAGTAAAAAGGGAATTTTATGCATTGTTGGTGGGAGTGTAAATTGGTCCACCTACCATGGAAAACAATATGGAGGGTCCTCAAAAAATGAAAAATAAATCTACCATTCGATCCAGAATTTCCACTTCTGGGTACATACCCAAAGGAAATGAAAATAGGATTTTTTCAAGGTATATGCACTCCCATGTCTATCATAGCATTATTCACAATAGCCAAGATATGGAAAAATCCCAAATGCCCATCAACAGATAAATGGATAAAAAAGATGTGGTACATACATACAACAGAATATTATTCAACCATGAGAAAGGAAGATATCCCCTCATTTATGACAATGTAGAAGGACCTTGAGCACATTATCCTAAGTGAGATAGACTGAGAAAGACATATACTATATATCTGTTATATGTGGAATCTAAAAAAGTTAAACCTATAAAAAACAGTAAAATGGTGGTTAGCGGCAGATTGAGTTGGATAAGATTAAAGGTGTTTCAGGGTACAAATTTGTAACGAGTAATAAATAAGCCAAAGAGATCTAATGCACAGCATAATGAATATAGATAATAATATTGTACTATAATTATATAATGTGATAGATATTGCTACATCAGCAATTATATTACAATATATAAATGTATCATAGTAACACACTGGTAACCTTAAACTTACACAGTATTACAAACCAAATTTATTCAATTAAAAAAATTGATCTTTGGTTTTACTTTAAAAAGAAGTGGCTCAGAGACGCTAAAAGAGCTCAGCTGTTTTGACAAGCCCCACAATATCTCTGGATTTTCACACCCAGGTCATAGTGCTTAATGAAAGTGACTAATCATCCCTGACATGCTAAGAACCATGGAGGAATGCAAAGAATAAATTACATGGCCTTCAGCTTGACAGCATCAATGCATCTTAAGGTTATAACTTTATAACTTCAGTTTCTATTTCTGAGTGCAAGATAGAAAATTAAATCACACATGAAAACTTCTAGAATAAAAGCAAAAGGAATTTTCTTGATCAAAGAAAATTTGGAAATGAGATACAACTATTAGAGAAAAATGTCTTAGAAAATAATTTCTATTACAAAAATATAGTTTTAGAATACTGAGTTAAGTCATATTTTTCATTAATATTTTTAACATAATGTTATTTAATTCAATAATCCTTAGTAGACAGGACAATTGCAATGAAATTATTTCTTTATAACATATAATATTTATTTGGGAATTCATTAAATTCACGAATATTAACTATCTGATATGTGCACTATTATAGGATATGGTCCTCAAGTAGTTCACCATCAAGTAGACAAAATGAACATGTCAACAAAAGATGTGATGGAGGGTAACAAATGTTAGTACAGGAAAATTGCATTGGTAGTTTGTACTATTTAAGATCCAGTTGCAGAGAACAGAATCCATTCTATCTAAACTAAGCAGCAAGAGATTTATTATGGACTAATAAATTAATTTGCAAAGCTGAAGACACAGGCTCTAACTTGAGCTTTTAGAAAATAACTCCCAGAGCTGCACCACAAATCCAGGTTGCTAAGGGAGTCATTGTCTCACCTGTTGAATTGAGATGCTGCCCCCATAGCTGCCAGCTCCACTACCATGCCACTACAGCCAGGAGGGAGAGTAATGGAATAATATTTTAAAGGGTGATACTTGACAGAACTGGGTACACATCTGGATATGACAGGTAAAGAATATGCAGGAGAAATTGATTTTAAGAAGAAATGTTCAATTTTAAGCAGATTTAGAGAGACTGTTCAGTTCTGAAGTAAATAGGGAGAGGCAATGTTCAGCTTTGATTGCACAGTTTGAGGAGCCTGTGAGGCATCCAGTAGGAATGTCACTGAAACAGCTGAATATATGAGCCTCAGAATTGAGGGAAGTTAGCGTTCAAGATATAGGTTTGGAAAATGTGAAGTTAAAGATGGTAGCGGAGGTTGTGGATCTTGTTAAGTTTGCTTAAAGAAAGAGGAAATAAGAAGTAAAGAAAAAATCCAGTGAAAGCGACTGAGAAGTGAGCTCTAGAATGCAGGAGACTTAACATCAGAGGATAGATGAATTTTTTTTTTAATTAAGAAATACGAGAGAGGCAACCTCTTTGAATGCTACAGAGAGGTCAAGTAAAACACGAAGACTGTCAATTGTTTATAGTGTTGGAAAGTCACAAGTGCTTTCACATGACCAGTGCCTTGGGCGTGAAAAAGGCAGAAAGTAGACTGCAATGGATTGGGAAGTGAGTGGTAGATAATGAATCAGAATTAGGAAGAAAAAGTATGCTCTTCTAAAATGCTCACCCATTAAGTAAAGAGTAAGATACTCTGATGGCCAGAAGAGAGAAAGTTCAAGGCAAGAGTGTTTTTACAATGAATGTATTTTTATGAAGAAAAGAAAGACTAAGGAAAAAGATAAAGGCTAAAGAAAAAGAAGAAGCATGGAACGCTTGATAAAACAAGCCTCTTCAAATACTTAAAAGTGATGAGCTTTAGAAGGAATAACTCTTTCTTATAAGACTGTAGGAAAAAAGAGTAAGAAATTGTCAGATATAGGTATTTTGTTGTAGGGGAAGTAGTAGGAGGTGACACTTGAAAGCCTCAAGTCTTTGAGCAGTAGGACATAGAGAACCACTAAGTGACTGTTACTTGCAATCACAGAAGGGAAGCGTGGTGAAAACTGAACAAGCCTGCAGAATCTTGGTCTCTCTCGTGAGATGTGTGTCTGCAATCTGGCATAGAGAATGCTACTTATCCCACCACGCTGAGCACAGGAGGTCAGTTTCACAAAAAAGTTTAACTAATCTAAGTCTCTCTTCATCTTGTAAGATCTTTCACAATTTTTTTCATTCACTTTTCTCCTATCTCTGTAAGAACCAACATCTAAAGATAAGAGTTGTGGTCTATTGTCAACAGCATCAAAAGAAGCTATTTGTGTTTGATTTCAAGAGCTCATCTGATTATTTTAATTAACTCTATGAATTTTTCATATAGTGAGGTACTCTTTTGAAAAGATCCATTTAAATAGATCTTCTTCAAAATCCTACTAAACATCTTAGGAAACATAACTGTACTTCATAAAGTTTAATATCCATGGATGAATAATTAGCCATTACTAACTTGTCTAAAGACTATATAGAAAGTATGGTAAGTTAAAAAAAAATCCAACTTTATCTTATTCCCCAACAGGAATAAAGACAATAAAACTTATAGACATACATGGACTATAGGATGTTATTAGATGATATAGTGATGTGGATCTGAGACATTCAATGTCAGACCCTCAGATAAAAGCTTGTGTAAACTTACTCTAACCTCTCCCCATCCACCCCAACTTTAAGTACCTTTGATGAAAACTTGTTCATTTTCTGAGGGAAAAGGAAACCGTGTTAATATAAGGTTTTAAGAAATATAATGGCCATTTAGGAAAGCTGATGTAGGGAGTGGGAAAAAAAGGTGACTCAATACAGATGCGATAGTGTGGGACAGCACTAAGGAAAGTTGTGAGTAGGGGTGCATTTGTCCTATAATTTTCTCCAGCATCTTAAAATAGCACTCGCTACAAATGATACAATTTGGCCTTTGAAGATATTTTGAAAGCAATGTTGATAACATGTATTAAATAGAGTTAGATTTGCAATGTACTATGAAGAATTATCTTTTAGATTCTGTCTCTATTCAAAGTACCAACCAATATTGACTATTAGTACCGTACGCATCAATGAACAGGTTATTTCTACCCTTACAATTATTATGCTGATCATGTATACGTTCAAATCTTGCCTTAAACATTCTCTGGAAGAAAACATGGAATAAATATAAATAAACAAATGAAAAGAATAAAGAATAACACTTCCCCAATAAAATCATAAAAAATCAAACATAAGGGGCCAGCCCCGTGGCCAAGTGGTTAAGTTCATGCACTCTGCTGCAGGCGGCCCAGTGTTTTGTCAGTTCGAATCCTGGGCGTGGACATGGCACCACCCATTGAGCCACGCTGAGGCGGCGTCCCACATGCCACAACTAGAAGGACCCACAACTAAGAATATACAACTATGTACCGGGGGGCTTTGGGGAGAAAAAGGAAAAAAATAAAATCTTAAAAAAAATCAAACATAAATGAAAAGAGAATGTAGAGCTAGTAATTCCTCAGTAACATCCGTTTAGGAGATTATAAATATTTTAAGAAAGAGTGATTGAGAGCAGAAAAATTGAAGGAAACCAGGAAACCAAGATATCTTTATCCAGAAGCTGTTAAATGACCGTTTCCTTGGTTTGTAGCACTTGTTCGCTCCATATCTACCTGATGTTTAACACACTCAGGTACAAACCACATACTTTCACTGGAAACAATTTTCTTGAGAATAGTTTGATCTTTAAAAACATATACGTGTGGGGCTGGCCCCGTGGCCGAGTGGTTAAGTTCGCGCGCTCCGCTGCAGGCGGCCCAGTGTTTCGACGGTTCGAATCCTGGGCTCGGACATGGCACTGCTCGTCAGACCACGCTGAGGCAGCGTCCCACATGCCACAACTAGAGGAACCCACAACGAAGAATACACAACTATGTACCGGGGGGCTTTGGGGAGAAAAAGGAAAAAATAAAATCTTTAAAAAAAAAAACAAAAACAAAAACATATGCGTGTGTATGTCTATAGTCATATTTAAAATATTGATTCACTTTTTTCTCAAAGTATAGAAGAGCATATAAAACAGCCCCTATCCTTAACACCCTCTTTTTATTTATTGAGGAGTAATTGACAAATAAAATTGTGTGTATTTAAAGTGTGCAAGGTTATGATTTGACATACATATACATTGTGGAATGATCATCAAGATCAAGATAACCGAGACATCTATCACATCACATAGTTAACTCTTTTGTGTGTGTGTGGTGAGGATGCTTAAGATATACTATCAGTAACTTTCCAAGTATACAATACCATACCACAGTTTCTTGTCATTCCTTCCCGTCACCAAAATATACATTTATTCACATACATGTAACTAGTTTTAAATTTGCTTTCACAAAAGTGATCCTAACATATTATTCTGCATCTTTCTTTTTCCCATTAAACTAGATCTTTTACACTAGCACGTAGATCAATATTTCATTATTTATCATTATGGTAGAGTATAGCATCATATTCATATATTGTAGTGTATTAATCTGTCCCTTTTTGGTGAACAACATTTTGGTTATTTTCAACATTCTACTCATAAAGATTTCTGCACTGAATATCCTTGTACATAAATTTTGACAAACTTACACAAGGATACTGATAAATTTCTAGCAGTAGGCAAAAGATACAAGTATTTTAAATTTTGATAGATATTATGAAATTGTCTTCCAGAAGGAGGGAGAAATTTTATTTTTTTAGGAAGATTAGCCCTCTGTTAACATCCGCCACCAATCCTCGTCTTTTTTGCTGAAGAAGACTGGCCCTGAGCTAAAATCTGTGTCCATCGTCCTTTACTTTATATCTGGGATGCCTGCCACAGCATGGCTTGCCAAGCAGTGCATAGGGCCTCACCTGGGATCCGAACCAGCAAACCCCTGGCTGCCAAAGCAGAACATGCAAACTTTACCACTGTGCCACTGGGCCGGCCCCAGGAGGGAGCAATTTATATTCCCAACAACAATGCATGAGACAGCCCATTTATCTCCAGCCTGGACAGCATTGGGAAAATAAAAGTATTTTAATTTTTGATGTTTAATGAGAGAAAATATAATTTTTTTCATGATTTGCATTTCTTCCATTGTTATTGAGATTGATCCTCATTTACAAGTTATTATCATTTGTATTTTTTGAAAAATGCCGTGCTCTTTTAAGAAATTGGTTTGTTCATCTTTTCATCTTGATTTGCATAAGCTTTCTGTAAATTAAGAAAATTGTTCTTTTGTTATATGCATAATTTTTCAAGTTGTTATTAATTTTCAATTTTGTTTTTGAAATTTATTTATTGCCATCCAAAAGTTTCTTGTTAATTTTATAACGTCAAATTTTTTAATCTTTTAATTAATGGCTGCTTAAAAAGCCTTTCCATGTTCCAATATTGTGAATAGATTCACTTTCCTCAGTTTTATTTACAGCCCCATTTTTTTTATGTTTTAATCCTTTGAACTATTGGGAACTTATCTTTTTTTGTTCTTTGTTCCAGTTAGTCTCCCCACCTCTTATTGAATAGTATATTTTGCCCATGCAAACTTGATATGCTACAATCGCCGTCAATCTAACAGCCCTAGGTGCTTGGATCTCTATTAAAAAAATCCTTTTTCTGTTTCAGTGCCCTTTTTTTCTTTTGTATGATGCTGCCTGAAGTATTTTCAATAAGAATAGAAGAATTTTACTGGGTGGCTTTGTCTTCAAATACTTTATGCAATTATTTATTCAATTCACGTTATGTTAATGACTTCCCAGAGGTAAGACTTACCTAGAGGTAAGAGGAGGTGGGGAATACCTGACTTTCTCTGAGCTCCTCTATCTGCTATCTCATTGGATTGCTTAATTTATTCCTAACCATAATACTTCTAAGCAGGTATTAATTATCCAGTATTGCAGAGGAAAAAAATGAACTTCAGAGAGGTCAAGTATCTTGTGCAAAGTCACGTAACCAACAAGTGGCAGAGCTGAGATTCCACGTGTTTGACCTTAAAGCCCATGCTTTTTCCACAGCCCTAAAGTCTCGACATTCTGTATTAGATGCAGGAAACTACTTGACAGGGTCAAAGACAAACAATGGTCATTCTCCAGCATTAAGCACCGAGTAGAGAGGTAGAATTTAAGGTAAAATGCTAAATATTATAAGGGAGGGAGGAAGGAATAACAGGCATGAAATTCCTAAATCTCACAAAGAACAGAGAATGGTTTATTTAGGTTGGTGTATAAGGTAGCTAAAGGAACACAGAAGGAAGAAAAAATTGAAAATGGAGTTTGGGGTCAGATGATAGAGAGTTTTGCTTACTTAGCTAGAGAGTTTGTGTTGTATATATAGTCTCGTTAGAGGGAAAATTTTCCTTTTCATGCAATTATGAGTGGTCTTTTAATTTTACTAGGGCATGGGTCAGCAAAGTATTTCCTGCAGAGCACTTACAACCAGCCAATTTTTTGTTGTTTTTGTAAATAAATTGTATGAGAACACAGCCACCCCATTTGTTTACATATTGTCTGCAGCTGTTTTTGTGCTACAGTGGCTGAGCTGAGTAGCTGCATGCAGCCTGACAAGCCTAAAAATCTGTCATTTATAGAAAAAGCTTGACAATCCTTGTACTAGGGTATTTTCTCATAATCTCACTATAGCTGACTTGCATAAACAGATCAATTTTGTTTATGTGAACAAAATGTCAGGTAATAATTTTCAACATTGATTCAACATTGATTACTTGATTCTTCAACTCACGTCACCATCTAAAAATGCTTGAGGGACATTTATATTAAAACTCACACTTATTTAATTTTGTTGTTATATAATCACACCACTTAAATTATTTGATGCTATTCAGAAAATTTTAAAAAGATTGGAACATAAGTTGATCAGTGAAGTTGTTTACAAGGCCTAGAAAATACCTTGGAACACACTTTTTAAAATTTAGCAGTAATATGAAAAGGTTTAGAAATAATCCAAGGGATATATCAAGAATAAAAAACCAGGGCCAGCCCAGTGGCACAGCAGTTAAGTGCGCATGTTCCAATTCCACTGTCCGGGGTTCGCTGGTTCAGATCCCGGGTGCGGACACAGCACTGCTTGGCACACCATGCTGTGGTAGGCGTCCCACATATAAAGTAGAGGAAGATGGGCACAGATGTTAGCTCAGGGCCAGTCTTCCTCAGCAGAAAGAGGAGGATGGGCAGCAGTTAGCTGAGGGCTAATCTTCCTCAAAAAGAAAAAAAATGAAAAACCAAGAGTCTAACATAATAAGGAAATAATACTGCCTATACTATGCAAATTCAGTTATTCTTGTTCAACAAGAGGAGGCCAAATAAATGTTAATGGTACTGATTATTTACTTTTCATTATTACAACACTTTAGCCATTAGCTAATTAATATAAAGTGCATTTATGAGATGTAGGAGACGAAAATTGTTGCTAGAATGCATCAGAAAGTGATTTGGTTCCAAGAGCCCACCGAGCTCCCAGCAGCTTCTGCCTCTTCAGCTCCTTGACTGGTGACCACATCCTGTGGTGCTCAAAGGCTCTCCTCAAAATGCCATCTTCTTACTGAATGACATCTTCCTTCTGAACTTGTATAGAGCTTGAATTGTTTCTAAATCAATCATGGATAATTTTTAGAAAAATACGGACACAAAAAATTAGGGGTTATTACAAATTTATATAAAGTAAAAGTTAATGATATGCTTTTAATCAAGGTAGAAAATGACTTCCTGTAATACTTTACTTCAAGAATAAAGTTTTTCATATTTAAACGTGACCTATACATTTATCCAGACCCTAGAGCAAGGTTTCTCAACCTTGGGACTATTGACCTTTTGGACTAAATAGTTTTTGGTTGTGGAGCTGTCTTATATATTGTAGGATGTTTTCCAGCATTCCTGGCCTCTACCCACTGGATGACAGTAGCAACCCTTCTCAGAAATGACAACCAAAAATGTCTCCCGACACTGCCAAATGTCCCTTGCAGGGCAAAATTGGCCCTGGTTGAGGACCACTGCACTAGGCAAAGATGGGTGACAGACTGCATAAGAACATGTGTACTTTATCATCTAGTGAGTAACCAAAGATCACAATTTAAACAGGCAGCATGCTATTAGTTCTGCTCTTGTTCTTGAGAATTATATTTATTTGTTAATCTTTTATGGGGAAGCAATATGAAGACTCAAATGTTTAATCTTTAAATTAAAGTATCTTTATTGCTAGGCTCTGCCATTTACTAGCTATATGCTTGATAAATTACTTGATCTCTAGGAGTCTCAAGTTTCTTCTAATGGGAATAATTTATGTAAAATACTTTGATTATGCCTGATATATAATAAGTGATTGATAAGTTTTGGATTATTATGGATGATTATATTAAATTGTATTATGATTAAAATATTTTTTCCTTCCCTATGGAAATATTTTATATTTCCATTCCATGATGTCTTATATTTCCATCCCATGAATTTCCTGTATGACTTACTTTGGCCAATAAATTGTGAGTGATAGTGGCCACTTTCAAGAAGAAGCTTTAAGAACCATTGTGTGGCTCTTCCACCTCTCCTCTGGCTCTCTCTGGAGACCAGCAATGTCTCAGGTAGGGGCTGTTCCTTCAGCCTGGGACCCAGAATGAAGATGACATGAGGCAGAACCACAGCCAACCTGTGAGAGACATATAACTTGAACTGGAAATAAACTTTGGTTGTCCAGAATGAATGAGCATTGTTTTTTGTTTTTGTTTTTAACAGCCTAACTTGGCCTAAGTTGATTGACAAAATAATTTATCAAACACTTCTTGAACACTTATCACATGACAGACATTATATAATGGATAAAGAGGTCAGCAAAACTTTCCATGCTGTTCTAGAATATAGATTCTAGTGACTGACAAGGAAAAAATGATAACTGAACATAGTACAACGTGATAGAGGCTGTCACTGATAGGGTAAAGGGAAGAGTCTCTTTGAGTAGAGCCTGAAAGTTTATTACTAGTTTTCTACCACAGAAAGGCAGAAGAATCAAGTTAAAAGAAATGTAAGGCAGAGCAGCATAGGAGCACGGTGCATTTTCCTTTATTGGTGACGAGTTGGGAGGGGATGGAGCAAGGAATGAGAGATGCCTCAGATGGTTTAAGGACATAGTGATGACCATGTTCTGAAATTTGGGATTTATCTTTTTAAACAAAGGTAAACCATCAAACATTTCTAATCAGGAAAATGGCAATGTCCTAAATTATCCACTCTGTCATTAAGTATCCTATTTAGAAGATTTAATGCCCTTGAAACATTATTTAAAATGTGCATCTAAGTCTGAATGTCTTATGTCTCAGAACAAACTCAAAAAATATATAGTTCTCTAACAAGCCAACGTTCAACTTTTCTAATATTGAATTTATTACTTTGAGGAGTTATGATCCTAAAAGTAGAGTAACCTGGAGAATTCACTCCTTATTGAATATCGCTAGCTTTTTACTTCTTGCTGAAATGTTGCCAGTGACTGTATGCTAAGTTACTGTTTCAGGAAGAAGGATAATAGCAGCAAGAAAAATAAAAATAATAATAATAACAACAACAACAGAAACACAAGTAAAGAAGTCTAAAATAGAAATGGAAATTTGTAGTTGAAAAGGATTCTGGAAATGGTAGACTCATTTCTTTATTATTTGAATTCTCCCTATTTTGGAGTCATAAAGAATCATTGCCATTTTTTTCACTGAGTCTGGGTAGATCTATTACATTGATAATAAAGCCATCCTTTATGGATTTCCTGAAAGCTGTTTCTTGCTACAGAACACATTCCTAATTCACAAATTAGGACACTCATCCCTTCCAACAATTGTGTATCCACTATCATCATCATGGTCATATTATTATCATCATGATCATTGTCATTATTACTGTGGCTCTGTTCTCATGACTACACCCTGAGATACAGTCTCATCAATGATGACACATGGCCACACTCAATTGCAAAGGGATATAGTGAAAATGAGGTTTTAGTTTTATAACCTCTATAGCCACTCTGTGCAATTTTGTAGCCATGAGACACATGTGACTATTTAAATGTAAATTTAAACTAATTAAAGTTAAATAAAATTTAACATTTAGTTCCTTGGTCTCAAAAGGCACATTTCAAGTGCTCAAAGCTACACATGCCTAGTGGCTACCATATTGCATGGTGCAGCAGACATAGAACATTTCATCATCACAGAACAGTCTTTTGGAAAGTGCTGCTCTATAGTAAAGAAGACATTCTGCCAAACTTCCATAATGCCTTGCAGTGTCTTACAAAGGAAAGATCCATGTTCAAGGGTTCCTTTAAAAGGTTAATAGTTACTTATCTATTTTTGTTATAACCCAAATATTTTATCTCCTCACTGACTAACATATTTTATATTTAGAATGGTAAAGCTAACAATGAACAAATTAAAAATAGCGACTGTACTCTAAATTTGTCTAAAATTCAATGGGATCACCTACAAACTTGATCCTCCACTGCAACTACAAAATTCAAGCAAAGGCATAAAATAAGCAAGACAGCAGCCTCTTGGAGATTTAATGCCACTTTTTGTGCCAGCCATTCTATAAAATATTAATGATGACATTTTCTGTAATAAATGTTACTACATTCTCTCAAATGCGTGAACACTGGCAGAGGATTTTTTATAGTGATGCAGATGTAGAAAGAGTTTATTAAAACAATATATTAATTTTCAGGAAGCTAAAAATAATACTTAAGTTCACATTTGCAGTTTTAAACGTTTTCTACTGATTTTTCTTTTAATTGGAGGAAGGTAATATTTTGCAGCAGAAAGTGTTTGAAACCAGGAATCAAAATACTGGGTCTATAAAGTACCTGAATCTTGCTGTCTCTTCTTCATGATAACATTGCTAGGGTCAGGAAAGAATAACAGGCATCTTATGGGCCTTCTATATATGATTGAGAGACAGACTAATTCATCCCCAGTTGCTTAGTGGACAGGATTTAAAATATAGCATCATGCAAATGTGGTATTGAAAGACAGTTCAAGAAAGTCTCTGATATACTAAAAGCCAACTCTAATTTGCATACATACAAAGACAATCCTCATTTGAGAAATAACTAAATGGACACTTTCTTTTCATATCTCTTGATGTAACAACTGTTGTCTGTATTTTATTTATGTGATATTCCTGGACCACTCAAAAAGGAAAACATGATTTTGAAATTTATTTTTTCCCCAATCTGTAAATCATGTAACTGTTGACGTGCGTAACTGTTATGATTTTTGCAAACACTACTTAAATTTGCCTTCTGCAATGTTGATGATTTTGTTTGACATTTTTGTATATGATCATAATAATGTAAAATTATCCTTTTGAAAATTAGGTAGTGAATGCAACTAGAGACAAATGCTTTCTAGAAACTCAGAATAAGATTCAAAATTCTAAACCAGTGGTTCCCATAATGTTGTAAAGGCATGCCAAGAATGTTATTGAAAGACCTCTGCCTTATATGGCACAACTCATTTATTCAGCAAATATTTATGGAGTACCCTCCTCAGACAAATCTTCATACTGTGTACTTTGAGTGGCCAAAGAAGAGTTAAAACCAAAGCAACAAAACAATTCAATAGTTGGTTTGCAGTCTCCAGAAAAGTCGTTTGATTCTGGCAGCATATTGGAATCACCTGGGAAGCTGTGACAAACTGAATGTTTGTGTTCTCCTCAAATTCCTATGTTGAAGCTTTACCTCCCAATGTTATGATATTTGGAGCTGGGGCCTTTGGGAGATAATTAGAGTTAGATGAGGTCATGAACGCAGGACCCTCATAATAGTATTGATGCCCTTAAAAGAAGAGACACCAGAGTGTTTGCTCTTTCTTTCTATCCCCCAGTGTGTAAGCACAAAACAAGATGGTGTCCACCTACAAGCCAAGAGAAGAGTCCTCAGAATGAAAGCTACCCTACCTGCACATTTGTCTTGGACACCCGACCTCCAGAATGGTAAGAAAGTAAATTTTCATTGTTCAAGCCATCTAGTCTATGGTATTTTGTTACGGCAGCCTGAGATGACTAATACAGAAGCTAAAAGAAATTTTAAAAGCCAAACAACAAAATCTCAAACCGAATCCCACTTCCAGATATTATTTAATTGGTCTGGTCTTGATCTCAGGGCATTGGTACTTTTTGAAAGCTCTTGAGATGAACTTACTCTTCAGCCAGGTTTAAGCTCCTTCTGTCCCAGGGAAGGGGGTCTCAATGTTTTTATTTACCCATGCACTCATGAGGGATATAACACTCTCTGAAGTTACTCCATGTAAGAAGAGGAGTAGGCACAGCTTGTGAAACTTTAAAGAAGCTTGCTAGATTGATGTGTCTTCTTTCTTCTCTACTCTCATTGAGAATCACCATGTAAGATAAAGAGCTATTAGGGCAGAAGATAAGGGTGTTATTTTCATGAGAGGCTTTATGAGATGAGAATTGTTACTTTGGTGCTCAAGTGATAAAAACTGGTCTAATGTTTAATGAGAGGTAAACCTACCTTCTCCTACGTGGACTTCCTTCATTCCCGCATGTTTTGAGATCAGGAGAACTTGAATCTTTGGGAGATCCATGGGACAGCAATGTTGGAAATGTGAGAGTTCTCAAAAGGTGCACTGTCTCAGTATGTACAGTACTTTCCCTTTTGAGAAGTCCTGCAAATCGTTGCAAAACTTTGCAAGAAGGATGGGAGGTCCTAGTGTGCAGGTGGGAGCTAAAACAGGAATTTCAGTTCATTTATGTGACCAGAAAACAATTTCAAAGCATGTATAGTTTCTAGACAACACAGAGAGGCCAGAACTAATGTAGGGGGTACCAAAAAGCTGCATAACAGAATGGGACGAAGTTGCTATTATTCCAGCTTTTTTGTCCTTTTTCAGTCTCTTAATTTTCTCACTTGTGTCTGAGAGGGGAAAGAAGAAAAGAGAAACAGAATGGTTAATGAGTGAGAGTGGCCAAAGAGCTTTGATTTAGCATCGTGGAGAGAGTCGAATATTCAGTGGTAAACTGATAAACAAACTTGTTCTTTGGTTAAAATGTCAAGCTTCTCCCATCTCCCTGAACCTTGTCAGGTCCATACATACACTTGTGTGGATGTTTCTGTTTATTTTTGGTCAATCTCAGGAAAACAGACTGAGTCACACATTTGAATTAAAGCCAAAGTGGAGCTGGAGGATATAAAGTGAAATTCAGGAATTCAGAAAGCAGAAAAATAAAATACAGATACAAGAATGTAAGCCCTCATCAACTTGCAGAAATTCAGGATAAGAATTTCTCCTCAGGCTATGGAATGGGATTTTAAGACGTTCTTATCTCGATTATATGAGTCAGGTGAGTTATACTATTTTCTGAGGAATGCTCTAGTGGGAAAAATATACCTTTTTAAAAAAATGGAGTCTCCTCTTTTTTTTTTTAACTCAACCTACTATGGAACAAAGTAAAATGAGCTCAGACTTCATGCAGCTGCCTGTGAAATTTTTTTTTTTAAGATTGACACCTGAGCTAACAACTGTTGCCGATCTTTTTTTTTTCCTGCTTTTTCCTCCCCAAATCCTCCCAGTATATAGTTGTATATCTTTTTAGTTGTGGGTCCTTCTAGTTGTGGCATGTGGGACGCCACCTCACCGTGGCCTGATGAGTGGTGCTATGTCCGTGCCCAGGGTCTGAACCAGGGAAACCCTGGGCCAATGAAGCGGAGCATGCAAACTTAACCACTCAGCCATGGGGTCGGCCCCATCCCTGTAAAATTTTAGGAATTCAGTTATTTAGGAGAGTTTTTGAACCTGCTTAAATCCTTCAAATCATACAAATAGTAAAATGTATTCCCCAGGGTTATGAGATGAAGAACTAGCTCCCTGTACCCTTTGTCTCTTCTCTTGGCACAAGCAATCAACATGAGAGTCTTAGCCAGATAACTTTAAAGTGGTTCTCAAAGAGTGGTGGTGGAGGGTGGGTCAGCTGCATCAGCATCACCTGAAAGGCTGCTTGCCTGCATGCCCAGACCTAGAGAGTAAGAAGCTCTGGGAGTGGGTCCAGCAGTCTGAGCTTAAACAACCCTGCAGGTGATTTGAAAGCAGGCTCCAATGTGAGAAACATTGCTTTAAAACAACATCAGCTGTGGGAAGGTGTGCCAGTTGCTGTAGAAACAAATTACTCAAGGAACACCTACAAATAATAAGAGCAAAGATAATAAGCCTGCAGACCTCTTACTTTGTGACAAGCACTGGGCTTTTTAAACATTTCTGAGGGACAGTATAGCACACTGATTAAAAGAATAGACTCTAGAACCAGACTCTTTAGGCTTGAATCCGACCCTGACCATTTAAGAGCTCTACGGCTGTAAACAAGTTCCCTACATTCTCTGTGCCTTAATTTCTTCATCTGCAAAATAGTGGACTCAGAGTAGTTATGGGGGTTAATGAATTAATATGTGTAAAGAATTTAGAACAGTGCCTGGACAGAGAGCTCTAAAAGTATTGACTATTACTTTACATTTATCAATATGTAATGTGTAATTTTATATTATATCATTAAAACCCCTGATCCAGGGGAGAGGATCCAAGATGGTGCCGTGAGTAGTCCTCTTTGTCTCTCCCCCTTCGAGTCAACAATTATTTGGACACTCATCGCTTAACAAAGGATATCCAGATAGCATCTCAGGACTTCTGAGAGACCCACGCGACTATACATCAGAAGGCAGACGGACTTCCCTCCAGGAGGATGTGGAGATAGGTGAAAACTCTCCAACCCCAACCAAACAGCCTAGTACCTGCAAGCAGCTTTTTTCCAACGGATGCCCCCAGAAGATCAACACACACCTAGGGCAGGAGCAAGCACACACCAGAGGAGCGATGGTGGAAACAGGTGACCAGAACCCTACCTAAACCCCCCACAATTACTCCTAAATGCAGAGGGAATCTCTAGAGTTACACATCTGAGCCCGCGGGGAGAGTCTCGCCCCGCCATTGATAGGGAGATACTGCCTAGTGTTCACGGCACCCAGAAGGTCCCAGAGAGAATCACAGAGGGTACAGCGGCCCCCCGGCTGCCACTGCCTGCACAGTGGGGAAAGAGATTGCCGGAGATCTCAGAGAGGACTGGGGCTGGGTGAAGCTCCAGAGGCCAGCTCCGCAGCCTGGAGGGGAAGCTCCAGAGTTCCACCCAGGCAGCAGACAAAACTCTCTGTCTGCCATTAGCAGAGGGGCCACACCCAGCATTCACAACTCCAGGAAAGTCCCAGAGAGAATCCCAGAGGGCAAGGTGACCCCCCAGCTGCCGTTGCCCACCCTGTGGGGCTAGGGATTGCCAGAGATCTCGGAGAGGACTGGGGCTGGGTGAAGCTCCAGAGGCCGGCTCCGCGCCCCAGAGGGGAAGCTCCAGAGTTCCACCCGGGTAGCAGACAAAACTCTCTGTCTGCCATTAGCGGAGGGCGACGCCCAGCATCCACAACACCGGGAGGGTCCTGGAGAGGAGAATATCAGGCAGGGCAGCAGCTGACCAGCTACCACTGAAATCAGGATCTCCGGCTATCCCCCAGACAGGGCAAAGGGCTCCCCGAGTTCCTGGGGAACAGGACTGGGGCTGGGTGGAGTTCCAGTGACCCAGCTCTGTAGCCTAGGGGGAAACCCTACAGGCTTACAGCAGCCTCATGGAAAGCCTCTGCACAACACTAGTAGAGAGCACCCATCCGGGAGCCACAAGGCTGGAAGACCCCGGGACAAAAGTAGCATAGCTAGGTGAGCTAACCACAGACTGTAGAAGATGCCAATAGCTCTGCTGCGACCCATAGTGGACAAGTGAGATTTTGTGGGTGCCGACAGTGATGGAGCGGCAAATATAAGTGATCCTACCCCTGGCCGCTGGAAAAGCCCATAACACCGTTGCAGACCCCAAGGAGGGAACATGTCTAGGTGGGCTGCAACAGTAGGCACCAGCAGCCTGAAGCCCCTCTGTGACGGCCCCCACGGCAGAAGAGGGAATCCAAAGGACCACTGTGACTACGAGGAGGGGCCCAGGCCCAGTTAGCAACTGCGGATAGGGTTCCTGGTTGGTGCAGTATAAACAGCTGCTCCCCCACCACACCAGCAGAAACAAATGGAAGGAGCAACTAAACTCTATCTCTATGAGAAGGCACAAATCTACAACATCAAGCAATATGAAAAAATACATTAATTCTCCAGAACAGAAGGAAAATAACAAATACACAGAAAACAATCCCAAAGAAAATGAGATATATAACCTAAATGATGATGACTTCAAAACAGCCATCATTAAAATACTCAATAAGTTAAGAGAGAATTCAGATAGACAACTCAACGAGTTCAGGAGCTTTGTCACAAAAGAGTTTGATATGATAAAGAAGAACCAAACACAAATACTGGAAATGAAGAACACAATAGAGGAGATTAAGAAAAATCTAGATGCACTGAACAGTAGGGCCGATAATATGGAGAAAAGAATTAGCAATTTGGAAGATGGGAATATAGAAATGCTGCAGGCAGAGGAGGAGAGAGAAGTAAGACTAAAAAGAAATGAAGAAACTCTCTGAGAATTATCAGACACAATTAGGAGATGCAACGTAAGGATTATAGATATACCAGAGGGAGAAGAGAAGAAGAAAGGGGCAGAAAGCCTATTCAAAGACATAATGGCTGAGAACTTCCCAAATCCGGTGAGAGAGATGGATCTTCAGGTGACAGAAGCCAATAGATCTCCAAACTTTATCAATGCAAGAAGACCAACCCCACGGCATACAGTAGTGAAGCTAGCAAAAGTCAATGACAAGGAGAAAATACTAAGGACAGCCAGGCAAAAGAAACTAACCTACAAAGGAACCCCCATCAGGCTATCAGCAGATTTCTTCGCAGAAACTTTACAGGCTAGAAGAGAGTGGAATGATATATTCAAAAATCTGAAGGACAAAAACCTACAGCCGAGAATTCTCTACCCAGTGAAAATATCCTTCAAATACGATGGAGAAATAAAAATTTTCCCAGATAAACAAAAATTAAGGGAGTTCATTGCCACAAAACCTCCTCTTCAGGAAATACTCAGGAAAACCCTCATTCCTGAAAAATCAAAAAAAGGAAAGGGGCTACAAAACCAAGAGCAGAGGAGATAAGTAGAAAGACAACAGAGAGTAGCAGCTCTTCAGCAGAACAGATTAAACCATGGAATGAGAAACAAAGGAAATTGAAGAAAACCAGAAAACAAGACATAAAATGGTAGTGGTAGGCCCCCACATCTCAATAATCACTCTAAATGTAAATGGATTGAACTCCCCAATCAAAAGACACAGAGTGGCAGTATGGATCAAAGAACAAGACCCAACAATATGCTGCCTCCAGGAAACACACCTCAGCCCCAAAGACAAACACAGACTCAGAATGAAGGGATGGAGAACAATACTCCAAGCTAATAATGAACAAAAGAAAGCAGGTGTCGCTATACTAATATCAGACAAGGTAGACTTCAAAGCAAAACAGATAAAGAAAGACAAAGAGGGGCAGTATATAATGATAAAAGGGACTCTCCACCAAGAAGACATAACACTTATAAATACATACGCACCCAACACAGGAGCACCAAAATTTGTAAAGCAACTCTTAATAGAACTAAAAGAAGACATCAACAACAATACAATAATAGTAGGGGACCTCAACACACCATTAACACCAATGGACAGAACATTCAGACAGAAAATCAACAAGGAAATAATAGAATTAAATGAAAAATTAGACCAGATGGACTTAATAGATATATATAGAACACTTCATCCAAAAACAGCAGGTTACACATTCTTCTCAAGTGCACATGGAACATTCTCAAGGATTGACCATATTTTAGGAAACAAAGCAAACATCAATAAATACAAGAGAGTTGAAATAATATCAAGCATCTTTTCTGATCATAATGCTATGAAACTAGAAATCAACTACAAGAAAAAAGCAGAGAAAGGTGCAAAAATGTGGAGACTAAACAACACGCTTCTGAACAAACAATGGATCATTGAAGAAATTAAAGAAGAAATCAAATATTATCTGGAGACAAATGAAAATGAGAACACGATATACCAAATCATCTGCAGCAAAAGCAGTCCTAAGAGGGAAATTCATCACAATACAGTCTCACCTCACTAAACAAGAAAAAGCTCACATAAGCAACCTCAAATGACACCTAACAGAACTAGAAAAAGAAGAACAAACAAAGCCCAGAGTCAATAGAAGGAGGGAAATAATAAAAATAAGAGCAGAAATAAACGATATTGAAACAAAAAAGACAATAGAAAGGATCAATGAAACAAAGAGTTGGTTCTTCGAAAAAATTAACAAAATCGACAAACCTTTAGCCAGACTCACCAAGAAAAGAAGAGAGAAATTGCAAATAAATAAAATTAGGAATGAGAGAGGAGAAATCACAACAGATACCAATGAAATATGAGGTATCATAAGAGAATACTATGAAAAACTATATGCCAACAAATTGAACAACCTGGAAGAAATGGACAACTTCCTAGACTCCTACAACCTCCCCAAACTGAATCAGGAAGAAATGGAGAATCTGAATAGGCCAATCACAAGTAAGGAAATAGAAACGGTAATCAAAAACCTCCCCCAAAATAAGAGTCCAGGACCAGACGGCTTCTCTGGAGAATTCTACCAAACATTCAAAGAAGATTTCATACCTATCCTTCTCAAACTATTCCAGAAAATTGAGAAAGATGGAGTACTCCCTAACACACTCTATGAAGCCAACATCACTCTGATCCCCAAACCTGACAAGGACAACACAAAGAAGGAGAACTACAGGCCGATATCGCTGATGAACATAGATGCAAAAATCCTCAACAAAAGTCTGGCAAACCGAATACAGCAATACATCAAAAAGATTATACACCATGATCAAGTGGGATTTATACCAGGGACACAGGGATGGTTCAACATCCGCAAGTCAATCAACGTGATACACTACATCAACAAAATGAAAAACAAAAACCACATGATCATCTCAATAGATGCAGAGAAAGCATTTGACAAGATCCAACATCCATTTATGCTAAAAACCCTCAATAAAATGGGTATAGAAGGAAAGTACCTCAACATAATAAAGGCCATATATGACAGACCCACAGCCAACATCATACTCAATGGACAAAAACTGAAAGCCATCCCTCTGAGGACAGGAACAAGACAAGGGTGCCCACTTTCACCACTCCCATTCAACATAGTACTGGAGGTGTTAGCCAGAGCAATTCGGCAGGAAAAAGAAATAAAAGGAATCCAAATAGGTAACGAAGAAGTAAAACTCTCGCTGTTTGCAGATGACATGATCTTATATATAGAAAACCCCAAATAATCCATAGAAAAACTATTAGAGATAATCAACAACTACAGCAAAGTAGCTGGGTATAAAATCAACATACATAAATCAGTAGCATTTCTATACACTAACAATGAACTAACAGAAAAAGAACTCAAGAACTCAATCCCATTCACAATCTCAACGAAAAGCATAAAATACCTTGGGATAAACTTAACCAAGGAAGTGAAGGATCTATACAATGAAAACTACAAGACTTTCTTGAAAGAAATTGATGACGACATAAACAGATGGAAAGACATTCCATGCACATGGATTGGAAGAATAAACATAGTTAAAATGTCCATACTACCTAAAGCAATCTACAGATTCAATGCTATCCCAATCAGAATCCCAAGAACATTCTTCACAGAAATTGAACAAAGAATCCTAAATTCATATGGGGCAACAAAAGACCGCGAATTGCTAAAGCAATCCTGAGCAAGAAAAACAAAGCCGGTGGAATCACAATCCCCGATTTCAAAACATACTACAAAGCTACAGTGATCAAAACAGCATGGTACTGGTACAAAAACAGGTCCACAGATCAATGGAACAGAATTGAAAGCCCAGAGATAAAACCACACATCTATGGACAGCTAATCTTTGACAAAGGAGCAGAGGGCCTACAATGGAGAAAAGAAAGTCTCTTCAACAAATGGTGCTGGGAAAACTGGACAGCCACATGCAAAAGATTGAAAATTGACCATTCTTTTTCACCACACACCAAAATAAACTCAAAATGGATCAAAGACCTAAAGATTAGGCCTGAAACAATAAGTCTTCTGGAAGAGAATATAGGCAGTACACTCTTTGACATCAGTTTCAAAAGAATCTTTTCGGACACTATAACTCCTCAGTTGAGGGAAACAATAGAAAGAATAAACAAATAGGACTTCATCAGACTAAAGAGCTCCTTTAAGGCAAGGGAAAACAGGATTGAAACAAAAAAACAGCTCACTAATTGGGAAAAAATATTTACAAGCCACTTATCCGACAAAGGGTTAATCTCCATAATATACAAAGAACTCACACGGCTTAACAACAAAAAACCAAACAACCCGATCAAAAAATGGGCAGAGGACATGAACAGACATTTCTCAAAAGAAGATATGAATATGGCCAATAGACACATGAAAAGATGTTCATCATCGCTAATCATCAGGGAAATGCAAATCAAAACTACACTAAGATATCACCTTACACCCGTTAGATTGGCAAAGACATCCAAAACCAAGAATGACAAATGTTGGAAAGGTTGTGGAGAAAAAGGAACCCTCATACACTGTTGGTGGGAATGCAAACTGGTACAGCCACTATGGAAAACAGTATGGAGATTTCTCAAAAAGTTAAAAATAGAAATACCCTATGACCCAGCCATCCCATTACTGGGTATCTATCCTAAGAACCTGAAATCAGAAATCCCAAGAGTCCCTTGCACCCCTATGTTCATCTCAGCATTATTTACAATAGCCAAGACGTGGAACCAACCTACATGCCCAGAAACTGATGATTGGATAAAGAAGATATGGTATATATACACAATGGAATACTACTCAGCCATAAAAAAAAGACAAAATTGGCCCATTTGCAGCAACGTGGATGGACCTCGAGGGTATTATGTTAAGCGAAATAAGCCAGTCAGAGAAAGACAAACTCTGTATGACTCCACTCATAGGTGGAAGTTAATATATTGACAAGGAGATCTGATCGGTGGTTACCAGGGAAAAGGGGGGGTGGGGGGAGGGCACAAAGGGGGAAGTGGTGTACCCACAACATGACTAACAATAATGTACAACTGAAATCTCACAAGATTGTAATCTATCATAACATTAATAAAAAAAAAAAAACCCTGATCCAATTGTAAATTCTGTATTATCTCTTTTTTACACATGTAGACACTGTGTCTTAAAGAGTTCAAGTAACCTCATCTCAATTACAGGTATCAGAAGTCTAATCAAAATGCTTTGGTCCTGGACTTTTATTTTTTGGGAGGTTTTTGATTGCTGTTTCGATCTCCTTACTGGTGATTGGTCTATTCAAATTCTCTACTTCTTCTTGGTCCCATTTTGGAAGATTGTATGTTTCTAGGAATTTATCCATTTCTTCTAGATTATCCAATTTGTTAGAGTATAGCTTTTCATAGTATTCTGTTAGTATCTTTTGTATTTCTGAGGTATCCATTGTAATTTCTCCTCTTTCATTTCTGATTTTATTTATTTGAGCCGTCTCTCTTTTTTTCTTGGTGAGTCTAGCTAAGGGTTTGTCAATTTTGTTTATATTTTCAAAGAACCAGCACTTTCATTAATTTTTTCTATTTTTTTTCACTGTCTATTTCATTTATTTCTGCTCTGATTTTTATTGTTTCCTTCCTTCTGCTGATTTTGGGATTTGTTTGTTCTTCTTTTTCGGGTACATTTAGATGCACTGTTAGATTGTTTATTCGGGATTTTTCTTGTGTGTTGAGGTAGGCCTGAATTGCTATAAACTTCCCTCTTAGAACCGCTTTTGCTGTATCCCATAGATTTTGGCATGTTGTATTTTCATTTTCATTTGTCTCCAGGAATTTTTTGATTTCTCCTTTGATTTCTTCATTGACCCAATCATTGTTCGGTAGCATTTTGTTTAATCTTCTCATTTTTGTTGCTTTACTGGTTTTCTCCCTGTAGTTGATTTCTAGTTTCATACCTTTGTGGTCAGAAAAGGTGAATGTTGAATTCTAGCAAACATTCAAAGAAGACTTAATACCTATCCTTCGCAAACTCTTCCAAAAAATTGAAGAGGATGGGAGGCTTCCTAACTCATTCTATGAAGCCAACATTATCCTGATACCAAAACCAGACAAGGACAACACAAAAAAAGAAAATTACAGGTCAATCTCATTGATGAACATCGATGCGAAAATCCTCAACAAAATACTAGCAAATCGAATACAACAATACATTAAAAAGATCATACATCATGATCAAGTAGGTTTCATTCCATGGATGCAAGGATGGTTCAACATCCACAAATCTATCAACGTGATACACCACATTAACAAAATGAAGAATAAAAACCATACGACCATTTCAATAGATGCAGAGAAAGCATTTGACAAGATACAGCATCCATTTATGATAAAAATTCTAAATAAAATGGGCATAGAAGGAAAATACTTCAACTTAATAAAGGCTATATATGACAAATCCACAGCAAATATCATTCTCAACAGAGAAAAACTGAAAGCTATCTCTCTAAGAACAGGAACCAGACAAGGATGCCCACTGTCACCACTCATTTAACATGGTATTGGAAGTCCTAGCCAGAGCAATCAGGCAAGAAAATGAAATAAAAGGAATCCATATTGGAAAAGAAGAAGTGAAACTGTCTCTCTTTGCAGATGATGTGATTTCATATATAGAAACCCTAAAGAATCCACTAAGAAACTTTTAGAAATAATAAATGAATACAGTCAAGTCGCAGGATACTAAATCAACATACGAAAATCTGTTGTGTTTCTATACACTAACAATGAAGTAGCAGAAAGAGAAATTAAGAATACAATCCCATTTACAATGGCATCAAAAAGAATAAAATACCTAGGAATAAATTTAACCAAAGAGGTGAAAGATCTGTACACCGAAAACTATAAAACACTGTTGAAACATATCGAAGAAGACACAAAGAAAGGGAAAGATATTCCGTGCTCTTGGATTGGAAGAATTAACATAGTTAAAATGTCCATACTTCCTAAAGCAAGCTATAGATTCAATGCAATCCCTATCAAAGTTCCAACAACATTTTTCACAGAAATAGAACAAAGAATCCTAAAATTTATATGGACCAACAAAAGGCCCTGAATAGCTAAAGGATTCCTGAGAAAAAAAGAACAAAGCTGGAGGTATCACGCTCCCTGATTTCAAAATGTACTACAAATCCATAGTAACCAAAACAGCATGGTACTGGCACAAAAACAGGCACACAGATCAATGGAACAGAATCAAGACCCCAGAAATAAACCCACACCTTTATGTACAGCTAATATTTGACAAGGGAGCCAAGAGCATATGATGGAGAAAGGAGAGTCTCTTCAATTAATGGTGCTGGGGAAACTGGACAGCCACATACAAAAGGATGAAAGTAGACCATTACCTTATACCATGCACAAAAATCAACTCAAAATGGATTAAAGACTTAAATGTAAGACCTGAAACCATGAAACTTCTAGAAGAAAACATAGGCAGTACGCTCTTTGACATCGGTCTTAGCAGCATATTTTCAAGTACCATGTCTGACCAGGCAAGGGAAACAAAAAAATGAACAAATGGGACTACATCAAACTAAAAAGCTTCTGCACAGCAAAGGAAACCATCAACAAAACAAAAACACAATCTAACAATTGGTAGAAGATATTTGCAAACCGTATATTAGATAAGGGGTTAATATCCAAAATATACAAAGAACTCATACAGCTCAACAACCCATTTAAAAAATGGGCAAAAGATCTGAACAGAGATTTCTCCAGAGAAGATATACGGATGGCCAAGAGGCATATGAAAACATGCTCAACATCATTAGCTATCAGGGAAATGCAAATCAAAACTACAATGATGGGCTGGCCTGGTGGCACAGTGGTTAAGTTCGCACGTTCTGCTTTGGCGGCCCGGGGTTTGCCAGTTCGGATCCTGGGTACGGATATGGTACTGCTTGGCAAGCCATGCTGTGGTAGGCATCCCACATATAAACTAGAGGGAGATGGGCACGAGTGTTAGCTCAGGGCCAGTCTTCCTCAGCAAAGAGCAGAGGATTGGCAGCAGATGTTAGCTCAGAGCCAATCTTCCTCAAAAAAAAAAAAGGCTACAATGAGATATCGCCTCACTCCGGTCAGAATGGGTGTAATTAAAAGACAGGAAACAACAAATGTTGGAGAGGATGTGGGGAGAAGGGAACCCTTGTACACTGCCAGTGGGAGTGCAAACTGGGGCAGCCACTATGGAAAGCAGTATGGAGTATCCTCAGAAAATTAAGAATAGATCTACCATATGATCCAGCTATCCCACTGCTGGGTGTTTATCCAAAGAACTTGAAAACACAAATGCATAAAGATACATGCACCTCTATGTTCATTGCAGCATTATACACAATAGCCAAGACTTGGAAGCAACCTAGGTGCCCATGAAGGGATGAATGGATAAAGAAGATGTGGTATGTATACACAATGGAATACTACTCAGCCATAAGAAATGACGAAATCTGGCCATTAGTGACAACATGGATGGACCTTGAGGGTATTATACTAAATGAAATAAGTCAGAGGGAGAAAGTCAAATACTGTATGATCTCACTAATAAGCAGAAGATAAAAACAACTACAAACAAACACATAGCAATGGAGATTGGATTGGTGGTTACCATAGGGGAAGGTGGGGGAGGGCAAAAGGGGTGATAGGCTCACATGTGAGGGGATGGACTATAGTTATTGGCTGGTGAACATGATGTAATGTACACAGAATTCAAAATATATTATGATGTACATCTGAAAGCTATATAATGTTATAAGCCAATGTTATTGAAACAAAATAAATTTTAAAAATATTATAAACTGCTTTCAAGTACAGTTTCATCCAGTGTTGAAAAAAAATGCTTTGAATTTTAAAAAAAGGAAATTTATTCATTTGTGTAGCTGAAAATTCCAGAGGTGGAATGCCAGCAAAGTCTGTATTCATGGCCTTCAAATAATTGTATCAGGATCTGTGCTTTTTCCATATTATTTCTTCTGAAAGGACAACTACATACCCTGGCTACACCTCTTCCCTTCTGATAACTCCTAGCTGAAAAGAGTGATACAGTTAATTCCTATATTGGGACTCACAAAATAGAAGTCACTCCAGTGACCCCACATCACAAATCTAAACCTAAATCAGCTGGCATTTAAGGGAAACACCTGTCAAGGAAAGCTAACATACACCAATCACAATCCTCCAATTCAGCTTAGCTAGCTTACTTTACCCTAGAAAAGAAGTGCCGGTCTTATAAGGAAATCTCTGACCTCCTGGCCAATCCTGCCCTGTTTCCACATTGCCTCCTCTAACATGCTATAGAACTCACTCCTGCCCAAAATCCCTCGGGAAGAGTGCTCCACATCTTGTGAGGCACTGTACTCCCCCAATCCATGGATTTCTCTATTGAATAAAGGTCAGCAAACTCGTTACTAAGTTGTTTTAGCTTGACAAGAGGCTCTCTCTTCTCCAGTTTTGACAAGCCCTGGACTTACCTGCGAAAGCCAGATTGAACGATGTGCCTATCTCTGAGCCAAGTGCAGGTTCTTTAGCCTGGATCACATGACCATCGCTCCAACTGGAGATGAGATCAGGCCACCCGATCCACATCCTCTTTCCTCAGAAGGAGGCAAAACACTTGGCGTTCTGCAACCGAAAGAATAGAAGGGGAATAACGGTAGGAGTGAAAACAACACATTGCACTTGTCTAGAATCACCCGGGTTTCCAACGGTAAAACCATGCCTCAAAACGACATCTGTTTGTCTTGGAAGACAGTGCTCTTAAATGCTCCCAAATACTACTTCTTCAAATTAAACCAGTTTTGCTATTCATTATGTGCTAATCAATGTCCTAGGTCTGAGGAATGTAAAGCTATATAAGACATACTCCTGCCCCAAGGAGCTTTATTTAACAGTGGAGACAAGTATAAAGAGAAAATGGCAGTGCTGTGATTAAGGTGCTCAGAAAGTGGCATGAAGGGCTCATTAGCAGCAATTATAAGTACTTCCTGTATGATCATTAATCACCAACCCACACTTCTGAACTCCAGGATCTCCACCCTTCCTTTGCCAAGGAGCACCAGGGGAGAGAATATGTTAACACATAAGATTTATCTCCTGGAGGAAGGAGAAATTGTCCTCAGTTATTCTAATTTGACTAAAGGAAAAATTGATGTTGATGGTCAATTTCAGGGAAGTTACTATACTAGACAGACAAAAATAAGGAGAAAAAAATAAAAGTAAATGAAATGCGAGAAAAATTAAAGATGCTACAATGATGCATTAGAATAGATATTCTCCAAATGTGGATATTTTGACCCTGAAACCTCCAAAATTTTTCTCCAAACTTTTTTTAATGCTTCAAAGAGAGCCTGAGTTCACTTATAAAGGAATAAAAACAAATTCATTTTCCTTTGGCACTTAATGGTGAGATTGTTCATTTAATATAAAAATGACACATTGAGTGAGATGAACTCCATCTGGATAAACTGGAGAGCTGACGATGAAGCTACACTGAGCTCTGCATTTGACATTAAAATATTGTGCTTGGCTTGCAAGATAGAATGACCAGACTACAGTAGGCAACACAGAATTTTTCATTCACTTCAAGTAAACTTTGTGAAATTACAAGGAAAACAAACACAAGATGAATGGCACACAGCATTCCCTAGTTAAATTTGTGAGATGAAGGCGATAGTGCAACAGCATGCTATTCATCTGATTTGGAGTTAAATGAAGATTCTGGTACAAAGACAGAGATGAAAACTATTCTGGTATTTTATGGAACTTTTGTGAGACCATATGCTATAATATGTGGCTGTTAGAGCTGTTCAGCACTTCAGAGGATTAAACTGTTCATAATGGACCTGTTAGCTGCCATTCTGGTCTGGCAAATTCTTTGGGAAGTGCAGTATTTCTCTGCTCAATAGCATCCACCTATCAATGGTCTCATTTTACACAATCTGTCACGGACATCTGCTAAGGAAAATTTTTGACTTAAAAAAAAAAGCATAAAAGCATTCAGAACTCGACTGACTGTGCAAAGAGGAATGCAAGAGATTTGAAAATCAACTCTATATACTTTGATCATAGACAATAAAAAGTATGCTTTTATTTAGTATTGAACCTTTAAACAGAGTAAGGCTTAGCATTTGACAAAATTGGCCCATGTATCCAAGTAAGTGGCTGATTATTTTTGTAGAATAATTAGCTTCACTATTTCTAAAGCTTAGATTTAGAGATATTATGGACTGAGTGCTTGTGTACCTCCAAAACTCACCCATTGAAGCGCTAACTTCCAGTGTGGCTATATTTAGAATAAGGAAATAATTAAGGACAAATGAGGTCATAAGAATTGGGCCCCAATCCCACAGGATTAGTGTCCTTATAAGAAGAGACACCAGAGAGCTCACTCTCTGCACACACTCAAAGGAAAGGACATGTGAGGACAAAATGGCTATCTGCAAGCCAGGAAGACAGTTCTCACTGGGAATCAAACTCTGCCAGAGCCTTGATCTTGAACTTTTCAGTCTTTAGAACTGTGAGAAATTAAATTTCTGTGTTTAAACCCCCAAGCCTGTGGTATTTTGTTCATGGCAGCCCAAACTGACTATTACAGATTCTGGTTCTGAGAAATGGGGTACTGCTATAACAAATACCCAAAAATATAGAAGCAGCTTTAGAACAGGGTAATGAGTAGAAGCTGGAGGAGTTTTGAGGTGCATGCTAGAAAAAGCCTAGATTGCAGTGAAGGGACTGTTGGCAGAAACATGGACATTAAAGATGATTCTGGTGAACATTCAGAAAGAAGATGGAAGAGCTGGAGAGAAAGCTTCTTTTGTCTTAGACAGTACGTGTATCACTATGAACAGAATGTCGGTAGAAATATGGACATTAAAGGCCATTCTGGTGAGGTCACAGATGAAAATGAGCATCCTGTCAGAAAGTGGAGGAAGGACAATCCTTGGTGAAAAATGGAAAAGAACTTGGCTGAATTGTGTTTTAGTGTTTTGTGGAAACTGGAATTTGCAAGCAATGAAATTGGATGTTTAGCTGAGGAGATTTCTAAGCAAAGTATTGAAGAAGTAGTTTGATTTCTCTTTACCACTTGTAGTAAAATGCAAGAGGAGAGAAATAAATTGAAGGAATTGTTAAGCAAAGGAATGAGAACTTGAAGATTTAGAAAATTCTCAGCCTATCCATATTACAAAAAAATGAGAAAGATTGTTCTGAAAAGATCAGTAAGGCTGTGACTGAACAAGCATTTGATAAAGAGACTAGTTTGGGGTAAACCACTAATTTAATCAGCCATCTCAAAAGATGCCAGGAATAGGAATGGTATTATGTCAGCAGAAACACTGACAGTTTGAACTGAAGGGGCCGGAGACAGGATGAAATGAAGGAATGCTGCCAGACTTCTTTGATTCTACAGGATGAGACCAAAGAGATATTCAGCTTCAAACATGCTTTATCCTTCAGGAAAAAGGATGAATGACCCCAAAGTTGATGCAGAGATCATCAGGACTGCCACACCCACCGCAGGTCCAGGGGGGTGGCTGGTTCCTCCTTCATTTCAAAGAGTGGGGACTCTTTGGTTTCAGGGGTCCAGAATGCAACTGCCCAGGGCCTCAGGGGCAAGGCCTTGGCACAGTGTTGCCAGGGCAGAGCCACCCCTCCAAGCCAAAGGGATGATGCTGCCACCTCCATGGTCCTGGAGAGCAGAACATAAAACCAGAGGATTATTCTTGAGCCTTAAGATCTAATGGAATTCGCCTTGCTAGATTTTCAACTTGCTTGGGATCTTTCATCCCCTTTTTCCTTTCAGTTTTTCCCTTTTGGAATGGGAATGTCTATCCTACGCCTATCCCACCATTGTATTTTGGAAACACATACCTTGTCTGGTTTCATAGGTTTACAGCTAGGGAGTAATTTTGCCTCAGGTTGAATCATCCCTGAATTCTCGCCCGTATCTGATTTAGATGATATTTAGATGAGACTTTGGACCTTAGACTTCAGAGATGATGCTAGAATAACTTAAGATTTTTGAAGATCTTGGGATGGAATGAATGAATTTTACATGAGGGAAGGACATGAATTTTGGGGTCAGGAGTGAAATGTTATAGACTGACTGTTTTTGTCCAGCCGAAATTCATATATTGAGCCCCTAACCTCCCGTGTGACTTGCTGTAAAGAAATAATTGAGGTTAAATGGGGTCGTAAGGGTGGGGCCCTGGTCCTACAGGATTAGTGTCCTTACAAGAAGAGACACCAGAGTGCTCACTCTCTGCACACGCTCAGAGGAAAGGCCATGTGAGGACAAAGTAGCTATCTGCAAGCCAGAAAGAGAGGTCTCACCAGGAACCAAACCCTGCCAGAGCCTTGATCTTGGACTTTCCAGCCTCCGGAACTGCTAGGAAATAAATTTCTGTTTTTAAACCATTCAGTCTATGGTATTTTGTTATGGCAGCCCAAGGTAACGAATACAGTAGACAAGGTCATGTTCGTATACGTGATAATTATATAGTTGCCTGTCTGTATGTTAATGAATATTATAGGTCTCATTAAATATCTATTACTAAATTAATTCATTGATAGTGATAATTATTTTTCCAAATGTCGCATTCTAGTAGCCCTTATAATAAAAGGAAATAACAAGTACCTAGTATAAATTTTCCTCACTATTTCTACCTTAGGATTCTGCTATCCCTTACTTTATCTTCCTATCTAGCAATGAACTACTTGCAATTCCTAACATGCATAATATTTTATACCTTCACATGGTTGAGCATAATATTTTATTCATACAATTCCCTTCTGCATTTTGTGGAACTAACAAACATAATCTTCCAGTATTCAAGTAATGTGTTATATTTACATTCTTTGTGAAGCTTAACCTTGATAGGCAGAATAAATCCTCTTTTCTGTGAGTCACCAGTGTATCTTGTGCATAGCTTAATGTATTTAGGCAATATGCATAGGACATATAAAAGGAGAGGGCTGGAAGAATAAGAGCTTGTCAGGTTAGCACTGATAATATTTCTTAGATATAATTAAGAGTATGTAATTAAGAAAGAAAATGTTGCTAAAGTATAGGGCTGCTGGGTGATGTCGAGATCCAAGTGTCATCCAGAGACAGAGTAGCTGAAATTAGATCTAGTTTGCTTTTTCTTTTTGAGGAAGATTAGCCCTGAGCTAACATCTGCTGCCAATCCTCCTCTTTTTGCTGAGGAGGAGTGGCCCTGAGCTAACATCCATGTCCATCTTCCTCTATTTTATGTGGGAGGCATGCCACAGCATGGCTTGACAAGTGGTACATAGGTCTGCACCCAGGATTCGAACCTGCAAACCCCGGGCTGCTAAAGCGGAATGTGTGAACTTAATTGCTGCACCACTGGGCCGGCCCCCCCCCCCGATCTAGTTTTTGATTAATCTAACCCATATGGATTTTGTAATCACTAGGAGTGGGTGAGGATGAGAAGCACAAGCTAGGGCTCTGAGTTCAGTGACCTGCAGAAATTATTTGGAGGCCATTAGCATGATTAGATTGCAGGGCAAAAGGAGTTATAGTTGGGTTACTAGTATCAACTTCAAAAAAGCATGAGCCTAAACACGAAGATGGGAGAGTATAATGGTCTAGAATTGGGAGCAAATTGGTCCAGATCTGCAAAGGGAGCAAGATGGGTAGTAATATATCACCAACACCATCACTTGCATCTCCTCAGTTACCCAAGCTAGAAATCTTGGAATCATGTTTGAATATTGCTTACCACTCATTTGATACAATTAGGCACATCCTAGTTATTATGCTTATTACATGTTTTTAAAATCCTATCCTTCTCTCTATCCCCTAGTCCCTTGCTTATGTTATTTCATTAGAGTCACTACAATATTGAGTATCTTTGGTTTTTCCTTCAAGATTCACTTACTAGCCCTCTCCACTTGGCTGTATGCCCTGGGAGGCCATGCCCTCTGGTTTCAGGTTGGATTTGGCCAATGGAGAGCCTTAGCAGGAGACTGGAATGAGAGAAGAGAGCCAGGTTGGAGTATTTAATACCCTGGTTCCCTCCCTGTAAGATCTTTTAAGGGTGGCTGTGTTATGACAGAAAGTCACTGCTCCTTTTGCAGCTGCCCACTTTGCGTGACTCTTTGTCCAGCTTCCTATCAACTTTCATTCTCCCCATCCTTTTGCTCATAGTACCTGGTTCATGTACAATCCTTTGTGACTTCCCTACACTCTGCCCATACTGAAATTAATCCCTGTGCACACCCTCTTTGGTTTATCCTAGGTTGAGTGTGTCATCTGCTGGAATCCTGACAAATACGAACTCTTAGCTCATCTCCTGAGTCAGTCCCTCTCCCTTACCTTTGTCCAATCTTCCAAACACATTTCAAAAGGAAAATATGATCGTGTCATTCTGCAGACTTAAAAATTATCCTAAAAGATGAGCTAAATTTCTTTACCATGGTTTATATGACCATTTAAGCATCAACCTTTGTGGGAAGAGCCTCACCTCTCACCATACTTGCAAAGGGACTCAGCACTCTAGCCACTACAAATATTCAGGCCCTGCTGCAGCCTCCATCCGTTCCTATCTCCATGCTTTTGCGTAAACTCTGTCTTCTATGTGAAATGCCCATCTTCTCCTTGGTTCACACAGAAATATTTATATTTGTTATCCAAAATCAAATGTCATGGGAGATGGAGGTGGGGGGATATTTCCTAATGTATCCAAAGTGATTAGTGACTATTCACTATAGTCCTGTGGCAAAATGTACCTACTTCTGTTGCACTGAAAATAACACCACATTTTCATGATTAATTGGCAGACATTCTCAGACCCACTAGACTGTAAGCTTTCTGGGGAAAGAAATGTAATCTTTTTAATTCTTGATAGCTTTTTGAATCTTGATATCTTATTCAGTGTCTGCCATAAAGTAGATGCTCAGTGAAATATATGGCATAAATAAACATGGTAGCCTGTAAGTTACTACTCTAGAGATCTCATATGTGGTTAAAAGATGAGAGGATTCAGTTGTGACATATTTTATTTTATTTATTTACGGCTAGAATTAGTTTATGTGATCCATCTGGCCAGGCTGGTGTCTTCCTTCTCCCCTAGTTTCTTAAGCTATAGACATATCTTGAAACTGCAAACTCAATGGAAAAGTTGATATGTGCAGAATATTATGAAAGTTTACACTAAAAATTAAATTTCATGATCATTCATTGAGGATAACTTTCATACCATTTTCCTCAAAAGCAGACATTTACTGTGTGTTTTACTTAGCAGTCATTTAATTAGTTTTCAAATGAGCAGTAAAAAAAGTGTTTAAGTATAGATACTTTTGACTATATTTCAATAATTGAGAGATATATTGTATAGCTGTAGTAAAAATGAAATGACAAAAAATCAATTTACTCAATTAAAACAGTAATAGAAAATATATATATATCACGTGGATAATTTAGATCTAATAGGTTAAATGGAGACCATCTTTCCTAAATCTGTGATCCTATATTCCTTTCATTTAGTGAATTATCTATAAATAACAAGTAAATAAAATGCAAAATTCTGTTAGGATTTTTAACTCAGCCCTTTGCCACTCTGCTTAGTTTAATAAACAAACAAACTAAATAGATATGCTTTCATTTTTTTTCCTGCACAGATGAAGCTTTAAAATAAAGTTCCCTACCTTCTGTTAAGCCTTCAGGGGGGCATCTGTGCCTCTGTAACTAAGCAGCTAAGAGGCTAAGTGACATATTTTTCAGCTGAGAAGTCTGATCTGGATTCCTCCAGTGTTTCGTTTATGTGAGGATCTATGGCAGCCCTTGCAACCCTGCTCTGGTGAAGGAGGAAGGTGAGGAGAGGCTGTTGGGTATATTGAAGTTGATCTAAGGCCAGACCATTGGGTTGTTCACATATTCCTCTAACATAGGGTTTTATGAGATGTTGACCCCCTGGAACAGGAAAAATCTCTCTTTTCAGGAGCAAGTAATGCTTAAGAGAGGTTAGAGAATGAAGACTGAAATGTGAATTACAATTCAGCACTGAGGATAACTGTTTAAAGAATAGCATAGAATTCTTGTCATTATTTGTTCCTAGGAACAAACACAATATTATGGGGAAATTACTAATAAACTTGCTCAGCTTGAACAGAAAAATGACCAATTGAATGATTTGTATTAACTCAACTACTTCCTGGCATAGCTATATCTTAACATATGCAACAAACATTCATTTTAAAAGATAATTTAAACCAAGTTTCCCAGGGAGTTAATATTAAATACGTTAGTTAAGTTTGCTTTTTAAGGAATAGCTATGGGGATTCCTTGTGAAAAATCAATTATTTGGTAAAGCATATACATGGATCCTAATTTATCTCAATAGAAATTTAGATTTGCATTCAGTAATGAGATTACTTAATTTGATAACTATAGACTATTTTGGCCACTTGGCCCATTTAAACTGGTGTTAAGGCAAAGATTACATTCTTAGTTCATCACCGGTCCGCACAGCCATCCAGTCTTGTAGCTGTCCACACTTGGAAAAGAAATGGGGTATATTTCATTCCCAGGACAGGCCTTCAGTAATACCTCCCCAAAGCACTAAATTATAGAGATAAAGTGAAGACAAAATAACTTGTCTAATCTGGGTCTATTTTGTAAGACATTTTTCTTTTTAGTAACTTTTGATTAATATACCAACTCTTTTGAGAAGTCATGCATATTGAAGGAGGTAAGCTCTGAAAGTAAAGCAAGGCACAAGTTTCATCCCCAGAAATGCCTAAATTTTTAAATGAGTTATCATAGCATTGTGTATGGCTTTGCTGTTTTAATATTCCATAATAAATATTTTCATGTATAGATGCCTGCATAATCTTGCATTATATTGAGGTACCGTGATTACAGAAACATCTCCTTAGATTATTTCACATTTTCGTTTAAAATAGTATAAGTAATGCTGCAATGGCCATGTTTATTCATATACTTGTTTTTATTTTACTCAATATATAAATACTAGGAATGTTATTTTCAAACAGCAGAAAATTTTAATCTGCCAGGCTGCGTTTTACATATTGGAAGGCTGATGTCAGCTCAGTGCTATAACAGTTGTTGGTATATGCAATGCTCACTGTGCTGTAGGTGTGACAGCATGGGGAGGTTATCATTTAGAATTTGTTCTTGCTAAATTGACATGTATGAAACAGTGCCTTAAGACAGCAAGTCTTTTACTCCCCACATGCTGTTTAGCAATCCTTACTGCAAAGTGTTCATATCATCAAACATCTCATCTTGGAGATAATTTATTACAGGAAGATATTCTATTGCTTCCATCAAATAATCTCCAAACTGTGTAATGAAGAGCATCATGCTTCCCTCACAAGCACTCTATAGGCCACCAGACGAAGCACTAACAGGTTTTGTTTTGATAACTCCAGAGAGCTAAGGAATACAACAGTGCCTGATGCAGGAGGGACAAAAAATTAACAGTTTTAAGGATATATTAGAGACCTTTGTGAGTCCTCCAAAATTATGAATATCCAATAACATGAATAGCATAATGATTTGAACAGTTCTTAGCCAAGGCCTTATATCTACTCAGGGAAACATGAACAGGTCATTTCATCCTTTCACATATGCTTTCTTTGTTTCCTTGTGTAAGTTTAATAGACTTCATTCAGGGAATAAAGCTAAGGAAGTTCTTCTCCTTGATTTTCACAAATCAAACTACCCACTTGCAGCTCCCTAGATTTCTTATTTCCTATCACTGGCAATAGTGTACACGTAGATACACACACTGTATTTCACATAACTTTTAACACATTAGGATTACCAGGTAAACTAGATAATTTAGAGATGAACACATCGAAATAAAAATTGTATATGCTGTGCAGATAACTAGGCCAATGTAATGTTAGTCGATTCAAAGTAAAATTTCAGCAGGATTATAAATTATATATGCAATGGGTTTTTCACATAACGCATATGCTTAAAACTACAATTTTATAAGTTTTGAAAACTGAGGTTCCACTGTACTTTGAAAATAAACTACAAGAATGGCTCTTAGCCTGAATGCCTGAAAACAGGAAGCTCTATTGTACTTAAGGAAAAAAATTCCCCCATGCTAGCTAATGTTGAATAGTTTTGTTCAACCTAAAACTTCTTAATTTGTAAAGAGCTTAAAAAGATTTTAAAAAATTTTAAAGTGATATATGTGTCATATTATTTCTAGGCTCCAAATTTCCCTAACCAGATGCAGATGTATATCCTCCAGAGGTAGTCTATGCTTATACCAGTTTATATATTATGACTGTGGATGCATTACATATGCACACACCCTCCTTAGTATTTATACGTAATATACGTTTTCTTCCGCCCCTTATTTTTTTATAGTTTTTTATTTTGAAATATGTCTTGGAAATCATTTCATATCTGTGTCTTATTCTTTCCATCAGCTGCAGAGTGTTCCCCTGTATTTTAACATAGTTTTTTACATCAAGACCATACATCATTAAATATTGATTGTCTCCAGTCTTTCACTAATACAAAAACACAGTAATGGATATTCTTACAAATTTATCATAGCATACTTGTCTGAGAATATTTTTTAAGTAACTTCCTAAAAATTGAGTTGCTGTATCAAAGAATGGGTGCATTTTTATAATTGATAACTGTTACCAAATTTCCTTCCAAAGAGCTTCCCGCATTCCTCTCTAACAAAGAGTGTAAAAGCTGCATACTCCACTCTGCACTGAAGTCTCAAATATTACTTTTGTCAATCCTGTAGGGGAAAATATCTCCAAATTTCTGTTTTGACTCACGTTTCCTTAATTGTGAGTGAGCTGAGCATCTTTTCACATGCTTTTGCAGTGAGCTGCCTGTTCATGTGCTTTATCTTTCATTGTTTGCTAGTAGTTTTATTGATTTTTATGAGCTTTTTAATACAAAATTCCACTGTGGTTTTTGTGAAATACATACTTTTGGCAAAACATATGATAGACTTGTTCGTTGTTTATAAGTTTTATACAGACATTAAAAATTTTAAGTGGTGAAATTCATTAATAATTCTTTAACAGTTTCACGGTTTGGAGTCATGCTTAGAAAGACCTTTGTCCTCATGATTATTTTTTAAATTAATATTTTTAAAATATTTTAAAGTTTTCTTTTTACATTTAAATCTTTGATTCTTCTGGAATTCACCTAGGTAATAGGGATATGAAAAAGATCCAGATTGTTTTATAGCCATTCCCCTGAACTTTGAGTTATTGCACTGCCTTAAGACCATTTATTGATTAATCAATATTTCCCCTACTGATCGGAAATGTTTGTCATATACTAATTATTTATGTCTGTGTCTATTTTTGAAACCTCCATTTTTCTGTATATTCATCCTTCAATACAGAATTGTTTTTTAATTCTTCTGGCTTTATGCAGTAATAGGGCTAGTCTTTGTTTATTACTTCTTTTTTTCCCATAGAACATGTGTTCCATATTTTCATATGAAATTTAGCAATCTTCTCTAGTCAACTAAAATTCCTATTGATATTTTATTGGGATTGAATAAACTGTAAGTAGTAATTTAGAGAAACTTGGGCATCATTTTATAATTGAGATTTTTTATTCAAGAACATTCTCTAGAATAAAATAAATGTATATTTAGAATAAACCAATATTTATCCTTAATAAGTGAAAGTGCAATCAGTAAGTGAAAGTGCTTTCAAAAGTTAGATTTTGGACACATCCTATAAATCTCATTTCTAGAAATTTTACTTTACATTTTTTTTTACTAATTTTGACTTAATTGTGTAACCTGCAATGTTACTGAATTATCTTGTTGCTAAAATGCATTTTCATGACATGTTTAATTATACGATCATATCATTTACAAATGATAATTCCTATCTTCCTTTACAGTTTTTTTATTCTTGGAATTCATTAAATGTCTTGGATCTGTGGATTTATAATTTTCTTCAAAATTTGGCCATTCTTTTTCTTCTTTTTTTTCCCTACATACCACCCCTCCCCCTTCTTCAGGGTCTCCAACTGCATGATGTTAAACTGCTTGATATTTTTTCATACGTCATGGATGTTTGTCATTATTTTTCAGGTGTTTTTCTTTCTGTGCTGTCAAGAGCCCATCTGAGCTGGGAGAGAGAGAGCTGAGCTACCAGGGTTGGAGTAGCCAATTAAAGCAACTAGCTCAAAATAAGACTTAAGCTTTTAATCACTTACTGTGATAGTGTAAGCAAAAAGCTAAAACTGGAGAAAGCGCCCACTTCCCCTGTTCCATTGTCCCCCGTGGAACACATCTTGTAGAAGGTAAAGTGAATCAGTGTAGACATGGTAGCATCTTCTCACTGAGGGCCCCAAACAAAAGGCTCTGGCAGTTTTGCGGACGCTGGGGCTGGAGAAAAGATGAAGGGAAGGGGCTAGGAGTGGAAAAGAACTGGGTACTGAGTCAGCATAGGGAAAGTGTCTTTAAGGGTTCCCTCTGCATACCGCCTGCTTCCCCATGAGGATGCCTCCACAGAGGTACTCAAAGAAGACTTCTGCTCAAGGCCCCAGAAAAAGAAATCTAGAAATGAAGGTGCCTGGGCTAGGAATGCAAATATGCAAAGAGCACAGCTGGCCAGGGGGCCCTGAGTCCTCAACTGTGACTCCCTTCAGAGATTGTAATGCACTGGCTGTGCACCAGCCTGGTGCGGGAAGGGCAGCGTGCCCCGTGATGGCCTGTCAGCAAAAGCCTTTGTAATGACCTACGGTCAGGCCTGAAAAATCACATAGTTTTTTCACCAGGACCCAGACTCCTCATGTACTTCGTTTTGGACAGTTCCTATTTCTTCAAGTTTACTAATTTTTTTTTTTGTTCCTGCAGTGTCTAATTCAGTGTATTTTTCATTTCATATATATAGTGTTTTTTATCTCTAGAAATTTTATTTGTGTCTTTTAAAATAACTTCCCTTTCTCTCATCAAGGTCATGTTTTCCTCTACTTTTTTTTTTTTTTTTTGGTGAGAAAGATTGGCCCTGAGCTAACATCTGTTGCCAATCTTCCTCTTTTTTTTCCTCCCCACAGCCCCAGTACATAGTTGTACGTCCTAGTTGTAAGTCCTTCTAGTTCTTCTATGTGGGGTGCTGCCATAGCATGGCTTGATGAGCAGTGCATAGGTCTACACCCAGGATCTGACCTGGCTAACCCCAGGCCACCAATGCAGAGCACACAAACTTCACCACTACATCCGCGGGCCAGCCCCACGTGTACTTTCTTGAACATATAGGGCATATGTCCAGTAGCTGTTTTAATGCCTACCTGTCTGTGTGCCAGCTCCGCCATTTCCGTTATATCATAGTTGGTTCCTGTTACTAATTTTTCTCCTAATTATGGAATATATTTTCTTACTTTCTTGCCTGCCTGGTAATTTTTTATTGGAAGCCAGATAACTGTGGTTTGTACTTTGTTGATTGCTGGATTTTGTTATATTCCTTAATGGTTTTGGGTTTCATTTTGGCAAGCAGTTAAGTTAATAAAAATCAGTAAAAATCTTTGGAGGCTTGCTTTAAAGCTTTGTTAGGGCAGGTCCACAGTAGTCATTATTCTCTGGCTAATTTGGCCCCACTACTGTGATACTCTGCTGAGGATTCTACTTGATGCCCATACGGTCTTTCCACTGTGGAGCACAAACTATTCCTAGAACTGTTTGAACAAATTAGTACTCAGCCAAAGATTCAAAAGGACCCCTCTGCAAATCTCCAGAGCCCTCTCTCTGTTCATGCAATACTTTTCCTCTAGTACCATACCCCATAAAATCTAGCTGTATGGGCACCCCTGGACTTTGATCTCTGCCTCCTTAATTTGGTGAGACCTCAGGCATCTGTTTAGATCCTTGCTCCTTGCACTGCAGCCTAGACATTGACTTTAGGCAGAAAGCTGTTCAAATCATACAGCTTACTTTATTTCCCTTATTGTGGGACTCACATTCCTGCACACTGCCTATTATCCAGCGTCTGAAAACTATTGTTCCATATATTTTTCTGTCTTTCCAGTTATTTGAAGTGTATGTTAGTTTCTATTGCTGCATAATAAATTACCACAAACTAAGCTGTTTAAAACAACACACACATTTATCTTACAGTTTTCATGGGTCAGGAGTCCAGGCATGGCATAATCGTGTCCTCTGGTTGGGGTCTCATAAGTTTAAAATAAAATATTGGCAGCACTGGACTTTCTGGACCTTGCAGTCCTCTTCTAAGCTCATGTAGTTGTCGGCATAATTTAGTTCATTGCAGCTGTAAGTCTGAGGTCTCTCTTTTCTTGCCAATTCCCACCCGGGGGTTGCTCTCAGCTCTTAGAGGCCACCTGCGGGTCTTTGTCCTCTTACAACATGGCAGCTAACTAGTCTAGGCCAGCTTTTTAAAGTCAGGCCCAGTCAGGACAATCTCCTGACTATGTGTGCAAAATCACTTCCCTTTTGCAGTATCCTATTGGATAGAAGCAGATCACAGGTCTGCACTCAAGGAGAGGGAAATGTACGGGGATATGACTCACTGGGAATAATCCCAAAGTGTATCTTCCACAAGACTGTAGGATCAGTTTTGTTTTTATTACTTCATCTTGGTCAGAAGTGGAAGTTTTCTTCTCTAATTTTAATTGTTTGATTTTTTCTAATTGAGTCTGCAAGTATAGCCCTCAAAATATTAAATGAGGTGATATTAGATGTTCTTCTCTTGTTGCCAATGTTAAGGGAACTTTTCCCGATATTCATCATTAAATGTTTGTCATGATATATTAAGAAATTAGCTATATACATTATTACGAATGCATATTAAATATTCGCAAGAATATGTTGAATGTTAGCAAATGTCTTTGCATTTCAATAGAGAAGATTCTATGATTTTTCTCTTTTGGTCTGTTCATAAATTGAGTTATCAATATTGAAGCACATTTGCATTTCTGCAATTAATCTTACTTTGTTATGTTATATGATTTTTTCCTAGAATTTTATTCACTTCTTTAATTAATAGATATAAATGAAATTATTCTTTAGTTTTATTGTTCTATTTTTGTAATGTTTTCATGTTAAAGACATGTCCGCTTCATTAGAAGAATTGGGGAGTTTTTCTTTTTATGCTTTGGTATGGTTTAAACAGCCTCGGAAGTTTTTTCTTTAATTATTTTATAAGAATTCAACAGGTCTGTCACTTTGAGGTGAATTGCAATTATTTGATTACATTCTCAATTCCTTTTAAAAAAATTGGTCTGAATTTCTGTCTCTTCTGTAACCAGTTTTATTTATTAATATTTTCCTAGAAAATCATTTATGTTTCCAATATATTTTTATAGAACTTGGAAAAGTAATCATTCATTGTTAAATTCCCATTGTACCTCTCATTTCCCATTTTTGTTGCTTATTTTGCATATTTGTATCTTTTGATTTTTAAATAGGTTTGCAAATGATTTGACTCTTCATTAAGAAGAGACAATTGTTGCATTATTTAATAGTTGATTTGATTATCTAATTTTTTATCTTTACTGATTTCATCCTTTGCTTATTTTAACTTTTGTTTTTGTTTTTATTTTCTTTCTGGAAGACTTGTTACATTTATCTCATATTTTCATTAGTTTAGTGACATTTAATAGCATTCCTCCAAGCTCTTCTTTTACTGTACCACTATATCTTATAGTTTTGTATATGCAGTGTTTCATATTATTTATTCTAATAAATTTAGAATTAAGTGTTTAGAATTAGGTGTTAAATTAAGTGTTATTTCCTCTTTGACACAGAATTGTTATAGAGATGTTTTTAATTATAATAATAATTGTCATTTTAACCTTAAGAGGATAGGAATTATACATTTTTAGGGTTTCTTTTTGTAATTTCTAGTTTACTATCAACTGTGATCAGAAAATTTTATCTCTGCAGCTTCTAGGTCTTGTCATATGTTGATGCTCATATCATGGCCAATATAGAATCAATGTATGTGAGTGTTCTTTGAGCACTGGCATAGACGAACTTTTTTATGCATGCAAAATGTATTCATTCAAGTTTAATTTTTAGAAACTAAGAATATGTTCAATGTAATGCCTAGTTAGAAATTTTTAAACATTAAGTTTGCTGTCTATAAATTCAGGAATTATGGTCCACTATTGCTTGTTTAGAATTTGACATCAACAGTCTATATTATAAGCTCAAATCCCTTATCTACAGTAATGAAATTCAAGAGTTCTGAAAACAATTTTTTTCTAAATTCATCCAGCCACAAGACTTGAACAAAAAAACTGAGAAAGGCTGTTTAGTTTTTATTTATATTACTTATTTTGAATATTCTTTTGATTCACTGCAGAAATATTAATGTACTTGATTATGGAGTGCTGCTCCAGACCCCTTTGGGGACTTAAGAAATATTAAGTATCATCAATATTCTACCTTTCAGAAATCCAAACCATGTTAAGTTTTAAAATATATCTGGCCCCCAGGATTTCTGGTATGGGATAATGGACCTGTATTTTTGTTAGAATTTTCCCCCCAGAACAAATTCATATGACAAGCTCGGTTTGTTACTTTTAATAATAATAAGATATAGTCTAAGGCAATGTATTTTCCAGAGCTTTATAAAATATTTTATTCATCCACTTCTTTTTAAATGTTGTAAAAAGTAACTACAGTGTGAACAATTATTTCCTTATGAAAAATTAAAATCAGTGAAAAAACTGAATTTCTTTTTATAAGGGATTATAAATATAAAATATATATAATATATTTTTTATTAATATAACAAAATTATTTTATAACTTTATTATCTTAACACAAAATGTTTTGTTTATGAGAAATTGTGTTAAAATTCTCTGGAGCTCAGATTAATACAATGGAATTTTCAGATAAAATGAAAAGGACTTTATTATAGTACTTTTCCAAAAAATAAATTCCTATAGATGGAATCCTAAATAGGCTTATTGTTGACCCTACTCTATTTTCTCTCCCTGCCTTCCCCCAAATCTCCACACCTAGTGCTACAGATATGTCCAAATGCACTGTCACCTCTGCCCTAACTTTTGATACTCCAAACTTGTACAATCAATTCAATTATTCATACTTACAACCAACAGTCACCAAATGTTCTCTAAGCACCCAATACACATCAGGAGTAATCCTACGTGCTGAATTCTTGGAGAGAGAGGGAGACAAACAGAAAAAATATAGCAGTATTACCATTTGTGGATGGCATAATGGAAATTACAAAATGCTATCAGAAGAAACGGAAATAAGTAATCAATTTGCCCAGAGTATGAAGGAAGACAGAGATGAGGAAAATTATAGAAAGACATTAGATATGGACCTTGGAAATTGGTAGAAATTTTTAATTAGTCAATTACATGACAACTACAGAAGAAACAGCAATTGTGAGGAACAAAGATATTTAGGGAGAAAAGGCTGAAGACAGGTGAAAGAAAGTTGACGATAAATGTTGAAGATTGTATGTCTTCCTAGAGACTTTTGGCTCTCTTTCCACGACCATGTTCCTGAAACAGGCACTGGCTCTTCATCTCTCCCTCCCATGCCTTGCTGCAGATTCCAAGACATTGTTCTACTGAATGTGTTCTGTAAACTATAAACAATGATAGAAATGTTAATTATTAGCTCCAATTGGTTCCAGGATAGATCTATAGACTTAAATACGTTATATAATTACCCTAGCTTTTCAAATTACAATGTCCTAAAAGTGATCATTGAATAGAATGAATAGAATGCTGATGACGGTTATTTTAAATAGATGTAATAGTAGTGAAGCATTTTGGAAAGAAACAAAGTTGTGCAGAAAAAAATTATTTTAATCTAATGTCACAAAAGAAGACAGCAGTTTTATAAAAGGGAAGAGATTATTAATCATTTGCATTTTAAAATTGTATATAGGTATTTTGCATTTCATGCTTTACTAAATGGCTCATTTGACATTATCCATTAAACTCCTATGTTTTATCTCTCAGTAATTGTGTGCTCATTTTACCATTTTAGCTCATATTAACAACATGTGCTTTAACTACTTTTTTATCTGTGCCTCAAGAAGAAAGTTCTTGGATCATATTTTGTCAGATAATGGGAATTACTTAATAACTATTTATAGAGGGAAAAAGATGAACACCAGCAAATTATTTTTTGCTTCCCTTTCGCTTTTCTATATGCAATAGACTGCAAACTGTTTGAAACTAAGGACTTTCTTCTCAATTTTAAATTCTTTGTGTTTTTGACAAAGAATAAGCATTCAGTAAAAATTATTGAATGAATGAACAAATCAATTCAAGGAAGAACTTATAAAAGAGAAATTATGGACCATTGATTAGTAAACAAAAAAAATTCAAATTCAAAAGTACAAAAGAAAGGTAAATTAACTGAATGAGTTAACGTATTCTTCCATCACATTAACATAATAATAATAACAATACTTAGGGCTCAGAGAAACTGGTGTATTCAAACACTGTCAAAGAAAATTAAATTAAGCCCAACTTTGAGGAAAACTTTCATTCTTAAAAACTATTTATATCCTTCTACTCTAAATTCTTCTTTTGAGAATCTATCCTAAGAAAATAATCCAAACTTTTTAAACAGCTATATATGTAAACAGATATTAATTTTTAAAAATCACAAAATAATCGAAGCAAACTGAATGGCATCTAACGAAGAAGTGTTGAGGTAAATTCCTGTAGCCTTTCAGTGCACTATCAGGCATAAAAAATTATGTTTAGGAATATCATAATCATATAAACAGTTTTCATAATGTCAAACAGAATTATTGGGATAAAAATCTATACATATGATCTATTAAAACATATGCATATTATATGCATAAGAGGAAAAAAAGATGAAAGAAAATGGCCAAAATTCAAATTTTGCTTATGGTATTACTACGGATAATATTTTTTAATCTTCTAATTTTCTATGGTGGTTACATTATTGACCTGTCAGTTCCCTTTCCATGACTCTGTTAACATGTATCCACTCATTAATAGTGAAATGATATTGACTGTTTATTATATGCTAGACAATCTGCTAGGCACTAAGGATATAAAATTGAATATAATATGTGTATAACTGTAGCTACCAACCAAATGCCATCTATAGGGGTAGTTTTCCCTGAATTTCAGCCTATTATCTGCAATCCTTTCCAGATAGATAGTCACTTAATAAGGCTGCTGTGAAGAAGATAGTGAAATAAGAGAGTTAAAAAAGTTTTTTATCTGTGGAAGGGAAGGAAAAGTCAAAAGAGGATTTCATAAACAGATAGCTTTTCCAAAAAGCTGGTGGTGGAGAAGGGATGAGAAGAGAAATTTTGAAAAGGGTAACTTAGGTATTTCCACAAAATTATAAAAATATAATTCCAAATATCTCAACTTTGTAGTAGTCTCCTGCACACAATCCAGAAGTATAATACTGTATTGTCCTGAAATTTGTCTCTAGACTTCACCTTTCTCTTCTTAATACAATCACAAATATCATGGATTATCTCATACACTTCTTGAATTTAAAAGTGGTGGAATGTTACTGAACTGAAGATCTGGCAGAAGCAAGAGCAGTACGTAAATGCTCTTTCATAAACCAGAAAGCAGATAATCTAAACTTGGGCATTGACTGTATTAACAGCTTAGCATGATAGAAAAAGATACCAGAGTTGGAATCAAAAGACTAGTGGTTGAGTCTCTGCCTACTGCTGCTCAAAATAAGAACTTGGACAAGTCTCTTAAATTGTCTGCTTCAGTTTCCCTACTTGTTTATCGATGATAAGAAATATCTTTATTTACCTACCTACCTATGTTGCCAGTTTATTAAGATCAGTTTAAAGATCAAATGAAAAATGTAAGTGAAAACATTTTTCTACATTAAAGTGGTGTATATATATTAATCATTGTAAGTAGTAGTAATCCTGATAACATCAAAAATCTATATCTTACTTATGACCAATATGTCTTTGTCTGAAATAACAGGACCAAGCATTCTTTCTGTTCAGTTACTTTTACCACCTCCAAAATTCTTTTTTTTTTTTTTTTTGAGGAAAATTAGCCCTGAGCTAACTGCTGCCAATCATTCTCTTTTGCTGAGGAAAACTGGCCCTGAGCTAACATCCTTACCCATCTTCCTTTACTTTCTATGTGGGACGCCTACCACAGCATGGCTTGCCAAGCGGTGCCATGTCCACACCCGGGATCTGAACCGACGAACCCCAGGCCACTAAAGTGGAACTTGTGCACTTAACCACTGTGCCACCGGGCTGGCCCCCCCCAAAATTCTTAAGATATACTGTAGTTAGAGCAACTTTAGGAAGAGCTTCGATAGTTAAGAAGATTAACGTGAATAAATTGGCTGTGCTACAAGCAAGTTTGAGTCACATAAGGATGAAATCTCTTTATGTAGTCCATTTTTATAATGGTCCTGATTATGTAATAGACTTTATAACTTTCAAATTAATAAACTATTAAATGAAAGTGGAATAATTGGACATTGATGGAGAAATTGTCCAAAAATTATCCTTAATATTCAAAAATATCTCCAAATTTCAGGAAGTCTTTTGAGTCTGACACTATTGTATTTATAATTTGTAAATTTTTATTTAAAAATTTATAATCAATTTTATTGAGTGGGATTTTTAATTAACTTTTAATGCTATTATATGACAAAGAATAGAGCTCCCCAAGAGTGACAACTTGAAATCTTTCTTCTTTGTGACATCCAGTTAAAGGAGCATAGCTCCGTAGACAAAGGAGTGAATCAAGTGATGGAGGAATGGTTAACGACATTTGTCATTGTGTAAAGCCTACATTTAGAACATCGAAGGATTTGAATTTGTCAGTAAATCTCTATGGGATAAAAGCAATTTTGGTATAGCACATCTAATATTTATAGCATATGAGTTGGCACAGAAGTTGTTTTATTGAGATCATTTAAAAAAAATCTATTGATTGATTCACGTATCCTGATACAAATTATTTGCCCCAGTAAACACACATCATTCTTTCCCTATATAAGTTTGACTAAATGGGCAGAAAGTCCAATCAGTTGTATGTATATTCATCCAACATAAAATTTAAAACTTAAAGTTGTTTCTACTTTATGACAGGAAGGGGTCTGTCAAGAGAAATGGAAATATATGAAAATGTCTAGACCCCATTATTCTGTCCTGCTTTCCCACTCTCCCTTCCTCAAGAAACATACATACCTTAATTCAGTTGAATCAAAGAAGTTACTGAATGGTTCCTGTTCCTGACCTAGTCATATATATAACTTACATTAAATATTTTCAGCTCTTTTTATTTTTTTTTAGTCCTTAAAAACTATGGAAAATAGAACTCATACAGGAAGTTGAAAAGAATTTAGAACTGACAAAGTTTATAAAATTACTCCTCACTAACTTAAACAAATTTGTTTGTCTAAAGCACTCATTCAAAATACTCTATTCATACCTCATAACATACAGGCTTTATTTTAACATTTTATTAATGTAACACTTTTTGTAAGGTTATGTTATATAAATACGTATTGTAAATATACATAACAGTGAAAGAGTATCTGAATCAGTTGATCACTTAGCACCTACTAATAGTCACAAATACTTCTTTTTACCTTTAGAAAGAAAAGCAAGGCAAGTTAATTGCAAAATGATGAACACTTTCAATATTCAGTACACTTAGAATGCAGGGGGAGTTTGGCATATTTGATTTACGAGTTTTATATACAATTACCCATATTCATAAAATATTGCCTACTAAGATATACAAGAATTCCTTTTATCCGTGTACCTACAATAAGAGGTAGCAGTGCCAAACAGCTAGTTGCGTTGTTTTAGATTCCAGATTAATAGCCAGTCTACTTGGAACAGATGTTAAATCCTCATTTACACCAGTATGCATCTATTGTCTATTTCTGGTGGAATGAGTTTTTTTCTGATCAATAAATGTATTAGTCTAGTTATTCATCTTATTAGAGAGGTCAAAGCAGTGACAGAGGAACATCTGTTTTCATGTCAAATAACGTTGGAGGTAATGAATCCTCCCTCTCCAAGTAGATAAACAACACTCTGCACTAGTCCTTGGATCTCTCACTACAAAGCTGATCATGGTTAAGCTGAAGCACTTGGGGAATTGAAAGTGTTGGCATGTCCTAAAACATTTTTTATTCTAAAATTTATTTTCATCTCTGTGATATTTTCAGTTCTTGAGTAGTGACCTGGTTGCATAATATACATCTAAGATGTTGCTTGTTATATAATGCATTTGCATAAGTGAGAAAAATGTAGCAGAAAGATTGCTCCAAAATACAGCCAGCCAAAATTGTTTTCAGTTGCCTGCATAAAAATACAACCTCTTTGCAAGGTTAAATGTTAAACTTATGCTCATAATTAATAAAAATGTCTAATGAGCACAATGCAAAAATGCATATAAATGCTTGTTAAGCTACATACCTTGTTAATATTCGATGAATGGAATCCTAATATTGTAGTCTCTTAGATGACTAAAAGAGGGAAACCACAAGTTTACAGGAAGGTAAAGCACAAAAAGATGTTTGGACAAATCTTGAAAGTTTCTATAAGGAAGTTGAGTTGTTTTGAGGGAAAAAATATGAAGGTGATGTCTTGTTTGCTTGATGGATAGGGCAAGTTGTCTCTGAGTGGATTAATTTATTGTATTTCATCAAGTCTATTTCCTGTAACAGAATTGGATTTGATGAATAGATTCAGTCACTTTGATTTGTAGTTACTTGCTGAATTGCTAGCATTCATTTTAGCCTCTACTTTGTCGTTGATTGACCATATAACTCTGTCACTTGAGGCAAGTCACCTGAACTCTGTAGTTGTCAGTGTCTAGATTAATAAAATATAAAAAGTAACCCTTGGCCAGACAGCCATTCGTGGGGACAAAGCTGTCTTCAGGCCACAGGAAAAAGTGAAATCTTGCCAATTAGCAGAATAGTCAATAATTGATAGTGGACAGGCAAACAGTGTCTGAGAGGACTGCAGAGAAGTAACTGCAATTGTCCAGACTTGTCCTGCTTCATCTCCTACTTTGGGATTTTATGATTCATAAAATTCCAAAACTTTAGGCAAACCTCATCAACTTACTTTTTCAACTAAAAACTTAAATATCAAACACTTAATGCCAGTATTATTCAACAAATTAAAGGGCATTTCAACCTCAAGTTTGGGGAGGATATAACGAAAAATCAAAATACACTAAGCAATGATTTTTTACTATAGGTTACTTAAATTTTTTGCTACTGAAAACTTGATCATTGACTGGCCCCAGATGATGGGCAAGAATTTGGAAAACATCATTTCTGAGCACTAGCAAGGCCCTGCAATAAAGATTCTGATGTTGGCCAGAATCTAGAGACCCAGGAAGACAGACTAGAATGCAATGTCCGGAGGTCCAAAGTAGGCAGCAATGCCTTGGTTTCAAGGCTGGGGTTCACAGGCAGCCTCCAATTTTGAGGGAAGCACCCTGTATTTATAGAAAATAAGAGCTGGCCAGGTTACTAAGGTCAGACTCAGATCTGAAGGACAATATATTGAGACATTGATGGATGACATGAAGTGGTCAAACCCTATTTGTCATGGGAAGTTTCTCTGTAGTTGCTTTCTTATTTCTCTAGAAAATTTGGTGAAATATTCACATGTAATTTTTCCATCTGTGGAATGGTGAAACAAAATAAAACAGCTATGTTTCTAAGTCCTGAAAAGCAGTCAGTAGCACAACTCCTACTTTAAGGTGAAAACTATGTGTCATTAACAGTATGGCAATTCATCTGTACGCTAGTCTTCTTCAATTTGCCAACAATCACTGTTTGACTTGTAGTAGGGATAATCAAGCATGAAGTTTATAAAAAGGCACGATATGTGGACTGCAATTTTCTAGACACATCTATCACTAATAACATTGCATTTCATTTCTATTATTGTTCATTAAATCATATAGCTAAATTAAAATTTTTCCAAGATTCTCTTAATCATTTTTTTTTTAATTTTTTTTTTTAATTTTTTTTTATTTTTTCCTTTTTCTCCCCAAAGCCTCCCGGTACATAGTTGTATATTCTTCGTTGTGGGTCCTTCTAGTTGTGCCATGTGGGACGCTGCCTCAGCGTGGTCCGATGAGCAGTGCCATGTCCGCGCCCAGGATTCGAACCAACGAAACACTGGGCCGCCTGCAGCGGAGCGCGCAAACTTAACCACTCGGCCACGGGGCCAGCCCCATCTCTCTCTCTTAATCATTTTTAAAATGTTCAAACTTTGCTGAAGCATCTTTTCACTCAGACATTGACAAAGTACAGCTCACAGGCCACATCTGGCCTTCACCTGATGTTGTATGACCTTCAACCTAAGAATGTTTCTTATAGAATGGACATTTTCAATTGATTTGATGATAGCAGAATACTAATTAGAATACCAATTAAGCAAAATGTTATTCCCTCAAAACAATTTTATTCTCACTAGCAGACTAATATTACAAAAATATTATACTCAATTATTACTACGTTTTGAAGTTTGTCAATAAAAATTGTGGAAATTTGTTTTCTTCCTTTTATATGAGAAACTACATAATATCTTCAATATTGCCTCTTGTCCACAAAGCGAAAAACATTTATCTAGTCTTACAGAAAAATTTACTGACCCAGTTATAAATCATCAAAGAAAGTTTACCTTCTGCGCAATATATGTTTAAACATAGGACAATTCTTATTTTATTTTAAATCATTAAGATAGCATTTGGTATATATGGCAAATTTGCTTAATGATTATTTCTATGTATGAACAAGAAAATGAATGATACGGGTATTTGAATTTGGTAGATTCTGTCATACTAAATAAATTTTTGGAAGCATATCCATATTAATAAAAAGAATTTTGTTTCAAAATATAAAATGAACACAAAAAATCCTAATATCAAAACCTTATATCAAAATTCTGCATATTGTACTAAATATATCTGCAGGTATTTCATTAAGGCATAAGGAATATAAAGAGAGTGAGAAGATCAAATGTTGTATATCAATGCAATGGAAGTAAATGATATTTAAAAAGAAAAACAAATGTTTTCAAAAGTACAAAGAAGAAATAAAAGCAGTAAGTTGTATAGAAAGGACAAAGCTTTTCTGTCAAGACGATGCATAATTCTTAAGTTTTTAATTATCCACTAATAGGCATACGGAGAGAAGTATTAAATGAGTGATGAAGTAGTCATAGAATGTTACAGAACGGCCAGTAGATCAAAATTATTAAAGGAGGTATCTTGCCAAGAATTAAAGATTGACAAATTATTGCTTCTTGTCTTCTGTTCTTAAATAATGTGCAATTATATTGTATATTTCATTTCTAAAAATATTAGTGATATGAAGATATTTAGTGACATGAAGGTAATCATATTCTTGAGAATCTATCTACTAAAGTAACTTTAGTTGTTGGAATATATACAAACATTACCCACTTTTCCTTCAAAAAGCAAAATCAAATCAAGACCACAAACCCATCTTTGAGACAGAATTTTAAAATCATAGATCAAACGATAGAACTGTCCACATTACTCCTTTCTTTAAAAAAGTGATTGCATGCCCATTCCATACGATAAGCAAACTATTAAGATGGAAATATATAGATAAAATTTCATGTCTTTGTTAATTAAAATTTTAAACAAAGATGCCTAGATAGCTATCACCTACTTTATATTATTTTGCCTAGCTATTTTGATGATATGTCGTGTCCCCTTACCTGGTCTAGTGAACTACAAGGATCATAAAACTGTTATGTATAACAAGATGGTTAAAGCCAATGGTGCAGGCTCCTTGCCCCTCACTCAGTGGCACAGCCTAGATTCAAATCCAGACCTGCCTGGCTCCACAGAAATAGGAAGGAACTAATAAATACTCCACAGAACTCTCTCACTAAAAAAATTTTGCTTAAAAGTCTTCATTTTATTTTATTTTTTTTAATCTTCAAAGGCGTCCTTTTTTTTTTTTTAAGGATTGGTACCTGGGCTAACAACTGATGCCAATCTTTTTGGTTTTTCTCTGCTTTATCTCCCCAAACCCCCCCCCCCCGTACACAGTTGTATATCTTAGTTGCAGGTCCTTCTAGTTGTGGGATGTGGGACGCTGCCTCAACGTAGCCTGACGAGCGGTGCCATCTCCGCGTCCAGGATCTGAACCCCGGGCCGCCGCAGCGGACCGTGCGAACTTAACCACTCGGCCGTGGAGCCGGCCCCAAGTCTTCATTTTAAAGTTGAAGAATTTAACATGTAGGAAGCAATAAATTTTCCCAGATTGTATTATATTCAAGCTACGCTCTGATCAGTAAAAATTCTGAAATGTAGAAAGTGATATACAACTTATAGCTAGGAATTTTTATTTACATTTTTTATTCTATTGTATATCCTGATGTAATATTTCTATGCAGACATGACTAATTAGTGAATCAATAAAATTAATCTCATTTCAATAAAGAATAACATTTTAATGTCATGAAAGATTTATTTCAGTATTGCTACTGGACCTGATGATAGCTATGAGACACTCAGACTCAGAGTTCTCCTTCCTTCAAACTCTTTTCTTAACATTCAACAGTCTTCTTAACTTCTTTAATCAGCACCAACAAATTCAACTATCAACTTTATAAAATGACAACTTTAATATTTATCCCTCTCATACCTGTTATACCTCTCTACAGAGGTCAGACTTGTATAGTATGTATGACTTAGTAAAAACTTACTTTTCAATGAAGTAAAGGTAACACTCAACATATCTTAAATGTAACATTTTCTACCAGCAATATTCATATCCCAAACCTAACTTGGATGTTGCCTTCCCCCTCACACTTCACCATTATTCTATTATTGTACTTCTAAAATATTCACCAGATCAACCCCCAAGTCTTTATTCTCATGAAAATCATTTTATTTCACAGCATCAACATTTTTTTAACCTGTTACAATAATCTCCTATACTCTAATTTTGGTCTCTTCACTCTGGAATTTATTCTCCTCACTATTTTCAGAATAAAACACACACACACAGACACATATGCACACAATCTGTTAAGGACACTTGTCTGTTTAAAACTCTCAAAGACAGCCCAGTATCTGCAGAATAAAGTTTAAATTTCTTAGGGTGATATGAAGTTCTTCATGGCCTGCCTCCCTTTCTTCTCTAATCATCAGTTTTTCCTTGCCATGCACCCCAATCTTTAGGCACCAGCTTGCTCTTCATACCCAAATTTAGTTATGCTACTGTGTGCTATTGTGCTTTCGTCAGTTAAAACTCCTCCTTATCTCACCTTCTCCCCTTACTCACGCTTCACCTTCTAGACCCTTCTCCTCTGTGTAGGGTTTCTGGACCTGTCCTTCTCCCATTTAAATTTATTACCTCTTCCTTTGTAATTTCATAACACTCTATAGCTCGCGTATTTTATTGAAAATTTCATCTTTCTGTATCCCTACTAGACTGTGAATAGCTAGATGACAAAGGCCTAGTGATATTCATCTTTTTACTCTTAACACCTAACACAAAGCTGGTTACTTAGCAGTAGCTCAAATACATTAGAGAACTAACATATTTGCATGAATAAAAGCATGAATGAAAACTGTCCTATTCCTTTTTGACCACAAATCACATCCTAACTCCTAATCGTAGTACCAAGTCCTTTCACAGCACAACCCTAACTTACTCTAGAGAATTGTTCCCGCTTTGACAAAATGTTCACTAAACTTACACCATGAACAAATCATGTAAACAACAAATCTGTGTTGAGTATGGTATATCTCTAACTGGCTTATAATTGGGTTTGGAAATTTTAACAATAAACATTGTATATAATTATGTAATGTAATTATAATCATATAAATTACATACAATTATATATTAAATTATAAATATTATAGTCTATAGTATATATAGAATAATATATTATAAATTATGAATATGATTAAAATATATTTATAGTGTTTCTTATTGAAAAAATATAATATAATAAATATTATATATTATACAAGAAGTAATATCTTGCATTTGTAAAGCACTTTTTTAGTTATAAGACCTTTCCATATAAATAAATTTGATATATTTTTTAAAAATTTTGTGGCAAGACATATTTTCTCCATTTTGTAGAAAATGAAATTGAGCTTCAATTTTTGAAATAATTTTTTAAAGATCACAAAATAAGGAATGAACCAGGATCAAACACAAGAATTTAGTTTCCAAGGGCAGTTTTTTCTACCAAATCACATTCACAGAAAAATAAAATGGGGAAAGTATACAGCAGCATAACTGTATTTTGCCACCTCCTACTTATAAATGTGCATGATAAAATATGAAGATAGATTCATTGCAGTTGTGTGGTTAGCTACTGGAAAGTTCCAGTGCTGAAAAGCCGAAGGAGATGACAAAGATAATTATGTTGCTTATACAACAGTTGTTTCACTTTAAATTCTTCCTGAAGTTAGCTCTACTGGAATTTTTCCACGCATCAACGTCTTGTGACTATTTACCTCCTGAGCTGTCAAAATTATATCCTAATGTGAGGGACAAAATTTTTACCTTAAAATAAATTTCATCTAAAAATAAATTCAGCCTCCCAAGCTCACCTTGTCCCTAGCAGACTCAGACGAATATGCCCTCCTTGACATCCTAACAGAGCAAGGGTTGAGATCTTTCCTGGGGAACTGATAGTTGCTCAACTAAGGGAGGAAAGGGGCAGAAGGCATAGCTAAAGCTCTGACTGATGTATTTTAAGTAGACAGTGTTCTTCCACTGAGTTTAACCTCCCAATAGAAGACATCTCCCCAAGTAGAAAGAGCTATCTTTCACAATGTCTATGTATTAGAGGAAACTACCTACACTGACAAGAAGTTTCCTGTTTTATGTAAAAGCCATGATGTTTGAATTTGTGGATGATAGCCAGAACATTTGGACTTCTCATTAAAATAGTTTAAAAATCTTCTGTGCAGTGTAGAACTTAGGTGGGACAGACATGAAATGTTTGACCTATACTTCAATAACCTAGAATTGACTGCTACTCAATGATGGAAGAATAAGACTGATTCTCTTATAATTTGTCAGTTCCGATTCATTTGATCAATTCATTTATTCATTCTTGAAACAAAAATATGTATCTTCTGTGTATCAATCATTAGAATGGGCACAAATATAATATCTAGGCAAAAACGAGTAATGGGATAAATATGTCAGGGAGAAGGATCTTTCTGGAAGATCCAATGCTTTTACTGATCCCTAAAAGAGAAAGAAAATTGGTCCAAGCAGAAGGATCAGAACTAAAGGCAAGAGAATACTTGACACATCTCTGAATAGCTGTAAATTCAATAATACCAAAGTTGTGTGAGAATCAGCGGGGATGGAGAAAAGAAAACTAATTCCAAATATTGTAAAAAGGCAGAGTTGATAGGATTCTGGGATTATATGTTGGGAGTAAATCAGAAAAATATGATGTTTAGTTTTCTCACTTGGGTGATTGACTGAATGATGGTGCTGTTTTCTGCATGGAAAAAGAAAAGAGGAAAGAGAGGGAGGAGGGGAGAAGAGAGGGAAAGAAACAGGTCTGAGCAGTTAATTACTGCCAAATTTTTTATTTGCTTAGTTTTCCATGTATCTATCAAGAATTCATCCTCAGATATTTCCAAAAGGGTGTATATCTCTCAATATTTTCAAACACTTTGGGTAAATCTATGAGTTTACTGTTGTTCTTGTTAATATCACAGTGGGAATCTTCTATCTTCCTGTTTCAATATGAACTGCTTACTCTCTGTCAAGCTGGGAACCTCATTAAAGCATCATCCCTGGAAATAACACTTTTCTACTTCCCTTATTTCAGAGACTCCCATTACGGATTAAACTGTGTTCCTTCAAAATTCATATGTTGAAGCTCTAACCTCCAGTACCTCAGAACATGAGTATTTAGAGTATAGGGCCTTGAAAGAGGTAATTAAATTTAAAAAAGGTTGTTAAAGTGTGCTCTAATCCAATCTGACTGATGTTCTCATCAGAAGAGGAGATTAAGATACACAGACACACCAGAGGTGCACATGTACAGAGGGACAACCATGTCAAGAGGCAGCAAGAGGCTGGCCATCTTCAAGCCAATGAGAGAGGCCTCAGAGGAAACCAACTCTGTCTGCACCTTGGACTTCCAGCCTCTAGAACTGTGAGAAAATAAATTTCTGTTGTTTAATCCCTCTAGTCCCTAGCATCTTGTTAGGACAACCCTAGCAAACTGTTTCAACTCCATATGTTGTTCTTGCTTCCTTGGCTCCCCATTGTGCTACTTTTTAGGCAGAGTATATTCTCCAGATATTTTTTGAAAAAGAGTAAATGGGGACAATTTTGGGAAGATTTTGACATCTAAAAAATATCTATGTTTAAACTTTACATTTGCATGATAAATTTTCTGGGTATAGAGTTTCAGATTGGTTATTTCCTAACATCCTATTTGTCCCCTCTCCTATTATGAATGTTATGCACTATCGTTCTACTATTTCAGTAGTTACCTACATACAAAACATCATTTGAGGATAATCACTACCTTTTCCCTCTGCCCATACAGTACTTGAACAACATTTACACCTTCCAAACTTACATGTTATTGTGATCATTATTTCAATCTATCCTCTTTTAATACATTAGGACATATTTTGTTATTGTGTGTAGTCAAAGTTTGTTTAAATCACCTGTGTATTTTCTCTATCTTTTTCTTCATTTTGTCTTGCTTCTAAAACATTCCCAATGGGACCATTGATCTTTGCCTACAAATGATGCTTGAAGCTTGAGATTTGTTGGCTCTGTAAATTTATATCTTTCACAAAATGTGGGGAAATTTTGGTCATTCTTTTTTCAATTTTTTTCTGCACCATTTTCTCTCTTCTAGGGATTGTATTTTAAATAATATTTTTTTAAAAAAACTATCAATAATTCACTGGAATTTTAACAAATGAGGAAGTTTTCAAAAGATACATCCAAAAGGAGGAGTATAGGGGCCAGCCTGGTGGCGCAGCGCTTAAGTTCGCATGTCCTGCTTCAGTGGCAGGGGGTTCACCGGTTCAGATCTCAGGTGTGGACATAGCACTGCTTATCAAGCCATGCTGTGGCAGACATCCCATATATAAAATAAAGGAAGATAGATGGGCACAGATGTTAGCTCAGTGCCAATCTTCCTCAGCAAAAAAAAAGACGAGGATTGGCAGTGAATGTTAGCTGAGGGGTAATCTTTCTCAATTAAAAAAAGGAAAAAATAAAAAGAGTGTATCTGTCATGATAGGTTATGTTGTGATGCAGTCAACAACAACCTCTGAATCTCTATGGCCTAAAATTGCAAAGGCTTAAATTCTAATTCATGCTCCATTTCCATTGCAGATCATTGGGGGTCTCCACACTGCAGAATTTTCCTTTTGAGATAACTAAGCAGAGTCCACTTGGGGTGTTGTTGTCACTGTGGTGTGGCAGGGCAGGGGCAGGAGGAGAGGAAGAGGGAGAAATAAAGAGAAAGAGAGAGGTGCAAACAGATGATTCCTGAATGTTACCTCCAGAAATAAAATGCATAATTCCATCCACATATCATTGGCTAAAGCAAGCTACATGGCCACTACCTAATTCATGGGATCAGAGAAACACAGTTCCAAGTGCTCAGAAGAGAACTAGAAATACTTGGTGAACAGCATTAATAAAAACTATATGGATAAATATTTAAAAAGCAACAAAAAAATTAGAGTAACAAGAACTTAGTGTTGAATTTGAGGTAAATAAAAACCAATGAAAAAATTTCCCTGGCTAAATAAGTTTCCAATAAACTGTTAATTGAAAAATATTCAAGCTAAGATGACAAACTTCTACATTCTCTTCTTAATCCAGTTTATTCATTATAAGTCAGAGTGAATAAAATCTGAATTTTTTTTGTGTAAGAAAAGCACAATAGAACATTTTCAACCTATATTAGGACAACATATTTTGAATAAGGAGACAAACATTAAAATGATAACTTTATCTATATCCATGTACAATCTAGGCCAGATTTGAATGCTGAGGAAATCTATTTTATCCTAGTTTACCCACATGACACAATGACAACCCGAAAATATGGCATCAAGAACTTCTAAATTGAATCTATCAGGTTCATTGACTAGGAGATATCTGAAAATACAGAAATAGCCAAAGATTGTTACATTTATCACAAAAACAGTCATGATATAGAGATTATTCTTAAGATGTATATTTTTGAGATTCATATGTTAGCATCTTTTCTCACAGATCTGTAGAGGTTTATTCACTCTCAAAGAGTACCAAGGACAAAGAATATCAACCTAACTGTAATAATACATTTGTACACTAAGGGGCGCCGGGACCACACGTTTGACACCACATTTCTAGATTTGAAGAATTAACAAATCTCAAGTATCAGAGTCATTTCCCAATATATAAACCCCCTTTATTGTGACATCAAATGGAGGCCATCATTGTTCAGTAAATATTTTCCCCAAACTAAGGTTCATGGCAGTCCTTGAAGGTCTAACTAAACCACACTAAAATATTAATCTTTTATTGTCATTAAATTTTTTAATTTATTAATGTCACTAAAGAGCTTTACGTAAATTAACTCACATAGCAACATCTTATTAGGTCTCAATAAATAAGAAATTATTAGTCTACATTTTGAGAAGCCTAAATGAGATGAACTATTTTATGTTCAAGGTTTTATCTGATTTGAAGGGAATATATATTTAATCAAATGGTCTCACATGTCTTTTCTACTCTGCTTAATATTTCCATGTATGAAAGGCCAGGTTCAAATCAATATCAAGGGATTGTTTAAATAGAGCAAGGCTATAGACAGATCTATCAGAGCATGAGGTGCTTCCAAAGACACCAGGTCTTGGGGGTCATCACACTTCACTATGCTTTAGGAAAAGATCTACATATAATAATACTGTTACTCTGAGCAGATAGAAAGGCCTATGAGAATCATATAATACATCCGTAAAGAAAATCCATTTAATAACTTCCATAGATTGCACAGTGCTAGTAATTTTCACTGTCACTTTAAATGTTATCTCAGTAATCCTCACAATAACTCTAAGAGGTAGATATTATTATTCCAATTTTAAATATAAGAAAACAAAAGCTTTAGAGGTTAGGTAAACTTGCCCTGAGTCTTACAGCCAGTAGGTGCTAGAGCCAGGATTTTAATTAAAGTCTGTCTGATTCCAAAGCTCTTACTTCTGATGTGTAATTAGCACATTAATTGTTGCCAAACTAGTATACTAAAAAGAATTTTTCTAATAATGTTTTTATTTATAGTAGTAATAATCTTACTAAATCAATTTAACTTTAGAGTTGGTACAAAACTACATTTCTGCAGAGGAAGCATAGGTGGTTTTCACAGCAAACCTTCTAAAAGTTAGATGTACTTTGAATTCACGTGATTCCTTTAAAATGAAAATGGCTAGATACAGCTCTGAACTAGACTATTCTTCATAGGACCTCACCTATAGCTATCATTTCACAACTTATAATAAATCACAATCTGTCAATTTCATATGCTGTATTATCTATAGATGCTTCTAAGGGTAAAAAGTTTACTAAGAGTTGAAGATAGCTTCAAACAAATTGACTGGAACCTTCTTTTTCAAGGGCTTGTCACATCACTGGACTGCTGTATAATATAAGTCAATGAGACTGAATGTTGTAGTATATAAACATATCAAGACACAATATTTTATGTTATTCACCCACAAATATTTATTGAATAATTTAACAAGGCAAAATAGATGTATGAAATCAGAATAAAGAAGATTTTATTTGAGTTTGTGAAAAATGGAAGGAAATAAAAGAAATAAGATTTAATACAATATGACATACATTAATCATTTTCCACATTAATAAGACATTCGTTAGTTTGAAAGAAAATTTTCTGCACTTTTTGCTTCTTGAATTCCTAAACTGTACTAAATCAAAGATAAAGTGCATATCACTATTAAGCTAATGACGAAACATGTAACTTCTTCTTATTAGGCAGTAAATATCCTAAGGACATGAATTTTTAAAATTATAAATCAAAATTTGACTCTATCAGAATAGGAGAAAGTTTTGGTGATAGATGTAATTACGTAATAAAAGTATAGGGTAGCAATGTAACATACTAAACTAGAAGAAAATGGAATGAGCAATATCAAGTCAAAACCATAGAGATAATTTATGACCTATGGAACTTATGTCCCAGTTGTGCTATAACTATAAGTGGCCCAAAAGCTATATCGCTCTCTATATGTATCCTTCTTCTGACCCCAAATCCTCCTTTGCTCTTATGGTACCCACTTTTAGCTCTATCCTATTATCATCCCTGTAAGGTATCAGTGCTTCTTGTAAGATGACTGATTTGATGTGCCAGGGCAGAAACAATCAGGACGATGCTGATCATCCTCTTGAAGACACTTCAAAAATTTCAAGGGCAATGCTAAAAAGAATCAATATCTAACTTAAACTAGCTTCTGTTGGTAAAATTGGATAATTGAGCAATAAAATAATACTAGAAATGATAATGTTGATTTTAATGATGATGAAGATGCCAACAGGAACACATTGAGTCTATAAAAGGATAGGGACATACAATATTCAAAAGAGAAAAGTTACTTTTTTATTGACATATAATAGTTTAAAGTGTACAACATAATGATTTGATATATGTATATATTACATAAATGATTGCCACAATAAGCTTAGTTAACATCCATCACCACACAGTTAAAATTTTCTTGTGATAAGAACATTTAAAGTCTACTTTCTTAGAAACTTTCAAATATACAGTATTTTTAACTATACTCATTATGCTGTGCATTAAATCCTCAGTTATCTCATATCTGAAAGTTTGCACCTTTTGACACCTTCACCCATTTCACCCACCTCCCAACCCCCTGCCTCTGGCAACCACCAATCTGTTCTCTGTTTCAATGAGTTCAGGTTTTTTTAGATTCTACATGAGTGACATCATCCAGTATTAGTCCTTCTCTGTCTGACATTTCACTCAGTGCAGTGCCCTCCAGGTCCAGCCCATGTCTCAAATGGCAGGATTTCCTTCATTTTTATGGCTGAATAATATTCCATTGTATAGATATACCACATTGTCTTTATCCCTTCACCCATTGATGGACATTTAGGTTGTTTCCATGTCTTAGCCATTGTAAATAATGTTGCAATGAATGTGAGAGTGTATATATCTTTTTGAAATAGTGATTTTGTTTCCTTTGGATAAATACCCAGAAGTGGAATTGCTGAATCATATGGTAGTTCTATTTTTAATTTTGAAGGAAACCTCCACACTGTTTTCTACAGTGGCTGTACCAATTTACATTCCCACCAATAGTACCCAAGAGTTCCCTTTTCTCCACATACTCTCCAACACTTATTTTTTGGTAATAGCCATTCTAATAGGTATGAGGTGATATTTCATTATGGCTTTGATTTGCATTTCCCTCATGATTAGTAATGTTGAGTATCTTTTCAAGTACTGTTAACCATTTGTATGTATTCTTTGAAAACAATGTCTATTTAGTTCCTCTGCCCATGAGAAAAGTTATTTTAAAGTGTTTAAAAAGATAATGATCAAGCAAAATTATGAAAAGCAATGAGTAAACCAAATAGTGAAAGATAAGTAGTTACTACATTGACAATGGGAAGGACTAATCAACGTCAGTGGTTAGAAAAAAATAATCAAATGTAAAAAGAGTTAACAAAGTGACAATGAGTAGAAAGGTATTGTTTATTAACAAATAGTAAGGACTATCTTACTATGAGCAATTACTCTGTTCCAGTGCTTTATGTATACTAACTCATTCAATCCTTGTAATAGCCCTGTGAGGTAGGTATTATTATTATCCCCATTTTACAGATGAAGTCTCAGACACAGAGGCTCATGATCACATAGTTAACAGGGTGCAGAACTGTGATTTAACTCTAGGTAGTTTGGCCCTAAGACCCGTGCACTTAACCTCTACACTATGAAACATTTCACAGGGACCCTTTGAGTCTAGCTACTCAGATTGCTTCCTGACTTCCCAGAAGGCAAAGCCTTTGAAGCTCCTATGAATTAAAATTGTTTTAAGGAGTCATACAGTAGCCAAATAAGTCTTTTAAAAAATCATTTTGATGGGAAGACACTAGGCTCAAAATTATAAAGCATATGAGAGGTGTGGACTTAAAAAAATCCACATTGGTGAAACGAGCAAAATTTAGCTGTTAACAGGAAATTCAGATGACAACTAGTACCTTGATTTTGAATTTTCTTGGGAGAAGCAGCCGAGTCAGTTGATCCTTTTTTATAGTTCTATTGAGATATAATTCATATACATGTAACTCACCAAATTAAAGTATACGAGTCAATGTTTTTTAGTATATTCAGAGTTGTGCAACCATCACCACAATCTAATTTTTGACACTTCAAAAAGAACCCGTTAGTCATTAGAATCAACTGATTTTTTACCCAATATCTATAATGTTAGTGAGTCTAAGAAGGTATTATTGGGAGGGGATGGGGCTCTGCAAGCATTACTGAAACAGAAGGAATCAAAATGATCTCACTGAATCTCTAAGAGGTTATCAAAGTAAGAGTGACAATAATATAAGAAAGATACAAAACAAGTACAGGAAAAAGGAAGAAATATAGTAAGGTCATGGTGCTAATTTTTAAAGAAGGGGTGTATACATAATCTTAATGAGTTTTGCAGTAATTTTTGTGTATCTTCTGTTTAAGAGGTTTGTAGAATTAAACATACCAACATGTAATTATTTAAGGAATTTAATCAAGAAAAAAATCATTATATTTCCATTTTATTTTGAGTAACAAATTTAGCATTAAAATCATGTAAATAATCCCATGTGTTCCTCTCCACAAACCCCTCCCAATATATTAAAATTCCTATGATCATGTATAATCTTATGAGGAACATGTGATACTTATCATTGAGGCATCATTTTCTAAAATGTATCTAAACTGCCTATTTTAGAGTTCTCCTAATTCAGACCTCTATCTGTACAATTATTTATAAGAGGCTGCTCTTGAATGTTGGTTATTCAAGATGATTTACTAAAAGTGACTGAAGGGTTCTATGAGATGAAAACCACTTAATCATTTAAGCAGTTTTATACATATATATACACACACATATATATATAAACCAGAAATACCTATAGTGTGGTTTTAGTATTTTGCAAGCTTTTCACTAAAGATTTGGTGAACACACGAAGCTGTCCATGCTATTCCTACTCAGATTTCAATCTTCTTTAATCTTTCAGCTCTGCACCACCTACAGGCCTCTTATAAGTCCCACGAGCTTCATATCCTGCTCCATCTACATCAGAATAGTTGTCTCGATGCCACAGCATTTACTATTCAGTCACAGAGACGATTGTTCACAGTGTAGACTTTGTATACAGAATTTTTGTCTATTTTATCTCTAGCTGTTGCAAAGGTCTGTGAGCTCCTAGAATTAAAGAAAGTTTGTAGTTCTTCAAAATGGACTCCAAGAAAGGCTTTCTGTAGTTGTTTATTACCAAGGAAATTGTATATATTTTCTATGTAGTTTTTAGCTCTACAAACACTTTGTTCTGCCTTGTCCACTGTGGAATTAGAAAATGTTTTATCTAATACTGAATTTTAGTAGGAAAATAGCAGCTCCTGGGTATATGTTGATTTTTATTTTATTTATTTAGTGTATGATATGCTCCAGGCTGTTTTAAGTGCTTCGCAAACATCAATTCATTTAATCTTTCTAACAACCCAATAAGGCAGATGTTATCATTATCTCCATTTTACAGGTGAGGAAGTTGGGGTACAGAGAAATTAAGAAAATAAAAGTCTGCACTGAAACTAGTTTCTCATAGGAGTTATCGTAATTTAATTGCTGAAACAATCTCCTAAATGGAAATGGCACAATCAGACCAATCCTAAGAAGTTACATTTACAAGGCCATTACCCACTAAGAGAGTGTCTCTAGTATAAGAGAGGGAATATTTTGTGACTTGCCCAAGGTCACATAGCTAGTAAATGGCAGAGATGGCATTTGAACCCAGGAAATCTATCTCTGGAGTTCATGTTCTTAATATAACACAGAAAGATGGCCTCTCTACCCAGAGTCATTGAATTCTAGGGTTCTTTTGGTCCAGAATTACTAGCCCCCAAGTCTCACTGCCCATTTTCCCAAATGCCACTTTACCTGTAGTCTATTCCATGCCCATGCCTGTGTGTGCTTTATTATCCCCTCATTTGTACCACATGACCTGTTTAAACTCAATAAATACTTGATAATGGAGATAGGGATTAATATTGCACTGGAGCGGAGAACCTTGTTGTTATAATTAAAATCTGCAGAAAACGTGTGGTGAGTCTACTTTCAATACAATCCTCTGCCAGTGACCAATCACGTAGTTCTGGGGGTTATGCAAATCTGAGAAACAAAACCAATCTGTAAAAGGCACCTCTTCCCTTTGTACCAAGCTATAGTCACTGAGATTTGATAAAATCTTTTGAATCAGATGGGAAAAAAATTGAATGTTTTAATAAGCATATCTTTTTAGAATTATTAATATACGATGACTTATTTTAAACTACTGCTTTCTGACTGACCTTTGGTGATAAATAAAATTCTGCACTGGTGGTAGATTTTCACACAGGTTATTGGGGTTGAACTGGCAAAGCCATCTCTTGAGTGCAAATGGCACAATTAGATCAAGCCTAAGGAGCCACGTTTATGAGGGGATTGTTTGGTAAGAGAGCTTACCTAGTTTATCAAGGATAATATTTTGTAAAGAATAAGCTGATGTGTTTTAATTTACCTCATTAAGTAAGGATCCATTTGTGGTCTCCTATCTCTAAAGCCAGATCTTGAGGATTATCACTGCCGAAAAGGTGGGGGCAGTAAAAATGTGTCCTCTTTTCCAAGATAATAGTTTCACGTCCTGGTTGTGGTGAAGTGATTTGCTAAATAAATTGGAAGACCCAACACAGAAGATTCCTCCACAGTGCTTATCCAACAACCTTAGACACAAAGTCTGAGGTAGAAGGAGATACTTTCAGGGAAGAGGAAAGTCTGTCATTTCTGGTCCTTGAGAGTTGTGGGAGGAGAAAGGAAAAAAGATTACCAGAGTAAAGGAGAAAGTTGTAGATGTGTTTTAATCTCCCATAACTAGGGGTAGGTCACTAGGTAAGATGAGAGAAACACAAAGGGAAAGGAGATTTTACTACCTTCTTGAGTCTCTAGAAGAAGATAGTTTTAGATATTAATTTTACTTGAAGTGCTGTGGAACAGAGAAAGAAAAGTATGAGAGATGGCAGTTTTAAATGACTTAGATGAAGTTAGCACTTCTTGACTTCCTGACTGAGAAGTTCCTACATATGACCTCTGTCTACGAGGCCTAAACAGACAGCAGAGAGAGTCTCTGCTGCAGATATTAGAGATGCAAGCTATTACTTTGATGAAAGGAAAACTTTATGGAGGGTATTGAGGAAAGGCAAGAGTATCTTAGGTAAAAAAATGGAAAGAAGAAGAGGAGGAGGAGGTGATGGTGGAGAAGGAGAAAGAACAAATATATAAAATTTGAGTCACAGGGAGAGTAAATCTGTCTCTAATGTATGTAAGTGTAGGAAAACTGAAAAATAAGTGATACAGATTAGGAAAAATGGAAAAGACAGTAGAGGGTGGAAGATCATGAATTCCAAGTAAATATGACAACATTTTATCCAGTATTGTGATTTTCACCAATATTAATAACTTTGAGAAATAATCAGAAAAAAGAAAACAATACAATGATAAAAAATAAGATGAATGTCTATATATTTTAATGAGCTTAACTGAATCCAAGTCAGCAAAATTGTATATTGTTTTTTAAAGGGAATTAAACTATATGGAAGAATTTATGAAATAGGGATGAAATGATTTATAGAGTGTCTCATACTCTGAATCAATTGAACCCATAGCGAACATGATTTTGATTTCTTGTCTAAGGAAGAATTTGAAGGCTTAAATAGTTTACAAAGGGCAAAATAGAAAATCTTGAAAACTGAGAACCAAAAGGAAATACTTTAAAAAAAGTTTAGTTGAGGAAGAAGAATTTTCTTTTAATGTATGGAATTTGTTCATTGTGAATAAAACTATTCTTAATGTACAAATGTAAATATTCAAGATTACTAAGGAAAGCTGTAGAATCATCCATCATATTTTAGAGCAAAGATTAACCACAAATAGATTTTGTGCTCTTATCTAAATTTTGTTTCTAATTCTTTAATTCAATTATTTCTATAATCATTTATTTACTTGCTGTTTCCTAGTACAGAAATTCTTAGAATGTTTCCATCAAATAAAGATGAAAAATTCCATAACAGCAGACAAGAGCTACATATTTTTATATGTGTATATATATACATATGTCTAATACATCATGGGTGCTAAGTGGTTGCTGAATCATAGTCAAATTAATAAAATACATACAGCTCAAGCTATAATAAAAGTTTCCTGGGGTGTTGTCGAAGTGATAAAAGGGAAAATACAACAAGAAAAGCATGTCAGGCATTATGCTTTGAAAGTTAATTAAGTTTTTAATGACAATTCTCATATGGATATAGACAACCTTGAAACTGCAAGGAAAGCAGAATATGTACCAAATTACTTTTTAAAAATCAAAAGTTTTATTGTAGGAAGATTTCTACAGAACTCAATGACCATGGAAAATTGACATGGACTATAATTAATTATTCATCAGAAAAATTCCCTGGGAGAAATCAACAAAAGTCAAATTGCAGACACACAGATGAAAATGGTCTAAGGCCAAAGATAACCTGTGCTTACCCTGTCAGAATTGTCTGACTTCCTCCTAGGAGTTAGAATTAAACCTGATAGATATAAGGTTTAAAACCCACAAAGATAACTTGAATTTTTCTCTTTTTTTGGTCATTGTTTTCTGAATTTCTCTGCTTTATTTTTCTGCATACAAAACTACTCCAAAATATTTATTCTATTTTTTAAGCAAAATATTTAAAATAAATTCGGGAAGGCAGTGTATATAATTGATTCTACTTAGTAGGGCTTTTAGTGGCTGGATTTGAAAACTCCCTACAGCCTGATCTTTCCATTTTTCCTCCTCACCTGGTACCTTTGCTCTCAAGATGTAAAACTAGGGGCCAGCCCCAGGCCAACTGGTTAAGTTCACACGCTTTGCCTTGGTGGGCCAAGATTTTGCTGGTTTGGATCCTGGGCATGGACATGGCACTGCTTGTCAGGCCACGCTGAGGTGGCATCCCACACAGCACAACCACAAGGACCTACAACTAGAATACACAACTATGTGCTGGGAGGCTTTGGGGAGAAGGAGGAGGAGAAGAAGCAGAAGCAGAAGCAGAAGCAGAAGAAGAAGCAGCAGCAGCAGAAGTGCAGGAAGAAGAAGGAGAAGGAAAAGGAGAAGAAGAAGAAGAAGATTGGCAACAGATGTTAGCTCAGGTGCCAATCTTTAAAAAAAAAAACGACTTTGGGTGTTCAGATGGAAAACAAGCTGGCTTACATGTCCCACGGTGAAGGATTTGTTGTTAAAAAAAAAAAAAAAAAAACTAAATATAACCTGTGTGGTTTAGCAGGAAGAATGATCCCAAAGGAACTGTTAAAAAGAGAGTTACCCAAGGCTGCCTAGATATTGAAAGCTTTGTGCAAATGGGATCCAGTGGAGTTGATGAAACAAAAACTAGCAGCTTTCTCTAAGCTCGGTTGTACAGAGAACAGAACCTCACAGCAGGGATCTCGCCACGCTGTTGGATCTCTCTAGATGCTGAGGAGGGATTTTTCCTTTCACTTTGGTTTGAGCACTGTTGTTTCAGTGTTGGTGAGTACTGTTGTTTCCCAAAGGGAAAAATACTGCATCCGCTTTTAAATATGGACTTTCTGTCCTAGCCAGGTAAGAACACTTGAGAAATGGAAGGATTTCAATTAGTTCTCCTCCGCAGAGTTCATTAGCAGCACCTCCTTACTAGGTTTAACCTCTTATGTTTAATATCTAAAATAACTGATAGTTAGCCATCCAGCTCAAAACTGGAAGTATTGTGTCGGATTATATTGTCCCGTATCAAAAATCCTTTTCCGTGTTTATCCAGCCTCCTCTTTTCATTCAGCTTCCTTTAATAAAGAAAGTCATCTCTGTATGTTAAACGTAAACCACCACAGAAAAGGCCGGTTCAAACATCCATGACGGCACAAGAGACTTACTAAATTTATACTCTGTAAATTTAAACACACAAATGTACACACAAAGACATTATACGTACACACAGGCTGTAATTTTGCGTGTGGCCATTCTTGTTTTTTGGAAAAAATATATCTTTTGAATAAATAGATCATTTGAAATCTGAGTTACTCAGTAATAATTTTCTCTTCTGGACCTCACAACAAATTAGTGAAAAAAGGCCCCAATAATGATGTAGTTTTTATCATGTACTTATGTGGACCTAGGCGTTTAGCTGGAATTTCACTCTGGTCTACTAGTAGTCATTACTCTACAGGATCTGAAGGTTCCATACGCTCCTGACAATCCCCTAAAGTAGATGTTCTCTGTTATTTAAGATTTATGGTTATGCCCATGAATCATCACTATATATAATTCAAAACCTGGCATTTGCCCTTGTGTCAGAACATTGATTTTCCCATTCTATCAATGTCTACATCTTATTTTTAAAAGCTATAATTTGTTTATCTTAATAAAATAGATAATGATATGTATTTATGAGCCAAATATTTTTAAATTACTTAAAACTTTAATTCATTAATTAGGAGAGGAAATATTTTTTATCTCACAGAAATAAATATATGCTTGAGTTATTTGGCTTAGATATATGGGTAAGTATAAAAGATTTGGTTTCTAGAGAAGGCCCAAAATTTTTTAATTTGTAAGTCAAACTAGAGAAGAACCTTATTAGTGTGGATGGCTGTGTGGCCTCTAGGTGAGCATAAATTCTGTTTCATATGCCTAGTCTACTTCTAAGAATGAAAATGAAATGTAGGGAGCAAAGTTATTGGTATCTGAAATAAAGTATATAAGCAAGTTGGTCTTTAAACATGATACAAAGTAGACAGGCAGCTACATAAAGTAACTGGACATTCAGGAAGGTGCATTCTAATCTTGCAAGCAGATATTAACAGTTCTAAGATTATCCTTCGGAAAGTCACTCCCCAGTTTAATTTTTCCCGCTATGGTTCTCTAGTGTTTAAAGGATGGAAACTCTGTTTTACCCTGTCATAACTTATCTCTCAGAATCCAGCTTGAGCTTCTTTCCTGGATTCATTCTGTCCTCTCCCATACATCAAATTTCTAATTGTCTCCCAGGAAACATCAACAGTTTTATAAAACTCTCTTTTCTCAAAATACTGTATCTATTTTTCTCTTTAAAAACAAAACAAAAAACAAGGAAACTTCTTAGATACCTTTTAAGACCAGATAAAATATACCTCTTCTCTTTATGCTTTCCCTATTTTTCCAGGCAAAGTGATTGACTCCCTCCAGCGTCGCTCTTTGCCCTTTGCATATGTCTCTACTTGAGTTCTTATCACCTTAGATGGTAAATGTGTGTTTATAGGTATTGCCTATTAGACTTTAGAAGAATTTAAATTCTATGCAGAGTTCACAAACTAAAATGCATGCAAGAGGGCAGGCAGATAATGGAGTTTGATTTTTGGAAAACTGCCACATAACTTGTGATAAATGACAACTCACCAAGAGAGGTCGTGGGAAATGGTGAAGACTGAATAACAGCGGGAAACATGCTGAAAAATGCAGCTAAGTGATCTCAAAATACAAGTCAGGCAAGGTCTCTACTTTGCTTAATGCTGCAATGTTTTTCCATTGTTTTATAAGATAAAGAGGAAAAAGAAAAACTACATAGCTAGTAAAATCCTGCCTGACTTGAAATCTTCTATCCTTTATATCCTCTCTACATATCACGTTCTTCTTGCTCTCTCTCTCTCAGCCCTTCTATCCTTATAGCTTCAATCCTTCCACTATACAGCTGTTCACATACGTTTCTTCTCTCTTTCCTTTATGAATCCATGCTCATCTCAATTCTTCCTCAGGTTCCTCAACCAAACCAAACACCTCAGTTTGTACCACTAATCACAAAGGAGCCTGATTACAGTTTTTAAGTGGTGATCACAATTATCTGTTTCCATAGATAGAGTCTAAGTTCCATGAAGGTAGGGTCCTTTGTCCATTTATGCTTATTGTATCCCCAGAAATAAACATAATGCCAGGCAGGAGGGAAGTAATAAATATTTGTTGAATAAATGAATGAGAATAAGTTAATAATACTAAAAATGTATTATTAAATTATTTTTTAAATGGACGGATGGATGAATGAAAATGGGGAGGTCCTCAAAATTCGATCATTCTAATTGCACAATAAGAGGATAGGTCTGTGAAGGGGAGACAAAGCTATTTAAGATCTTACTGTATACCGTTAATTTATGCATTGTCAATATGCCAATAGCAAGGAATTATTAAACAATAATACTTTACATGTATATTCAATGTCTATGTTTATTAACGTTGATATAAATAATATAATATCAGAGAGATATCATTAGTGGTAGAGAATAGACAGCTCAGTGAGAAAGATAACCTTTAGCTCTCAGAGAGGCATGTCTGCTTCTCCTGCCAGATATGTTTTAGCTAAGGTCTCATGACATCGTTCTGTTATAGACTGATCTTTCCCCTTTTATGCTTAACTCTGAGAGAAATAAAATTTCACCACAAGCAATTTTAACCTGAAAACAGAAAAATCCATATGTAGTGGTAAAAATTCCCTGCCACAAGATAGGAAATAAAAATCAGTAATGATCAAGAAAATATTTAACTATTAAAAGGCAGGAGAAGGAATAAAAGTACTTTGAAGTTCTGATAGAAAATTACATAACATAGTCTCATTGCTCTCAGCATTTAAGCTCAAAACATTTTTGTTTTTTTCAGTAGAATATTTAAATGATGCTAATTCATATGCTATTAATAGAAACAGATTTTGCTTAAAAATACATCTTTGATTTTATTTCTTTTCCACTATGTGTGTGTTATGCATAAACATTATTCAAATACATATGTAAATTATATTATCAAATAGAACTATAATATAAAATGTTACATACTATGTAAAATTATGTAATTATATAAAATTTTGTATATATATAATTTTATATTATACACAGATATGTACATTTATAGAGATAGCCTTAGGATTTGGGAAATAGACTATTTGTTCCCAAATTGCCTGTTTGCTCCCACTTCATGGCTAACTATTTGATATACAATGAGGTTTGTTGCAGGGGATTTAATTAAGAATGATATTTACCACATTATCATAATCTTGGAAGTGTTCTGTGTGCTCCTTCCTACTCTACAGAGGTAACCACTATCCTGAATTTTATGCCTTTCACTTGTTTTTCTTTATATTTTTATCAAATATTTATCCACAAAACTATTTTGTTTATCTTTTTCTACTGTGCTTTAAATAAATATTCAATTTGTTCTTTGTGATTTAATTTTTCATTGAAATATATTAAATAATCAGCCATGTTAATGTGTAAGGTGTATTTCAATCATTTACACAAAGGCATGGTATTTTATTGTAGAAATATGCTGTATTTATTCATTCTCTTATGGATATTTGTTCTGTCTTCCATGTTTATCTAAGAACAAGGCTATTGTGAATACTACGGTTCTTCTAGTGTATGTGTGCAAAAGTTTTGCTATAGTATCTATCTAGGCGTGCAACTGATGGCTAAATGCAAAATTTTTTTTTTTTAAGGGACTGTACTAATGTGTACTCCCACCAGCAGTGAATAGCAGTTCCCACTGCTCCATATCCCCTAATCTTGGCAACATTATCAGACTTTTTAATTTTGCCAATCTGGTGACATAGTATCTCATTGTATGTGTATGTGTTTAAGTATACAATTCAGTGAATTTTAGTATATTTACTTAGTACTCAGAGTTAGGTAACCATCAGCATAGCCTAATTTAGGAACATTTTCACCACCCCTAAAACAATCCATTAGGAGTCACTCCCCATCCTACCTTCTACCCCAACCCTAGACAACCACTAATGTATTTTCCATCTGAATAGATTTGTCTGCTCTGAATATTTCATATAAATGGAATCATACAATATGTGGTCTTTTGTGACTGGTGTAGGGGAGGAAGATATTTCCTCTACCCACTCTGGGTCCTTCTGGCTGGACAATGAATTAAATTCACGTGAGACAGAATAACAGGAGAAAATTAAACACAGCTTTATAACATGTATACATGGAAGAGACTCAGGCAAACTGAGTAGCTCACCAAAATGGTGGAAACTCTCACCTTAAATACCATCCTCAGCTGAAGACAAAGGAGGATGTTGGGGGTGGGGGAAGTCAGTTATGGAGATTACCAGAAAACCACAGTAAACATGAGTAAGGTTACTATGCAGATTTAAGTCCTTGTCTTCTACATTGGTAAGAGTTTTTAGAGGATAAATTCATCCCCCCCTTCTTCTTGGTACAGAGACGGAGACACCTTTACAGATGGAGATTTCCTTTACAAATGTAAATGTCTCTTAACAAAGGATAAGTAAATTCTACTTTCCAGAGTTTCTCTCATTTCTGCAGTTTTTAAAAGTAACCAGCCCAAAATAATCCTCATGCCAAAGAGACATATCTTGCAGTGGCCAATTCAGAACTCCCACACTGGCCTCTTCATTTATAATGTTTTTAGGGATCATCAGTGTTCACATGTATCAATATTTCATTTCTTTGTATTATCAAAAATTATTTCATTGTGTGGATATACTACATTCTGTTTATCCATTCCTCAGTTAATGAACAGTTGAGTTGTTTCTACATTTGGGCTGTTGTGAATAATACTGCTATAACCACTTGTATACAAGGTTTTACTTGGACATGTGTTTTCATTTCTCTTAGATATATGCCTAGGAACTGAATTGCAAAGTTATGTCGTAACTCTATGTATATTAAACATTTTGAGGAACTGCCAAACTGTTTTCCAAACTAGCTGCAGCATTTTACAATCCCATCAGCAATGTATGAGCATTCCAATTTCTCCAGAACCTTGACAACATTTACTATGTGTGTTTTTGGTTATAGGCATCCAAGCTGATGTGAAGTGGTATATCATTGTGGTTTTGATTTGTATTTCCCTGATAACTAACATTGAGCGTCTTTTTTACATGCTTATTGGCCACTTGTATATTGTCTTTGAACAGATGTCTATTCAGATCCTTTACCCAAATTTAATTAGATTATTTGTCTTTTTACCGTTGAGTTGTAACTTTTTTATGTACTCTGAATGCAAGTTATGTGTCAGATATATCCTTCAAACGAGCTCCATGTCAGGTCAAATAATAACACTCTGTAAATAGGTATTTTCTAGGGAACTTCAAGACAGGTTAAGTAATAATTCTCTGAGGATGGAACTTTTTGAGGAGCTCCAAACCCAGTCTGCCCCGTCCAGTGGCTGCAAGGCTGCTGTTTTTCACAGCTCCTGTGGTTGCAAGGCTGATGATTTTCAAGGCTACTGTGGAGCTGGGGAAATGAGGACTTGTCTGTGGAGTATATAAATAATTCAATAATAAGAAACAAAAACTCAATTTAAGAATTGGCAAGATATTTAAAGAGATCTTTTACAAGAGAAGAGATATGAATGACAAATTAGAACATGAACAGATGCTTAACATCATTAGTCATTAAGGAAATGTAAATTAAAATCACAATGAGAAAATAATACAAACCCACTAGAATGGATAAAAATAAGAGTCTTAATACCAAGTGCTGGTGAAAATATAGAGCAACCGGAATTCTTTTACTCTGTTGGTGAGAATGAAAAAAAATGGTACAAACACTTTGGAAAACAGTTTTAGAATTTCTTATAAAATTAAGCAATTTCTTATGTGCTCTAGCAATTTCACACTAGGGATTTACCCAAGAGGAATGAAAACTTCTGTCCACACAAAATCCATTAGGTGAATGTTCATAGTAACTTTATTCATAATGGCCAAAATCTAGACACAAGTCAGATGTCCATCCATAGGTGAGTGGATTAACAAATTGCATTACATCCATATAATTGATACTATCAGTAATAAAAAGGAAAAGACTACTGAAATGTGCAATAATATGCATGAATTTCTAATGCATTACACTGAAGAAAGAAACTAGACACAAAGGCCACATACTGTATGATTCTATTTATATGACATTCTAGAAAAGGCAAAACTATAATAACAGAAAATGAATTAGAGTTTGCTAGAGCCTGGGTGTTAGAGAATGGAATTAACTGCAAAGAGGCTCAAAGAACTTTTTGGAGTTATGGGAAATTTTCAATATCTTGATTGCATTGGTGGCTACTATATACATTTATCAAAACTCATTGAACTATAGGGCCAGCCCAGTGATGTAGCGATTAAGTTTGCACGTTCTGCTTCAGCGGCCTGGGGTTCGCCGGTTCGGATCCCAGGTGCAGACGTACACACTGCTTGTCAAGCCGCACTGTTCCCACATATAAAGAAGAGGAAGGTGGACATGGATGTTAGCTCAGGGCCAGTCTCCCTCAGCAAAAAGAGGAGGATTCACAGCAGATGTTAGCTCAAGGCTAATCTTCCTAAGAAAAAAAAGCTCATTGAACTATGCACTTAAAAGGGGTGAATTTTGCAATATGTAAATTATACCTCAATAAACCTGACAAAATATTTTACACAGATGTTGTAATCAACTTTATATTATTATAAATATTACAAACTATTAATATGAAATAGAATTATATTAACATTTTTAATAGAAAAAATATGGGGCTGGCTCCGCGGCTGAGTGGTTAAGTTTGCGTGCCCTGCTGCAGCAGCCCAGGGTTTGGATCCTGGGCGCAGACATGGCACCCCTCGTCAGGCCACGTTGAGGCAGTGTCCCACATCCCATAACTAGAATGACCTGCAACTAAGATATACAACTGTGTACAGGGGGCTTTGGGGAGATAAAAGCAGGAAAAAAAAAAAAGATTGGCAGCAGTTGTTAGCCCAGGTGCCAATCCTTAAAAAAAGAAAAAAAAGGAAGATTGGCAACAGTTGTTAGCCTAGGTGCCGATCTTTAAGGAAAAAAAATGGACAAAAAATAGTTTCAAGTACATAGTAACAGTGTCTGTGACAACAAATGTATAAGGTACACAAGAATAAATCTAACAAAGATGTGTTAAGTAGAAAACTTATAAAACTTTATTGAAATATTTTAGAGAAGGTCTATATGGATGGAGAGAGGCACCATATTCATTGATCAAAAAATTTAATATTATAAAGATTTCAGCTTTCCCCAGTTGAGACATAAATTCAGGTTAAATTTATTGACCTGGCAAGTATATATTTTTTTATTGTTGGGTTGAATTGGTAGAATTTTAAGCTTTTTTTATAAAATTTTTGCTGAGAAGATTGGCCCTGAGCTGACATCTGTTGCCAATCTTCCTTTTTTTTCCCTCCCTAAAGCCCCAGTGCATAGTTATATAACCTAGTTGTAGGTCATTCTAGTTGTTCTATGTGGGATGCTGACACAGCATGGCTTGATGAGTGATGTGTAGGCCTGTGCCCAGGATCTGAACCAGTGAGCCCCTGGCCACTGAAGCAGAGCACACGAACTTAACCACTCAGCCACGGGGCTGGCCCCAACTTAGGCAATATTTACTGAGTACCTATCTTTATTCAAGCATCTACGTTTTAGGTGCTTGAGATGTACAAATGAGCAAATTCAGAAATAACCCTGCCAATTTTGAATTTATTGTCTAGCTGGGTAGGAGATAGGTGGGTGAGAGGGAGATAAAATAACAGGAGGCATATGAATAAGTAAACCGTATAATATGTTAAAAGATAATACTTGACTATGAACAAAAAGTAGAGGCAACTAAATGATTAGAACTAGTGGAGAAGAGATTGTGACAAGCTACAATTTTAAATGAAGTCATCTTAAAATCAACAAATTTATTCTAAAATATATTTTAGATGATCAAATGGGCCAAAAACAACTCATTACTGAAATATATATATATATATTATATATGCGCTAGAGAAACATGCTCTGTCAGATATTAAGACTATTTTAAAGCTATACTAATATTGTGGTATTCTATTGGTGACTGATATACAAAGGAACAGAATATAGAACCCATAATATACTCAAAGACATGTAGAAACCATATGAGTAAGGAAAGCCTGCATTATTTAATAAATGGTCCTAAAATAGAAATTGGATCTACCTCACATGTACTCAGAAATAATTTCAAATGGATAAGGACTTAAATATAAAATACAATGCATTTAAGACAAAAATATAAGGAAATATCTTTAAGAAACCATAGTAAGAAAGAATTTCCTAAGCAAGATTAAAAATTTCAAAATTTTCTTAAGATTCAAAAATGCACCTACATTATATTTAACAACTTTTTAATTTCACTGAGTATCCACTTTATTAGTAATCAGGAAAATGCGAGTTAAATTCACAACATCATTTCACATTCATCAGACTGACAAAAAGTAGAAACTACTGTGAAAATTTCAAATAAGAGGAAGGATGTGGAACAATGGATACCATCATACTGCACTGACAGGAATAGAGAGTCGTATAGCTTCTTTGAAAAGAAAATTATGATGCCTAATAAAATGTTCAAATATATGGTCCTAAAGTCATGAGCAAGAATGTTAATAAGATCATCATTTTAAATGAATTAGAGAAGAACAAATCTACATGGGTTCATCTCAGAAGCATAATATTGAGTGTACAAAGAAAGTTACAGAAGAGAACCTATAGTATGATTACGTTAATATAGCCTTCAAAATCAAGCAAAAGGTAACAACGTATTGTTTATGGAAATATACATATGTAGCAAAACTATATAGCAAAAAATGATTAATACAACTTCTGATATTTACTTCTTAGAGGTAGGGAAGGGAAGTATTAAGGGAGGGGCACATGGGGACTTCAAACATTGAAATCTTCTAATTTTTTTTTTTTGATGAGGAAGATTGGCCCTGAACTAACATCCACTGCCAATCCTCCTCTTTTTGGTGAGGAAGATTGTCACCAAGCTGACATCTGTGCCAATCTTCCTCCACTCTATGTGGGATGCCCGCACAGCATGGCCTGACAGGCAGTGCTAGGTCTGCATCCAGGATCCAAACCCATGAGCCCCAGGCCGCCAAAGTGGAGCATGTGAACCCAACCACTATGCCACCAGGTCAGGCAAAATATTCTATTTCTTAAGCTTTGTGGTGGGCAAGTGGGCATTTGTTTATTTTTTAAACTATTATAAACATTGTAAAAATTCTTCTGTATATATATTTCCTAATATAAAAATTTCAAAAAGTACTGGATATATGTTCAGCCTATGGTTTACATGGACATATATTCCATCTTGTACAGTAGATATATGAAGCCCCATTTAATATTTTCTTTGAAGAGCTTAAGAAACTCTTAACTGTTTTTGAATTAAAATTAACTTGCAAGTATTTCTTTTAATGAGGAAGATTTAACATTCTCTGGAGAAATCAGGGACACTTTAGAAAATAAGTGCTATTAATGCTATCAAATGTTTCCATTAGCTTTCTGATTCACATAGACTTTAAAAGTGTTTTCACTCTTCTCCATGTAGCATAGTCGAGAATGTATTCACAAGTAATAACAAAAATTATAAGAGTGAGAGTTAAAACCTGCTGAATACCCACTACATGTCAGGAATGTTTTTAGGCAAGACAACATAGCAGACAAAAATCTCTACCTTCGTGGAGCTCACCTTGTCATGGGAGGAGAAAGCCAATAAACAAAATGACATAAACATAGTATGTTAGAGGGTGATAAGAATTATGAAGAAAATTGAAGCAGGGAAGGGCAAAGGAAGTGCCAAGGTAAAGGGAGAGTGAATTTTAAATAGGATGATTAGGAAAGGCATCCCTGAGAAGGTGACATTGGAGCAGTGACTTGAAACTAGTGAAGGGGAATGTTAAAGGAATCCTGGGGGAAGAGCATCCACGAAGAAGAAACAGACCTATAGGCTCTGAGGCTGGAACACGCTTACTGTGTATGAGAAATAGCAAGGTCAGTGTCAATGAATGGAGAAATATCATCAGGGGCAACAGAGTAGGAAACAAAATCAGAGGAGGGTAGATCATATAAGACTTACAGATTTTGATAAGAGATCTTGCTTTTATTCTAAATGAGCCCAACAAATTGTGTTCTAATTGTATTCCACTGACTTACATTGTAACAGAATAACGTGGAATGGGGAATCTGGTGGAGAATAAACTGAAGTTGGGCAAGGTAGAAGCAGGGAGACCAGTCAGAAGGCTGTGACAATAACCCGGGTAAGTGATTATGGTGCTGTGGACCATGTTTTAGCAGGAAGGTGGTGAAGTTTTTGGATTTTGAAGCTAGGACATACAAGATTTACTTACAGAGCTCATGTGGAGTGTTAGAGAAAAAGAGGAGCGAAGGGGGACTCCAATGTTTTTCTCCTGAAGAACTGAACAATAGAGTTGCTGTTCCTCCACTCTAAGAAGGGGAAAACTGCAGGTGGAGCATGTTTGGAGAGAAAGATCATGAGCTCACTTTATTGTTCAGTTTGAAATTTATATATAACCCTGGGATTCAGAGAAGTGTGGGCTAAAGAAATAAATGTCAGTTAAATATATAGTACTTAAGATCATTAAAGGAGTGAGAAGAGATTAAAAATAAAACATGGTCAATGCCTGAGCCCTGGAATTTTCCAATATTATGAGTTCAGGAGAAAAAAAACCAGCAGGAGAGAGTAAGGGAGTGTGGTTGGTAACAGAGAGTAGGGAAGGACCAGGAGTGAATTTTGTCCTGTAAACGCAGGAAATATTTCAAACAAGGAGAGGATCATTAACTGTGGCAAATGCTGCTCATAGGCACAGTAACATGTGGATGAGGAACTGACTATTGGATTTACCAATATGGAAGTCACCAGTGACTTCAATAAGAAAAGTTTCCTGGTAGGAGTGGGGTTTGGGCTAAAGCTGATTTCAATGGGCCCAAGGGAAAAAATAGAGAACTGGAAACAGAAAAGATAGACAGCTAGACAAGTTTTACCATAAAAACTAAAAGGAAATAAGATGGCTGCTACAGAGGAATGTGCAGTCCAGAGATTTTTTTTTAAATGATGTGATAAATCACAGTATATTATATATGCCAATGAGAATGATCGAGTACAGAGGGTGATTGCATGAACCACATCCTTAAGAGGGGAGAGGAAATGGGATCTAGGGCACACGTGGAGAAGATGGCTTTACAAAGGGACACAGATCATCCACAGTTCAGGAGTGGAGGCCAAGTACAGGACACTTGACGATGGCAGATGTGTAGATGTGGTAGTGGGAACAGGAAAAAAGATCTTTTCTCTGTTTCAATTTTCTCCATGACCAAGGAATCACAGATATTAACTGAGAATGAAAATGGGAGAATTAATTAGAAGTTTGAAGGAGGAAGAGAAGCAGGAAATATTTTTCTAGGAGAGTGGAAGACTGAATAGACGAGTGATGTGTAGTATTATTGTTACACAGCTCCAAGGGCCCACTTAAAATTGTGGTCATAAGTTTAAATGAGAATGGTGACTATGGAAATATGTTTTTCTCCTGCCCAAACTGATGCTTGGGTAAAGGCAGAGAACACAACAAAAGATGGAAGAGATTTGGGGTATACCTAAGAAAATAATTAGAAAGTGTGACTGTGGAATGTATCCTTGGTAGGAAGGGGAATGCGTACATGAAGGAAACATGGAATAGTGAAATTTTTTATAGAATTAGCAGAGTGTATGTCTTACTGGATTTGAAGAATTCTTTGATCAGAGAGGGGGCACTTGAAATTGTGACGATGTAGGTTTACAGTGACTACTGATGACAAATCTTAGGAGGTGTACATGTTTGTTGATCTTTGCCTTGATGGTAACTTTTAATAATTATATTCAAAGTATCTATGGTATTTTGTATTTCTTAGCATAACATACTCAAGTAATTAATTGCTTTGTTTAGTTTTCATAGCTAACAATTGAATGTTTACATAGGTATTTTATTATATTAAAGTACTAAGCACTCTCTAATTCTATATAAAGAAAGAATTCTTATTTTAATTCTTAAAAAGTTTTTCTTTTTCTTTTAATTCTTATAAAAGAGTTGTAAATAGTGTTTCTTTTCTGTAATAAGTAAACAGAAGTTGATGATACAAGGATATATCAGTTAGGATATGCATAGAGCGCTGCTGCAAAAAGGACGCAAAAGTAGATTGGCTTAAATAATAAAGATACTTCTTTCTCTCATGGAAAAATTTGAGTTGCATCTTCTAGGCTGTCAGGAAGCTCTTTTCCCTGTGGTCATTCAAGGACTCAGGTTCCTTCCAAGTTCTTGCTTCTCCATCCTCCAGGGCAGGCAGGGGTCTTAAACTTCTTTTGTGCCATGGACCTCTTTGGTAATTTCGTGAAGTCTATGGACACTTTCTCAGCATAATGTTTACTAAATGCATAAAATTAAATGCATTGGATTAAAAAGAAAACAAAGTACATTGAAATACCATGATCAGAATATATAACTGTATACTTCTTTAAACTTTAATTTATATGATTTAAAAAGTCTACATTATGGGTATAAATACCATAAGTTTGAAACAATTATGAACATAGGCAAGATTTTAAGATATCTGCAATGGTTGTAATATGATTTGAAAACATCTGTGATTTCTATTTTTGCCAGTGCCACAGTTACTATTAATTTAAAAAAAAGTAATAACTGTGGTTTATTGTCTACATTTTCAACAGAAGAAAATCCTAAATTAATAAAGGTGAAGATAAAATTTTTCACCATCCAAGTTTCATGGACACATTGAATTCCCTCCAGTGGTAGCCCTCAGGTTAAGGGTTAAAAGCCTCTTCTCTATGGCATTGATGTCATCTTCATGGTCAGCTCTGAGTGGAAGCAGAAGGAGAATGTAGAAGTCTGAAAACTTAGGCCCAGAAGGTGACACATAGTAGTTTCAGACCATTGCATTCAAGACAAATCAATCAGAGGATGACAGTCAACTGCAAGAGACCTGGAGAAATGTAGACCAGCCATATGTTAAGAAGATGAAAGCACAGAATCAGAGACTTTTCGGAATCCTCAGACTCTGCCGCAAAGGCCACGCCCTTTGTTTCCCCCATTTCTCCTTCTCCTTCCCTTTGGGTGTGGTGTTTATTTTATTTTGTTTTTAAAGTCAATTAATTTTCTTACAGATATGTTCCTTCTGGGTAGTCTCTCAGTCTGTTAGAAAATCTAATATTAGGACTTTCAGAGGAAGTTTCACTTCAAGGTGCAATAATTGTGTAGAGATATTTTTGGCATAATATAATACAAACAAATGCTGGGCAAATTATTCAGAGATAGGAAAAATGCAAGTATATTATATTTGGTCAAGTGTATTGTCCAAGTTGATCTATTTTTCTGAAATTTTATCGAATAAAAGAGTTCTTGGAATAAGTGTGCTGTATGCCAAATATGACATTAACTATACATGTATGTATTATATTGTTCAAAAACTTCTTATCTCCTATATGTGTATATATATGTATATGCATATATTACTTTTACTTTTTTTTGCTTTTGATTCTAAATCACACAAATTCATTTTTCTGTACTCATACAAATTAGTAGGCAGAATAATCTCGTAAACCAACAATATGATTATAAGCTGACCTTCTAACACTGCCTAAGGAAGAAGTACCAGTTTTGTGCAATGAACGTGGCTATCCATCATATTATTCTACTGTAATATCTCCGCTATAACCAGTAAGACTCAAATAATTGTGCCTGCAGAAAGTTGGATGCGGGAAGGGAGAATTAGGTATGAATTTTTATTATCAAAACATTTAAAATATTAGATCTCAGAACTTTATCTCACTTGTAATCACCTCAAATTTAAAAAAGATATACCAAAGCAGATAAAATGAGCTGCTGATACAAAGAAAAGTTTGCTGCCAGGAAATCAGTTCCGTGGGATCAAGCTGCCTGAGGCCCATCTTGACTTCTTCCAGCGCAGAGAGGTATTAATCAATGCTTATTTTAATGGCTTCTCTGGTCTGTCTGTAAAACCATAGTTTCCTTATTTAATAGTGAATGATGAATGCTTTTTTGGTAATTATAAATAGAATATATTCTCTTAGATCTATTTAGTGTAAATAATTATATCACTATGTTGCACTAGTGTTTCTTAATCTTTTTGGGGAACCATTCTGGAAACTTGGTAAAATCTATGGACAATTTCCTCCAGAAAAAATGCATGTGCACGAATAAACACAAATTTTGCATGAAGTGTTGAGGTGTTTGCTGATAACCCAGTACTCTTCCAGAGGTATACTTAGAGTTGAATTCAGGACCTGTTTAAAATCCTGCCTCTTCTACATTTTCAAATAATGGGAAAAGAATCTGTAAGTGTGTGGCAAGACCATTTTTCTACAAGTCAAGTCTGTAACATAATTTGTTCACTATGCTAGCAAAATTTGTTCATTCTTGCTAGCAAAATGATGTTGGTGATATTTTCTTGTTAATTCGTGGTGAATATATACTAACTATATATTTTTAGTATAGTTCAATTAATTTTCACTAACCTAAACTAATGGAAGTGAATGATGTTGTGTCATTATATACCCCCTTTAATCTGATGCTAATTATTTGGATATTGTCCCATAAAGAGGGGTTAGGTATTGAAGTTTTCAAACAGAGAAGGACATGAGATGTATATCAGACAAGGTTTAGTGGAGAAAACAAAAACTTCTTTAGGTATTTTGAGCAGAACATGACTTAATAGAGGATTATATAATTTAAAAATTGCTGGAACAGTTGGAGAAGTGAGGTCCAGACTGGGCCTTCAGAGCTGGCTGAACAGTGCTTCTCAAAATCCACGAAGCTAGAAAATAGACACTAAAACTCTGCAGGAAAGTTTTAAAACTGGTGCAGAAAGACTTCACATCAATATGGCTTTGATTATCAACAGAAACAAACAAAACAGTTTAAATATACGAAATGTCTCCATATTACTCCTCCTGCCTTTCAAATATCACAACATTGCATGTGATTGGCAAAACCTAATTTGTATCAAGAAACCCAGCAGTGGAGTTTCCAGGTTGATGAACACAATAAGATGCTGGGAGGCTGCTGTACCCAGAGAGGGCATAAAAGTTCTCTCCTCAACCCCTACACCCTGTCCTAAGCATCTCTTCCGTTTGACTTTTCCTGAAATGTATATTTTATAGTAAACTGGTAATAGATGCTGAATCTTGAACTTTCTGACAAGAGCATTTGAGTTTCAGAGTTCCTACGGTTCTCCTTGCAATGAAGTAGACCAGCAGCTGCAATCAACTGCAATTCTATTACACCTTCATGACGCTTCCCTTGGCCAGAAATGCTCTAAGTTGTCTCAAGAACTGAAGCATTCAGCAAATTATGGCAAGACAGAGCCACATAAAATACTCGCCGGATTTTCATGACAAATATGACAATGCTGTGCTAGCCAGCAGAACCACTTGCCATGTCATTGTATGGATGCTTGCCATCACACAGATTGGAATAGAATGGAACTTGTCCTTTGTTGGTAGAGTCACCTCAAAGGAGTGGACAGATCAGTAACCACTACAGTTGCTGTAATACAGAATTGTTTCAAAACCCACTTGTCATCTAAGCCCTCTGTTGCTCATTATAGCATAACTAGAGAAATAAAATACATCTGAAACTTGAAAACAAAAACCCAGCAGCAAAGAAATCTAATAAATGTAGTCTCAGTCTCTATCTCTTTAATCTCAGTGTCTTGTCTCTCGTCTCTGTCTGTCCCTCTCCACACTACACTGTCAAGAGGGAGAGATGGAGGTTGACAGGTTCAATTCACAGCTTTCCTCACAAGGAGCTTTTTCGTGTGTTTTTAATTAATTCAGTGCCAATGTACTAGTTGGCTTGGAGATAAGAGATTGATTGAATGAAGTTGGTAAGGATGAAAAAGTCACCAATGACTTGCCTCCTGGTTCATGTGTCTACATGACTGCGGTGCTTTCATGTAAAAGAAAATTCAGCTGACCTAATAGATGACTTTTTCTTTTCAGGATTGGTAGATAATCATTTATTCTCTTTAAAGTATATAATCAATATGTTTAAAAAATCCTTTACAAGCTGAACTTGTACTGTGGCAACATTTCAATTCTGATTTAGAGAAGTGACCCAAAAAAGTTCAATATACCTTTTGAATTGTTTTCCCCTGAAAGAAAGAGAGGAAGCGAAAAGTGGGAAAAAAACCCAATTTTGAAACCATGCAATGATATGGTTTTAGCTTCTCAAAAAACATCCAAATATCTGATGTAATCACTAAAATTTCATAAATTGTTACATATTAAGGAAATATTGCCTATGAGCATTACATTTCTAAGACTAGCACCTGCATTTGATTAATAACCAATAATCCATTCATCCAGTTTGTGTATAGCCATGGCCAGTCTACTGCCCACACCCCAGCCTACATTTTGCTTTTTACAGTTCTTCCATTTGGAAATGATATTCAGGATCCTTGACAATAACAACCACCTCCAGTGTTTTCAATATTGCTACCATCACCCTGGCAACACAGAAGACAGGACATAAAGAGTTGCTCTGCCAAACATATCTATTGCTTTGTTGTATTTGTGGGAGCTAGAGTTGTCAAGGGAAATTTATACCAAGTAAAAGTAAATTTTGACTTATCAACAGCAAGATTTTCTAAAAAGTGCATTTACACTTTATGTAGACAATTAAGTGAAAGTGTCAATAATATAAACTCCATGAGAACCAACAAATACTTGTCTTGTTCCCCAGCACTGAGCACTAGTAGATGCTCTGCAAATATTTGCTGAACGGATGAATTTTGTTCAATACAAGTATGGATTTCTCAAGTCAAAGTATACAGTTGGACATTTATGTTACTGTGTCAGTACTATTAACATTTAAAAAAATCATAGTACAGAATTGTAAATGGATGCAGAGATTTAACTAATGAGTTTCAGTTGAACTATCTGGTATAGATAATCAGACATAATGTTATCAAATGCTATCAATGCTCTTAACACTGAATTAGATACTTCTTATACATTTGTGGCATTTTAGCCTCCCCAAAGCCACATGTTGTAGGTATTTTGCAGACAAGAAAACCTTGACTCTAGGGGCTGGCCTGGTGGCGCAGCGGTTAAGTGCGCATGTTCCACTGCAGTGGCCCAGGCTTTGCCCGTTTTGATCCTGGGTGCGGACACGGCACCAATTGGCAAGCCATGCTGTGGCAGGCATCCCACATATAAAGTAGAGGAAGATGGGCACGGATGTTAGCTCAGGGCTAGTCTTCCTCAAAATAAATTTTTTTAAAAAGAGAGAAAGAAAACCTTGACTCTAATCGGTCAGCAGAGTTTAGCAAGGTTATTCAGCTTGTCAGAGGAGGATAAGACATGATCCTAGTTTCATCTGGCATCAAAGCCTTCACTCCTTCTAGTCCCAAAACCACCTCTCTTGATATATCTCCTAAGTCTTGGGCTTTTCTGGAGTTAGAAAACTAATCTAGAAATCATACCATTGTACTGGTTTCCTTTTCTTAGAATCCCTGTTTTCTCTCCTTAGTAGAGATCTTGACACCTTTCCATAATACAGAAACTTCCCACTTTCAAAAGAGAGGTACTGTGGGAAGCAGAGATGTATGGGCTTTCCCACATGTTTATTGAGGGTCTTTGTGAAAGTAGAACTGGCTTTTGGAAAAAGTTTAAGAGAAATAAGGCATACAATAGGTTTTGTGTCACTTTAGAATGAGCATAATCTGACATAAAACCCATTAAATGAGAGACTAAAAGAAAAAAATAATTAGATACATCACTGATCTCCCAGATTAGGAAATACTGTGACATGGAGCAGAGAACATGAAATTTGGAATCAGAGATTCTGGGTTTGAATCTTAGCTCCATTATCTACCAATTTTTCTCACTCGGACAAATTAAAGCCTGATTTCTCTTATTTGTAAAATGGTTTATTATAATCATTGTATTTCAAGGCTATTGGGAATTTAATTGATAGCATACAAAAGTGTTTTATAAATAGTATGCAAATATGCTATTGGTTATAACAATATAGTTGTTATAGTGTAAGTCATAGGACAAAACACAAAGTATTTAATCCAACATTCTAATTTTACAGATAAGAAAACTGACATATAGAAGAGTGAAATGAGACAAAGATTCCCAACAAAACTGGAATAAAAAGAAAATTGAAAATAGATACAAACCACTATTGCTAAGGTACATTGTCTTACTATATATACAAGATTTAAAATGGAAATCCTTGCTTTCTATATTTATGACTGATCTAAAGTTTTCTTAAAAACTGAATAAAAGAAAAGCAATGGTCACAAGTGCTACTGTTCTGTCCAGAAAAGTCCTATTTGTAAGACAATAAATATTTGCATAAGAATTGCGGTGTTTTAACAGACTAGGGTCAAAAGAGGACCATCACAAGCAACATTTTTCATTAAAGGACTAGTGGGGGTCAGAGGAGCCTTTCCAAAGACCGAAAAGAATTATTTGAAGAAAAAATGAGGCATAATAAATGTATGGCATAGGCCAACACTCTAGAAATCTGAGAAAGCATACAGTATATATTAGTAAGCTTGGGCTACTATAACAAAATACCATAGAACAGGAGGCTCAAACAATAAACATTTATTTCTCACAGTTCTGGAGGAGGAGAAGTTCAAGATCAGGGTACCAGCATGGCTGAGGAGTTCTGGTAAAACCTCTCTTCCTGGCTTGTAGATAGTTGCCTCCATGCTGTGTCCTCCATAGTGGAGAGAGGGAGAGAGAGAGCAAGCTCTCTGGTGTCTCTTCTTATAAAGGCACTAATCCCATCATAACGGCCCCACACTCATGACCTCATCTAAACTTAATTGCTTCCCAAAGGCCTCATCTCCAAATACCACCACAGTGAGGGGTGAGAGCTTCAACATATGAATTTTGGAGAGACACAGTTATCCAGTCCATAACAGAGTGAGAAATAGAATGATTGGCAGTTTAAATAGAACGGAGATGGAAAAATTCACCTATTAAAAAAAGAGGAACAGAAACTCCCTATCAAGGTGACTATCTAAGCAAATATGTTTACTTCTCCTTCTCCAAATCTCTTTGAGAAGGCCAAAGAAATTTAAAAATGAAAATAAATTCAATTTACCACTGGAAAACTATAAAATGTAAAAGCTATCCAAATAAAAATAAAAAATAAAACCAAGTCAAAACTACACTCCCACCAACAGCCAAGAATGGTGAAGAGATTCTGGAAGTTACAAAGCAAAGACAGCAGTGAATAATGAGGCAAAGCTAGAGTGATGAATTTGCAACCCTCACAGGCAAAAGAGAATGAACTTAAAAAGGGATGGTGTACCTAGTAGAACCTTAGAATAACCCCAAATTAGAGACAGTGGAAACTGGAAGAATGGTCAGCTAGAGAATTAAACTGAGAAAGAGTATATGGGCTTCTGCAGGAGTAAGTGACTCCAGCATTAACCTCCAGGATCAAGATTTGACCAGGAATTTATAGATGGGCATAAATTCAGTAAAATACTATGATATCACCAATTTGGATATAATGTTATTGGGGATTGGTTGGTGTATTCCTCCTAATCTTCATGTTGGGAGAGAAGTGAGGGGGATCCCCTTACCTTCAATATTCTCATGGGTCAAATTCTGTTGATGGAAAGATGAAACACATATCAACTAACCAGGAAGTTTCTGAAATTGCCATCCTCATCCTGGAAGTCCACTGCATCCAGCCACGGGACCCGGAATCAACTCCTTGCTTTTTAAGCCAGAGCCAAACTTCCACCAAATGGAAGGTGTCAAACCATAGCAGGGATGGGAAAGGATGGCTTTAGCTTGGGCAGCCAAACCACTGGAATTTGGGGGTCAGCTGCAGCACATCAGGCCTGGGCACTTACTAACCTTGAAATAAAGCAACTGTTTATTTTATACAACGTATCGTTAAGGCCTTCTTCATAACTTCTGGGGTTATGGTAGGGTTTCACTGTAGTTAGAATGAATGCTACTTCCTCCCTGCTTCTAAACAGATGTTATTTCCTTGTTAGAAACTAGGCATCTTTAAATTGAAAGGTCTGATGAAACTTCTTGACTTTTCAGCTAAAACTTCCAAATTCCAAGTTGTTTTTCAACCTGTGTGCTTCAGATACCTTTATTGACCATATGACAGGATAAAGCTTACTTTTCATTCTATTCACTTTTCTAATTTCTTAACAAAAAAAAAAACAAGCAAAAAACTTTAAGGATAATTTTTATTTATTTGCAGAGTTGAGCATGTGTCAGCTCAGTGTGAATTAATAGTGCCAACCTTCATCTACATTCAACTTAATGTTGATTAGCCAAGCAGTGCCCATTTTCCTAGTGTTCATTAGGTTCAGAGTTCCCCAAAGGATATTAGACTTCAATTAACATTACAAAAAGCTCTGGTCATTCAATCTTCCCTTTATACCTATTAGGAATATGCTTCTTAAGACCAACATTTCCAAAGGCAAATCACCCTTCTCTTCTAACCTCATTCAATGGAAAGAGCAGGAGTCATCAATGTCCTGGTGGCCTGCTATTGTTTAGCAATATCTATTCAAAATATGTAAGGTCATACCTTAGGACTTCAATGATCTCTGTGATAGTCTTCACCACCACCCTACTGACATGATAGGAATCCAAAATTTATTCATCAAATCTCATTTTTAATATTTTATCTTAAAATTGATTCTTCAGACTCAAACTGAATACAAAATTTCCCAGTATATAATTACACACTTGGGGCAGACATTTATAAAATAATTTTTTTAAATGCTGTGTTGAAAGAGTCCTTAGAGAAAAATGAATCTTAAACACTACTGAAAAATCTGTTGTAGAAAGAACTTGAAAATTATACCCAATTAGTGGAAGAGGAAGGACTAGAAGTTAATGTTTGTTTATATTTCCTTATACCCTGTATCTTAAACCAACATTTCACAGCTCATTTTAACAGAGACTTTGGAGAGGTTCCTGAGTTTTCCGGTGGAAGTGAAAAAAATCTCTCTGGTGGGTTTCTCCATTGTCTGATTCTGGATTTAGATTAAACTGATTCCTTTTTATTTCTTTTTCTTGCCTGGGTGCTCTGGCTAGGACTTCCAACACTATGTTAAATAAGACTAGTAAAAGCATCCTTGTTTGGTTCCTGATCTTAGAGGGATAGCTTTCAGTTTTTCTCCATTGAGAACGATATTGGCTGTAGGTTTGTCATATATGCCCTTTATTATGTTGAGGTACTTTCCTTCTATTCCCATTTTATTCAGAGTTTTTAGCATAAATTGATGCTGTATCTTGTCAAATGCTTTCTCTGCATCTATTGAGATGAGCATATGGTTTTTATTCTTCATTTTGTTATTGTGGTGTATAACATTGATTGATTTGCAGATGATGAACCATTCCTGCATCCCTGGAATGAAACCCACTTGATCATGGTATATGATCTTTTTAATGTATTGTTGTATTTGATTTGCTACTATTTTGTTGAGGATTTTTGCATCGATGTTCACCAGTGATATTGGCCTGTAATTTTCTTTTCCGTGTCTTGTCCTTATCTGGGTTTGGTATCAGGGTAATGTTGGCTTCACAGAATGAGTTAGGAAGCTCCCCCTCCTCTTCAGTTTTCTGGAGGAGTTTGAGAAGGATAGATATTTAGTCTTCTTTGAATGTTTGGTAGAATTCACTCGGGAAGCCATCTGATCCTGGACTTTTATTTTGGGGGAGGTTTTTGATTACTGATTTGATCTCCTTACTGGTGATTGGCCTATTCAAATTCCCTATTTCTTCTTGGTTCAGTTTTGGAAGGTTATATGATTCTAAGAATTTATTCATTTCTTTTAGATTATACAATGTGTTGATGTATAGCTTTTCATAGTATTCTCTTATAATATATTGTATTTCCGAGGTGTCCTCTATAATTTCTCTTTCACTTCTAATTTTATTTATTTGAGCCTTCTCTCTTTTTTCGTGGTGAGGCTAGCTAAAAGTTTGTCAATTTTTTTCTTTTCAAAGAACCACCTCTTAGTTTCATTGATTTTTTCTATTGTATTTTAGTCCCTGTTTCATTTATTTATGCTCTGATTTTAATTATTTCCTTCCTTCTACTGATTTTTGGCTTTGTTTGTTCTTCTTTGTCCAGTTCCCTTAGGTGCACTGTTAGATTGTTTGAGATTTTTCTTGTTTGTTGAGGTAGGCCTGTGTTGCTATAAACTTCCCTCTTAGAACCACTTTTGCTGTATTCCATAAATTTTGGCATTTCATATTTTCATTTTCATTTGTCTCCAGATATTTTTTGATTTTTCCCTTGATTTCTTCATTGACGCAATTGTTATTCAGTAACATTGAATCAAAATTCAATTCTGTTTAATCTCCACATAGTTGTGTCTTTTTTGATTTTCTTCCTGTAGTTGATTTCTAGTTTTATACTACTGTGGTCGGAAAATATGCATGATATTATTTCAATCTGCTTAAATTTATGGAGACTTGTTTTGCACCCTAATATATGATCAATCCTTGAGAATGTTCCATGTGCATTTGAAAAGAATGTGTATTCTGTGGTATTTGGATGTTCTATATATATTTACTAAGTCCATCTAGTCTTTTTTTTTAATTTTTATTTTTTTGGATGTACATCATATTTCAAATTCTGTATACATTACATCATGTTCACCACCCGAACACTAATTATAGTGCATCCCCTTACATGTGACCCTAATCACCCCTTTTGCCCTCCCCCGTCCCCCCTTCCCCAATGGTAACCACCAGTCCAATCTCCAATGCTATGTGGGGTTTTTTTGTCGCTTTTATCTTCTACTTATGAGTCAGCTCATATGGTATGTGACTTTCTCCCTCTGACTTATTTCACTCAGCGTAATACCCTCAAGTTCCATCCATGTTGTCACAAATGGCTGGATTTCGTCATTTCTTATGGCTGAGTAGTAGTCCATCATGTATAAATACCACATCTTCTTTATCCATTTGTCCCTTGATAGGCACCTGGGTTGCTTCCAAGTCTTGGCTATTGTGTATAGTGCCACAATGAACATAGGGGTGCAAGTATCTTTATGCCTTTGTGTTTTCAAGTTCTTTGGATAAATACCCAGCAGTGGAATAGCTGGATCATATGGTAGATCTACCCTTAATTTTCTGAGGATACTCCATACTGCTTTCCATAGTGGCTGCACCAGTTTGCCCTGCAACCAGCAGTGAACAAGGGTTCTCTTCTCTCCACACCCTCTCCAACATTTGTTGTTTCCTGTCTTGTTAATTATAGCCATTCTGACCAGAGTGAGGTGATACCTCATTGTAGTTTTGATTTGCATTTCCCTGATAGCTAATGATGTTGAGCATCTTTTCATAAGCCTGTTGGCCATCTGTATATCTTCTTTGGAGAAATCTCTGTTCAGATCTTTTGCCCATTTTCTAATTGGATTGTTGGTTTTTTTGTCGTTGAGCTATATGAATTCTTTGCATATTTTGGATATTAACCCCGTATCTGATATGTGGTTTGCAAGTATCTTCTCCCAATTGTTAGGTTGTCTTTTCGTTTTGTTGATGGTTTCCTTTGCTGCGCAGAAACTTTTTAGTTTGATGTAGTCGCATTTGTTAATTTTTTCTTTAGTTTCCCTTGCCCGGTCAGACATGGGACTGGAAAATATGCTGCTCAGACCAATGTCATAGAGCGTACTGCCTATGTTTTCTTCTAGAAGTCTCATGGTTTCAGGTCTTACATTCAAGTCTTTAATCCATTTTGAGTTGATTTTTGTGCATGGTGTAAGGGAATGGTCTACTTTCATTCTTTTGCATGTGGCTGTCCAGTTTTCCCAACACCATTTATTGAAAAGACTCTCCTTTCTCCATTGTATGCTCTTGGCTCCCTTGTCAAATATTAGCTGTCCATAAACGTGTGGGTTTACTTCTGGGCTCTCAATTTTCTTCCATTGATCTGTGTGTCTGTTTTTGTGCCAGTACCATGCTGTTTTGGTTACTATGGCTTTGTAGTATAGTTTGAAATCAGGGAGTGTGATACCTCCAGCTTTGTTCCTTTTTCTCAGGATTGCTTTGGCTATTCGGGGTCTTTTGTTTTTCCATATATATTTTAGGATTCTTTGTTCTATTTCTGTAAAAAATGTTGTTGGAACTTTGATAGGGATTGCATTAAATCTATAGATTGCTTTAGGAAGTATGGACATTTTAACAATGTTAATTCTTCCAATGCAAGAGCACGGAATATCTTTCCATTTCTTTGTGTCTTCTTCGATTTCTTTCGAAAATGTCTTATAGTTTTCAGTGTACAGATCTTTCACCTCTTTCGTTAAGTTTATTCCTAGGTATTTTATTCTTTTTGTTGCAATTGTAAATGAGATTGTATTCTTAATTTCTCTTTCTACTACTTCGTTGTTAGTGTATAGAAATGCAACCGATTTTCCTACATTGATTTTGCATCCCGCAACTTGACCGTATTTCTTTATTATTTCTAAAAGTTCTCTAGTGGACTCTTTAGGGCTTTCTAGATATAAAATCATGTCGTCTCCAAAGAGTGACAGTTTCACTTCTTCTTTTCCAATGTGGATCCCTTTTATTTATTTTTCTTGCCTGGTTGCTCTGGCTAGGACTTCCAATACTATGTTAAATAAGAGTGGTGACAGTGGGCATCCTTGTCTGGTTCCTGTTCTTAGAGGCATAGCTTTCAGTTTTTCTCCATTGAGAATGATATTTGCTGTGGGTTTGTCATATATGGCCTTTATTATGCTGAGGTATTTTCCTTCTATTCCCATTTTATTTAGAATTTTTATCATAAATGGATGCTGTATCTTGTCAAATGCTTTCTCTGCATCTATTGAGATGATCATGTGATTTTTATTCTTCGTTTTGTTAATGTGGTGTATCACGTTGACAGATTTGCAGATGTTGAACCATCCCTGCATCCCCAGAATGAAACCCACTTGATCATGATGTATGATCTTTTTAATGCATTGTTGTATTCGATTTGCCAGTATTTTGTTGAGGATTTTTGCATCGATGTTCATCAGTGATATTGGCCTGTAATTTTCTTTTTTTGTGTTGTCCTTGTCTGCTTTTGGTATCAGGATAATGTTTGCTTCGTAGAAGGAGTTAGGAAGCCTCCCCGCCTCTTCAATCTTTTGGAAGAGTTTGCGAAGGATAGGTATTAGGTCTTCTTTGAATGTTTGGTAGAATTCACCAGGGAAGCCATCTGGTCCTGGACTTTTATTTTTTGGGAGGTTTTTCATTGCTGTTTCAATCTCCTTACTAGTGATCGGTCTATTCAAATTTTCTACATCTTCTTGGTCCAGTTTTAGAAGGTTGTATGTTTCTAAGAATTTATCCATTTCTTCTAGATTATCCAATTTGTTGGCGTATAGCTTTTCATAGTAGTCTCTTATCTTTTGTATTTCTGAGGTGTCTGTTGTAATCTCTCCCGTTTCATTTCTGATTTTATTTATTTGAGCCTTCTCTCTTTTTTTCTTGGTGAGTCTAGCTAAGGGTTTGTCAATTTTGTTTATCTTTTCGAAGAAACAGATCTTGGTTTCATTAATTTTTTCTATTGTTTTTTTCATCTCTATTTCATTTATTTCTGCTCTGATTTTTATTATTTCCTTCCTTCTGCTGATTTTGGGCTTTGTTTGTTGTTCTTTTTCCAGTACCTTTAGGTGCACTTTTAGATTGTCTATTTGAGATTTTTCTTGTTTGTTGAGGTAGGCCTGTATTGCTATAAACTTCCCTCTAGAACCACTTTTGCTGTATCCCACAGATTTTGGCATGTCGTGTTTTCATTTTCATTTGTCTCCAGGAATTTTTTTATTTCTTCTTTGATTTCTTCATTGACCCAATCATTGTTCAGTAGTATTTTGTTCAATCTCCACATTTTTGTGGCTTTTCTGGTTTTCTTTCTGTAGTTGATTTCCAGATTCATATCTTTGTGGTCAGAAAAGATACATGGTATTATTTCGATCTTCTTAAATTTATTGAGACTTGTTTTGTGGCCTAATGTGTGATCAATCCTGGAGAATGTTCCATGGGCATTTGAAAAGAATGTGTATTCTGTGGTTTTTGGATGGAATGTTCTGTATATATCTACTAAGTCCATCTGGTCTAATGTGTCCTTTAAGGCGAGTGTTTTCTTCTTGATCTTCTGTTTGGATGATCTATCCATTGGTGTAAGTAGAGTGTTAAAGTCCCCTGCTATTATTGTGTTACTGTCTATTTCTCCTCTTATGTCTGTTAATAATTGCTTTATATATTTAGGTGCTCCTATGTTGGGTGCATGGATATTTACAAGTGTTATATTTTCTTGTTGGATTGTTCCCTTTATCATTATGTAGTGCCCATCTTTGTCTCTTATTACAGTTTTTGTTTTAAAGTCTATTTTGTCTGATATAAGTATTGCTACCCTCACTTTCTTTTCTTCGCCATTTGCATGGAATATCTTTTTCCATCCTTTCACTTTCAGTTTGTGAGTGTCTGTAGGTCTGAAGTGTGTCTCTTGTATGCAGCATATACATGGATCTTGTTTTTTTATCCAGTTGGCCACCCTATGGCATTTGATTGAAGCATTTAGTCCATTGACATTTAAAGTAGCTATTGATAAATATGTATTTCTTGCCATTTTGTCACTTTTTCTTTTTTTTGGGTGTTTTAGTAGTTCTTCTGGGTTCCTTTCTTTTTCTCTTGCTCTCTTCCCTTGTGGTTTGATGGCTATCTTTAGTAATATGTTTGATTTCTTTTGTCTTACTTTTTTTCCTGCTTGTTATAGGTTTCTGATTTGTGGTTACCATAATGATCCTATTTAATATACTATGCATATACCAGTCTATATTGAGTAGATAGACTCTTTAGCTTGACCTCTTTCTAAAAGCTCTACTTTTTCACTCCCCTCCTCCCACATTATATGTTTTTCACATCATATATAGTCTTTTGTTTAGTGTGTGTATATCCATTACCCACTTATCACTGAAACAGGTAATTTTAGTACTTTTGTCTGTTAACCTTCATATTACCTTCACAGGTAGTTGATCTGCTGCCTTTACTATACTTTTACCTTACAAGTGACTTTATTGCCTGTTTTTTCTTGTTGTTTTGGGGTTTTTTTTGATATTTTTTCTTTTATCTCTATTTGTGGTCATTGCTTTCCCACTTAAATAACTCCCTTCAGCATTTCTTGTAGGACTGGTTTCTTGGTGATAAACTCCTTTAATTTTTGCTTGTCTGGGAATCTCTTTATCTCTCCTTCCATTCTGAATGACAGTCTTGATGGATAGAGTATTCTTGGTTATAGGTTTTTTTCCTTTTATCACTTCAAATATATCGTGCCAGTCTCTTCTCATCTGTAGGGTCTCAACTGAGAAGTCCGCTGACAGCCTGATGGGCTTCCCTTTATATGTCACTTGTGGCCTTTCTCTTGATGCTTTTAGGATTCTCTCTTTGTCTTTAATTTTAGACATTTTGATTATTATATGCCTTGGTGTGGGCCTCTTTGGGCTGCTCTTCTTTGGAGCTCTCTGTGCTTCCTGAACTTAGATGTCTGTTTCCTTCCTCAGGTGAGGAAAATATTCCTCTATTATTTCGACAAATAAATTTTCTGCCCCTTTGTCTCTCTCTTCTCCTTCTGGGACCCCTATAATCCAAATGTTAGCACGCTTGATATTGTCCCAGAGTTCCCTTACACTGTTCTCATTCTGTCTAATTCTTTTTTCTCTTTTCTGTTCTGCTCGGGTGATTTCTTATAATCTTTCGTCTAGCTCGCTGATCCATTCTTTTGCATCCTCTACTCTGCTATTGAGTCCCTCTAGTGAATTTCTCATTTCAAGTACTGTATTCTTCATTTCTGATTGGTTCTTTTTTATATCTTCCAACTCTTTGCTGATGTGCTCACTGTGTTCATCCATTCTTCTCTGCATATCTGTGAGCATCCTCATTATATTTTGTTTGAATTCTTTGTCAAGGAGGTCACTAGTTTCTGTTTCACTTAGTTCTTTTTCTGGGGTTTTGTAGTGTTCCCTTGCTTGGAAAGTATTCCTTTGCCTCCTCATTATGCCTCTTTCTCTGTGCTATTTTCTTTGTACTAGGTGAGTCAGCTATGTCTCCTGATCTTGGAGAAGTGGCCTTATGTATGAGATGCCTTATGAGGCCCAGCAGTGTGCTTCCCTCTCGTCACCAGACCATAAGAACCAGGAGTGACCCCTTTGTGAGCTACTTATGTTCTTCTGCTGTGGCAGGGTTGCTCCCACTGCAGGTACCCAGGGAGTCTGATCTTTCCCTCCCTGGCCAGCTTTTTGTAAATCCGGTTTGGAGGGGCCTCAGCATTGTTGGCTACAAAGTCTATTAGCACACTCTTATTGCAATTGTCCTCTTAATTGGGTTGGTACCCAGTGTAGCTGGTTGCTAGGCTCAGGGTCTTACAGTTGTGATAGGCCTGAGGCCAACAAGGCTGATGTCAGTTCTCTTAGGAGTGCAGCTGAGTGGGGCTAGCCCTTGGCATGGAGGCACTCAGTTCTTTCAGGCTTTGGAAGGTGGGGCTGATCCTTTTTATGGCTATTTGTGAAGCACAAGTCTTCTGCCACTGATAAGCCTCACCCCCCTCTGGACCACATACATTGTCAACACAGTCCTGGTCCATGCACACTTCTCAACCCCCTGGAGCGTACCCCACCGCCACACTGCAGAGGCCCCCACCTCTGCCCCAATGCCTCCCACAGTTCACCTGGTCCTCACACAAGCCCTGCCCCACAGAGGAAGACACCCTTGCCTGCCTGTAGAGGATCAAGGCACTCAGTCAATGCAGGCTGAAAAGTAGCCTGAGGGCTTGCTGTTAGGTGTGGCCAGTTCCTAGGGTGGGTTGCCTGCCCTTGCTGAACTGGATTAAATCTGTGCTCTAGTGGGTGTGGCAGACCCCTGGGCTAACAGTCCAAGGGACACACCTCAATGGTCCCCACCAGTGTCATATCAGCATGCCTGGACCAGCTTAGAACAACAGCCCCCACCAATGTCTCAGTCTCTGGAGAGGATGCTCCTCTCACCAAGATTCCCCCAGAGCCCACCAGGTGAGTTTCGTTTCACCAAAGGACTGTCAGCCTTCTCTCTGGTGATTTTAGATTGCTGCAATGAGTGAGTTTCTGTGTGGGCCCTTTAAGACCCAGATCTTTTTGGCTTTTGGCTGATAGCTTTTCTGGGGGTGTCCTCGCTGCAGTTAATAGCCAGCAAAGCCAGACAGTAAGACCCCCCTCTCAGTGGGTCTGAGTCCAAAGGTTGGTTATAGCAGTATTGACCCTGCTCCAGACCTCACTCCTCCAGGGAGGGCTCGTACCTTACATTGGCTCCCGCCTGGCCAGCTGAGAAGCTCCCCTGCTCCCAAAGGTGGCTTTTCTCCTCTCCTGCCAGAGTTACTGCCTCTTCTGCTTTCGTTAGGACTGTCCCTTGTCATGGGGGTTCTTTTTATCCAGTTTTCAGTTTTCAATCCAGGGTGATTCTTCCCAAAATTGTTGTAACCTGGTTGTGTCCGTGGGAGGAGACAAGTCCAATGTCTGCTCACAGCGCCATCTTGATGAGAACTTAAAATCATCTTTAGTCCATCTGGTCTTATGTGTCATTTAAGGCCAATATTTCTTTGTTGATCTTCTGTTTGGATGATCTATCCATCAGTGTAAGTGCAGTGTTGAAGTCTCCTACTATTACTTTGTTGCTGTCTATTTCTCCCTTTATGTCTGTTAATAATTACTTTATATATTTATGTGTTTCTATGTTGGGCACATAGATATTTACAAGTGTTATATCCTTTCATTGGATTGTCCCCTTTATCTTTATGCAGTGCCCTTATTTGTCTCTTGTTACAGTTTTTGTTTTAAAGCCAATTTTATCTGATATAAGTATTGCAACCCCAGCTTTATTTTCATTGCCATTTGCATGGAGCATCTTTTTCTATCCCTTCACTTTCAGTTTCTGAGTGTATTTAGGTTTGAAGTGTGTCTCTTGTATGCACCATATATATGGCCCTCATTTTTTTATCTGGTCAGCCACCCTATGTCTTTTGATTGAAGTATTTAGTCCATTGATATTTATAGTAGCTATTGATAAGTATGTACTTATTACCATTTTGTTACTTTTTTCTGGGTGTTTTATTAGTTCTCTGTTCCTTTCTTCTTCTCTTACTCTCTCCCTTTGTGGACTGATTGCTTTCTTTAGTGTTAGATTTGCTTTCCTTTCTCTTAAATTTTGTGCATTTATCATAGGTTTCTGCTTTGTGATTATCATGAGGTTCATATATAATAACCTACATATATAGCAATCTATATTAAGTTGATGGTCTCTTTAGTTTTACCTCTTTCCAAAAGCTCTACTCTTTTACCTCTGTCCTCCCACATTTTATGTTTTTGATATCATATCTAAACTCTTTTTTTATGTGTTTGTATCCTACCCTCTTATTATAGAAATAAGTAAGTTTAGTACTTTTGTATTTTGACCTTCATATTAGCTTCGTAGGTGGTTGATCTGCTATCTTTATTTTTGCCTTTACCAGTGATCTTTATAGCATCTTTATATATATATAATTTTCTTATTCCTACTGTTGTCTTCTCTTTCCCACTTAAATAAGTCTCTTCAGCATTTGTTGTAAGGCTACTTTCTTGTTGATAAGCTCCTTTAATTTTTTCTTTTGGGGAAAGGCTTTATCTCTCCTTCCTTTCTGAATGATAACCTTGCTGGGTAGAGTATACTTGGCTGTATGTTTTTTCCTTTCAGCACATCAAATATATCATACCACTCCCTTCTAGCCTGTAAGGTTTCTGCTGAGAAGTCAGCTGATAGCCTTATGGGGTTTCCTTTGCATGTAACTTGTTGTCTTTCTCTTCAGGCATTTAGGATTCTCTCTTTATCTTTAACTCTTGATGTTTTAATTATAATGTTTCTTGGTATGGGCTTCTTTGGGTTTATCTTGTTTGGTGCTCTCTGTGCTTTGTGTACCTGGATGTCTGTTTCCTTCCTCAGGTTAGGAAAGTTTTCAGCTATTGTTTCCTCAAATAGCTTATCTGCCCCTTTGCCTCTCTCTTCTCCTTCTGGGACACCATAATATGAAAGTTACCACACTTGATGTTGTCCCAGATGTCCCTTAGACTGTTCTCGTTCTTTCTAATTCTTTTTTCTTTTATCTATTCAGCCTGCGCTGTTTCCTTTAGTCTTTTGTCCAGCTCCATGATCCATTCTTCTGTATCATCTATTCTACTATTGAGTCCCTCTTTCATTTCCAGTATTGTGTTCTTCATTTCTGATTGGTTATTCTTTATATTTTCCAATTCTTTGTTGATGTTCTCACTGACTTCATACATCCTTTTCCGAAGATCAGTGAGCATCCTTAAAACTTTTTGTTTGAACTCTTTGTCAGGTAGATTTCTTATTTCTGTTTCATTTAGATCTTTTGCTGGGGTTTTGTCCTGTTCCCTTACTTGGAACTTATTCCTTTGCCTCTTCACTTTGTCTCTTTCTCTGTGTTTATATCTATGTATTACATTGGTAGGTATATCTCCTGATCTTGGAGAAGTGGCCTTATGTAGGAGATGCCTTATGAGACCCAGAAGTGTGCTTCCCTCTTGTCACCAGTACCAAATGTTCCAGGAGTGACCCTTATGTGGGCTCTGTGTGTCCTTCTGTTGTGGCAAGGTTGCTCTTGCTTCAGGATCCCAGGGAGGCTAGGCTGTCCCTCTGGATGTCTGGCTTTAATGCTCAGCTGCATGTGGCTGCTATGGACCCTTTACTCACGTTATCAGGCATGGAGATCCCCAGCACAGTTTGCTGCAAAGTCTAGCAGCCATTCCTGTTGCAGTTTTTCCATTAAATGAGTAGGCCCCCAGTGTGGCTGGTTGCTAGGCTCAGCAGCTTAAAATTTCTTTGGCCTCTAGCCTACAAGGCTCTTGTCAGCTCTCTCAGGATTGCAGCTGTGTAGGGCTTGCCCCAGCCAAGGGAGCACCCAATTGTTTCAGGCTTTGTGAGGTGGAGCTGATCCCCTATGTGACTACTGTTTGAGAAGCACAAGTCTTCTGCAGGTGACAAGCCCCACTGCCTACAGAGCCACATACACTGTCAGCATAGTCCTGCATGCACCCTGTCCCCTGAAGCAGACCCAGTTGCCCCACTGAAGAGGCCCCACACACTCCACCAATGCCCCACACCCCACACCTGCTAATCACACATGCCCTACCCTGCAGAGTCAGACTCATTCATCTGCAGCAGAGGATCCAGGCTTCAAGCCTATGCAGGCCCACAAGTTGCCTGAAGTCTTGCTATCAGGTGAGTCCAGCCCCTAGGGTGGGCTGCCTGCCCTGGCAGAACTGCATTAGATCTGTGCTCTAGTGGATAGGGAAGACCCTTGGCTAACAGATGAGGGGAAGAACTCTAGTAGCATCTGCCAGTGTTCGTGTCACAATATTAGCTGTCACCAATGTCTCAGTCCTTGGAGAGTTCTCACCTCTCATGGAGATGAACCCAGAGCCTATCAAGTGAATCTCTTTTCACCAAAGGACTGTGCACATTTCTTTCTGGTGATTTTAGGTTGCTTTCAGAAATGGGTGAATTTTTTTGTGGGCCCTTTAAGGGCCAGATTTTTTTTCCCTTACGTCTAATAGCTTTTCTGGGGGGTATGCCTTGTAGTAGTTAATAGCCAGTGAAGCCAGATATTATGACACTCACCTTGGTTGCACTGAATCCAAAGGACAATTATAGTGGTAATTCTCCCCCACTCAGGTACCCTACTCTTCCAGGTAAGGCTGCATACCTTAGGATTGCTCCCAACCAGCCATGAAGAACCAAAGCTTTCAAAGGTAGTGTTTTTTTCTCTCCAGAAAGGAATTTCTTCTTCTTTCACCTCAGTCAGGACTGTCCCTTGTTGCAGGGGTTCTTTTTTATCCAGTTTTCAGTTCTATCTCAGAGGTGATTGTTCCAAGATTAGTTGTAAATTTGTTGTGTCCATGGGAGGAGGTGAATTCAGAGTCCACCTATGCAGCCATCTTGACACCTCTCTCAGGCCCTTTTTTTTCAAAGTGTACAGTTTAACCCTAGACCAATTTACCTCATGGGAGAAGCTTTCATTATCTTTTTATTATCACCCGATGTTAGCCTCTAGTTTTTAATTTCATACAGTATGGGTTCAGGCAACCCTATTGACCTCCTTTTTATAAGTTTAATTGCCATTGTCTAAAGGGCAGGTTTATACACTGTCTTATAATCAAGCAGAGGGAACATTGCCCAGTGAGAAATAATGTCTATCCCCACAATACAATCTATAATACAATCAGGCAAAAAGAGATGCAATCACTTAATTCCATCAACTCTTCTACCTCTAATCATAGCTTTCATTAGGACTTTATCAAAAGGTCTTGGTCTTATAATTTTGTATAGGGGAAGCATTTCCAGCCAGACACAATGTCCATTTTCAAAACACATTCATGCAAAGCTGATATAACCTCTTTATATAAAACTAGCTCAAACATTACAACCTTATCAATACTTATACTTTTACATTTTCTCAATTTAATTATCACCTGAGTCAGGGTCTTAAGGCTAGTCATTATTATTTTTCTTTTACTTTCCTTTTTTAATTTGGCCCTTTCATAGGTACCAATGAAACATTTATGATGAGAACTCAAAAAAACTTTTTCCTCAATTTAGAAAGTTTTCCCAATTTAAACAATCCATCATCTAGCCACATTGATGAGTAGGATTTTAATGGTGACTCATACCAATAAGCTTAACCATGGATGCAAGAGCCATCCCCAAAAGAGAGTGCAAAAGCAGCCCTCACAAGATCCAGAAGGTTCATTCCCCAAATAGTCTGAGAAAGCAAAGGGCTTCATTGCACAGGCAGAGTGAACAAGCAATGAAGGATGAAACAACAAAGGCCACTTATGAAAGCAACTGGGACCCCTTATGACAAACTGCCCTGAGAGGTGACGCAACCAGACAAAGAGAGTGTGTACCAGAACCTCAGTCTACTTGACTGGCCACCAAGATATGTACTGGCACATGTATCTTCTAGATGGCAGAGACTGAAATGTCACAAAGCCAGCCCTCAGACATAGAACAAGACAAAAGAAAAAAACCTCATAACCCATAGACTGCAAGACCAGCCCAGACAACAGGCTTATAGAGATGCTTGCATCTTGCCCCATGTTTTTTTCTTTTCATGGCAAATGATGAAAAAGACAGAGACAAGGAAATATAGTGAGTATCTCTGGGAGGAAAAGGATCCATAAACCCATGACTATTTAACCAAATTTCCCAGAGTCACTGAGTCCAAGAAGCTAGCTTCACCAATATTTTCTCCTGCCAATCTAAGTTTAGAAAAGAGAAAGAAACTCACCACTTTCACTTCCACTGGACCCTGCAGGCAGAGACCCAGGAAACCAACGTAGTAAGAACTCTTACTTCCTACCAAGGGGTCCAGGATCTCTTGGCTGCAGTAGTCTAGAAGCGAGCAGCATCCAGTCAGTAAAATTTTATCCTCTCCAAGTCGCCACCGTTAGGGGAGGAAGATAATTCTGAAACCAGCAAACAGCCATTAATGATTAAGTAGCTAGGAGCAGAAGGGATTTTTTCCTTTTTGAAATTACTGATTATAGCTCTTAGCTCTTTGCCCACTCATTAACTGTGCCATTTAGGCAATATGCTATCTGACTACCACTAGATTCCTAAAGATGACATCTCCCTGGAGCCTGGATCATCATGGTAATGAGTGTTTGAGCTACTTTTCAGGAATTAGAACCCCTTGTTGACTTCAGGCTGGTTGAGACCACAAACCCATCAACTGGGCCCATGCAGATATCTGTTAAGTGACATTTTGATATCAAGAGGCTAAAAACTCCACCCTCAGATCATGCTAATACCACCATTTTGTGATCATGCATCCTCTGAAGAGCCATGAAGTCTGACTGCACTTGCACAGGCCATCAATTACCTCGCCTCCAATTATCAATCTCCACATTTGAGACCACCTTGCCTACCTAATCCATAAATATCCCTGAGTCCCTATTTTCAGGGAAGTGGATTTGAGACTCATTCTCTCACTTCCTCACCTGGCTGCCTTGTGATTAAACCCTCTCTATGCTGCAACCTTGTCATCTTGGTGTTTGGCTTTCTGGATGATGGGCAAAAATTAACCTAGTTTAGTAACAATTTTGTGAGCCACTCAGGAGGTAAGTCCAGAACAACCTTTTTTGCCTGAGATTTGTCAGCCCCTTGCCAGTGTGGAAAGCCTGTGGACGAGTCCAGCAGCTGCTGGGTGCATTTCTCCTTGGACTGTTCCAGGATTTTTTTCCTGGCTTGGCACTGCTAACTCCTTGGTGCATATTTTTGCTTTGCAGTAGAGAAATGGTTTCTGGCTTTGGAAGATGTCTTTTTGATGAGTAAACTTCAGTACAAGTGGCCAGATTCTTACTTCTTCTTCCTTTTGGTCTGACTTCTGTAAGGGAAGACTTGACTTGGCAGGGGACACCCTCTATGACTTCTGAAAATGGAAGATTTAGTTTGCCCTTCATTGTGAGGATCTTGGTTTTGGGGATGCCCAATATTAAGGAAGAATTAGGAGATCCACTCACAGAAGTTATCTTGGCTTGATGTGGTTTTAAGATCTGGTTATAGCTGCAGCATAGTTATACTTTGACCAGCCATGCCTAAATTCTGAAACAATAGGAAATGCAAATTGGATTCCCACCTGTAACCCCCTAGGCTGCAGTTTCCTGAGCTGGGCAACTTTTAGCTATGAGCCCATGAAACAGGAAAAGGTGATATTCTTTTATAATGACATATTACTGATGACTAGTCTTAAGAACTTAATCAAATTTGGAGTCGCAGATCCCTCTTACAGATACTAATGAAAGCTCCACACCCCACCCCCACCCCTGAGAGCTCTCCTCTGGCTGGTTTCAGAGATTCCACATTCCACCCCTGGGAATTCTCTTCTGGCTGGTTTTGGAAAGTCCACTCTCCACCTCTGGGAGCTCTTCTCTGGTTTTTGGGCACCTGGAGTGATTCCAGGTTGGCCCCTGGGGCAGTCACTTAACTGACAATATGGAACCCTGTTTTGTCTCCTGTCAAGAACCTGTTGAGTATTTTAGGCACCTACTGAGTCAGCTATGGGGACAGGAGACCCATAATTTATTCTGTAAACTGTCCTGACCAGGAACTGTTGTTTGTGTGACCCTTATCTTGATAATCCTTGGGAAGAGGCTGTAAGGGTGAGCCTGATCTCCTCTTCCCCTTCTTTGTCTGTCTTGTTTGTCACCTCCTCTGTTGTCATCAAGTTGAAGTTAAGTTCAGGCTGGACCTGAGCAGAACTTGGACCTTCTCTAAAATTGAAAACTTGAAAAACTTTCTGCCAGGGACTTAACTCTCAACCCTGGTGATGGGAGTCCTGACCCCCAGCCCACTCCAGGCTTTTGCCTCTTGCCTCCCTGGCTCACCTTGTGCTGACTCAGAGACTAAGTGCCTGGGCTGAGTGGAGCTTGACCAAATCATATAACTACATTGATGCCCACAGTCAGGCTCTGTACCCTTTCTCTGGCCCACTGATGGTCAGACACCAGCTTTACTGCCATGGGGAACACCACAACCACCCCCAGAGGCTCAACCCTTGGGTGCATTTTCACTAATTAGAAACATTTTCAATTGGGTGGGTTATGCCACAGAAACTCCACCTTGGAGAAAACTTGAGTGATATCTCTGTGCCTTTGTGATGTAGTTGGACAGGTAGATCAACCTATAATGTCATTTAAGTTACAACCCAATTTCTGAAAAATCAAGAGCAGCTGTCCTTAAAAAAATTCCTTGCAAGGCTGGAAATGCAGCTCTAGGGGAAGTTCAGGTCCCACCAATTTCCCTTATCTCAAAGAGCTTGCAAACCCTCTAGGGAATATCTAGCCCATCATTAGTTCCTAGGACTAAAGCAAAAAAAAGGGGGGAGGGGAAGGAAATGAAAATGGCCATAAGAGCACTCTCACCAAAAATCTAGCATCTTGAGCGTCTTCTCCACAAATATTAGTAAAAAGGCTTAAAACAAAATTTGGATTCATAACTGGTGTATTATTGTACCTGATTCATTTCAGTAACTTTAAAACAATAGGTATGGAGACTCTGTGGATGTGTGTCCATATGTATGTTATATATGTGTGATATTTTACCTCCAGATGGTACAATTTCTAAAGAGATCTATTCAATTGGCTAAAACCAGGCACTTACATAAACTCTAAATGTAATAGAAACTAACCCAAATGGCATTCAAGTTAACATGATAAAATTATCTTTGGCAATTGAAAGCTTATTTAAGTTTGTTGGTTTGATTAAAATGGACATGTCCTCAAAGTTATCGGATATCATGTTACTGGATATCATGCAGACGTGTAGACTTTTTTCTACATTTATTGGTCAAATAAGCTGATGTTATCTGTATTACCAAACCAGAAACAAAAATAACAACATAAAATGATGGCTAATTTTGCTAAATGTCCCATGATGTTTTGTACGCAATCTGAACAATTATTAGGAGTGAGTAAACTAAACAGATGTGAAAAAGATAAAAGTATTGGGTGAACTTTTTAAAATAATTATGTGTTATGGCATGTATATTTAAGATAACTTCCAAAATCTCTCTGGTACCTTGAAACTTTGAAATTTTACTAGGTAAAATTGAGTGATAAAAAACTCATTGAATATTTAGGTCATGTTTCAAATAAGATAAAAACTGAAACATTATTGTTAGACATGTCTAAGTGTATCTACTCTTGGCTTCTTATTACAAAGAAACTAAAAGATATTTGGGCCTATCAGTAAACATGTCTCGTGTTTTATTAAAAATTGTACTATGAAGTAGCATGTTTCTAAAAATTAAGAAAAGTGTTTATAAACTTGCCAAGCCACAGAATGCTAATGTAAAAGACAGTTCATAATTGCTTCCTTTTTAGGTTTCATTAAGGTCTGTAAGTGTTAATAATTCTAATTGATATATGTAATTAAAGCTACCAAAAATTAATGAGGAAATGTTTTTGTATTCAAGGAAAGCAAAATGTATGTTTTCAGTAAGGAAGGTATAAAGAATGGAAATATTATGTTTGTTTGGTTAAGAAAAATAAATTTGTCCTAAAATAATAGAAGGGAAGGAAGAAAACACTCTACAAATTCTGATTGTAAAAAGAAAGTCAAGAAAGGTTGTGGAAGAGGAATCCTAAAAAGAGTTTTACGCATGATCAAGTTGGTTAACATTGAAGTTAATCTAATGAAGTAGATGAGTTTTAGTGTTAAAAATAAGCTGGTGCAAGAATTAAAATTTGATTCTCTCTCTCTTAAAAGGATAATTTTCCTGGACTTTTAGTCTGCTCTTGATAAAGAGGTTATAGAAGGGTTTTTATTTATTTTTGAGAAAGTCTACCTAAAAAGACAGAAAATCTATGTTTTCTTAAAATAATTTCCTATGTACAAAAAGACTGAGGTCTCTATTAAGATTTCTTTGACTATTTTACTCTCTGTTTGCCCTTGACTGTTTCTGTTGTCACTTTGATTGAATGGATAACTGAGCATTGTTTTGCAGTGAGCGTTGTTTCCTATTTGACCAAGTGTTTTGATTCTTTTGATATTTTTGACAAGCTTCCCCCAAAATTCAAATCCTAAATAGAGTCTTTCTTTTGACTTGAAGGAAAAATTTTTCTTTAAAGATTTTCAGAGGACCCCTAGGACTAATAAAATAAATTCACTCTTTCTCTTTCTATAAAGAGAAAGACACTAAACTAATTAAGCTCATTTGGTATGTTAAATTACATGGGAAGCAGTGTCAAATAACTGATGATATACCTTCTTAGGTGGTATTCTGTGGGTAAATGTTATTGATATAAATGTCTTAAAAGTTATATAACATTCCTAAAATTCTGATCTGTCCTGGTTGTCAGCCATAATTCTAGTTATTATCTTAAAGTGTTGTGTGTCACAGAAATAGCCAAGTTTCTTTGTCAATTGCAGATGGTTGCTGTTTTACACTGATGCTTTTGTGAATAGGTTTCATCTTCAGATAAATTCATGGAAAGTATTTTGATGCTTACTCTAGAATACAGCCTTCTGATAAATTTTCCAATTATAAAACTGAACTGAGTAAGAAATTACAGAACTCTAGCAGAGAAACTGATGACCTCATAAAACTAACAGAAGATTAAGATCAAGAATTGATAACACAGGACTGAATGAACTGATGAGGATGATTGTAATTTATATGACTTTTCATTTGAGATATTGATGGTTTTCTGTTGTTTTGTTTTTTCAGATTTAAGGAAATCTTTTTCTCATTTCTTTCCAGCTAACTATAGTGTATCAATTTGGTAAATTATACCTTTGTAAGCAGAATTGAAGCATTTATTTATTTTTTTCCTACCCGATCTCTCCAGGATTTTGAAACTCTCAATGAATGAGTATCGTTTTCATGGCAGTATAGTTATTTGCGTAAGTTCAATAAGAAGCTGTTCTCCTTATAACTGGACAAAATTGGAAACATCAGTTATAATACTAGGGCTTTGACTGGAGTGACATATTTGAGAGCAACATACAGACTCAGATATGTCAAGACAGCTTTTGAAGAATAAAGGTTGACTTTCTGGAATAAAGTCACTTGGAAATATTGGCCTCATAACTAGTGTACAGGGTTCCCAGCAACCATACTGGGTAAGTAAAGAAGGTCACTTATCTGGCAGGTGTAAGGAACCTCAAGAAAAGAGAGGGATTCACCCAAATCTAAGCTATTTCAGGTGAAGTCTCATGACAAATCCTTGCCTTAGCTCCTGGCCTCAAGAGGCCTTTAGAGTTCAATCTGAGGTTCCTTATAAAAAGTTCCAGCAAAACAGATTTAAAAGAGCCTATATGATCAGTGGCTCTTCTTGCTGTATTTATGTAAATAATTGGGCCAAGTTTATTGAAACTAAACATTTTGCAAACCGAAATAAGTTAGTCTTAATTTGGCTATCTCTTATAAAAAATGAGGGTAGTTTCAGAGAGAAAAAATATGGTTCAATAGAAAGCAGAGTACACAGTCACTGATTTTAGATTCTAGTTCTGCTAACGCTCTTTGAGGTTTTTGTTTTATATCTGTTATCCGGACTGGATCCTGAATTCTAGTATCCTGCAATATCTGGCTACAAATCTCCAAACTAATATTTTCAATTTTTTCCATCATTTTCATTTGTAATCATTGAGAACTGAACCTACCTTTTTTCCTGAAGCCTTGGAAACTGAAGCTAGACAACGTGATATAAATTTGAGAGAGATTCACGTCTGTTGCTGTGTAAGCCACTCAGAAAGATACCTGAATGCCCAATGACATCACCAGAGACATTTCAAATTGCAAAAGATGCTTTGACCCTGACCTCTAGAAATCTTCTTGATCAGCTGCCCCCTGGGCTCAGAAATTGGTTTATAATTTGCTCCAACAATTAACTTTGTTTTTGTTTCTCTAGAAATGCTTCTTATTGAATACCTGGTTAATTGCTTATATGATATAGGTGGAATTTTGGGAGCCCACCTGCATCAATGCCTTACTAAGAGACTGGTTCAATGGGATAAATGACCTATGCCCCCTTATCAGCAGATATCCCCAGAGGTACCAGGTCCAGACTGGTTTTCAGGACTGTTTTCTTTGATTCCCCCAGGGACTAGGTCTATTTTTCAGGGACTGTTAAAATTTGGGTTGTCTATACTTCTTATCCTTCCTGTCAGATACTTGACTGTAAAATGTACCTTTAGATGTTGTTCCAAAACTGTTGAGCAAGATACAAAAATTCTAATAATGCAAAATGTCAACCTGAAGCGAGGAACAAGTAAACATTTCCAGATGAGTGCTAAACAGTTTTATTCCTCTAAACTTGATCTACAACCCAGTTCTTCAGGAAGTAGCTAGATTGGGCATTGCCCTACATTACTCAAGACTGAGGAATGACCAAAGAGTAGGATGGATTAAAACCAAGAAATGGTTAGCCATTGATCGTTAAGTAGATAAGAACTAAAGTTTCTTTTTTCTTTCTGCAATTACTGATTATAACTTTTAGCTGTTTACCCACTCACTGTTAACTGTGCCATTTAGGCAATATGCTATTTGACTCTCACTAGATCCCTACAGATAACATCTCCCTGGAGCCTGGATCATCATGGTAATGAGTGTTTGAGCTACTTTTCAGGAACTAGAACCCCTTGTCCACTTCAGGCCAGTTGAGATCAGCAACCCATCAACTGGGCCCATGTGGATGTCTGACAAGTGATCTTTTGATGTCAAGAGGCTAAAAACTCCACCCTCAGATCATGTTAATGCCATCATTTTGTGATCATGCATCCTATGAAGAGCCATGAAGTCTGACTACATTTGCACAGACCATCAATTACCTCACCTCTCCTCACCACCAATCACCTTTATCCACATTTCAAAACACTTGCCCACCTACCCCATAAATATCCCTGAGTTCCTATTTTTCAGGGAAGTGGGTTTGAGACTCATTTTCTCACTTCCTCATTTGGCTGCCTTGTGATTAAACCCTCACTATGCTGCAATCATGTTGTCTCAGCGTTTGGCTTTCTAGGTGATGGGCAAAAATGAACCCAGTTTGGTAGCATTTCCTCTACCCACTCTAGGCCCTTCAGGCTGGGCTATGAACTAAATAGACATGAGACAGAATAACAGAAGAAACTCAAACAAAGCTTTATAACTCATATAGATGGGAGACCCAGGAAAGCTAAGTAACTCACCAGAATGGTCAAGTTGCCAGCTTAAATATCATCTTCAGCTAAAGACAAAGGAGGGTGTAGGGAGTAGTGCTTTGGAATTTCAAAAGGAAGGAAGGCAATTCACGTGGAAATGGAAAAGCAAATATGTGGTAAATAAGAATGGGCTTAGCAAGGACCCTCACAGTCTACTGATACCCAGAGTTATCTATGGAGATGGCCTGTCTTGGGGACAGTCCTTTGATCTTAAATTCTTTTAGGCAGTCAGGGGGAAGGTCCAAGTTTCTTTTAGATTCTTTTGTTCTTAAAAATAATCAAGCCAAAGAGACACATTTTGAAGTGGCCAATTCTGATCCCTCATGATATTATGGAAACACACAGAAGGATCATTTCAACCAGCTTAAAAGGATAAGGAAATTCAGTCAAAATAACACTTACATATAAGGGATGAGGAAGATGGGGAAGGAGCCAACAGAAGACATAGGGGAAAACGAAGGACTCTGAAGTCATGGAAGCAAAAGCATGCTAATTAATTTGCAGCAGCAAAGTGAAGAAACAGAAACAAAAAGTTAGAAATTGGAGGATAAAATCATCAATGCAGATTCAAATGAAAAGCAATTTTAAAGAGAGAATTTAACAAATTCACCTCAGAGGTCATGAAGAAGCTGATTTTTTTAAAACCACTGTATTACCCTGCGCAGAGCACTATGCAAGATATATAGTAGTCACTGAGTAGACACTTGTTAATTAGGAGCAAATGAAGATGGAGGGCAAAAGGATCAAGCCAAATAAAAATAGAAGCAGACACAGTACCCTAAAGAGGGTATCTGGAAAGGGAGGCAAAATCTTTCATAGTCTCCTCATGGTCAGGTTTCCAAGACAAAGGTATTTAAGTCTTAAGTTTCAGCACCATTTCTGGCCATTTCTGGCAGTTGCTTGACTAAAACTGACTTATCTGTATGATGTTCCAGCAACAACTTTAAATATGAAAGAAATTAGTCAATAACCACAAATTTAATCCACATAATGTCAAACAATCAAGTCCTTCACTGAACTGAGGGATTGTTCTGGCACCCACAATCCATCCCATCTATAACCACCCAAAGAACTGATTTTGAATCAAAGATACTTTAGGTTGACTGTGAAATTGTGAACTACATTTAGCATTCTAAGATTCCAGAAAGTAATGTGCTGAGAATGTAGTTTCCACATCTCTGACAAGGGACCTGACCAGCATTGGCAGCCATGGGAAGTAGGCAGTTTGCCCAGAGTGCCCGAGGCTTCGCCTTTTGTGCCCATTTACTGTTCCTTGGCTTCTCTCTCCTCTCTCCCCATCAAAACTCTTCTTTACCCCAGAGAGGATCTCATGTCAGTCAATTATATTTTAATTTGAGTTTAGATAAGTGTATTCTCTAGCCCAGGGTTATTTTGCATTTTAAGTCTTAGCATAAATGCTTCTTCTTCTCTGAAAAGAATTTCAGGTATTAACAAGCAAGAAGACTTTGTACAGTGAGAGAAGATCCTTCCCAGTGTCTCTGAAGGAGCTACCTTACAGATTCCAAATCTAGCTGAACATAGGAGTCTACTAGTTAAAAGAGTCTCAAAGGAGAGTAGAATCATTATTCTTTGACCATGGTGACATCTGTTGTTAGCCTGCCCTGAATCCATTTTCCCTTTCTTGGTAATAGCACCTAATTTTTCTTTCAGAGATTATTAGTCCCTTACTCTATCTCTGTGGTTTGTCTAGGGTTGACTCCAACTATGGCTCCCAAAATGAGCATAGGATTTAAATTTAATTAATTTGAGCATCCAAATCCCCTGGACTCAGTAATTAGCTCATCGTAAGGCAAACCAGAGGCTCTGAAGTCAGGAAAGCAAGGGTACATTAACATCATTCTGGACAGGGCAAGCCAGAGCCATGGAAACCCATCTCGGGACTTTGCTTGAACCTATTGGGGGAAGAAAGGTCTTTCTTTTCATGAGTTACTGAGGGAACACAAGTAAGATGGAACTATTTGCTGTGAAGAGGAGGAACATGCCTCAAGAAGCCTGAAAGGAAAGTGGAGTCAAGAATGAGGAGAAAATATTTCCAAATCTTTATGGGTCTCATTTGAGCCACTGTTCTTTTCAGTTATGTGCATCAACACTTTTTACTCAGTTTTAGATATATCATTTAAAACTAAATAAAGATTCAAAATATTCTGGCAATTTCTATTTGATTGACTTTATTGATTAAGTCCATGCTAAATTTTTAATGATATTCCAACTGCGGTGAGGGCTCTCAGGACTTCAGACTGCTATACTGACCCCCTTGCTATCCTAGAATTTCTGCCTCTTACTCCTAAAACCTGACCTATTTTTTACTTTTATTTAACAGACATTTACATAGTCATTACTACTATCCGAACTACTTTACAAATACATTTAATCAGTTTAACAATCCCATGAGGTAGTTAACTATTTTCATCCTCATTTTGTGGATGAAGACACTTGGCCAAGCTCACACAGCTCATATGGAGTGGGGAGCCAGGATTCCACCACTGAAAGGGCCTCATCCCTATTACAGCATTTACTTCAGTGATTCTCAACCCTGGCTTGACATGAGCACATGGGGAATTTTAAAAATACCATTTTCTGGGTCCCTGCTCAAAGATTCTGTTTAATTGATCTAGATTGGGGCCTGCAAATCAGTATTTTTTGAAAGCTTTATAGATTATTCTACTTTGCAATTCACATTGAAAACCACCTATTTACATAAAAGATCAACAATTATCTTGACCCAGGCCCTGAGATTCCAAGAGCAAACTCACTCCACAGCCTCATGGGCTTCTATGTTACTCTCACTAGAAAGCAATTAATACTTGTAAAGATTTATTAAGACAATACATTATGATATATTATACATTAAGTTATAGATGATATCTGCTAAGACTAGGGGTGGGACTGTGGCTCATGAAACTAAGAGTATACCTAATATGTGAAATGGACAGGAGCAAAAGCAAAGGAACTTAAATTTAAATAACTAAAAATGACCCAATTTTAGCTTCTTATTCACATTAAACTAAGGGTAAAATGAGAATTTTTTCCATACACGACTTTCACCTGGCCCACATAAATTTCATAGCAGTAGGATACTGTTCATTTACATATTGTCTGTCTCCATGGAATATATATTATTTCAAACTTGGTTCTCTCCTTTGTGTCTGGAGTCTAAAATGAAGAAAGAAATAATATTTAATTTTTCTTTCCACTTTCTACTCCCTTGTTATCATGCCTGATCCCTGAACTGTTGTCCAGTTCTTAGGGGTCACAGATCTGCTATGCTTTGAGAGAAACACATGGGTAAAAGGTAGGAGGAAAGTTGTAAAGACGTTTTAAAAGTAAGGGAGAGAATATTTTGCTATTAAAAATCTTTAGTTGCATTGTTTCTAGTGAATTCATATCTATAATACCATTATGTCCTTCATATCTTGGACTGTTTGTGTAGCGTAATTAATACTCTCTAATCCTCCCTCCATTCCCACTTCTGGAATTTCTTCGACTATTACCCTTCCAGTTTAGTATAAATTCAGAGATCTGCTTGCTCAAGGTGGAGAATAAATGCTTAAGCCTACCTGATTTTTAATTTCTCCTTCTTTAGGAGAAATGAGAAGTCATTTTCATGAACATATCATTTAAGCTTTTTAAAATAATAACATGATCAGCAACTATGCTTGTATTTCAAATGAATATAATCCTACTGTCTAAATGTCTCAGTTTCTTTTATTGTGTGCTTTTAAATGAATTTTTTCCTAAATGAGATCAACAAACTTTCGTAAAAGTTTGGCTAAGCTCACCACAGCCTAATGATACCCTTCCAACCTCACCAATTCCTTAGGCTTTCCATAAATCATTTTGTCTTCATTTTATTTGTCTTTTATTTCAACACTTAGAAAAACATTGAATTATTAATTAAAATGGTGACCACAGAAAACAAAATCTTTCCATGTTATCATTATTTAAAGTTATCAAGAGTGCGTAAGCTTTATTAATTATTCCTGAACTTGAGAAGGTTAATCAGGGGTGGTAAAGTGGCATTCACTCCTTTAAATAAGCAATAGATAAATATAGAATTAATGCTTGAGACTTATAACTGGTTGGAGGGGGAATGAACTGAGTTGTCTGCATGCAGACTAAAGCAATCTAAAGCTTTGTTGCTATTTTTGACTTGTGAAAGACAGCAGGTATATATTAAAATGTGCTTTTTACTAAGAGGAAACATATGAAAAACTATATTCTTATTCACTGAAAGATAATGCAGAATGGCAAGTATCACTTAGCAAGCTTTTTGACACAGCACCAGATTCTGTTGTTTACGTGTGATAGAGAATTCAGGAACTAGTAGTGTTCATTGGTTTTCAGATTTACACCACCAGGGGGCACATTCAACAGCTAGATGGCCCTCTTCAAAGTAGTTTGTGTATTCAGTAATGCTTCATTGCTTATTGCTTCCTCTAAAGAAGAAAACAATATTTTTTGCGACACAGAAATTCCTAACATTTCTACTGAATTTTCCAGCAGCCCATTCTTTTCTTTCTGAGACTCATTCTCCTGAGTTGACAGGATCAACTGGGTCTTGGATTTGTATTATATATGTGGTAATAAATAGTTCTGAAAATACAATAATAAGATGGGAAAGACATCTTCTCAAACTTTATTTACTGAGTGGGCTAGCCAGTCTCAGATTAAACTGTGACATAGATAAAATATGCCATCCCCTCCCAACCCCCAACACTGAAGAAGCTGACCTCTTTGCCAGGCTTCTGTATGGTTCAATAAATGTGTATTGAGTTTTTACTATATGCAAAGCACTGTGCTAAGTGGTTGGAATACAAAGATGGATGAGTCACTGTTATTACAGTCTGTTCCTCTGTAAGCCCAGAAAGTTCTGTTCTAAATAGACTCTCTAAATAGGATTACCACATACCCCAGTTTGCTCTGAACTGTCTGCTTACTCCTATTGTACCAATACCTGTCACTCCCCATTTTACTCTCAAAAGTTCTGGTTTGATCTACATGTATATGTATATATTTCCTTTTATGCTTAATAATATCAATTATCACAAAGAACATCACATGATGTTGATGTTAAAAAGAGCTTAATATATGACTCTTTCTTAGTAGATACTGACTTGTATCCAACAATGACTTGATGCTGAGGAATGAGTTTTCAATTTTTTTAATTAATTTTTTATTTTGAAATTATTCATAGATACAAAAGTTTCACAAAAATAGTCTAAAAAATTCCTGTTTATTCTTTAACCAGAGCCCCCAAATGTTGACATTTTATATAACAACAATAAGATGATAGAAAGTAGGAAATTAATATTAATACAATTCTATTTTCTAATCAGATCTTATTCAAATTTTGTCACCTGCCTCACTGATGTCCTTTTTCTAGTCCAGTATCCAATACAGGATCACACATTGCATTTAGTTATAATTTCTCTATAGTCGCTTTTATTCTGGAATAGTCCTTCAGTCTTTCTTTTCTTTCAAGACTTCAACACTTTTGAGGAGTACTGGCAAATTATGTTGCAGAATATCCCTCAATTTCAGTTTATCTGATATTTTTTCATGATTAGGTTGTGTATTTTTAGGAATACTGTAGAAGAAATACAATATGCTCATTACCTCATATTAGGATATACTCATAAAACTCCTTAAATCATACTACAAAGGTAAATTTTCACGTTTTTATTTCATCACGATAGTCTTACCCACGTTAGATGTTTTAAACCTCGTACAATAAAGTCCTTTACGATATTGCACTTCTCTCTGTTTGTTTTGTAAATCGAAGATTCACGCTGTCCTCCTAGTCTAAGGAGGTTGACTGTGAGGACCATTAACCCACTTACAAATTAAATTTACCTGCATAAACTGAAGTGGTCAGCTACTTTATTTAAAAATTCAGCCCAAACAAGGAACTGGAGAGGGCGCTTCCTACATCCTGCCCTCAATAAATACATGACACTGATAAGTCAATGAAGTGAAGAGGTTTTTGAGTATTAGTCAAAAATTTATTGAGCATTTACATCTGTCTTAAGGGTAAATGAGAGTGGAGGTTTTTTTCTATAATTTAATAATATATCTAATCAATAAACATCGCCCTTTTCAAAAAAAGTACTATCCTTCCCCTAGGGGTTTACTCTTGAAAGCCCTCCTTTTCAGGGTACCCAATTCTTTATATGTATAATGCCTCATTCATCAGATTTGTTTATATCCTGGAAAAGATTAGGAAAGAAACACTATCTAGATTTCCCGCAACTTCTTATTTATTGACCCAACAAAGATTAATTAGTATAGCTACCTCACATTAAATTACTCTTAATGCTATATCACAAAATTATTTATACATTCAATTGTTTGGGTAGAGATTTTCTTTTTCTTCTAAAAGAGCTGTAGCTATTCATTCAAAAAATACGATAACTTTTAAAATGCTGTTTAGGTAACAAGTATTTAAAGTTTTAAAAGGGAAAATGAATCAATACTTTTCATCCAAAGATTCACAGAAAAATATTATGATTAATGAACAATATTTGTGAAGATGTGTTGTTTATTTGCACATAGCTTTGAAAGAAAATATACTTTGTTTATAAAAAGGTTCAAAATGAAAAATTCTTCCTGTATTTTTATAGCAGAGGTACCTCATTATTACTCAATTTCTGTTTATTGTAAATTAAGAAAAAAGAAATCACATTGTGTATATGTGTGCAGTTGTGAGAGGAGACAGATTTTTCTGTATGATTATGTAGTCTATGTCTGTACTTTGGTCCTCATACCCCCTGCATGCATAGGATGATGGCCTGGGGACAAAAAGAAACTTGTTCACAAACTGCTTTAAAAACTTTTAAGCCTCTTGTAAAATACAAATATTATAAATTTAAATTTTAAAATATGTTAAAGAAATTTTTTCTATTTTACCAAAATGCAAATAGACAATATTTCATTCAACTGAATTTGTACCAAAAGGAACATTAAAATTGGGGCCATGTGTTCACGGCATGGGATAATCAGATAGAGGAATAAAATAGTAGGAGGTTCTGGTTTGTCACAACTTAATTATACGTTCTTATGAGTATAGAGATTAAGAATTTCCAGTCATATGTTTTATAATATTTTTAATAAGCTGTAACAAATCAAATTACTCAAACTTTTGGTTATATTAAATTCAAGCATGATCCTATAGACTTAGCATAAGGAATTAGTTATAAATTGACATGGCTACCAGCCGCTAGTAGTAACAGCTATTCCATTACACGTATTTTCTCTTGTAATAGGTTAAACATTTGGTTTTTGGTTTCTACTTTTCACACAATTTTAAATTAGCACACTAAAATAATAGTGAAAACTTTATAAGTGATTTAAATTCTCTGAAATGTAGTGTCTCATCTGCTAAAGTAATAGTAATACTACCTTAGAAGTTTATTAGAAGTAAATGAGATAATGTATATGAAAACACCTCTCGCTTTGCTTCACACGCAATAGAAGTTTTCAGATTTTTTTAGCTACACTATACAGTAATATTTTATCTTCGTTATCTTCTGATAATTTCACTGGATCCAAATTCACATTCACTATAACAGTCTGGAATATCTTTGACCCTTATCATTCAAGCTATTTTTTTCTGTTTATTAGAGAGTTCCACAAACTATTGTTCGCAAATCATTATTTCTGATATTCCATTCTCTGAGGTGTGAGCATCTGCTAGCTGCTAACAGAGGGTGCAGCTGTTGTTCGAAGACCGGCTGTGTTGCGTTGCCAGGCAACCGCTGCAAACCAAATCCCAGGGCAGGTTGCTCGCCCAGGCGCACCTGCCTGCCGACCCAGCTATTTATTTAATTGAAAATCTGTTCCTGCACAACAGCTTGGCCAGAAAGGCAACAGCAGCAATCGATTACAACTATATTAAATGACCTACCCATATTGTTTCATTAACTATTCATTGCAAACCAAAGGTGTCCCTGACCACCCCCACTTACTCTTAATGACTTTACAAAAAGTGTGTAAAAATAAAGTATAGATGGATTCTACTTGCATGTCAGAGAAACTGAAACCAATTTGTCAGAACATCATTTCATGTAATAAAATGTGCCAAAAATAAAATGTTTCATCAACAAGAGAGCTTCTAATAAGATGATACTGAGTTTTTATGTGCAACGGCGTGGGGGGGGGGGGAGGATTTAAAATTTGTATTTACTATTAATTGGGAATTTGGAAAGCCAATGTCTTCATGGACCAAGTTGCTTTCTTTTTTCCCTCCAATTAAAAAATTCTACCACTTCAGGTGCATCAGAGTTCACTCATATTACACTGGTTTTCTACTCCCATTCTCCTCTCCTCATTTTCAAAATTAACAGAGGCTCTTTTATGTCAACCTGCTGATATTAGAAATAAAACTGTCATGAATTAATACTAGCCATTGAAATTTCTTTTAAAAACCAGGAGGAGTCTTGGCAATACTTATATACATGTCAATTGTGTTCTGTCCACTGACGCTCATTCCAGCTCCCTATTCCCTCCTAAGACAACTAGATCTAATAAGGATTTCAAGGGGGAAAAAATTAAAGATCTCTATTGTGATTGCATAATAGATTTATTTTTAATATCTGTGAGGTAAAGACTTTAAAGTGAGACTCCAATAACTGAGGTATTCCTAATTTTTATGGCAACTATCAAAATCAAGAAAGATCTTTATTGAGAATTCAGTGCTTGTTATATTATCAGGAGCAGCATAAATTATTATTAAAAAGCCTAGAATTCTCTAAGTGATATATAAATTACCTGTGCAAAGAAAGCTTGTTCTCAGAAAAGGTACTAAATAAGATATAAATACTAATAATTCAATACTAACTGGAGCTCACATTTAAAGAATATAAGAAAGTGTTTTTCAATATTTTGTGTGTGTATGTATGATTTTAAATTGAGAAGTTTTAAATGTTAAAATTGGGATAAAAGTATAAAAAATTCTGCCAACATGTCAGTGTTGATCCTGGTTTAATGAATTTTATATCTTTACTCAGATACACGACTCACAGGTTTCTATTTCCATTATCTGCCACTTGCCAATGCCATATTTATATTTTTATTTTTATTGTTGTTGACATAGATATTATGTCTGTTGATTGTATAGATGGTGCTTAATATTCCTAGGTATCTCATGCCCATAAGGCACTGAAATTTCACAATATCTGCTTCCACTGCAAATGTCAAAGGGCAAATGTTAAAGAAGTATCTTCTATGCACTTATCTGGTTTAATATTTGTTTTATTTCTACAAAGAGTTGTGCCAATCAAATGTCTACTTTTGCAGATACTAGCATCAACCAGAATACACAATTTTCACAATTCTATGCCTACTTGCAGCTTTTTTTCCCCTCATTCCTTTTCCTTCTAATGAAATAACACATACACTGTATCTTCTATTGGACATAATTTGAAGGCCCAAAAGTCATTTTAAATCTAGAACAGTTACAATTTCTTTTAATCCAGATTGGTAATCCTAAACAGTACAAATAAACAATATTTAATCAAATATTTCTTTATTTTTTAACCTAAACAGAACTTTACTAAGATCATAACTGAATTTAAGCCAATAAATACATGTAGATATATTGTTTTCATATCAAGTCCCCAAATTGTAATATTTTTTCTGCTTCAGTATGCTCATTCAGAACATACCCATTCTTCAAAGCCTGACTAAATATCATCTCCTTTGTCAAGTCATATCTTCTCTAGTTGGTTGTGATTTTCCCCTTCCATCTGGTATTTAATGTTTATGTCTAGTGTTTTGATTCCTTGAGCTATTGATTGAAAATTATACTGTACCCTCATCCATTCAACCAGTTATAAGTCAGGGGTTGTGCTGAAAATAAAAAGGTAAATTTCTTTATAACATCAAAGATTTAAAATCTATAACAGGAATTATTCACTAATTTGGAGGAGAAAAAAAAAGTATTGATAGAGAATAGAGATCACAAGAAAACCTATAAGGGATTACATTTTGATATCTGGAAGGAGTACTGTGCTAATGATTATATTTCCAAAATGTATATTTCTACCAGACATATCCTCCTGGATGATAAGGAAGTGCTTAAAACTCAAAATCTCCAAACCTGCACACTAAATCTCTCCTTAAACCTGTCCTTCTATGCCCAATGTTAGTATCAGCATCATACATCTAGGTGCTCATTACAGAAAATCTTAAAATCATTCTTACCACTTTTCTCTTATCCCACAGATTGTATTTATGAAAAAAAATTACTGTCCCTCATTAACATCTGCTGTGCATCTTTATCACTACCAAGTAATTATTATAGTCTCCTAGCAGTCTCCCTGTTTCCAATCTCGACTCTTTCTATTGACTCTGCATTGTCGGTAGACACGTCTTTCTAAAACATACATCTGGTCAAGTTACTTGCCTGTTTAAACTTCCAATGGCTTCCTATTGCCTTCATCCCAAGTTTAAAGTCCTTAACATAGCATACATGACCTTCCAAGAACTGGTCTTCATTTTAAATGTCCAACTCAAAATTACTTCCTTCATGAAGTTTTACCCAATTATCCCAAATATAATTTAGCAGTCTATCTTTTGTGTGCTCCTCAGACCTTATTTATATTCCTGTCATAGCACTTACCAGGCTTTATTAGTCTTACGGGCGCTCAGTAAGTACTTGTTAACTGACTATAACATCTTCACCAATTCAAGAGTAAGTGTGACAGCTTTATCTTCTTTAGTTCCTTCTTTTCAGGCATCTCATCTCAAATTGTATCCTTATAACTAAAGAAATTCAAGAGACATGGAACCTTGCAACAAATGCTAGAATAAGTATGTTTTGATATAGAGGGATGAAAGTGGTAAACATTGTTCACTGATAAAAATGATATAACTACTCTCAGGGTATAAGACAATACTTCCCAACCTATAAAATTACCAGAATATTGGGAAGCTGTTTAAAAAACAAAGGTTCCAAAGCACCAATATATACCTGCTGAATTAGAATTAAGAAAGCTTCCCAGGTGATTCTGATCATCAGCCAGATTTGGCAATCTTTGGAGGAAGAAACCTACTAGAATAAGGATTAATATTTTGTAAGGGTGTAGGGATTTACTTTCTTATCTCCTATTCCCATGTTCTGGACCCCAGCATATATAATCACAAATACAAAAGTCATCCTTGTGTAAGACCATGGCTAGATATGTGTACACTTTTACAAAACCTATGTCAACAGGAGATTAATCTTTCCAGTGTAAACAGTATAATTTTATTTTGATATGTCATCTGGAGCCCTGGCCACCACGGAGGTTTCTGTTCCCCCAGGCCTCGTCGTCAGGAACTGAAGCCCCACAGGCACTGCTCCCCTGCCGTTGTTGCTGGAGCAGAACAGGATCAAGTAGTGATTTATTGCTAACTCAAGCTGAAGGCAGGGTCTTTGCAGATTTATAGGGTAAGGAATTGGAGAGGAAGCAGAGAGAAAGCAGTTAGGGAATGGAGCTCTCTGCCCTTTGCAGCCCCTCTTCCCCCAGAAACCAGTTTGACACCTTAGAAAAGCTGCTCTCAAATCTTTACTACATTGTAGGTTCAATAAGGGTTGATTTACATTGTTTACACCTAAAGTTAAAAAGGAAAAAAAGGGAAAAGAAACAAAAAGAACTGATTTAACATTCTTGAGGATTTTATTATGTGCTCAGTGAGCTAACTGTAAGATACTTTACTTATGGAGTGTACTAGCTACTCCTTACGCAGTACGATATAGTGTCAAGGAGATGTCTAATGATGCAGTGCACTCATGTTTATCATGCATTCCTTCTCTGCAGCTAAGCTCTGTGAGAGATTGCAGGGTCAAAGATATATAATACGTGAGCTCTACTCTCAAGGATCTCACAGCCTGAGGAAAATCATATTAGGAATCAAGCAATTACAGTGCCCTATGATAAATATCATGGTGGAGACTGGAGGGACAAGAAAGGCTGAAGCTTGATCTGAGACTTCGATAGAAAGATGTACAGGAAATTTTATGATGGACAAGAATAAAGACATTTCCAGTAATGCAAGTTGAGTACATAAAGACGTGAAGGTGTTAAATAACATGGTGGTTTATGAGAAGTGAGGAGGAGGTGGTAAATATGGCACTGAATATAAGAGGATAGGCTTGGGATCATGTGGAGATTGCAATCCTTGCATCTGCTGCTGACAGTGACACTGACTTCATCTTTCTAAGTTTCTGTTTCTTCTGCAGTAAAATGAGAATTATATAATAATACCTCTGTCATACAGTTGTTAAGTTTCATATTATGTATGTAAAGTACTTAGCACAGTACCTGGCAGTGCTTAGCAAAGTATGACTTAATAAATAATAACTTAATAGTATTTCAGTATAATTAGATCAGAGAATACATAGAAATGAATGATGGAATATGAGTCTGCACTTATACATGACCAGGTCAAAAGTGGCCGTAAGCCATGCTAAAGAAAATCACTGCATTCTCAAATCATACTAAAATAGCTTTTATCCTTTTATCTTTTGCAATGGAATAGAATTGATTCTGAATATTTCCCCTGATATTTAAAAGCAACAAATACCTCAAAGAAAGCAAGTCTCAAAGAGAAACCTGAAAAGGATGTCTTTTTTACAATGTTGTAAAGTGTATTTACACAAACGACTCAGGGAAACGTATTTGTAAAGAAAATCTGTACTGTAAAAAGACCTCAGGGTAAGTAAACAAGAAACTGGTAATACAAAAATTCCCCCCTTCACCATATGTTATTGTGTGCCTAACATAAAAATCAGTAAAAAACTAACACATGCAATTTTATAGACTTCATGTGATATGCTATTGATGCTACTTTTAAAATTCAGAGACACAGGGGCTGGCCTGGTGGCGTAGTGGTTAAGTGCGCATGTTCAGCTTCACTGGCCCAGGGTTCGTGGTTCAGATCCCGGGTGCAGACATGGCACCGCTTGGCACACCATGCTGTGATAGGTGTCCCACATATAAAGTAGAGGAAGATGGGCACAGATGTTAGCTCAGGGCTAGGCTTCCTCAGCAAAAAAGAGGAGGACTGGCAGTAGTTAGCTCAGGGCTAATCCTCCTCAAAAAAAAAGAAAGAAAAGAAATATAAAATTCAGAGACATATATGACCCAAAGTTTCACTTACTTGGACGTCATTCCCAGTATCATCAGGAAGTGCACTAGCCTCTGTCATTTGAATATGCGGCCCTCTCACTCATACTACATGTAGTTCACTTTAAAATTTCAAACACTGGACCTTTTGTTACACTTAGGGCTTCCGTTTCCTTCCACTTCCTGTTGCTTTTGTTTTATTTGTATTAAACCTATTCCCACCCCCCACATCAAGATGCATGAATATTGTCAATAAATGTAAATAAATTCTGCCCAAAAAAATCTTTTTTTTTTAACCAGAAATACGTGTGAGAATTGTCACCTGTTCAGAGATTCTGGAAGTGTACTACTATAAGAAATAAATGAATTTCACTCACAGTTTGCCCATTAAATGACTTTGACCAGCCATTTATCCTATATGGGTTTCATTTTCTACACCTAGAAAATAGATCAGTTAAATAGTTGTACTCTAAAATCCATCCCAGAACTAAGGATTTTTGGCTGCCATGATTTTATTCATAATAAGTCACATATGTTCTAGTGAAATATACAACTTAATACCCTTGAAAAGCAACAAAATGGGTATACTTAAAACCATTGAAAAACCAACAAAAATATCAATATTCTTTGAAAGGGGTATATCAGCAATAAAGCCAAGGTAATAATAATGTCAAGGTTACTTACTTTAGAATTAATGGAATAAACAAAGCATTAGACAGAAATTTCTTTGTGGGACACATCATGATAGTTTCATTTTGATTACTCTGAATGACATTAAAAGGCTAAACAAGTTCTTGATTATTAGGAGGTTTCGAAATCCTTCCTTTTCAAAAGAAGGAAGGAGGTTAAGTGATATAGTAACTCTGGGATGAACATTAATGGTTTTTCAGCCTCCCATTATATGTCGCCGATCTTTAGTAACCATATTCTGATTTTTCTCTGGGAAATCCTGCTCCCCTACTCTCAAACCAAATATTTCTCAAAGGAGTAAACACTACTCCTCAGTCCTAAACACCATCATATTTCACTGGTCCTTGGGATTAATTACAGTGGGTATCTGACCTAAGCAATCAAATCAGAGTAAGTCTCAGGGCTTTTATTGAAGTAATGGAAAAAAATAACGTATCTTGTTCATAGGACAGGGGCACTGAATAACAGGGAGCAGAAGCTGCCAGAGGCCACCAGCTATGTCTGAGATAGTAAAGTACCACTGAAAGAAATAAGTTAGGCATTCCTTTCACCTCTTTACAAAGTGATGACACAATTAGAATCCAGAAATGCTAAGTCAATTTTATGCCAAAAAACTCCCCGATTCAATTCTGTAAGAAAAATGAAAAATATATGGTAAACATAATTTAGTTACCCTTACATTCTATTTATTTTAAATTTTCGGATATATGCAGTCTTCTGAAAATGGATATTACTTCTCATGTTAAAAATAAGCATAGAGGCTGGCCCGGTAGCGTAGTGGTTAAGTTCATGTGGTCTGCTTCAGCAGCATGCTGTGGCAGCATCCCACATAAAAAATAGAGGAAGATTGGGACAGATGTTAGCTCAGCGGCAAACTTCCTCAAGCAAAAAGAGTAAGATTGATAACAGACGTTAGCTCAGGGCCAATCTTCCTCACACACAAAAAATAATAATAGTAATAATTATAATTTTTCTGCATCAATACAGTCAGGTTAACACTTTGCATTTTATACAGAGCAATTTTACATTTTAAAACCCTTGTGATCCTTGGACTTCCAGACTCTTTGGTGTGAGTTTGCAGGTCATATATTATGGATGCCACATGTAATCATGACATCTTTTTTAGTTTTACTTAATGGTATAGTTATATCTGTATTTATTTCCAAGAATAGAGGTTAATAGCATATTTAGCTATATAATTCACTATGCAATGATAGTATTTTGCCCAATTATGAAATAACAACTCCAAAGTTTTTATCTTAATTTTGAACCAATGTAATAAAGATTCAGGAGAAAGTGCAGCCAGATAACAATCAAATACTTCATTAATTTATGCAAAACTACAATAGAATTGATGTTACCATAAACAGCATTTATCTTGACTTTTAACCAACTTTTCTATAACTAGCAGATAATTTTAACTAAATAATTAGACTTTCCTTCAATATCAATGTGTTATCATGTATGATGTCAGGTCATACATGACAAAAAGTCTAGATAGTAACATTTCTATTGATTATAAAGATAAAATTCTCTGTACTCCTGTGCAGCTAAAACCAAAACAATCATCCAACAGACTTAACAAGGATGGTAAATCAATGTCAAAAATCCAATTGTGATTGGATTAGTCATTTGTGGTAGCAGTGCTATTTCTTCAGAATATCTTTATAAAAGAGAAATCAAAAGGATTTTTATTGAAAAATTTTATTCAATAAGATTTTTTTAATGAATTAATGACCGTATTTGACTAGAAAATGTTTTACTTACAAATGAACAATGAGAATCCCGATGATCTAATATATATAATAGAATTATGAGAATTTAGCTAATTATCATAATATAAAAATTTGTCCAAGTTCTATCCAGCGCTGGTATTTATTATTCTAATCCACTTTTAATTAATTCCCTGGGGCTGAAGAATTTTTTTAAAATAATGCCTTATCAACTGCATAAACATTTCCTAAACATGGTGGTCAGAAATTCTATTTGCAGACTCCATTCACCATTCTAATTAGCTTGCTTTTAAAGGAAAAAAATGCCAGGTCTTGCATGCCCTGAATAAAATAAAATAAAATAAAAAAGCATACTTCTTTTAAGACTGACTCTCCTCCTAACCATTTAACTATCTAATTAAAACCCTCTGTATGAAGGAAATAGGCATTAGGAATTAGTGAGGGTTCTTCATAGCAAAGGTTGAAGTTATGAAAGATAGAGGCACACCAAGTCTTGGACCTAAGATTGCACTATATTCTGGAAGTATCAGTTTGGAGATCCTCCTTTGGTAATTGTGTCACACCAGCAGAAGTGGCAATTGGTAAAATTATTCATTTTGAGGTGACTTCTAAGTAGCTGAGAGTGCTGGGTTTTATTTGTTTTTTTCTAGGTATGCCAAGATCATCTTATCCTTTAACAAAACAGAAAATTTTCAAGAAGGGGGCAATCATCAAGACTGTCAAGTATTTCTAGACACTAAACCAAGATAAGAACTAAGAAGTGCTCATTTGATTTAGTGATACAGAAATTGCAGATTTCCTTGGCAACAACAATTTCAATGGAATTGTTAGCAGGAAGAAGCCAGACTGCAATGGATTGAGAGGTGAGTGGGGGAGGTAAGAAAGAATTCATGATGAGTGTAGAAAACTCTTTCAAAGTATTTTGTTATGAATCAGGGTGAAAAAGATAGCTAGAGAGGATTGAGGGACTAAAAAAGAGTTCTTTCATTATTTTTTAAATGAGAGCATGTTAAAATGCTAATGGAATAAAAGCAGAAAAAAATAAATTGAACTATAAGAGAGAAATCAATGTAGCAACTTCACTGAAAAGAAATGGATGAGTCTTAGGTAAGAAAAATGGTATCACTTCCCAGTTTAACAAACACAAGTGTTTACGTGGGCATGTTTACTAAGTCATTGGCAGGATCTTGAGAGACTTTCCTTTTTTCAGCATTCACTCTGAAGTAGCAGAGAAGTTATCTATTGAAGATGAAGTAGCAAATGGCAAGTTAGGAAGGTGGCAATATTAAAAGATCAAAAAAATAAATTTTACAAAAGTGAAGAACTAGGGGAAAAAACTGACTTTATTTTTTAAGGTGGGAATCCTGGGCAGTGTTGCTGACAAAGCTAATATTAAAACCTCAATAAAAAAAAAATTAAACCTTAATCTAATTAAACCTCCAGATCTAACTATTATCTCACAGGAAACAGGGAGCAGTTAAATAATATCATAAAAATGTAATTGGCCTAGTTTCATGGTACATATATGTGATCCAGTTGCTTCAACAAATAAATGGTATTTTAAAAGAGTAAGGGAACACTGTATTTTTAGTACGATTAGAAAAAATTGAGCTTTAACTGGATATTAGATCATTAAGTATTGCTGTTATTTTGTTAGAAGTGGTATTAGTATTGTAGTTATTTTTAAATGCCTTTATCTGAGAGATACATGTTGAAGTATTTATGATCAAAAAGATACAACGTCTGAAATTTGTTTTGAAACATGTCTTAGAAAAAAGCAGAATTAGAAGCAGCAAGAACGGCAACATGCTGATAGTAGATGTTGATAAAGAATGTGGAGACAATAATCTTAGGCATGTCTTTGATGAGCTTTTGTTGTGAAGAGGAGTAATGGTGAGGCAGTTGAAAAGATGTAGGACAGAGGGGGTTTATTTGTTTTAAGTAGTACTAAAGCATGTTTGCGAGCAGATGGAAATAATCCAGTGGAAAGGGAAAAACTGATGATAGATGGGAGAAAGTAATGATAGGCACAAATTGCTGAGGTGAGAGGGGATGACATTCAGAACTCAAGCAGAGAAGTTAAATTTCATCTTACACAAAAGCAGGGCGACTTGGTCCACAGTAGTAGAGAAGGTACGGTGCCTGTGTGCAGATGGAGGCAAGCTCTTATTAGTGGGAGGAATTCAGAATTTCTGAATGACTACTTCTCATTTCACAAATCAAATATAAGTAATAATACAATATGAAGTAAGATTATATAATCAAGAACTATATTAAGAATTAAGTATATTAATTATATTAAGTAAGAAGATATGATATTAGGTAAGATAATCAGTGAGATTACAGAAACAATGAGGGACTGAAAGAAGTTTGAAAAGAAAAGAGAAATATGAAATAATCCTTGAAACCCAGAAAGTGCTTCTCAATTAGATCTTTTTTCTAACAAGCCTCAATACAAGCATCTGTTTACATATGTGAAGGCTGTGATGTGATCATGAAATGAATAAATACGTTGTTTTTTAGATTATTTTCCTATGAAATCGCTTTATGTTGACTTTTCATAGAATCTGGATGGTGAACAATTCTTAGATGTTAGACTCTGATAAAGCTACTTGCACATAATGAAATGAAGAAAAAAAGATATTTGGGGCACTCATGCCATGGTGTTCTTGTGCCTCTCATTTCAGTCTTCAAAACTGGATCAGCTGTTCAGACAGTGTGATTCCACATGGGTTTATATAGAAAACACTACTGTAGATTTAATGTCTTTCTTTACTTTCTTTGAAGATGTATCCTTTTATAATCACTGCAAAAGAAAGAGAAGAGAAGGATTAAAGAGAATACATGCACGGCACAAGGAAACTTCGTTAGCAGATCGGAAACTAGGCTGTGCTCACTATGTGCCACACAGCACCTATGACGTGAAAGAGCAGTAGATAAACACAACGTCCTGGTGGAAGTGGGAGTTTGAAGGCCAATTAGACAGAACGATTTTTTTTCTAATGTGTCAAAATAATGCAAGTGGCTGTGCTAAATAAATTCATGCTGGAGTACTGCTGTGAAAATTGAATGATTAATAACCCTCAGTATTATTCCTGCTTAGTTTAAGGCACAGCAGACTACTGATTAGATATCGTGCAATAATATGTTTCTATACAGATGTTACAAATTCCATGTTAATTGTCTACTTTCTGTGTGTCATATACTCTCCCATCATGCTTTTGTCCATTCTGCAATTTAACATGAAACCTCAGGCCCTAGACTTGAAAGAAAGTAAGCTTTGAAACTATAACCTAAAACACTTTTCCTGTGTGGAAGTGGTTACGGAAAATTCAGCATGCCTGAAATGCTTACAAAATTTGGGCCAAAATAATGTAGGAATATGTATTTGTTTGTATGTGTAATGCTTGCTCCATAGTGACATTATATAAAAAGGAATTTTAAGGAGAAAAATACTTTACGCACATCAAAAAGGTAGTGCTTTGTTATGGCTATTTGTGAGTTGAAGTTTCTATAAAAAAATTGTGTTATTTGAGTTTTTAAATTTTACGAGTTTCATTATCATATTAACTCCTTCCCTTTTGAGGATTCAATGAAATTGTGAAGGAAAAAAGATAAATATTAACACTTGAGGTACCTCAAAAATTACCTTCCTCACCTGGACACATTTTGTTTTGTTTGAGAAGGTTTTCTCAATATGGCATATAACTTTTTAAAATTATGGTAAAATTTTCATACAATACCATATGTAATGTTTCTTAAATTGAATGTGCATATATAATTCAATGTTATTTTCATCATCCACTTCTTGAAAGAAAATGATGTGAAATAAGACTGCAAACAAAACCAGATATGATCTTGCTAATCTCCCTTACAGGAGCAGTTTGCAGTGAATAAGCCAGCACATAGATTAATAGTCTCACTTCAAAGTTGTTACATGGAAAATTGGAGTTTGGACATGCCAAATAAATATTAAAAAGCAAACTGAGGATAATAAATGGCATTTTATTCAGCTTTTTTTTTTTAAGATTGGCACCTGTTACCAATCTTTTTTTCTTCTTCTACTCCTCCCCCCCCTCCTTCTTCTCCTTCTCCCCAAAGCTCCCCAGTACATAGTTGTATATTTTAGTTGCAGGTCCTTCTAGTTGTGCATCATCATGGCTCGACAAGCAGTGCTAGGTCCACACCATGAAACCCCAGGCCGCCAAAGCGTAGCAGGCCACCTTAACCACTCAGCCATGGGCCTGGCCCCTTATTTGGCATTTTTAATGAAATGATGTATTCAACTATAGGTAAAGTGATGTATTCACTTAGGCTCTTTGAGTTAGAAGGATTAAAAAGCCCCTAAAGCCAAATCAAGTTCAATCAGAGCACTGCTAGATAGGGCTGCATTTCATTTTCATTTCATTGCTGCTGATATAAGATATCCTTCTTTCTTTCATAATTTTAGAATACAAAATCATTACACTGCGTACTAAAAAGGTATACAAAAAACCCAAACATTTCAAGATCTCCTACGGCATATCCTTTTTATTTGGAAATTCTCATATAAGCTGGATCCTTCAGTAAGAGAAACCAATTTAGAACTCTGTTCCTGTGAAAATATACAGCCAATAGGGACAAATTTTGTAATTTATCAAAATTTGGAAATCAACTAAACAACTGCTTAAATCTTTCATTTTTTGGTTTTAGTTCTATTTTCCCTAAGATTTGATTATGGAATAGGGTTTCAGAAAATGATGGCTTTTATCACAGTCATAGCAAGAAAAATGGCATACAAGAGGCAATTCAATAACAATATGGTAAATGTAGAATAGAGTTATATAAGCTATGCTATCTTAGTAATTTAGTCCTTTTAACAATTAATGCAAATCCATCTATTTAATTAAGTAGTATTGATTAGTATCGAGCAAAATTTCAGAAAAAAATACATGTTTATTTCTAGTCCAGTTTGATTGCCACATATATTTTGTGTTAATTTAACTACCTTGGGTATTTTTCAAGAAGCTAAAAATAGGGCATTTTTCTGAGTAATGAAATGAGGAATTCTTTTTCTCATTGTTAGATAATTTATTATGTAAGAATTTCTCAAATTATCTTAAAATTCACTGTAGCTTTACAATCAGAATTTACTTTCTTAAATTCTATTTAGTTTGGTTTCTGAAATAATTAAAAGTATCTTAACATATAATTTTTCTTATAGGGTATACTCAAGACGGGGACAATATTAAAATAAGATTTAAGTACATATTGAAGTTTTTTGGAGGTGGGAGAAATTTTTAGAGTTGTAGTAACAGTAGTAATGTAATACATTCATGTCATTATAGTAGGAGATTGACAATCCTAATGACCTTCCATGTAATTCTACTTTTAATTCAAAAGTATCAAAACTTACCAATATTACAGAATAATCATTAAGCTTAAGTTGGGAAATAAATTTTTTGGCCAATAAAGGGACAATAAAACCACTAAATATTAGACATTAAAAGGATGTTAGGAATTAACTGTTTCCACTTGATCAAAGATAAAATACTAATTTTGATTTGGTATCCATTTAGAGACAGAGACATGGTCTGAGACACAGACCATCTGACTGTCTCAATGAAAGCCACTGCAAGTATGCAAGAAGAGGCTCTTACGTCAGAGAGCTCCCGACTCTGTTTTAAGAGCTTTCCCCTAAGTCCAGCCTGCTCAAAATAATCTCCTTTTTGATTAATTCAAAACCAATTGATTTAGGACCTTAACCATATCTGCAAAATTCCTTCAGATTTGCCACATACTATTGGTTAGTAGCAAGTTACAGGTCCCACCTACACTCAAGGGAAGGGGATTATACAGAGTGTGAACACCAGGGGCAAGAATCATGAGGCCACACTCAGATCTGTCCAGCACATCAAGTCATTTAGTTTCTTCAAAATTATCATTTTGAAGGCAATCATTTGTACAATTTTGAATGTTTTCCATTGTCATAACAAAAATCTATTAATTTATAATATGAACAGATAGGTTTAGGGGAAGCTCAAGGAAAGAAAGGCAATTATTAAACGTTGAAGGAATGATAGAATTTTAAGACTCACTCTTTTCCAACAAACATTTTAATAACTGAAACAAGAAAGGATTCTCAATGGATTCTTAAACCATTTTATGAAAAGTTTTGGAGAAGAAGGTAGTCAGAATTGACAAGGTATTACTTCAGAGATTATTTACTAATTACAAAGTAAAATGACAAGTTTTCAGTGAAAAACTTTGGTAGATATTAACCTTCACCACTTATCAAATTTAATAAAACTAGTAATGATGAAACTGATATCATGTGCCTCCTGGTCATGTGCCTTGCTAAAGACACAATGTCACCTATTTATCATGTTGAATCTTATGAAGTTTCATTTTTGGTCAAAAATCATCAAATAGCAATTTATATGGTCCAGCTTAGTTTTTGGGGGGTCCTTCTGCAAAACAACTGACCTGGACTCTTCCAAAATGTTGATATTATGAAAGACCAAAAAAATTGGAAAATTATTATTAATTATGAACTCGGTGACATAACAACTCATTGACACGTTAAATCCTAATTGGATTCTGGATTTTTAGAAAATCTGATTGGGAAACTGGGGAATTTGAAGATTGAATATATATTAAGTGAGCAGATTGCATCAAAGTTAAATTTATTGAATCAAGTAATTGTACTGTGGTAATGAAAGAGAACAGCCTAAGTCTTAGGAGACATTTGCCAAAGTAGAGAGAGATGATATGTAATGTCATGATGTCTGAAAATTAGTATCTTTCTCTACATAAATGTGTGTGTGTGTGTGTCTGAGTCTGTGTGTGTGGAGAGAGAGAGAGAAAGAGAGACTAAGATTGCTCTATCATAAAACACCGAACATGTGCCATTGACTTTGGAATTCAGTGGTAGGAGTCCAAAGATCCTTGAGAAGACCGTTAGTAAGGGTTTGAAAATATTAGTGTAAGATAGACAGAAGGGATCCTTGCCATAGAGTAGAGGAAAGTGGTAATAATGGCACCTGCAATAAAAAAAGAAAAGAAAGTGTACCTAATGAGTTTGTCAATCTGGCTGGGAAAATTTCCAGGAAGAATTTAGAAAGTGGCAACTGGCTTCTTCTAGCTGCCTATTATAGCTTGAATTGTGTTCCCCAAAAAGATATTTTAGAGTACTAACTCCTAGTAACTGTGAATTTGACCTTACTTGGAAATAGGGTGTTTGCAAATGTAATCAAATTAAGATGAGGTTATTAGGTTGAGACCTAATCCAATGCGACTGGTGTCCTTATAAGAAGAAGAGAAGTGACATAAACACACAGAGACACAGAGAAAGTGCCATGTTGCTGTAGAGGCAGAAATTGGGGTGATCCAGCCATGGAACACCAAGGATTGCTGGCAATACTAGTAGCTAAGAGAAAGGAATAGAATAGATTCTCCCCTAGAAACTTCAGTGACAGCATGTCCCTGCTGACTCTTGATTTTGGACTTCCAGCCTCCAGAACTGTGAGAGAATAAATTTCTGTTGCTTTAAGGCACCCAGTTGGTGGCAATTTGTTATAGTAGCCCTAGGAAACTATTAATATACTATCTATGATAAAATATAAGAAGAAAGAATCTAACAAAGAATCCATTGGGTTTTTGAGGATTTATAAAATAATATAAAGGATCTAGGACTTTCTTGGATTTAAAAATAAAACTGCTTCATATCCTTAGCCTGTCCCAGCAAAAATTCAAAAAATAAATGATGACTTTGGGGCAAAGAATAACCCAGGGGACCCTTGTAGGACCTTTTGTTTCTGTAAGATGGAAAAATTTAAGTGACTCAGTTAAGCAAAAAACTTTCTAAGAATCTGAAGGAGTTGCCTTGTAGTAGCTTTCTATTAAACAATAGACTTCTAGGAAACTTAAGGGCTCTATCCCACAGAAGCTACACACTGGGCGCAAAAGAAAGAAGGGCATGTCTGAAGAGATCTATGACTTTTAGATAATGGAATGAATCCCATTATGATTCATAGAAAAGTATGAGACAGAGACAATACAATGTGAAAAAAAGCCTTTGGCTCCCAACCTTCCAGAGGCAGGTAAAAAGCCCAGAAATTTATTGAGTTGCAAACACAGGTTATTTCTTTCCAAAATGACAGGATGATGCAGCCAGTAGAATCAAGAACCTAGATGGTAGATTCAGGAGTTTCAAAGAATCATTCCCAGGAAATAGGACTAGGCCCTAATCAATTGAGACAAATACTCAGCTGGATTTCAGAATTGCTGTGGACCAGTGACTGTGACTCTTTTTCCCATTCTCTCCTCCTTTTCAATGTGAATGTCTTCTGTGATTAGTTTATCTCAGCTTCACCATTGTATGTTAGGGCTGTAGACAACTGATAACTTCTCTCTTTATAGGTCTTCAGACTGAAAGCAACCATATTCAGTGAACATCAGCCAAGTAACTTCACCTGCACCTGGATCTGAATTAGATGACAAGACCATAGACTTATGCTATAATATTTATGGGATTTTGATTTCTTGGGAGGGGGAAGGGCCTAAGTAAATTTTGCATTTGAGAGGAACATAAATAATTTGTGGACATAAGATGGACTATGACATACTGAGAACAGCCACAAATTCTTTGATATTCATTCCAGAGAGAGCTGGGGTTCATGTAGCTTCCTCTTGAATGTGAGCAAACTGTCACTACTCTGGCCAATAGAATACAGAAAAAGTGATGTGCTAGTTTTTGGACCCAAGCATTAAGTGACTGGATGACTTCACTTCCTATGGACACTCACCATCTGTGAGAAGTCTAAGCCACGTATAGAAGTATTTTTAAATGTAGATTTCTTATTATTCAGCTATAGAGAGGCTAACAAATCAAGAGACAACTGCCATTGAAAAGATAGCTTGTTGCTTACAATTCCCAAGAGGAGAGGGTAGACTACGATGCGGGGTCGGTGAGCCAAGGAGTCAAAAGAAAGATTTCTTGGACTCTCAAGATCTGGCAGTAGTGCTCTTTTTATTTAGAGAATAGTGTGGAATAGCATGGGGACAGGACCCATGGGCAGTCAGAGCTTCTGCTGCCCTGAGTTGAGGGTTAGGGCTAATTTTATAAGGCATGGGTACGTGACTTATTTTTACTGGAAAAAAGAAAAGATGATGTAAAAAGTCATTAAATGATTTCAGTGCAGATGGGGTCTGGTTATTGTGCGGTCGTATAACTTTAGTTACGAATCTGGCCATATAGATAGGCATGTAGGTGAGGATGCCCTGGGCTTCTCTCCCTGGGGCAGTCCTAATTCATACCATAAAAAAAAGTCCACTGGGTCATATAGTTTGGCATGTAGGCCAGGTCACCTTGGGCTTCTCTACCTGGGGCAGCCTTAATCCACATCAGACTACACTATGCCTGGCCACACAGGGAATCACCAGAGTGGGTCAGGAGGCAGAAGGAGTGAGAGGAAAGTATGAGGTAGGAGTCTTTATTGTGGTCTCTGTAAGAAAGACAAGGCAAGGCAAGGCAGAGTAAGCAGTTTTAGGATTAGCTAGTTTGAATAATTTCTACAGGCTCTGGGATCTAGGGGCTGTCTTTACTTATCTGGTACCTGGCCCTGAGATAATTAGGCCAGAGGAATATTGCCTCCTGTAAGAGCCTGATAGAGGAGGAAGTGGAAAGTATGGGCTTTTGATTGGTTAGTTTATGTATAAAAGGCATGCTTTCTGGCAAGTCACTTGCCATCTCTAAGGACTGGCTAGCCCTGGGAGTGGCAGTCTCTCCCTAGTCAACAAGGCCTCGGATGCGAGAGTATCAAGAACTCAGAAAATAAGAAAATATAGTTAATACGAGAGGACACTCTGGTCAATGGAGGACAGCCATGAGAGTGGGCCATCCTGAGGGTTCAGTTCACTGAAAACCTTCAGCTGACTTCAGCCAGTGACTTCAAGCAAACATCTTCCAGCTGAGCCCAGTGAACCCACATAACCATGAAAGATAATAATCAATTGTGCTTTAAGCCACTAAGTTTTGGGGGGTACAAGTCCTAGCAATAGATAACTGAAAAAGAATCTGTGCGTATCTTTGAATATATGAGTATCTGCACACACAAACACACACACAATAGGGGAGAAGAGAGAGTGAGCAAATGCGGTAAAATATTAACATCTGGTCAATCTAGGTGAAGTATTTACAGGTGTTCCTGAAATTTTTTAAATTAAAAGTTCGAGGAGAAAAAACACATACAGGGAAACCATGGACATGAATACAAATTGTATCATGCAAGCCAGAAGAAAGAACTAAGCCTTTTTGTTAGGTTGACGATCATATGAGGAGAAACATATACCCATTGTGGGTGCAGTCTGCATAATTAAAGGCCTAATTTCACTAAACTATAAGAAGAGAGAAAAGAAGCTCTATAAATAAAAGAAATGTAAAAATACTGCCAGAACTAAAAGTACTCTCTCGTTAGGCTATTTCCAGAGATTTGGGAATTATTATTGTTTCCTCCCAGTAAATCTTTGAGAAAAACAAGGTGCTCTTACATTTTGATAATTGCAAAATAAAAATGTCTCTAGCTTTCAAAAATATAAAATAAAGACACTTTATTGGCTCATGTAGCTGAGAAGTCCAGAGGCAAGCGAGGCTTCATATAAAACTGACCATAATTTCTCAAATATATTAACAAGGACCAAGTTTTTTTCTGTCTCTTCCCTCTGCCTCTTTCAGTGCCAGATTTATTCTGAACCTGATTCCAATTAGGCATCCAACAGATCCTAAGGCTACCTTCTTGCATTCTCGTTCCTTCCAGAAAGAGCAAGTGTCTTTTAAAATCTGATATTTGCTAAGACCAAATGCTCACTATGCTCACCAGGCCTCAAGCCACTGTTTGATGAAAGAGATCAAGCCAGAAGACGAAATGTGATGATCAGCCTTGCCTTAGTTACGTGCTTTGCTCCACAAGTCAGGAATGACATTAGCATCTCTGATACCACCTAAAGGAAATATAGATCTGCTGAGAATTTAAAAAGGGAAAATAGATACTCTGTGGGCAACCAACGAGTAAGCACTGCTATGTACATTTTCTCTCCAGTTCTCAGCTATTTCTCTTTGCACATTGCTTCATTTTTCTCTTAGGCTGCAAAGTCATCACTGACTACCATTTCTGAGTTTAGAATACTTCCTTTCAAGAGGATAGACAGACTTAACTGGAAACTTCTTGTCCTAAGGCCAATTTATAGGAAGCAGATACTGCCTGACCTAGTCTGAGTCATATGGCCATGGCCTTAAGTCAGTTCCTATAAACAGGAGTTATCTGGTGCATGATTTGGTTTTGGTTAGTTGATGAGAGGGCTGTATAGTCAACCAAAAGCTGTCTACTTCAAGCTTCATATCTTTTTGGTTTATGGTCAGTCTGGTTTAAGATAGTGTGACAGCCAGAAACCAAGATGGGCCCTAAGGATCCTTGATTCTTGGTGTCCACACTTTTGTGCAATCACCTCACACAATGATAAAGGCCCTCTCTATGTGAGCACTATGTAAGTCACAGAATGACATCTAAGGCTAGGTAATAAAAGGCATTGTAGCTTCTGCCTTGCTTTCTTGGATTGCTTATTCTAAGGGAAGCCAGGCATCATGTCATGAGGACACTCAAACAGCCTTAAAGAGAGGCTCAGGTGGGAAAAATTGAGGCCTTCCTCCAACAGCTAGTCACTTGTTAGCCACAAGGTTTAGCAGTGTTAGAAACAGAACTTTGAGCCCCACTTCAACCTTCAGATAACTGCAAGCTCAATCAACATCTTGGCTACAATATCATCAGAAACTCCAAGGCAGAACTGCCCCGCCTTGTCTCTTCTGAACTCCTGATCCACAGAATCTGAGAGAGAACAAAAGGTCTCAAGTCACTAAATTTTGAAGTAATTTGTTGTGCAGCCACAGAGGGCTAATATAGATTTGTATTCTCTATTTTGTTAAAGAAAAATCATTTTATTGGTAGTTGTTTGTGTGTGTATGTGTATGCATGTGAATGTGAGAATTCTGTCCTGGACGAAGTAGATTAGGTATTATACTTTATTAAGTGTTTTAGAATCAAAGGAAGCTACTCAATTTTTCTGATTACATGAATAATTACTGATATATCTTCTACTTTTAATAATAATTAGCTAGTACCTATATATATACACATATGTATATATGCATATTTCAATTATTTCTTACAACATTATGAAGAAAGTTATTAGGGAAGAAACTGAGGCTTAAAGAAAGTACAGAACCCATCCAACTTCATCCAGCTAGTAAGTTGGCAGCCCAAGGATTCAAGGCCACATTATTTTACCTCAGTGCCCATGCTTTTAATCATTACATTTTATATGGATCTTCTATTTCTAGTCTCAACCTTAATTGCCCATGATCTACTACAGAATACGGAATAGTGGTATTTCATTTGGGATTTTATATTACATTCACAGAAATGATTGCTCTCTATATCATATATACTATATTTTGGAATTCGAGTGTCAGAATGATGATAGCTTCATAAACCAAATTGAAATGTTATTCCTTTTTGTCTAGATTCTGCACTAGTTAATAGTGTGAAGAACATATATTCTTGTAAAATATGAAATTACGTATTTTGAAAGTGTGGAATCAAACTACTTGGTTTCAGAATCATTTTGAGAATACTTTTGAGTCAATACACAATTTTGTGTATTTAATTTTTTTGTTTTGAGATAATCAAACATTCACAGCAGAGTAAGATTTTTTAATGAATGGTTTGAAAGTTAGTTTGCCAAACTGATCGAGTATTACCCTCAAATATCTTATTGTGTAACTCCTATAAACAAGGACTTTCCCTCTGTATAACAACAATACAATCATCAAAATCAGAAAATTAACACTGATACATTTTTCCTTCTAATCCTCAGATCCCGTTCAAGTTTCACTACTTGTTCCAAAAATGTCTTTTCTGCAAAACAATTCACTTTATAATTACCAGCTGTGCTCTCATATTTCTTTAGTCTTCTTCAGTCTGGAAGAGTTCCTCAGTCTTTACTTGATTTTTTGACTTTGGCATTGCTGTAGTTTGTAATTATTCTGTGGAATGCCTCTCAATTTGGATTTTTCTGATGTTTCCTCAGGATTAGACTCAGATTATGTATCTTCAGTGGGAATGTAACAGAAGTGACTGCATCCTCTTCTTTACATCCTTTCAGGTGGCACAATGATTTCATTTTCTCCCATCACTATTGGTGGTTCACTTGACCCACTTGATTAAGATAACGTCTGCTGGGATTGTTCACTGTGAAGTTACTCTTTTCTTTTAGAAATGATTAGCTATTTTGTGTGAGGGTAGTTTGAGGCTATACAAATATGTTCTTCCTTATCATATTTTCAATTTATTTATTAATTTATTTATTTTGGGATGGGTTCATTGTTTTTCATTTTACTGACTGAGTTATAATTCATTACTATCATTATTGGGTTATCCATGTTGTTTCTGATGTGACCAATGGCAGCTGTTTCAAACTGGCTCTTGTGTCCTTTTCACACATCCACATTATTCTTTGAGCAATGCCTGTCTCTGGCACAAGATGTCCCAGATTCATCTTGTAATTTCCTTGCCCCAGACATGATATTATCATTTCTTCCAGGAGCCCTACTTACTTTTAGTAGAAATGGTTTTGAGAAGCCAAGATCCGAGCTCTAGTTTCACTTATGTTATTGAGGTCTCACTGATTCCCGATAGTAAACAGAGCTAGAGAGTGTATGTGTGTATACATGCACACATGCTCACACACACACACACAATGCGCTCTGTAGTTATTGCTTATCTATCTATATATTGGAAACTCTTAGTTTACACTGATACATCCAGTTCCAATTCAACACCACAGGGTTCATTTTAGTTTTCACCCTTTCCATATTTCTAACTCTCTTCTATATTGTTGAGGAATCTGGCTCCCACAATGCTTAACACTTTTACTTATTTGATCAACCCCCTGTTTATGACCAATCTTAAATTTTTCCTGTCACTTCCCCTTCACATAGGTGCATTCCTCACCTTTCTCGGATCTTACTCTTCACAGTGACTTCCTGATTTCCCCAGAATGAATGCCCATCTCAGCCTGTTTAAGCCCGGTGTACAACTGCCCTCGTCACCCAGCTTGGGCTATGACACCAGATCCCATATTGGGCCACCCTTCTGTGCAGATGCTGTCCTTATTTTGCTCATGTTCTGACACTCCATTCCAGGCCATAGTCCCATGAAGTGACACCTTCCTCCCCATTTCAGTTCTGACTTCCTACACTGGGCCACCCCTATGAATGCTTGGGTTGACATCCCACTTTGGGCTACTTCCCTCCCCCCTCAACTGCAGACACCTACTTTCCTCTAGGCCACCTAATAGCTTTGGGATCATGTTATTTGGTAAGGAAAGGGAATGGAAATAAAGAAAAGGAAAAGGGTGGATAATTTTTCAATAAGTGTTTTCAATTTCCTTTACCATGAGTCATTTTTCCCATATTTTAATTTTTGACCTTATTTAAATGTATTCTTTTCAGATAGATTAGTCATTTTGAAAATTTCAAAGCATAGAATATAAATGACAAAATTCCAAATCATATCAGTTAAGAATTTAGGAAGACAGCTCTTCGTCAATCTCCCACAGTTCTGCATGTCCTGTGAGAGAGGCATTAACTGGCAATTCTCCATGATGTTTCTACACGTATTGTGAGATTTTTTTTTCCTAGACTATCTTTCCAAGGATGTTTACATAGCAAACAGCCTTGGAAGGTAGAGATTCTGTCTCCTTTCAGAACAGAAGACAGATTTTTTTGCTGCCCAGTATAATAAAAATGTCTCCCTCTGGGGTAAAGTTTGAGCAGGTTTGCTTGCAACTTATTATAAAAGATTGGGGTTTTCTCTCTTATAACACAACCCACTGTGTCCTAACACCTTGCAGGATTTGGGGCTTAGGAAACTGGCACAAGAAAATGATGATACTCTAGCTTCTGATGTTGCTGTGAGTAATCAACTGTCCTACGTCTCCAACTCAGGAGTCACGTGTCTTCTACTAGCATCCATGAAACTGGCAGCATAACTTGTTAACTTGCAAGTAGGGCAAAATATCAGATACTTTATGGTTATTACAAGAAATGCATTTGGCTGCAAATAACAGAAAATCCAAATACCATTGACTTAAATAGAAACGTATTTCTCTAAAATAAATAAATAATTAGATAAATAAAAGTCTCGAGATAAGTGCTTTAGTAATGGTACAATTGCTAAAGTATGCCATCAAGGACCCAGATTCTTTCTACTTTTCTGCTCTGCCATCTTTATCAAGCAAGTTTTGTTTTCATAATACAGGGATTGTGTCCATTTCCCAGGAAGGAAAATGAGAGAAGAGAAAAAAATCAAAGGATGGGACCATTGCAGAAAAAGAAATTTTCCTGGGAGCCCTAGCCAGCAGACTTCAACTTACCACTCATCGTCCAGGTCTGTGTCACATGGACTGCCCTAGGGCCTAAGGGCAAAAGTTTGAGGACAGGCTGGTGGGGTGGTGCAGCAGTTAAGTTCATGTGTTCTGCTTTAGCAGCCTGGGGTTTGCTGGTTCAGATCCCAGACGCAGACCTATACACCCCTTATCAAGCCATGCTATGGCAGGCATTCCACATATAAAATGTAGGAAGACAGGCACAGATGTTAGCTCAGTGCCACTCTTCCTCAGCAAAAAGAGGAGGATTGGTGCCGGATGTTAGCTTAGGGCTAACCTTTTTAAAAAAAAAGAAAGGCAAAAAAAAAGTTTGAGAACGTATCTTAGGTCAGCCGATAAATGATATCTACCATAAGTATTATCTTATAATACTTAATCTTCTTTGAATATATTACAAAGCCTTCTCATTTCTAATTTTGTGAATTTATGTTTTCTCTGATTTAGCTTTAGATTTTCCAAGTATCTATCTGTTTTTATTATTATTAGTTTTGTTTGAAAAAATCAGTATGGGGACTTCATCTGATGACGATGAAGTAACAGGAACTGGATTTACTCTCTCACCTGAAACAATTAAAAATCAGTGCAAAATATATTAAACAATGATTTTCAGACTTTTGACATCAGGCAGCACAGGAAGGTGACACCTGAGAGAGCAGATGTCATGTAGTTAAGCAGTTTGCAAGCAGCAGCCTGTTGGCAGCTGCTAGGTTAATTTCCCACACTTCCATAGGCTGGGACAGAAAGGAAACAATCAGCCAAAATGGACAGTTTGGTACATAGAAGAATAGTAACAACTTGGAGCTGATTTTCCAAACTTCACTTCCCACAGGGCAACGCCATGAGGGCCACGTGTTACCTATACACGTACTGGAGTGCATTACAGCAGTAGCCTGAGCTTAGGAGATGCCCCCCACACACACACCCCCAATCTTACTAAGGGACAACTAGCAAGGCCGGCCAAACTCTGCCCTGGAGAAAGGCATATTTATTGTCCTGGTCAGAAATCTCCCCTCTGCCCCAGTGGGAGAACTATCTCTATGTTCTAAGGTTGTTTGCTATGCAAATATCCTTGAAAACATAGTTCAGGACAAAAGCTGTCACAACACATGTAGAAATGCCATGGAGAATTGCCTTTCAACAGGGAAAACAAACAAACTGAGCCCTACAATTGCTCCAGTTTACTGCCTGGAGAGAGTTGCCAGGGTGCAGTGCAGGGAGGGCCAACCCAAGCAATTTTATTTGTAGAAGCTCAAAACTTGAAACCACCTAAACGTTCATCGACAGATAAATAAACAAATTTTAGTATATATATAAAATAGAATGGCACTCAACAATAAAAAGAAATGAATTATTGACACACATGACAAAAAACAAATAATTATGCTGAGTGAAAGAAGTCAGACATAAAAAGAGTACATGCTAGATAATATTCTAGAAATTGCAAACCAACTATATCAGAAAGCAAATCCACAGTTGCTGGGGTTGAGGCAGAGAGGGATTACAAAATGAACTTTGAAGGTGACAGATTTGTTTGTTATCTTGATTATGGTAGTGGTTTCATAAGGGTACATCAGTTATGTTGAAACATCAGTTTGTACATTTAAATGTGTGCAATTTATTTTATGTAAATTATACCTTAATAAAACTGTTAAAGTGGAAAAAAATATGGATACTGGATTTATTTATAAAATTTTACTGTATTCTAATTGATTTCTGTTTTCCTTTTTCCTTCCTTATTTTTGTGTTTTATTTCAGACTTCTTGAATTGAGTGCTTAGTACACGATTTTTCTCAATTAGTAATGACAATACTTCATGAAATGAATTTTCTTAACAGTGTAGCTCTAACCACTTAGTCTATAATTTTAGGTTTGAATTTTGCCTTGAACTGATAGCTATTCGGAAAAGTTATTTTAGAATTCAGAGGGTGGAGCTTTTAGTATTAATGACTGCATTGCATTTTGGCTAGCTAACCTTACCTGCAATGTCTGGTGCTGTTGTTGTTTGTTAGTTGTTCAGAATTTTATGTGGCCCCAGTTGTTGCTGCACCCGAATCTCCTTTACCAGGCCAGTGAAACCATGTCCTAGCTGCTGTCAGTGTTGGCAATTAAGGGCTCACCATTGCCCTTTTCTCAGGAGAATTGCCCTCAGCCAACAGGGCCCAGCTCATCCAAGAGGTTAGGTCCTTCCCATCTAAGGCAGCCCATAATCACTCGATGATTGACTTATGGAGAGATACAAAAGTCCAGCCCCCTCATCTCAAAGTGAAAGAAATCGTGGATGCAATTATGCTCCAGAGGTCTCCTTCCCCATCATGCTAAGTCTAGAATTTACTGAGACCACTTCCTTGCTCAGCCCTTTCCCCATTCCTATCCTGCTTCTCTCACTCCCTTACATGGTTGGGTTATTTTCCCCCTGAAAACACTCACTCCCTCAATAAATCACAGGCATCCAAATTTCTGTCTCGTGCTCCACTTCTAGAGATTCCAAACTAAGATATCATTTTATTTATTTTTATATATTTATCTTTTAAAGATTAGCACCTGAGCTAACAACTGTTGCTAATCTTTTTTTAAATTTTCTCCCCAAAGCCCCCCAGTACATAGTTGTAGATTCTGGTTGTGAGTGCCTCTGGTTGTGCTATATGGGACCTCACCTCAGCATGGCCTGATGAACAGTGCCATGTCTGCGCCCAGGATCCAAACTGGACCTGGGCTGTGGAAGCAGAGCGTTCGAACTCAACGACTTGGCCACGAGGCCAGCCCCGTAAGATACCATTTAAGAATTAACTTTTATAAGTGCCTCATAGATGCTCTAACAAGAATGTGTATGTAAGATCTATGTTTATACACATATACCTATATATTTATACATACATATTATTTTGGTCATATTTTGAAGTAGCAATGGTGGTTTCTTTCCCCAAGGTATGCTTGTTTCCATTTCTTCCCTCAACATCCAAGCAGCAGCAGTAGCTTTCTATGTGCATTGCTGTAGGGAAAGATGGATACAGCTTAGATTTAGGAGTCAAAATCATTTTTATGCTTTTCCAAATAGACCCTTGAAATGCATAACAGAGGAAATAATTTTGATAGCAAAGGTGTTCACCTACGAGACCCACCCTATTCTTCCTCATCTCAATAAATGCCAGCACCATTTACTAAACTGTTAAAATGAAAATCGTGGAGCTGTACTTGACCTTGCTTTTCCTTTCACAATGAACATCCAATCTTTAAGCAAATCCCCTCAGCTTTACCTTCAAAATATAACCCAAATCCAATATTTTCTCAGCATCTCCACTACCATACCTGTCTCTCACTTGGATTACGGCTATTGCCTCCTAATTTAACTCCTGCTTCCATTCTTGCCTCCACTCTCATAAATTTCCCTCAACAACAACCAGACTAATCTTTTTAAAATGTAAATGAGATCATATCACTCCTCTGTCTGGAACTCTTCATAAACTTCTGATCCCACTTGGAAGAAAATACAAAATCTTTATATGCTCTGGTACCAAATTTTTCCTCCAATCTTTTGTCTTTTTGCATTTCCACTCACTTAACTCCAGCCACACTTGTTTCCTCGATCCTAATGCATCGTCCTGCATGAGAACCTTTGCACTTTCCGGAACAACTTTTTCCCTGTACATCTAAGTGACTCTCCCTATTTAACTTATGTCTCTGCTTAAGCGTCACTTCCTCCAGGAAGGCTTTCTTGATCACCATTCTTAAGTGTATACTTCATCCCTATCTGTTTTCCAACTGTACTTTAGTTTTCTGCAGTGCACCTTTAAACTACTACCTTATATTATGGAGCTCTCATGTTTGTTGTCCACCTCCTCCACTTAATGAAGGCTTAGAAAAGACGTAACTGTTTTTTTTTACTGTTGTTTCTTTCTCATATCTAACAGTGCCTAACACATAACAACTCATTCTACAAATGAAGGATAAATGAATGAATGACTCAAACCAACACCACATTTTGTTTAGTTCTAAATTGGATCGTGAATGTTTTGTTAGTTTGTTTTTTCTTGAAGTTTCTGACATTGTTTTCTTTCTTTCTTTCTTTCTTTCTTTCTTTCTTTCTTTCTTTCTTTCTTTCTTTCTTTCTTTCTTTTTGATAAGTAGCATTTGCTTATCTCACATTATCCCCAGTATGTTTAATTTTAACCATTTCATTTATTCTTTAATTTTATTCTTCTTGAACTCCACAGACTTTTGGCTCTAATTTAGACTTTTGTCTGCATATTTAGACCATACATTCTTATACAGATATTTAATTGATCCTTAAGTTTTGAAGGCCCATTTTTATTCCCTTGGGCTGTTAAAGTGAAAATTTTGGACTTGTACTTGACCCTGCTCTTTCTTTCACATTGCACATCCAATATTGTATCAAATCCTTTCAGCTTCACCTTCAAAATATAACCAAACTGCAATATTTTCTCAATTCATCCACTACCAGACTTATCTTCTATCTGAATTACTGCCATTACCTTTCTATGTCCTCAATTTAGTATAAATTTGCAGTCACATTGTCTTTGTTTTGAAATTTTTTTTCCAGGGATACCTTCCAGGAACCTTCCATCCTTCTCCAATTTGGACAGATTGCTCTTTAGGCCTGCTGGATAGTGGTCTCCTCAGTTCTTGCCTTGATTTCCATTCACCTTTTCTGGAAACAGTTTCTTAATGACTCTTAGTTAATCCATTGTTTTTCCAAAGTGTGTCCTCAACTCAATCTCTTTCCCCCTCACTCTCTCATGCACAGCCCCTCCCCCTCCACTTCTAATATCTTACCTTTCTCCTTAGATCTTTTTTGATTCGTCTGCATCAGCTCTCTATGGGAGTATTCAATGTTAACATTTGTTTGTCCCTCGTGTATGTTTTTTCTTTCATAATTCCTCCTATCCCAAAATTTCTGTTTTCTCTAATTTAGTCTCTATGTGAGCTACATTTAGTCAGATATTGGGACATTTAGATTAATCATTTATCTCTTAGATTTTTTTTTTTTTTTTGTATGTGGGATGCCACTACAGCATGGCTTGACCAGCAGTGTGTACGTCTGCACCTGGGATCTGAACCCATGAACCCCAGGCTGCTAAAGTGGAGCATGTGAATTTAACCACTAAGCCATTGGGCCAGCTCCCAATTGCATATTTTATTTCCAGTAGTTTTTAAATTTTTTTAATTGCTACTTTTGTGTAACATACAATTATGTTTTCATGGATGTGATATCTTAGTGAATGTCTTTAAAGACGGTAGACAATTTTTTTCATATCTTCTGCAAATTACCTTAGTTTCCTCCTAGGGCAGTCTTTACTTTTTATTTTGATCTTTTACTTTCAAATATCTTGATTATTAGCTCATGATGATAATATGAATAAGGTCTTGGTTATTGATTCATAAATAATAGGAAAGAGGAAAGAATATACTCTATATATGCATAGAATATGTTGACCGACTCTTTTAAGGGTAGAGTCAGGGACCTGGCTTTTATGCTGAGTATGCCTTAAATTCCAGAATTAGAAGAGATTTGTGCTGGGATACCAACATCCATACTTGCTCTTTTACTTCTCACCAGAATTCTATTGAGTTCTTTAGAGCCCTGTACTCTGTGGAAGTTTTATTGGGTACAAACAGCAGCAGGCTGTTCTGCATGTGGAAGTTTGGGGAGAGGGTGTCAAATGCCTAGGGCTCAGTCATACATGACACTTCCATGTTCAAATCTGGACTCCCTCCTCTTTATTTCCTCTATTAGGATTGTACGATGGATTCCCACAGCTGGCTCTATCTGTTAGAATTCTTCAGTTCTCTTACTTTCTTCCAGATATTTGATGAAAACCTTGTCTGCTGATACCCTGGCTTCCTGTTCCCTTTGTTGGTGTAGTAATGTACAATTTTAAGAATTCTATCATTATCATTGTAATCCAATTTGGGGGAGAGAGGAGATAAGCTTGGTTTCAGTCTACGCTTGTTGACCCAGAATCATTATTGTTGCTGCTTTTTTTTTTTTTTTGATGTAACCAAATATTTGATCCAAGTGTTATTATCTCCCTCTAATAAGAAATAAAAAGTCGATCAGATTTTAGTCCTAGAGTCATTTCTGACCCTCACAGGAGGTCTTGGCCAGTGCACTTCTGTGGACCTCAAACCCAATACCTGTAAAGTCGAGCAGCTCATATAGAGGGAGTTCTAAATTTTTACCTCTAAAATTATGATTCTACTATAAAATTTTTATTAATAAGTTTAAAAATATTCTTCTGGTTATCATAGATTGCTTTCTGACTGTATATTCTAGAAAGACAAAGCAAGAATTAGAAGACTTTGTTTTATTAAACAAGAAAAGAAGAATCTCCTTCTTCAAAAAAAGAATCCTCTTTCCATTACAAATTGCATTCTGAGGAAGGAAACCAGCTGGTATTAAAACAGTTAAAGTTTTATTTATAGGCAAAAAGAATGACAGCTCAATTCATTTTAAGGAGAAGTCATGCCAAAAGCTCATAAGAAAAGATTCTCTCCTTTGCGAATGTTTATATTGCTCTCTGAATCTTTTTCCAATTATGAGAACCAGAGAGCGTCTCGTGTTCAGTGATATGTTTGCTTTTGATCACAGCATGTTCATAACAATGTCATGGATTTTGGGTCAATAGGCTACAAATGAAATCTCAGATTCTTATTCTTAAAAGATTTTGGGTTCTTTTTGGTGCTAGGGAGATAGAGGGACACAGAAAGTCAGTTGTAGTATTTTTTAAGAACAAATTGAAACTGAAAATTGAAACATCAGTTGAAACTGATTATCTTCATTGGTTTTTACTTTGAGGACCCTGGCTTAATCTGAGTTAGCAGCCTGCTCTTTAACATGTCTGTAAATTTGACATTACTTGAAAAACTAATGAAGCACATATTAGTTCCCATTTCCCCTTTGGAGATAAAGTGCTGTGAATGGATGAAGCGGTGTCTAGAATACACGTTAGTAAATTCCAGCACATATAAGTGAGAAGTTTTATTCCATGGGCATATAGGAGAATTGTAAGGAAGCATGACTACATCAGAAAACATAATTGGCTCTGTTATAATTGGACCCTAGAGGAAAACTCTCCTACAGCTTGAGGTTTTTCTCCTGGGAATAAGAAAACCATGGCTCCTTTCTTGCCAGTTTCATTCCTATACACCTTTAGCATCAATTTAAACTGCAGAGATGGTGGTACTAAAATATCAATTAGGGAAAAAAGTTAACTAAACCTCATAAAATAATATCTTCATAAATCTGATCCTGTGAGATTAAGTTGTGTATTTTTGGACAAACTCGTTTTCATTTTATTGAATAATTTAACCTATGTTTATATTATGTATATTTCAAAAGCGATTTTAAGGCTATGGGAAGATAAATAAAATTATTTCCAGTGATAACATATTAATTTGATATTATTTACAGAACTAGGATAGTTAAACTGGAATCACAGGATTGAAGGAATCTATACTTTTCATGAAGAATTGTTGCTTTCTTTGAGTGACAGATTGTTTCTACTTTTATGTATTACTAAAGTAGGATATTTAGAAAATTAAGATATCAATTCTCACATTCACTATATGAATAAGTTTGTGTTATAGTTTTTTTGAATAGTTTTTTTTAACAAATTTAGTCTCTTTAATTGTTCTTTCTTCTTTAGTTCCAAATCTCTCTCTTCCTCAACTCAGCACAAGCCTCATTACGTTGATCTCCTTGTCTGTTTTGTGCATGTAGCATTTTTCTCACTCTTGTGAAAGTCCCAGTGGATCATATTTTATTAGTTTTGTTGTTCCACTACTTAGATTGGTACTTGCTAAGGGCTAGATAGAGTTGTTGAATTTATTACTGTTATCTAGATTTTTTTAAAAAAACTAGTTCTTTTTAGTCATTTTCTCTTTTCTCTAAATTCATAGAGGACTGTAAAAAATAATAAGATAATATTGCTCTTTGAAAGCTGCTGAAAAGCATCAAACAATGAGTAAATTGTAACAAATAAATCAAATCAACCTAGATTTTGACAAATCCAAGCAATAGCTAAGACTTTTAATAATTATAAGAAGAAATTTTACTTTTTAGGAGAAGTTTCATAAACAACAAATTATCATTGCAAAGCACTTTAAACACAAAAATGGCTAAATATTGTATATAAATGTATTAATGTTTGTAAGCTGGTTTATTAAGTGTTTCAATAACCTCAAAATGGCTAAAGTAAGAGGACCACACCTTGTCCTAATAAACACATTTATCATTTTCTTAAACAATTCTCTTACTTTCATACCTTATTTTTCATTCTCACTTTCTTCAAAAATCTTTGTGGGGCCACTTCCGTAAAGAAAGCAATTTCTGAGATACAACCATTTGAAACTAATAATTATCAGATTATGAAAACAGAAAAGAATTATTTAGCCAATGCCTTTTTAAAAATCAGCTGAACACTGATCTGCTCACATTTCCTCCTACTTTCCTCCAAATTCCTCTCTTTGTCCATAATCTTTGGTTTCTGTTAAAGAGCCTATTCTTATACTGTTTGAACCTTGTCTTTCACCCACCACATCCTGCTACTTTGCAGGTAACCATGACAATATTTGTCAGTACTAAGGTTATGTGCCATATAAAATGCAGCCATGCTGTCTTAAATTTATTAGCAAGCACACTTTTCCCAAAATACACACACACTTACACACAAACATCATATTAAAACTGCATGATATTTGGGAATTCTTAACAGATTGAGTGTATAACAAAATGACTTAATGAGTGTGAAAAGATCATGATTCTTTTGTTGGAAACAAACAAAAGCATATGAATCTTTGTAATGCAAAAATAGTATCTTAATTTTTTCTAAATTATTCCAAACACTGTCACTTCTTCAGCATCTGCCTCCCTAAGATTTACATTATTAGAAATATTTGCTAATTAATAATCACAGTAAAGTTGGAGGTAGATATATTTTCTGCTGAAAAATTACTAATAATTATTAGTTGCTTAATATTTCTAATCAGACGACAGTGTCACAGCATAAAGACATTGGTCAAGAAGTGAGAAGATCGAGATTCAGATTCTGGGCAACCATAGAAATCACTGGATCAACCATTCACGGCTTCTTAACATATAGACTATATCCTACAATTTTGTTAACCATTAGGATTAAGGATTCAGTTAGTCACCTCTTTACTGTCGATTCAAATATCTCTCACTCTAGCTTCTCTACAGATCTCCAGTTCAATACTGAGCTCAAATAAAATCATAAAACTCATCAGAAAGGGATCTGTTTTTGAGCTCTAGTGGAAACACTAACCTGGATACTGAGAACGAAAGAAAGATGTTAGATGTCAACTCAGAACTTGGAGGATTTACAGTTAAGTTAGAGACATGATGTCATATTAAACCTTTTTTAAAAAATGGTTTCTTTCCTTATTATACTAGCATATATTCAGTGATCACATCTCTTAGATGTGCCCAAAAGTGCCCAAAAGGACACTTAGATGTGTCCAAAAGGATTTAATACCTATCCTTTTCAAGCTTTCCAAAAAATTAGGGAAGATGGAACACTTCCTAACACATTCTACAAGGCCAACATCATGCTGATACCAAAACCTGACAAGGACACCACGAAAAAAGAGAACTACAGGCCAATATCACTGATGAACATAGATGCAAAAATTCTAAACAAAATTTTGGCAACCAGAATTCAGCAATTCATCAAAAGAATCATACATCAGGATCAGGTGGGATTCATACCAGGAACACAGGGATGGTTCAACATCCGCAAATCAATCAACGTGATACACCACATCAACAAACTGAGGAATAAAAACCACATGATCATCTCAATAGATGAAGAGAAGGCATTTGACAAGATCCAACAGCCATTTATGATAAAAACTCTGAACAAAATGGGCATAGAAGGAAACTACCTCAACATAATAAAGGCCATATATGACAAACCCATAGCCAACATCATACTCAATGGGCAAAAACCGAATGCCATCCACCTGAAAACAGGAACGAAACAAGGATGCCCTCTATCACCACTCTTATTTAACATAGTACTGGAGGTCCTGGCCAGAGCAATCAGGCAAGAAAAAGGAATAAAAGGAATCCAAATAGGGAGGGAAGAAGTGAAACTCTTGCTGTTTGCAGACAACATGATCTTATATATAGGAAACCCCAAAGAATCCATTGGAAAACTGTTAGAAGTAATCAACAACTACAGCAAAGTTGCAGGGTATAAAATCAATTTGCATAAATCAGTAACATTTCTATACTCCAGTAATGAACCAACAGAAAAAGAACTCAAGAACACATTACCATTCACAATCGCAACAAAAAGAATAAAATACCTCAGGGTAAATTTAACTAAGAAAGGGAAACACCTATACAATGAAAATTACACGGCCTTTCTGAGAGAATTGGATGACGACATAAGGAGATGGACAGACATTCCATGTACATGGATTGGAAGAATAAACATAGTTAAAATGTCCGTTCTACCTAAAGCAATCTACAGATTCAACGCCATCCCAATCAGAATCCCAATGACATTCTTTACAGAATTAGAACAAAGAATCCTAAAATTCATATGAGGCAACAAAAGACCCCGAATTTCTAAAGCAATCCTGAGAAAAAAGAGCAAAGCTAGAGGCATCACAATCCCTGACTTCAAAACTTACTACAAAGCTACAGTAATCAAAACAGCGTGGTACTGGTACAAAAACAGGTGCACAGACCAATGGAACAGAATTGAAAGCCCAGAAATAAAACCACACATCTATGGACAGCTTATCTTCGACAAAGGAGCTGAGGGCATACAATGGAGAAAAGAAAGTCTTTTCAACAAATGGTGCCGGGAAAACTGGAAAGCCACATGTAAAAGAATGAAAATTGACCATTCTTTTTCACCATTCACCAAAATAAACTCAAAATGGATTAAAGACCTAAGGGTGAGATCTGAAACCATAAGGCTTCTAGAAGAAAACATAGGCAGTACACTCTTTGACATCAGTATTAAAAGGATATTTTTGGACACCATGTCTTCTCGGAGAAGGGAAAGAATAGAAAGAATAAACAAATGGGACTTCATCAGACTAAAGAGCTTCTTCAAGGCAAATGAAAACAGGATTGAAACAAAAAAACAACCCGCTAACTGGGAAAAAAATATTTGCAAGTCATATATCTGACAAAGGCTTAATATTCATAATATATAAAGAACTCTCACAACTCAATAAGAAAAAATCAAACAACCCAATCAAAAAATGGGCTGGAGACATGAACAGACATTTCTACAAAGAAGATATATGGATGGCCAATAGGCACATGAAAAGATGCTCATCATCACTGATCATCAGGGAAATGCAAATCAAAACTACACTAGGATATCACCTTACACCCATTAGAATGACAAAAATATCTAAAACTAATAGTAACAAATGTTGGAGAGGTTGTGGAGAAAAAGGAACCCTCACACACTGCTGGTGGGAATGCAAACTGGTGCAGCCACTATGGAAAACAGTATGGAGATTCCTCAAAATATTAAAAATAGAGCTACCATGTGATCCAGCCATCCCACTACTGGGTATTTATCCAAAGAAACCTGAAGTCAGCAATCCCAAAAGTCCTATGTACCCCAATGTTCACTGCAGCATTATTTACAATAGCCAAGACATGGAAGCAACCTAAGTGCCCATCAACAGAAGAATGGATAAAAGAAGATGTGGTACATATATACAATGGAATACTACTCAGCTGCAAAGCAGAACAAAATCATTCCACTTGCAATAACATGGATGGACCTTGAGGGAATTATGTTAAGTGAAATAAGCCAGCTAGAGAAGGATAATCTGTGTATGAGTCCACTCATATGAGGAATGTAAAAATGTGGACAAAGAGAACAGATTAGTGGCTACCAGGGGAAAGGTGGGGTGGGAGGTGGGCACAAAGGGTGAAGTTGTGCACCTACAACACGAATGACAAACATTAATGTACAACTGAAATTTCACAAGATTGTAACCTATCATTAACTTAATTTAAAAAAGAAAATAAAACGGTTTCTTTCCTTATTATACTAGTATACATTCAGTGATCACATCTCTTAGATGTGCCCAAAAGTAAGACACAATGCCAGCCCGCAGGGACCTCATATTCTATGATCCCCTTCTTTCTCCTTCTACTGCGCTCCTTAGTTCATTACATCAATACTAGAGTCATTATCCTTTTCTTGAAATTCTTCTGGTGTCAATTAATTATGTAACCAAGTAAACCCTTGAAAACAAATTTTCCAACATATCACCAAGTGTAAAAGCTTTCAGCAGAATAAAGTTTGTTGTTGAAGGGCCTCCAAAACCTAGTACTCAGTAAATCTTGTGTTATTCTATCACCATGCTTTTGCCAAAGTTTTTCCTTCTACTTGGCACTTCCTGTTGTTTACAGTTTATTAATATTTCAAGACTAGTTCAGGCTACAACTGCTCTTTGAAGCTTTCTAAGACATTCAGAATGATACGATTAATGAAAAATAATAACAACAATAATAGTATCTAATAATTGGAGAACAGGTCTGTGCTCCCTCATATGCACCATGATCAGTGCCTTACACATGTCACCTCACAATCCCTGTATGAGCTTTCTATTACTGTTGTAACAAATTGCCACAAATGTGTTATCTACAGTTCTGTAGGTTAGAAGTCTAAGGGATATCATTGGCTAAAATCAAGAGGTGGGCAGGGCTGGGTTCCTTTGTACAGACTCTCAGGAGAACCGTTTCTTTGACTTTTCCAGCTTCTAGAGGAGCCATTGTATCACCCAGCTGTTTCAGAGCATATCAGTTGCAGGAGAGCAATGGTTAAAAACTTGAGCTCTAGATTCAGAAAACCTGTGTTTGAATCCTGAACCCTGTGTGACCTTGAGAAGTTTCCTTTAATGATTCAGTTTCCCCTTCTCTAAAACAGGGATAATAATGGTCCTTATCTCAAGGGGAAGTTAAGAGGATTAAATGAGTTAATCCGTGTAAGGACTTCTAACAGCTGTTGGGATATAGACGTACTCAAGAAATATCAGCATTTCTTGTTATTACTATCATTATTAGACAAAACTGTAGAGACATCAAGGCTGTTGCTAGGAGAGTGGGCAACATGACCTTGGGGTGAATTAAAGTGTAGAGTAGAATATTGATGATAGATCTCTATCAATAAGTAAAAGCAAAAGATATTTTTAGTACTTTGCAACTGTGAATAGTTGAAGAGTGGAAATAATGATCATTAAATATTTCTTAGGATGCTTCTATGTGGTGGATAATATAGAGCACAATCTGGAGTCTAAAAAAAATTCTCTAATGATGTTCATTTGTCTTCAAGGCTACTTGGATTGGTTTTGTGTTTTCTTTTGTCTTAGGCTGGGTTCCTTGGCATTTGATCCTGAGATTAGGATTCTTGTTCAAGTGATTTCTTAGGAAAAGGGAAGTGATGGGAGCAGGATAGGGCAAGAATGTGGTCTCAGTTATAAGCTAGTTTCATTCTGAGACTCCTGGAAGGCTCTGAGCAAAAATTGGATTAACAAGTTATTTCCATATGGAACAACAGGAGCAGCCATTGTATGCTCCCATGCCATCAAATCCAGGTCTGGGTGAGGGATAGCCTTCCAGGTGAGATATCTACACTGCAGTAATTCTTAGGAGAAGAGGGCAGCTGTGAGTTGACATCAGCTAACACAAACAGCGGCTGGTAGAAAGGCGCACTGGCCACAAAAGGGGCTCTGAGAAGGGTACCAATACCATCCACTACATATTTGAGTTCTTTTCTGTGCATTAGGGTCTTCCCACTCATATTGCCCTCTACTCCTCCAGACTGCCTATGAAGCTAAAGAAGAAAAAGTCTTCTGCTGCTGTATTCAGGTTAGAAATAAAGATATATATGTTCTTTCTTTCTGGTTCCACTAATCTGAGGGCGATAAAAAAGAAGCAATGGCAATAACAGAAAAATAACTCCCTTGATAAGCCCTGTGGGGACTGGAATTGGCCACCCCAAGACACGTCTCTTTGGCATGATGATTATTTGAGGCTGGTTCCTTTGCAGACAGGAAAGCCACTGAAAAGTAAAATTTACTTACCCTTTGTAAGAGACATTTACATTGTAAAGGAACTCTCCATCTGTAAAGATATCTCTAGAAACTCTTAATCAATGGGGAAGGCAAGGACTTAAATCTGAATTTGTTTATTGTGCTTGTCTGGTAACCTCCTGTAACTGACTTCCCTCCCCCTCCCAACGTTGGCATTTCTTTAAGGATTAAGCATCTTTCCTTAGGCTAGGAACTGATTGCTGCGTTCGCCTGTGACCACCCAGCTCAAGACAATAGACTTGCCTCCTGCCGTGTCCATCAAACGCTGTGCCAACAGGGCAATCTTGTGACTATTGTGGGAGGGACATTTCAATCATATGTGAAACACCCTGTTTGGGGGTATATAACCACTCCTTGCACCCCACTTCTTCAGTGCCCTGTCTTCCTTCGGGAAGAAAGTTCCCAGGCCATGGTCCTCATAAAGCTTTAATTGTCTCTTGCTATTCTGTCTCATGTGAATTTAACTCGTTCTCCAGCCAGATGAACCCACATTGGATAGAGGAAAAGTCTTCCTCCCTACAACCCCATTAGGAGAATATCTGTAACTCCCACCCCCTCCCTCCTGGTTCTAGGGTATCTCATGTGTACTTCCATAACTTCTTTTTTTCTACTTTAAAGTGCGTGCCATTTCTCTCTGTATTATTTCTGTCTTTGTACAGGTAGCCTGTCTCCAACCTTTTCTAATCCTGCTTTCTGATCTTTGTGTGGTTATAGTTATATTTATATGTTTCTCCCAATAGTCAGTATACCAAACTGGGTCTATATTTCTCTCTCTGTTGTTACATTTTATAAGCCAACTAATTGTATTCAAATAATTGCCACCATGAAGTGCTGTCCTGTGTTATCTGTCTCCCACAAAGACTATGGTAGGATAACATTTAATAAGCTGTTATAAGTACACAGCACTTTTTATCACTTTACATGGATAATCTCACTTATTCCTCACAACAATCTAATAAAGTAATCAATCTTATTACATCATTACCTAGCTGAGGAAATGAAAACATCAAAAAGAGAGAGAATTTTTTAAGATAAAATACCTAGGAAGTATAAAAGCTGAGATTCAAACTTCAAGGCTGTCTGTCTCAGAATCCATGTTCTAAATGAATCTAAAAGAAATATACTACCTCCTCTTCCTTTTTTTTTTCTTATAACCTTTTCATTTTTTGGGCTTACATATAAATTCTAGAGGGTAAAGGGCAATCTGCATGGAATTATTGTACTCAAAACAAGCCAATCCAAAACATTGTCCTTGGACCAAGTTCTCTCACAGTTCAAAGCCAAATTTTTCCCAATTTAGGGCTTAATCTAAAAGTTTTAAAGTTGATGCTTATTCTTGGTTGATTTAAATGTCTTAAACTTGCAAGCCAGTGGATAGCCTCAGAGAATCAGAAGCCCTCTCACAAATAGACCCCTGTATGACTCTCCTACCAGTTCTTCAAACTTAACACTTCCCAACTCACTTGATTTCTGTATCCCTGCTATATCTCACATTCATTTCCTTACACGTCATCTTGATTCAGCAAATATTTCAAAGGTAAACTTTAAGGATCTGCTCAGAGGAAAATGATCCAATTAGACAGTGTGGAGAAAAAGAGGAATGAAGAATAATGAGAAGCCTAAATAATAAAGGTAAATCTGAATAAACATTGGCTTTATAAAACAATAAAAACAATATCTTATGGAGTTTTAAATACTTGTTAATAATAACACATAATGTGAGAATAGCATAAATCCAGTTAATATGTTCCAATATCTTTGCATTGTCTAGGAAACGCTAAGAGTATTAGTTTATATTGAACTTTAATAAGTCAGTAATGTAATCACTAGAGTAACCACTAAAAGAATAATAAAAGAATATGTAATCATCAGTATAACAAAGCAGACAACATAAGTAATAAGAAAATAAAAGAAGGTAGGAAATGAGAAAAATATGCACAAAAGAGATAGACAAATAGAAGGCAGAGAGTAATGTGGTAGATTTGAACTCAAACGTAGTGGTAATTACAGTAAATGTAAATAGGCTAAACACTCCAATTAACTAAGATTGTTAGACTGGATGTTTAAAACATCAAAAAAGCCTATGCTGTTTACAAAAGACATTTTTGAAATAAAAAACATAAAGGAAGATGGAAAGCAAAAGGATGGAAAAACTACATATGCAAACACTAAAAGAAAACTGACATAGCTATACTATAAGAAGCATTATTACCAATGAAGAGAATATTTCATAAAGGTTCAATTCATTAGGAAGATACAGCAATCCTAGACTTTTACATACCTAATAACATTGCCTAAAAATATATAAAACTAATCCACAATCATAAGTGGAAATTTTAATACACATCTCTATGAAACTAATAGATAAAAATCAATAAGAATACAGAAGATTTGAACACCACTAACAAAGTTGACCTAATATATTAATAAACATTACATCTATACTGTAGAATTCACATTCAAGTTCACACTGACTGTTCAACAAAATCGATGTTATGTTGGGCCAAGAAAGTCCCCACACTCTATTTAAAGTACTAAGACAATACAAAGTATTTTCTCTGATCCCAGAGCAATGAAGCTAGAAATCAAGAGAAAGAAGACCACCAGAAAATTCTCATAGGTTTGAAAATTAAGCAATAATCTTCCAAACAACCCATATGAAATCACAATCAAAATTTAGAAAATATTTTAACTGGAATAATAATAAAATACTTCATATCAAAACATATGGGATGCAGCTAAAGCCACACTTGAAAATTTATAGAGAAGAAAAAAACCTCAAAAATCAATAATCTAGCAAAAGTTAACAAGGAAATAGTGGAATTAAATGAAAAATTAGGCCAGGCGGATTTAATAGATATATATATAGAACACCCATCCAAAAACAGCAGAATATGCATTCTTCTCAAGTGCTTATGGAATATTCTCAAGGATAGACCATATTTTGGGAAACAAGGCAAATCTCAATAAATTTAAGAAGATCGAAATCATATCTAGTATCTTTTCCAACCATAATGTTATGAAACCAGAAATCAATTACAAGAAAAAAGTTGAAAAATGTGGAGACTATCAACATGCTACTAAACAACCAGTGTATCAGCAAAGAAATAAAGGGAGAAATCAAAAAACATCTGGAGACAAATGAAAATGAAAATATACCATACCAACTCATATGGAACAAAGCAAAAGGGGTCCTAAGAAGGAAATTTATAGCAATACAGGCCCTCATTAACAAGCAAGAAAAAGCTCAAATAAACAATCTTAAACTACACCTAACAGAATTAGAAAAAGAGGAACAAATAAAGCCCAAACTCAGCAGAAGGAAGGAAATAATAAAAATTAGAGCAGAAATAAATGAAATTGAAACAAAAAAGATTGTAGGAAAGATCAATGAAACAAGGATCTTGTTCTTTGAGAAGATAAACAAAATTGGCAAACCCTTAGCCAGACTCACTAAGAAAAAAAGAGAGAAGGCTCAAATAAATAAAATTAGAAATGAAAGAGGAGAAATTACAACAGATACCATAGAAATACAAAAGATTATAAGAGAATATTATGAAAATCTATATGCCAACAAACTGGACAATCTAGAAGAAATGGATAAATTCTTAGACTCTTACAACCTCCCCAAACTGCATCAAGTAGAAATAGAAAATCTGAATAGATCAATCACAAGTAAAGAGATTTAAACCGTAATCAAAAACCTCCCAAAAGATAAAAGTCCAGGGCCAGATGGATTCTCTGGAGAAGTCTTCCAAACACTCAAAGAAGATTTATTATCTATCCTCAAACTATTCCAAACAATTGAGGTAGATGGAAAAATTCCTAACACATTCTATGAGGCCAACATCACCCTGATACCAAAGCCAGACAGGACAACACAAGAAGGTAAATTACAGGTCAATATTGCTGATGAACAGACATGCAAAAATCCTCAACAAAATATTGGCAAGCTGAATATAGCAATACATTAAAAAGATCATACACCATGATCAAGTGGGATTCATACCAGGGACACCGGGATAGTTCAACATTGGCAAATCAATCGATGTGATACATCATGTTAACAAAATGAGGAAGAAAAAGCACATGATCCTCTCGATAGATGCAGAGAAAGAATTTGACAAGATCCAACACACATTCATGATAATAACTGTCAATAAAATCAGTATAGAAGGAAAGTACATCAACATAATAAAGGCTTATGTGACAAACCCACAGCCAGCATCATACTCACTGTGGAAAAACTGAAAGTCATCCCTCTGAGAACAGGAACAAGACAAGGGTGCCCACTCTCACCACTCTTATTCAACATAGTACTAGAGGTTTTAGCCAGAGCAATTAGGCAAGAAAAAGAAATAAAAGTAATCCAAATAGGCATTGAAGAAGTGAAACCCTCACTGTTTGCAGATGACATGATTTTATATATAGAAAACTCTAAAGAATCCATCAGAAAACTATTAGAAATAATCAACAACTACAGCAAACTTGCAGGGTACAAAGTCAACTTACAAAAACCAATGGCATTTCTATACTCAACCAACTAAGAGAATGAGAACTCAAGAATACAGTGCCATTTACAATCACAACAAAAAGAATAAAATATCTAGGAATAAATTTAACCAGGGAGGTGAAAGATATATACAAGGAAAACTATAGGACATTACTGAAAGAAATCGATAATGACATAAAGAAATGGAAAGACATTCCATGCACATGGATTGGAAGAATAATCATAGTTAAAATGTTCATACTACCTAAAGCTATCTACAGATTCAATACAATCCCACTCAGAATCCCAATGACATTCTTCACAGAAATAGAACAAAGAATCTTAAAATTCGTATGGGGCAACAAAAGACCCCAAATAGCCAAAGCAATCCTGAGAAACAAGAACAAAGCTGGTGGCAAAGCAATCACCTACTTCAAAACATATCATGAAACCACACTAATCAAAACAGCATGGTACTGGCACAAAAACAGGCACACAGAGCAATGGAACAGAATTGAAAACCCAGAAAAAAACCACATGTCTGTGGACAGCTAATCTTCAACAAAGAGCCAAGAACATACAATGGAGAAAGGAAAACCTCTTCAATAAATGGTGCTGGGAAAACTGGGCAGCCACATGCAAAAGAATGAAAGTAGACCACTATCTTTCTCCATACACAAAAATAGACTCAAAATAAACCAAAGACTTGAAGGTAAGACCTGAAACCATAAAACTTCTGGAAAAAGATACAGGCAGTACACTCTTTGACATTGGTCTTATCAGCATCTTTTTGAATACCATGTCTGCTCAGGCAAGGGAAACAAAAGGAAAAATAAACAAGTGGGACTTCGTCAGACTAAAGAGCTTCTGGAAGACAAAAGAAACCAGGATCAAAATGAAAAAACAACCTACCAAATGGGAGAAAATATTTGCAAATCATATATCCAACAAGGAGTTAATCTCCATAATATATAAGGAACTCACACAACTGATATATAAAAGACAAACAGCCCAATCAAAAAGTGAGCAGAGGATATGAGCAGACATTTTTCCAAAGAAGATCTACAGATGGCCAATATGCACATGAAAAGATGTGCAACATCACTAACCATCAGGGGAATGCAAATCAAAACTACACTAAGATAATACCCTACACCCATTAGAATGGCTAACGGGATTTTGTCACCAAGACAAAAAATAACAAATGTTGGAGAGGTTGTGGAGAAAGGCGACCTTCATACACTGCCGGTGGGAATGCAAACTGGTGCAGCCACTATGGAAAACAGTATGGACATTTCTCAAAAGATTAAACATATAAATACTCTATGACTCAGCTATCCCACTACTGGATATTTATCCAAAGAACTTGAAATCAACAATTCAAAAAGAATTATTCACCCCTTTGTTCATGGAAGCATTATTCACAATAGCCAAGACGTGGAAACAACCCTAGTGCCCATCACCTGATGACCGGATAAAGAAGATGTGGTGTATATATACACAATGGAATACTACTCAGCCATAAAAAAAGACAAAATCATCCCATTTGGAACCACATGGATGGACCTTAAGGGTATTATGTTAAGTGAAATAAGCCAGTCAGAGAAAGACAAACGCCATATGATTTCACTCATTTGTGGAAGATAAACAAATTTACAGACAAAGAGAACAGTTTAGTGGTTACCAGGGGGTGGGCACAAGTGGCGAAGAAGCACATTTATATGGTGTCTGACAAAAAGTAATGTACAACTGAAATTTCCCAATGTTATAAACTATTATGATCACGATAAAAAGAAATCAATAATCTAGCATCCATCTCAAGAAGCAATGAGAGCACATAGCACTAAGATCTTGGTTTCTAAATTTTATCACTCTGGCAAAAATAAACAAAACAAAAAGTGACAGCTGTTGGAGAGGTTGTGGAGAAAATGGGACCCTCATACACTGTTGGTGGGAATGCAAACTGGTGCAGCCACTATGGAAAACAGTTTGGAGGTTTCTCAAAAAATTAATAATAGAAATACCATATGACCCAGCCATCCAACTACTGGGTATCTACCCAAAGAACTTGAAATCAACAATTCCAACAGTCCCATGCAGCATTATTTACAATAGCCAAGACATGGAAGCAACCTAAGTGCCCATCAACTGATGATTGGATAAAGAAAATATGGTATATATGTATACAATGGAATACTACCCAGCCATAAAAAAACATAAAGTAGTCATGTTCACAACAACATGGATGGACCTTGAGGGTATTATGTTAAGTGAAATAAGCCAGATAGAGAAAGACGAACTCTGTATGACTCCACACATAGGTGGAAGTTAAACATGCGGACAAAGAGAACCTATTGGTGGTTACCAGGGGAAAGGGGGGTTGGGAGGGTGGGCACAAAGGGTGAAGTGATGCACCTACAATATGACTGACAATAATGTACAACTGAAATTTCACAAGGTTGGAAACTATCATAATCTTAATAAAAAGTAAAAAGAAAAAAGAATCCAATTAGAAAATGGGAAAAAGATAGGTAGGAATAGACATTTAATTGTAGGGGAGATACAGATGGCAAATAGATAGTTGAATACATGCTCAATTTTATTAGCTATCAGGAAAATGCAAGTTAAAATCACAATGAGATATTACTACACATCTGTCAGAAGGGCTAAAATAAAAATTAATGACAAAGCCAATTTCTGGTCAGGATGCAGAGAACCTGAATCCGTCATACATTGCTGATGGGAATGTAAAAAGTGCAGCTACGTGGAAAAGCAATTTGACAGTTTCTAACAAAAGTAAACATATACTTACCATACAACCAAGCAATTGCACTCCTGGGTGTTTATCCTAAGAAATTAAAACATATATTTACACACAAAAAAATAAATTCTCTTCCTCTTTAAAACAAACCAGAGATCTCTCTCCATGTAGAAGTGCTTGATTAAAGTTAGGAGCAGAAAATGAACAGGTTATACCTGGGATATACTATTGTGCCTAAAAGTAAGAAAGTTCTCTAAGACTAGTGGGATTCAAAAGAACACAGTATTTGAACTGAAGAATTAAAAATTCCCTGAGTAACCTTATTAATGAGAGAGAGACAGACAGAGACAGAGAGAGGAGAGATAAGGGGAAAATGGGAAAGCTTGCATTTACAGAAAAATATCTGTTAATAAACACAGAAGGAATCATAAAATGAGAAAGGCAACCACCTTGCATCAGTCGATCACATCACTGGTAAAGCTGTTGGGTGAAAAATTGTTGGGGAACAGGACAGTTGCAACTCTCAAAATATTACCCTGTGGATGGCTTATCAATTACAAGGCCACAGTTTTTCACAATGAAGAAATTAGGCAGTTACCATCTCAAACAAGTGATCAAATTTAGCCTCACCTAAAGTTGGACAATCTGACATTATGTTCCAGAAGTTTTGAAGCAATAAAATGTATATTTTGTTGCCTATGAAATGTCCCTGCCAAGAAATTATCCAACTTGAATCTAATCATGTGAAAAGAACTTAGACAAATCCAGAATAAGGAGCATTCTACGAGACAACTGGCCTGGACTCTTCAATAAAACAGTCAATATCATGAAAAACAAAGGCAAGCCTATTGTTCTAGATTAAAAGAGACTAGATTAAAAAGACAAAACCACTGATGCAATATGTAAACTTTGACTGTATCCTGGATTTGAAAAAAAAATAGCTATAAAAGACATTTTGGAGACAGAGAAAAATTTCATATGGACTGTATTCGATTTATATGGAATTATTGTTAATTTTCTTGCAGATGAAAATAGTTGCATTTGTTTGGCTTTTTTAAAATTACTGCTATAACAAATTGCCCAAACCTTGGTTTAAACAACAAAAAATTTATTACGTTAAACAATTGTTGGGTAGAAGTCCCACACTGGTCTAATAGAGCTAAAATCAAAGTATTGACAGGGCTGCATTCCTTTCTGGAGACCATAAGGGAGAATTCATTTCCTTGCCTGTTTCAGCTTTCAGAGTTCACCAACATTCATTGTCATGGGGGCTCTCTTTCTCCATCTTCTAAGTCAGCAATGTTGCATCTCTCTACCCACTCTTCCACAGTCACATCTCCCCCTGACCATAAGAGAGAAAAGTTTTCTACTTTCAAGGATCTATGTAATTAGATTGGGTCCACTCAAGTCATCCAGGATAATCTCCTCATCTGAAAGACTTAATTTAATTAATTATGTCAGCAAAGTTCCTTTTGCCATGTAAGGTGACTATTCACAGGTTGTGGTTATTAGGGGGTGGAATTTTGGGGACGTGGGGGAGCAGTATCCTGCCTACCTCAATGGTATTGTGGTTATTTAGGAAATTATTTTTATTCTTAGGAGAACATGTTTAGCTATTTAGGTATAACTCTGCAACTTAAATATATATATATATTTAAAATACATATAAATATATATATCATACACATACAGATAACCAAATGTAGCAAAATGTTAGCAACAGTTCAATATAGATGGAGGGTTTATGGGTTTTTTTTTTTTCTGTTCTTTCAGCTCCTCTGTAGGTTTACATTTTTTCAAAAGAAAAAAGAAAGGTACTATTGAACACCTTCAGTCCCCAACAATCCAGGACACGTCTGATTTAAAAGTGATTTCAGAAAAAAGGAAGTGGTGACAATTTTAAGACTAGGTATCTCAATAAATGTATATTAATATGAATATAGAGAGCCTACTAGAATGAAGATAAAGCTGTAATTAGTTAAAACAAAAAAAAAGCAGTAACTCCTACCTGCTGGGAAAGATAGGTATTTGGTAGTTTGTAGGTAGCACAGTGACCCTGTTTTGTCTGTTTAAATAAAATTATACAGTGGCCTTGTTTTGTCTTAGTGTGAACTTGTCTGATGTTGATGTTCTACAAGAATGTTTATGTTCAAGGGGACAACAGTATAGCCTCTCTGCGAGCAACAGGCCAGATTCTGACAACACTAAGTCCTAACTGTCAAGGTCATATCAGTTTTAAAGAGTCTAGGGCTGCTTTTTTCTTTCTCAATCTTTTTTTTCTTTTTTTGTTAATCAATGCTCAAAACACAGCACCAAGGGAGTTAATTCTAACTCCAGTGGTAAATTTGCAGAATATACTCCCTAAAATGATAACTAAACCTAGGATAAATATTTCAAGGAAAATTAATATTATTCACACTCATGCATTCATTTGACAAATATATTGAGTATATATACTCAAATATATAAGGAAAAGCTATCAGCATATTTATTGACTAAATCTTTGTTTAAAGCTGAATTCTGAATAATCATATAGTATCTTAACTTTAAGAATACTGTCAGGGAAGCTTTATGGAATTGTTTAGCTTGATGAATACGTATTGTGAAATTCAAATACTTATCCCTCACAGACTGTTATCAAGGGTGCTATACACTGAGTTGTCAGTAGAAATAAATATATGGCTAAATTTAATCAAAGAAATGAGTGTTAAATAATATATTACTAATAGTTGCTCCCTATAAGGATCACCCAGCCACAGAGACTTTAGTAAGGCTACACATTCACTTTGATAGACAGATGATATAAAACCAGAAAAGTGTCATGCAGTCTTGGATATTCATGTATAAAATAAATATTTCTTAGCAAATTTTCCCCATTGGGAAATGGGGTGGTAAGAACCCCATTTCCCCAAATGAGATGGTAGGAACCACTGTTCCTTTTGCTGCTGTCATCAGCCTTTTATTTTCAACAAATACAATCCTCTGAAAGAAAACAGTTCCCAGGGGAAAATACCTCATTGAAATGTGGTGTTAACAAAAGTAATTGATATGCAGAAAACATAGCCCTTTAGATCACATGCACACTCTCCATTATTAGTTGCTTTATAGAGATGCATTTGACTGAGTACGGTTTCTATGAGCTCAAAAAACTCCAAGTTACCCAGAATGAACGGTTTATGGTCATTCTGACTTCCAACAGGATTGGGACATTAAACTTTCTGAAATTCACCTTAATTTAGCCTTCAGGTCTTTTGTTCATTTTCTAATTGGATTGTTTAGTTTTTTACTATTTTGAGTTTTGAGAGTTCCTTATTATTCTAGGTACTGCTTTTCAGTTATTATGGCTTAGTACTTTTTCAGTCCTGTCCTGTCTCTCTTCTCCTTCCAGGACTCCTGGAATAATATGAATGTTAGGTCTTATGTTATTGTCCTCTAAGTCCCTGAGGCTGTGTTAATTTTTTTTTTAAGTTTATTTTCTCTCTGTTTTTCCAATGGGTAATTTCTGTTGTTCTATCTTATAGTTCACTGAATCTTTCCTCTGTCCTTTCCATTCTGCTGTTGAGACTATTCATTGACCTTTTTAATTGAAGTTATTGCACACTTCAGCTCTAGATTTTCCATTTCTTTTTCCTTCTATTTCTTTATTGAGACTTTTTATTTCCTTTCTGGAACTTTCTATGTCTTTATTTGTTTCAAGTGTGTTTTTAATATTCATCAAAGCCTTTTCTAAATTCCTGCTTTAACTCTTTGTCAGATATTTCTAACATATCATCACAATGTTTGTATTTATTGATTGCCTTTTTAAATTTAAATTTTTCCTATTTCTCAGTATGGTATGTGATTTTTTAATTACAACCTGGACATTTGGGATATTAAGTTATGAGACTCTTGGTTTCATATCAAGCTTTTTAAATTGTCTTTCTCTGACAGTGTTGCAGCAGGCAAAGAAAGCATCACCACTTTGTTACTACCAGGTATGGGTAGAAGTCCAAGTTCCCACTCAGCTGCCACTGAGACTGGGGAGGGTCTTTTTCTGCCGAGTAGGGGTGGAATTCCAGCTCCTTTCTAGGTTTATGCTGATACCATGCTGGCTAGAAAAGTTAGGAGTCCTTCCTTTCTACTGAGTGGGGATAGGAGTTCTGGCCTCCAGTGACATCAAGGCAGAAGGAGTGACCTCATTATCACTGGGTGTTGGGGAAAGTCTTGATTCTTCATTAGTCTTCCTCTAACATCACATCAGTGGGGAGAGGAAGTGATGCCCAGTAAGTGCAAGTGGTAATGGAAGGACATGTTCCCCACTGTGTCAAAAGGGCATTTGTTACTACCTAGTGGGGATGAAAATCCCAGATCCCAAATTGACCTTCTCTGGCATCACCCAGGATGATGGGTTGGGGAAACCTGCTACAGACTAGAGACAACCTTTCCTCAATCTTTGCTGCTGTGAGAGGCAGAGTTGGAGTTATGGGATTTTTTCTGTGTTTTCCTGGAGTAGAGCAGTTGTTTATTGTTTAAAATGTTTCTCTGGCTAAGCTGCCCATTTCTGGTTGTTTGGCTGGAGACAACAGGCTTATGTTGGGGTTATATATTGTCCAGGATTTTTACTTGTAATTAGTGGAAGGAATGTGAAAAAAAATACGTCTACTCCATCTTCCTTCAAGTGGAAGTCCAAATATAAATTTATTTTTATATTCAAATTTTTAACTTTTGTTTATTACAAATTTTATCAGTGAAAACAGCAAGACTATTTAATGGAAGTCTTGTATGACCTTCAGTATCCAATTTATTTTAGTAGCTTTTTTAGCATTGTATTGAAAAAATTCTGCTTGACACAAATAAGCAGTTGCCATAATATCCTTTTTTATTTTGCCTATGACTCGTAGGCCACATCTCACCCAGTGCCTGTTTTGGTAAGCAAAGTTGTGTTGGATCACAGTCCCACTTATTTATCAATATATTATCTGTGGCTATTTTTGCAGTACAATGGCAGAGTTGAGCAGTTGTGACAGAAACTTTATGGTGCACAACATTGAAAATATTTACTATCTGCACCTTTAAAGAAAAAGTTTACCAGTCCCTGTTTTAAATATTTCACTTCACCTTCTCACGACACTAGTAGTAGTTAATCCAATCCAGAAGATGGAATGAGGAAGAGTGGAATAATTTTATTTCAAAGAAAAATTACTATCTTCAATAATTCATTATTTTAGTCAATAAATGAGTCTTTAGCCACTTAAATATTCATTCATTGGTAAAAAAGTCTTTATACATAAATGTACATATACAAAGATATATACTGATCATAATTTTCATCTACTGAGGTACCAAACTTACATAGATACTGCAAATAAATTATACAATAATGTGGGAGTGTCCACATACAAAAAAGACTAAATAAGAAAATGAAACAGAATATAAGTATAGTTTCACAGTATAAGGAATAATCATAAATGTAACTTGGCAATTAGCTTTTTAGCTATTTTCCACCTAAGAGCTTTTAAGTATACAGTTCTGATGCTGGAAATCTTGTTCCCCACTTTTCACCTGGCTGACTCTTAATTATCCTTCAGATTTCAGCTTAAATATTATTTTCTCAGCAAAGTCTTACCTACCTGCCCAAATCTAAATTATGTTCTCTGGAACTTGAAAACACAAATGCATAAAGATACATGCACCCCTATGTTCATTGCAGCATTATTCACAATAGCCAAGACTTGAAAGCAACCTGGGTGCCCATCAAAGGACAAACGGATAAAGAAGATGTGGTATACACAATGGAATACTATTCGGCCATAAGAAAGGATGAAATCCGGCCATTTGTGACAACATGGATAGAGCTTGAGGATATTATGCTAAGTGAAATAAGTCAGAGGGAGAAAGTCAAATACTGGTTGATCTCACTCATAAGTAGAATATAAAAACAACTACAAACACATAGCAATGGAGATTGGATTGGTGGTTACGAGAGGGGGAGGGAGGAGGGCCAAAGCAGTGATTAGGCACATGTGTGGTGATGGATTGTAACTAGTCTTTCGGTAGTGAACATGGTGTAATCTACATAGAATTCAAAATATGTTACAATGTACACCTGAAAGTTATATAATGTTATAATCCAATGTTACTGCAATAAAGAAAAAAAGTTTATTAAAAAAATAAAATAAAATAAAATAAATTACATTCTCTGGTCCTGATCTCCATTATATCCTCAATCTTCCTTCACTGCAGATACTTAATAATCACATATTTACTTATATTATTATTTTACACCTTCCTAGAAGTCTAGAGGATTCCTGAGGGCAAAGGTCTTGTCTGTTTGGATTCTTATTAGATGTTCATCCAAATTAATGAAATTCCAGCTAATTTCCAAAACTGCCTATTTTTCTCTTCATAATTGGATTCTGTGCCAAGAGCATATAAGCAAAGCCTGAACAACACACACAGTCTTCTATATGATTAAATTTGCTTCAAAAAAAGAAATATGTGGTTACCAAGTATTATCATCAGTGTGGCAACAGTGCAACATGTAGGCGATATTTAATTCCCTTCAATCAGAATAGCAAACAAATGACATGAGAAAATCATGAAAATTCAAACCTATCCCTCATCATAGGACAATTAAACATATGGCAAACTTTAGTGTTATTGGGACAATTAAAAACATGTAGAATATCATGTGACATAAAAATGTCATCAATGAGGCTATCAAATAATAAATAATTAAATTCTGAATCTGTCCATTAAATTATTGAGATGGAGGGGGAAGAGAGTGCTATTTGCAAAATAAAAAATCTCCCGCAGACTGATTTTCTCATTAATGGGTCATAATGGAAAGTTACCTGGATGGTTGTTCACAAACAATCACTCTTTACATATGTTCGATGGTATTGTTAGGAATCCATGTAATTCTAGTAAGACATTTCACATTTGCTTACGTCAAATTTTGTTTAAAAAACTATCATATTTATATAAATGATTGAATTTAAAACAAAGCAAAAATAGTATGTTTTTTCATTCTTTAGCCATTTTGTAGAAAACTGAAATATATTTCAAACTTTTGAATAAGATTAGTATAATATGTGATTTTATTCTTCTTTTGTCGTTTATAATCTTTTACCACTTTGTTATGATTTTAAAATTGTCTTAAAGACTAGGAACATTCAAAAGAATGTCAATTACTTTTTCCCTCCATAAGGATCTTTAGAGCATATTTTGGGGGTATGAAACATTCAGCAAAAACGGTTAATTAGAAAACAGTAAGTGTATGGCCCAACTCATGACTTAAGTCCTTAATCTATTCACATCATTAAGACGAAAAATGAATGCGTTTTCTATGACTGTAAGAGTAGTATTTTAGGATAAACTAAAAAACTGCCATGCATGAATTTGGAGATGTGATTAAATCATTTAACATTGTGCTGTAAAATAATTGTTAACCAGAGAGTAAAGCCTACTGCGAAATGACCACAAGGGATAATGCAATACTGGCATGAGGCCACTAGAGGGTGAAATGAAAAACACAGTCACAATTCCATGTGAAAATATTTCTGCCACGCACTTCGTTTAACCAAATTATGATAATTTATTATATTTGAAAGCATTATTTATCTACATAGAATTTCATTGTACGGAAATAGTCATGCTGATACTTTGAAATAATTTATAAATACAGATGATTTGATGATTTGATTCGAGCCAACTAAGTAGAATATAGCTTTCCTATGTCTTTGCTGTGACGACAATTTTGCTACTTATTTTTAAAGCGATTGATTTGAAAACAAACAAAAAGCTAAAACAACATTGTGTTTTAATTATTATGATTATTTATCACTTAGATAAATCCAATAGATTTAATTTAACAAATTAAAACAATACTTACTTTAAATGTATGAAGCCTGTTACTCAAGCATAACCACAGAAGAGAAATCTGGCAATACACTTATGAAGAGTGTTTAGATTGATTATAATTCATGATAAATCCCAGATTCACTTTCAAAGTATCAAAAACACTCACGAGCTTCTTCAGAGTGTCTCCATTTTAGCCACAAATTAGATTCATTTAAATCAATGTGATTAAGCATTTGCAGCTTGATAGCATTTCATTCTCTTATTTTTTAATTTGAAACTGCTGTTGGAAAATGTATAATCTTCTGAATATAGGCTTCCTTTTCAAATTTTACAAGTATTAACTTCATAGCCTTCTTGTTATTGCTCTTGTTGATGATCACGGTGATGATGTTGATGGCTGACATTGCTGAATCAGGCACTGTTCAGAGTCCATAATGACCTTGTTAAACATGCGAAAAACTATTTTGAGCATGTAACATGAATTAACTTGTAGAATCCTCAAAACAAACCTATGAAGTAGATACTATTATTTTCTCAATTCTATAGACAAAGAAACTAAGAAACAGAGAGGTTTAGTAATTTCCTCAAAATCTCATGCCAGTAAATGGTAGGGTCAGGATTTCACCTCAAGCAGTTTAGCAGCTTATACATTGACAGGTTTTCAGCTTCACTTGTTTAGAAGTAATTAAGTTCTGCTACCTGAAAACAACAGATTATTAAAAGTCATGAAGTTCTCATCTATTACCATGCAATCTTGAAGTTTATACCCATTTTTGGTTATTATTCACTTCTATATCTTTAATCCCGGTGATCTTAAAATTTCCCAATGATGTGACTTATCTAAAAATCCTGTTTCCTAAATTATCGAAATGTACTATATTTTCAATTTCATGCCATGTCTACATGGTGATATTGAGGCAGGCAGACATAGAAGAAGGTGTAGATGTTAGTGACCCGCTTGCCCTGGGAGATTCAGACGGCAATGAGATGTTAATAGATGACCTCCTTCCTCTCGCTGCTATGCCCCAGCCTCCACAGCCTCACCTAACACACCATCACCACCACCACCACCTCTCAGCCTTCCAGTGTGCTTTCTGTCTTCCCAGTTTGGGTAAGTGAAACTACACTGTAGATACATCATTTCTACTTTATAGAGGCTGTGCATTTATCATATCATTCCTGCTTTTACTATATGTTAGTGTTATTTTACTTTTTATGTGTTTTTTGTATGATTTGGTAGGTTATTTTGGGGATCTGGAAATACTGGAAATTTTTTCCAATATAAATTAACAGTAATCGCTTCTTTGCTTTACGCTATTTTGGCTTATGAAAGGTTTTATAGGAATGCTCTTCTTTCGGAAAGTGAGGGAAATCTGTATATATTTAATTATATAATTATTATTTAATAATATTTAATATTTATTTCTATTTTGAATCTTCACCTGTCTTTTTCTTTTTACGTGATAATAACGGTGATGCTGCTGAAAAGTCCTTCATACGATATGATGCTGATGCAGTTTGCTAGCATGAAAAAAAACCCATTGGATTAAGTATCAAAGATAGAGATTCTATTTCCAGCTCTGCCACTTAAGTGATATGAAACAAAGGACAACTTTGGTAGCCCCCTCACAGAGTTTTCAGAAAGTGAAAAATGACGATGTATTAGATGACATCCTGCAAATTGGAAAACATGCATGATGTGTTCATTATCATTGCTATTGTTAGTGTTATCTCAAAATCACAGATCAAAAAATATGTATCAGGAGATGAAAAATGGGCATATGACAGCTTATAATAAATGCATAGCATAATCAAAGAATTTAAATGTTACCATTTACATAAGGTAAATTCCTTTCTTTTTGAAAAATCAAAACACCTTATTTCCATATGCACATGTCACTGAATAGAATCACACACCAGATGCAATGCAACGATGCATAGCAAACTTGACTAATGGTCATCTCTGCAGAGGGGAGGGGAGGTGAATGAAGATGGGAAAGGGTGACTTTTCTTTTTATTTATTTATTTTTTTTAATCGCGGTAACAATGGTATATAACATTATATAAATTTCATCATATACATCATGATATTTCAATTTCTGTGTAGATTACATCATGATCACCACTCAAAGACTAATTACAATCCATTACCATACACATGAATCTAATCACCCCTTTCGCCCTCCTCCCTCCTCCCTGCCCCTCTGGTAACCACCAAACCAATCTCTGTCTTATATGTTTGTTTATTATTGTTTTTATCTTCTACCTATGAGTGAGATCATATGGCATTTGACTTTCTCCCTCTGACATATTTTGCTTAGCATAATACACTGGAGGTACATCCATGCTGTCACAAACGTCAAGACTTCATCCTTTCGTATGGTCGAGCAGTATTCCATTGTGTATATACCCCATATCTTCTTTATCTATTCAGCCCTAGATGGGCACCTATGTTGCTTCCAAGTCTTGGGTATTGTGAATAACAACCCAATGAACATAGGGGTGCATGTATCTTTTTGCATTCGTGTTTTCACGTTGTTTGGATAAATACCCAGAAGTGGAATAGCTGGGTCACATTGTAGTTCTATTCTTAACTTTTTGAGGACTCTCCATACTGTTTTCCATAGTGACTGCACCAATATGCACTCCCACCAGCAGTGTATGAGGGTGCCCTTCTCTCCACATCCTCTCCAACACTTGTTGTTTCCTGTCCTGTTAATTATAACCATGCCTATGACCATGAGGTGATATCTCATTATGGTTTTGATTTGCATTTCCCTGATTTGCATTTCCCTGATTAAAGATGTTGAACAATTTTGGATGTGCCTGTTGGCCATATGTGTATATCTTCTTTGGAGAAATGTCTATGCAAATCTTTTGCCCATTTTTTAATTGGGTTTCTAGTTTTTTTCTTTTTGAGATGTTTGAGTTATTTGTATTTTGGATAGTAACCCCTTATCAGATATATGGTTTGCAAATATCTTCTCCCAATTGTTAGGTTGTCTTTTCATTCTGTTGATGATTTCCTTTGCTGTACAGAAGATTTTTAGTTTGATATAGTCTCATTTGTTTATTTTTTCTATTTTTTCCCTTGTCTGGTCAGACATAGTACTTAAAAATAAGCTACTAAGACCAACGTAAAACAGCATGCTGCCTATGTTTTCTTCTAAAAGTTTCATGGTTTCAGGTCTTACATTCAAGTCTTTAATCCACTTTGAGTTGATTTTTGTACATGGTGTAAGATAATGGTCTACATTCATTCTTTTGCATGTGGTTGTCCAGTTTTCCCAGCACAATTTATTGAAGAGACTTTCCATTCTGCATTGTATGTTCTTGGCTCCCTTGTCAAAAATTAACTGTCCATAGAGGTGTGGGTTTATTTCTGGGCTCTCGATTCTGTTCCATTGATCCGTTTGTCTGTTTTCGTGACAATATCATACTGTTTTGAATGCTATTGCTTTATAGTATATTTTGAAATGAAGGACTGTGATACCTCCCACTTTGTTCTTTTTTCTCAGGATTGCTTTGGCTATTAGGGGTCTTTTGCTGTTCCATGTAAATTTTAAGATTCTTTTTTCTATTTCTGTGAAAAATGTCATTGTAACTTTGATGAGGATTGCATTGAATCAGTAGAATGCTTTAGGAAGTATGGACATTTTAACTATGTTAATTCTCCCAATCCAAGAGCATGGAATATCTTTCCATTTCTTTGTCTTCTTCAACGGGTTTTACAGTTTTCAGTGTACAGCTCTGTTACCTCTATGGTTAAATTTATTCCTGGGTATTTTATTCTTTTTGTTGCAATTGTAAATGGGATTATATTCTTAATTTCTCTTTCTGCTACTTCGTTTTTAGCGTATAGAAACACAACTGATTTTTGTATGTTGATCTTGTACTCTGAAACTTTACCACATTCGTTTATTATTTTGAAAAGTTTTTTGGTAGATTCTTTAGGGTTTTCTCTATGTAAAATCATGTCATCTGTGAGTAGTGACAGTTTCACTTCTTCTTTTCCAATTTGTATCCCGTTTATTTCTTTCTCTTCCCTGATTGCTCTAGCTGGACTTCCAATACTATGTTAAATAAGAGTGGTGAAAGAGGGCATCCTTGTCTGCTACCTTTTCCTAGATGGATAGCTTTCAGTTTTTCCCCATTGAGAATGATATTATGTGTGGGTTTGTCATATATGGCCTTTATTGTGTTCAGGTGCTTTCCTTCTGTAACCATTTTATTCAGAGTTTTTATCATAAATGGATGCTATATCTTGTCAAATGCTTTCCCTAAAGCTATTGAGACGATCATGTGATTTTTAGTCTTCATTTTGTTAATGTGGTGTATCACGTTGATTGATTTGTGGATGTTGAACCACCCCTGCATCCCTAGAATAAATCCCACTTGATCATGGTGCATGCTCTTTTTAATGTATTTGCTAGTATTTTGCTGAGGATTTTTGCATCAATGTTCATTAGTGATATTGGCCTGTAATGTTCTTCTTTTGTGTTGTCCTTGTCTGTGTTTGGTATCCGGGTCACGTTGGCTTCATAGAATAAGTTAGGAAGCTTCTCCTTCTCTTCATGTTTGCAGGAATTTGAAAAGGATAGGTATTAAGTCTTCTTTGAATGTTTGGTAGAATTCACCAGGGAAACCATCTGGACTTTTATTTTTTGGGAGGTTTTTGATTACTGTTTTGATCTTCCTACTGGTGATTAGTCTATTCAAATTCTCTATTTCTTCTTGATTCTGTTTTGGAAAGTTGTATAATTCTAAGTAGTTATCCATTTCTAGATTATCCGATTTGTTGGTTTATAGCTTTTCATAATATTCTGTAAGCTTTTGTGTTTCTGACGTGTAATTCTTGTAATTTCTTCTTTTTCATTTCTGATTTTATTTATTTTAGCATTCTTTCTTTTTTCTTGGTAATCTAGCTAAAGGTGTGTCAATTTTCTTATCTTTTCCAAGAACCAGCTCTTCTTTCATTGACTTTTTTCTACTTTTTTTTTAGTCCCTATTTCATTTGTTTTTGCTCTGATTTTTATTAGTTCCGTTCTTCTACTGATTTAGGGCTTTGGTTTTCTTCTTTTTCCAGTTTCTTTAGGTGCACTGTTAGATTGTTTACTTGAGATTTTTCTTGTTTGTTGAGGTAGGCCTGCATTGTTATAAACTTTCTTATTAGAACTGCTTTTCCTGTATCCCATAAATTTTGGCATGTCATATTTTCGTTTTCATTTGTCTCCAGGTATTTTTTGATTTCTCCCCAGGTATTTTTTGATTTCTCCTTTGATTTCTCCATTGACCCAATGCTTGTTCAGTAACATTTTGTTTACTCTCCACATATTTGTGGCTTTTCCAATTTTCTTCCTGTAGTTGATTTCTATTTTCATACCTTTGTGGTCAGAAAAGGTGCTTGGTGTTATTTCGATCTCCTTAAATTTATTGAGACTTGTTTTGTGGCCTAATATTTGATCAATCCTGGAGAATGTTCCATGTGCATTTGAAAAGAATGTGCATTCTGTAGGTTTTGGATGGAATGTTCTGTACATATCTACTAAGTCCATCTGGTCTAATGTGTCATTTAAGGCCAGTGTTTCCTTTTTGATCTGTTTGGATGATCTATCCATTGGTGTAAGTGGAGTTTTTAGGCCCCCTACTATTATTGTGTTGCTGTCTATTTCACTTTTTATGAATATTAATAATTCATTTATATGTTTATGTGCTCCTATGTTGGGTGCATAGATATTTACAAGTGTTATATGCTTTTGGTGGATTGTTCCCTTTATCATCATGTAGTGCCTTTCTTTGTCTCTTGTTGCAGTTTTTGTTTTAAATTCTATTTTATCTGACTTAAATATTGCTACCCCAGCTCTCTTTTCATTCCCACTTGTATGGTATATCATTTTCCATCCCTTCATTTTCCATTTCTGAGTGTCATTAAGTGAGAAATGTGTCTCTTGTATGCAACATTTGTATAGGTCTTGTTTTTTATCCAGTCACCCACCCTATACTTTTTGATTGGAGCTTTTAGTTCATCGACATTTAAAGTAGCTATTGATAAGTATGTACTCATTGCCCTTTTGTTGCTTTTTTTTTCCTACCTGTTTTAGTAGTTCTTCTCTATTCTTTTCTTCCTCTCTTGCTCTCTTCCCTGATGGTATTTTAGCTTTCTTTAGCATTATGTTTGGGTTCATTTCTTTTGGTTTTTTTGTGTATTTGTCATAGGTTTCTGTTTTGTGATTATCATGAGGTTCATATATA